>NW_027361693.1:19325000-19925000 GCF_039654945.1 Dendrobates tinctorius
TACAAGGATAACAGGAGAAATTAGACCCCCAAAGTTGTTGTGCAATTTGTCCTGAGCACGCCCATACCCCTTATGAAGGAGTAAACCACTCTTTGGGCGCACAGCAGAGCTCAGAAGGGAAGGAGCACCGTTTGACTTTTTCAATGCAGAATTGGCTGGAATTAAGATTGGATGCCATGTCGCGTTTGGAGATGCCCTGATGTGCTTGAACATTGGAAACCTCCCACACGTGACCCCATTTTGGAAACTAGACCCCGTAAGAAACTTATCTAGATGTGTGGTGAGCACTTTTAACACCCAAGTGCTTCACAGAAGTTTATAACGCAGAGCAGTGAAAATAAAAAATAATTTTCTTTTTCTCAAAAATGATTTCTTAGCCCGCTATTTTTTATTTTCCTTAGGGTAACAGGAGAAATTGGACCACAAAAGTTGTGCAATTTGTCCCGAGTAAGCTGATACCCCATATGTGGGGGGAAACCACTGTTTGGGCGCATGGGAGAGCCTGGAAGGGAAGGAGCGCCATTTTGAATGCAGACTTTGATGTAATGTTCTGGGGGTGTCATGTTGCGTTTGCAGAGCCCCTGATGTGCCTAAACAGTAGAAACCCCCACAAGTGACTCCATTTTGGAAACTAGACCACCTAAGGAGCTAATCTAGAAATGTGGTGAGCATTTTGAATGCCCAAGTGCTTCACAGAAGTTTATAAACGCAGAGCAGTGAAAATAAAAAATCATTTTTTTTTCCTCAAAAATGATTTTTTTAGCCTGCTATTTTTTATTTTCCCAAGGGTAACAGGAGAAATTGGACCACAAAAGTAGTTGTGCAATTTGTCCTGAGTACGCTGATACCCCATATGTGAGGGGGAACTGTCACGGCACCGCCAGACTCAGGGCCTGCTGTCCCGGCCTTGGCCAGTAGGAGGCGCCGGACTATCACATCACCGTCAGACTCAGGGCCTGCTGTCCCAGCCTCGACCACTAGGAGGCCCCGGACTGTCCTATCACCGTCTGACCCGTGGCCTGCAATCTCGGCCTTGGTCTCTGGGAGGCGTTGTGCTTCAACCCCGAGTGATGGCGGCGATAGCCATGAGGCTCCTGCGCAGGCGTCCGCTGGACGCAGGCTTCGCTCCTCGGTCAGTCATGAAGGGGCTGGTGCATTACCATCCAGCATGGTCCTGGGGCGGTCCGGATGACATCATCAGGCCACGGGCCTGTAAGGGATGACCTGATCCCTCAAATACCTTGGGACTGCTCTTGCAGGCCGCCGGATATATTCTTGGTTCCCCTGCATGTTACTGTGTGAATTGCTGTTTGACTGACTCTGACTTTTGCCTGGACTTCTGACTCTGCTTCTGCCTAACGACTTTGTACCTCTGCTGCCCTCCTGGTTTATGACTCTTACTTTGGCCTGGATTCTGACTCTGCTTCTGCCTAACGACTTTGTACCTCTGCTGCCCTCCTGGTTTATGACTCTTACTTTGGCCTGGATTCTGACTCTGCTTCTGCCTAACGACTTTGTACCTCTGCTGCCCTCCTGGTTTATGACTCTTGGCCTGGATTCTGACTCTGCTTTTGCCTAAAGATTCTGTACCTCTGCTGCCCTCCTGGTTTATGACCCTGGCTTCGGCCTGGAATCTGACTCTGCTACTGTCTACTGTTTTTATACCATTTCTGCCTGACTGGTTTAGTCTCGGATATCATTGCCTCTGTGTCCTGTATTGGAACACCTTTCTGGCGACCGTCCTGCTCTGGTCATTGCTCCTATTCAGACAGCGCCTCCTGGGCTCTGCTATAAATCCAGATCCCTGTATAGGGGTAAAGGGTATCAGTGTTTCTCGGGGTGCTGTCTGGCTGCAGTCCAGACCGCAGGCAGACGCCACAGGAACCACTGTTTGTGCGCATGGGAGAGCCTGGAAGGGAAGGAGCACCATTTTGGAATGCAGACTTTGATGGAATGTTCTGGGGGAGTCAGGTTGCATTTGCAGAGCCCCTGATGTGCCTAAACAGTAGAAACCCCCCACAAGTAACCCCATTTTGGAAACTAGACCCCCCAAGGAGCTTATCTAGATGTGTGGTGAGCACTTTGAAACCCCAAGTGCTTCACAGAAGTTTATAAACACAGAGCTGTGAAAATAAAAAATCATTCTAAGGCTAATTTCACACTACCGTACGGGCGAGGTGCGGAGGGCTGCAGACTCTCTATGCAGCTCCGCCCACAGCTGCACCTCCTCCCATAAGCTCCGCCT
Organism: Dendrobates tinctorius; assembly: GCF_039654945.1. NCBI lineage: Eukaryota > Metazoa > Chordata > Amphibia > Anura > Dendrobatidae > Dendrobates > Dendrobates tinctorius. The sequence continues at coordinate 19,327,246 of NW_027361693.1, forward strand.
ACTTCGGCATGCATACCTTATCTTTTGCATTAGGCATGCAGGCTGTGCCGATGTATGCCGATGCCTCCGCATGTGTCATTTTGACGGTGCGGCGACCCGTGTCGAACGCAACATGTTACATTTTGGTGTGGTCGCCGCACCATCAAAACGACACATGCGGAGGCATCCGCATACATCGGCATCGCCTCTATACCCAATTCAAAAGATAGGGTACGCATGCCAAGGTAGGCGGAACTGACGGGAGGAGCTGCGGCCGTGGATGGAGCTGCACAGAGGAAGTCTGCAGCCCTCCGCACCTCAGGCATACGCTAGTGTGAAACTAGCCTTACCCTAGCCCTAACTCTAAGGGTGTGTGCACACGTTGTGGATACTGCTGCGGATCTGCAGCTGATTTGGCCCTGTGGATCCACAGCAGTTTCTGCTGCGTTGTACAGTACCTTCATTTTCTATGGAAAATGAAAAATGCAATGCACACGCTGCGGATTTTTCTGTGCAGATTTGCTGTGGTTTGAAATCCGCCACATGTCACTTCTTTATGCAGAATTCACAGCGGTTTGACAACTGCACCATTACAGGTGTCAAACCGCTGGGGAAAAATGCAGGCTAATCTGCAATCCACAGGTAAAATGCAGGTTATTTGACCTGTGGATTTACCTGTGGATTTAGCCAAATCTACATGGAAAAATCCGCAGCAGAATCCGCAGTGTGTGCACACACCCTAACCCTAAGGGTGTGTGCACACGCTACGTAATGCTCTGCGGATTTTTCCCCGCGGATTTGAGAAAAACCGCAGGTAAATCCGCAGGTCAAAAGACCTACGGATTATCTGCAGTTTTTCTGCGGTTTTGCCTGCGGATTTCCCCTGCGGTTTGACACCCTGTCTTTGAGCAGGTGCCAAACCGCAGCAGAATCCGCACAAAGAATTGACATGCTGCGGATTTGAAACCGCAGCAAATCCACGTGGAAAAATCCGCAGCATATGTATTAGAATAGTACTGTACACCGCAGAAGAAACTGCTGCGGATCCGCAGGACAAAATCTGCTGTGGATCCGCAGCATGTGCACACACCCTAATTCTCACCCTAGCCCCAACCCTAGCCTTAGCCCTAACCCTAACCCTAATTTTAACCATAATTTTAACTCTAACTCTAGCCCTAATGAAAAATTTGAAAAACAATGTATTATGTATTAGTGTGTGTGTGTGTGTGTGCATTTTTTTACTTTTTTATTTTGATCACTGTGATACTTTATCACAGTGATCAAAATAAATGTATGGAATCTGCCGTTTGGCAGATTCCAGGCGGGCACACTGCGCATGAACCGCCCGCCATTTTCCAAGATGGCGGCGCCTGCCGGAGCCCGGGACAGAGCCCATGACCACCGGAGGGGACCCAGGACCATCAGTGCATATAAGGGGGGATCGGGAACCCTATTTCTCTCTCCTCTGATGTGCGATCACATCAGAGGAGAGAGAAATTTAATTGAAAATCGCGGCTTTTTTTGCGGTCGCCGTTAGCGTTAATAACGGCGATCGCAAAAACGGGGTCGGTAAAATCCGAGACCCCGGAAAAAATCCGACACTGGGGGGTGCTAGTCACTTAAATCACAGCGCCGTTACTTAAAGGGCGCTGTGGTTCATGTTCCCTTAATGACCGCTGTTAAAAGGCGTATCATTGGTCGTTAAGGGGTTAAAAAACTCAGCTTGACTTGAGATGGAGATTTCACAGGATTTTTCTCAGTAATGGAGTGATGTACCACAAAAAAATTAAAAAAGCAACAGAAGTAAAGAGAGGTTAATGATTTTTATAATTTTTTATCGCTACTTTTTTAAGCAAGTGACAAGTCCTCTTTAAGCTACAAGGACTAGAAAAGGTACAGAATGATAGTTTTATTTTAAAGCAAATTAAGCCTTTATGGCATTTTTTCCTGAAACTGGAAAAACTGGACAGCTATTTAAATGAATATCTATCATTTAAATTTTATTTAAGTAATAGATATTATCTGACATGTTTTACAGATTTTTGGGGTTCTGTGCCCTGTCCCCCAACAATCACTCAAAAATCCATTTAAAGACATGCAACTTGTCAGGCAGAGGTAATAACCTTATGTGTGAACGTGAACAAAGCAATGTACTGGCTCAATAAAAGCTCAGTATGCCTTGATATGCTTAAAGTGTTCACCACCTTGGGCTTTTCCATTTTTGAGTTTTGTTTTTTTGCTGCCCTTTTTCCCAGAGCCATAACTTTTTATTTTTCCATCAATATAGCCATGTAATGACTTTTTTGTGAGACGACATGTACTTTTTAACAACTATTGGTTACCATATAGTGTACTGGAAAACAGGAAAAAAAAGTGCTGTGAAATTGCCAAAAAAGTGCAATTCCACAATTTCATAATTGTTTTTTTTCTTACCATGTTTACTAAATGCTATAATTGATCTTCCAGTTTGATTCTCTAGGTCATTATAAGTTCGTAGATACCAAACATGTATAGGATTTTAAGTGGTGAAAAATATTCCAAAGTTTATAAAAAAGTCACCATTTTCCGAGACCTGTAGCATCTCCATTTTTCGTGTTATGTGGCTGGGTGAGGGCTTATTTTTTGGGTGCCTAGCTGACATTTTTATTGATACTATTTGGTGTAGATATGATCATTGTTTATGACATTTTAATGCAATTTTGTGAGGACCAAAAAATGTAATTTTGGCATTTTGATTTTTTTCTCATTACGCCATTTACCTATTGGATTAATTATTTTTATATATTGATAGTTCAGGCGATTTTGAAAGTGTCGATATCAAAACTGGGGGGTGATGTAAACTTTTAGCTTTTTTTTAATTTTTCAAATATTTAGATTTTTTTGTTTTTACTGGCTGCAATAATCGCCATTGGAGACTAGATGCTGCGATCTTCTGATCTCTGGTGCCACACATAGCATGGCTTCAGCCCTGCTATGTGTAGCTAAAATGCTCATCTGCTACAGTCATGGCCAAAAGTATTGACACCCCTGCAATTCTGTCAGATAATATTCAGTTTCTTCCTGAAAATGATTGCAAACACAAATTCTTTGGTATTATTATCTTCATTTAATTTGTCTTAAATGAAAAAACGCAAAAGAGAATGAAGCAAAAAGCAAAACATTGATCATTTCACACAAAACTCCAAAAATGGGCCCGACAAAAGTATTGGCACCTCAGCCTAATACTTGGTTGCACAACCTTTAGCCAAAATAACTGCGACCAACCGCTTCCGGTAACCATCAATGAGTTTCTTACAATGCTCTGCTGGAATTTTAGACCATTCTTCTTTGGCAAACTACTCCAGGTCCCTGATATTTGAAGGGTGCCTTCTCCAAACTGCCATTTTTAGATCTCTCCACAGGTGTTCTATGGGATTCAGGTCTGGACTCATTGCTGGCCAACTTAGAAGTCTCCAGTGCTTTCTCTCAAACCATTTTCTAGTGCTTTTTGAAGTGTGTTTTGGGTTATTGTCCTGCTGGAAGACCCATGACCTCTGAGGTAGACCCAGCTTTCTCACACTGGGCCCTAAATTATGCTGCAAAATTTGTTGGTAGTCTTCTGACTTCATAATGCCATGCACACAGTCAAGCAGTCCAGTGCCAGAGGCAGCAAAGCAACCCCAAAACATCAGAGAACCTCCGCCATGTTTGACTTTAGGGACCGTGTTTTTTCTTTGAATGCCTCTTTTTTTCTCCTGTAAACTCTATGTTGATGCTTTTGCCCTAAAAGCTCTACTTTTGTCTCATCTGACCAAAGAACATTCTTCCAAAATGTTTTAGGCTTTTTCAGGTAAGTTTTGGCAAACTCCAGCCTGGCTTTTTTATGTCTCGGGGTAAGAAGTGGAGTCTTCCTGGGTCTCCTACCATACAGTCCCTTTTCATTCAGATGCCGACGGATAGTACGGGTTGACACCGTTGTACCCTCGGACTGCAGGGCAGCTTGAACTTGTTTGGATGTTAGTGGAGGTTCTTTATCCAACATCCGCACAATCTTGCGTTGAAATCTCTTGTCAATTTTTCTTTTCCATCCACATCTAGGGAGGTTAGCCACAGTGCCATGGGCTTTAAACTTCTTGATGACACTGCGCACGGTAGACACAGGAACATTCAGGTCTTTGGAGATGGACTTGTAGCCTTGAGATTGCTCATGCTTCCTCACAATTTGGTTTCTCAAGTCCTCAGACAGTTCTTTGGTCTTCTTTCTTTTCTCCATGCTCAATGTGGTACACACAAGGACACAAGACAGAGGTTGAGTCAACTTTAATCCATGTCAACTGGCTGCAAGTGTGATTTAGTTATTGCCAACACCTGTTAGGTGCCACAGGTAAGTTATAGGTGCTGTTAATTACACAAATTAGAGAAGCATCACATGATTTTTCGAACAGTGCCAATACTTTTGTCCACCCTCTTTGTTATGTTTGGTGTGGAATTATATCCAATTTGGCTTTAGGACAATTCTTTTTGTGTTTTTTCATTTAAGACAAATTAAATGAAGATAATAATACCAAAGAATTTGTGTTTGCAATCATTTTCAGGAAGAAACTGAGTATTATCTGACAGAATTGCAGGGGTGTCAATACTTTTTGCCATGACTGTATGAGCGCCAGCCACTGGGCAGCCCTCACAGCAGTTCTGCGATGAGAACCACAGGGTCTTGTGCAGACCCTGAGTTGTCATGCCAACCCATTGGTGACCCAAGGTCATGTGACACAGGCATAGATGGGTGGAGTTTATGATGGGTGGAGTTGCTTCTGGCGCAATCATGTTAAATACGGCTGACAGAGATAGACAGCGGCATTTATCATGTTCATCACCCTGGTAGATCGTGATTCCATCTGCGGCTATTAGGGGCCAATGTCAGCTGATGAAATCAACTTACATGTGCTGGAGATGTTGTGGACTCATCACCGGAGGCTGTATCATACAGGTGGAGGCTTACTTTGAACTTGCTTATACGTCCAAGATCATAAAGGGGTTAATACTGGTTTCTACCTGACAAGATGTGTGTTTCAGGGTGGCACTTTGAGTAATTGGGGATAGTCTTAGGAAACAGGCCACACCAAAATGCAAGAAAATCTCAGGTAGTACCTATCATTTAAAAAAAAACCTTTAAGGATCTTAAGTTAAAGGCAGAAACAAATAACTGTATTTCTTATGCAAGAATCGCATGTTAAATCTCGCACTGACTGTCAGCTCCCCTGACCTGAGCTTGGCAGCTGCATAGTAATCCATCACGCTGTCATGCTCAGGTCAGGAGAGGTGCCTGTCAGTCCGCGCAGTGCGATGCGATTATCGCACGAGAATGAAAGCATTTTGTGATAGTCCTGAAAAAAATACTACAAAATGAAGTAATAAAGGAAGACTACAAAAGCAACTTACTGAGGCAGATTTTCAATATTATAAATATGTGTTATTTAACGAAATTGAACACTAATATAGTTTTTACATGAATTTATGATTAACAATTTTCCTACCTTTTAAATTTGCAAAATTAATGATCTGTCAATCTGTATCAGTTTTCCCCCAAACATATAAAGTCAAATATTTCTAATGGAATCAATGGGTTAATGTGGATATAATCTGCGCTGTTGAATAATTGTAGGTACAGACGTATTTCACATAAAGATTGGTGGTTTATTCAACGTGTTTCAAAGTCTAGGTGACTACTTCATCAGGAAAAACCACAGTATTTCCTGGTGAAGGAGTCACCTAGACTTTAAAATGCATTGAATAAACCATCATTCTTTATGTGAAATACGTCTGTACCTACAATTATTCAGCAGCACAGATTATATCCACATTTACCCATTTATTCATCTACTGCATGGTCACTTGCTGACCCGTGGATCTGCCGCATCAGATAATCTTACATGCCTAATTAATAGCCCCATCTGGTGAGTAGAAATTGATCATATTAATTAATTTGCATTGAATAAGACCCTATTTGTGCTGATCTCTCCAGCAACATTCCTTAAATATTTCTAATTGCAATTTTCTAAAAGATTTTGTTGGCATATGAATTGGGAGGGTCCTAAAATACTAAAAAGCTCCAGCTCAGGTTATTCTTTTCAACACGTTCTATTTTTTTTAATATATATACTTATAAACTGAGCCCTCCATGGCTCAGCACCACCCTACATCTCCTCCCTTGTTTCAGTATACCACCCTACCCGTGCCCTCCATTCTGCTGATGACCTGAGGTTAGCATCCTCAATAGTCAGAACCTCCCACTCCCGTCTCCAAGACTTTACACTTGCTGCGCCAATTCTTTGCAATGCACTTCCCAGGTCAATACGATTAGTCCCCAATCCCCACAATTTTAAGGGTGCCCTGAAAACGCATTTATTCAGACTGGCCTATCGCCTCAACACATTAACCTAATCTATCCCGGTATGGCACAGCCTAAAGTTTTACCATAACCAGGTTCCCCGCATCATGTTCCCACATGCTTTATGCCTCCATTAGCCCTCTGTCTGTACTGTTACACACTTAACAGTATGGCTGGTCCATACAATCAGGGAAACTGTTACCACCCACCTTTCGTGTCTACCTCTTTCCTTATAGACTGTAAGCTTGTGAGCAGGGCCCTCATTCCTCTTGGTATCTGTTATGATCTATGTGATTATTGTTATGCTGTAATGTCTATTGTCTGTACAAATCCCCTCTGAAATGTAAAGTGCTGCGGAATATGTCGGCACTATAGAAATAAAATGTATTATTATTATTATAAACAAAGTATAAATTACAAATATAATACTTTATTGTATTATGATACAGCTCACAATCTAAATTCCCTATCAGTATGTCTTTGGAATGTGGGAGGAAATTGGAGTACCTGAATAAAACCCACGCAAGCACGGAGAGAGCATACAAACTCTTTGCAGATGATGTCCTTGGTGGGATTTGAACCCAGGACTCCAGCACTGCAAGGCTGCAGTGCTACCCAATGAGCCACCATGCTGCCCAAATCTTCTTACGTACATAAAACTACTGTACATATGTACTGTAAACTCTCCAGTGGCAAGGTGCCTAAGAATCTGCATACATAAATATGCTATTAGAATAAGGACGGATTTATAATATTTTCTTTAGAAGAGAACATGTCTTTCTAAACTCTAATTTTTACTAACACATTAATTTAAAGACATTTAACATCCTATATTTCATAGAGTTAATAATAGAAGTGCATATATTAAACTACTGTAAGTTGTCATTAAAAAATAATGGTAATAAATAATATAGTAATAAGTATGATTTATTTATGATCATCTTAACAGAAGACAAATACTTTTCTGGGTTAATATAACATTTTTTAGAATGTTCATTTAAGCTAATCTTTTCAATATTTTTATTTTATTTTACATTACATAATACACTTTGCACTGTTTTACTATGCATTTTGTTTCTTACTATGTTATGCAACTACTGTGCATTCTTAATGTTTTTATAAGCTAATTTTCTCTTTGCCTTATAGATTAATAAACATCTCAATAGAGCAACAGCCTCAGTCACTTGGTATTGCATACTATGCTTCTTGCTATAATTATTTAATCATTTTATATTTAAAGGAAATACTTCAACTTACTCACTATTTAAAAGAAAAATAAAGTAACTATGTAAATATTTCTATTCCTACTTATCTACAACCTAGGGTGCCTAGAATCATAGAATCGTAGAGTTGGAAGGGACCTCCTGGGCCATCTGGTCCAACCCCCTGCTCAAAGCAGGATTCACTAAATCATCCCAGTTAGATGTCTGTCCAGCCTCTGTTTGAAGACTTCCATTGAAGGAGAACTCACCACTTCTCGTGGCAGCCTGTTCCACTCATTGATCACTCTAACTGTCAAAAAGTTTTTTCTAATATCTAATCTGTGTCTCCTCCCATTCAGCTTCATCCCATTGCTTCTAGTCTTTCCTTGTGCAAATGAGAATAAAGTTGATCCTTCTACAATGTGACAGCCCTTTAGATATTTGTAGACAGCTATTAAGTCTCCTCTCAGTCTTCTCTTTTGCAAACTAAACATTCCCAAATCCTGCAACCTTTCCTCATAAGACAGGGTTTGCAGACCGGTCACCATTCTGGTCGCTCTTTTCTGAACTTGCTCCAGTTTGTTGATGTCTTTTTTAAAATGTGGTGCCCAAAATTGGACACAATATTCCAGATGAGGTCTGACCAAAGAGGAGTAGAGGGAAATAATTACTTCACGTGATCTAGACTGTATGCTTCTGTTAATACATCCTAGAATTGCATTTGCCTTTTTTGCTGCTGCATCACACTGTTGACTCATATTCAGTCTGCGATCTATTAGTATACCCAAGTCTTTTTCACATGTGCTGTCACTTAGCCCTATTCCTCCCATTCTATATATGCTTTTTTCATTTTTATTGCCCAGATGTAGTACTTTGCATTTCTCCCTGTTAAAAACCATTCTGTTAGTTGCTGCCCACTTCTCCAGTTTATTTAAATCTTTTTGAATCCTCTCTCTCTCTTCTCTAGTATTAGCTATCCCTCCTAGCTTTGTGTCATCAGCAAATTTAATCAGTTTTCCCTCAATTCCTTCATCTAAATCGTTGATAAAGATGTTGAACAATACAGGGCCCAGGACAGAGCCCTGTGGTACCCCACTTGAGACATTCTTCCAACTGGATGTGCAGCCATTTACGACCACTCTTTGGGTCCGATCACTAAGCCAGTTATGAATCCACCTAACAGTTGCCTTGTCCATTCCATACTTAGTCATTTTTTCAATAAGGATTGTATGAGAGACTTTGTCAAATGCTTTGCTGAAGTCAAGATATACTATATCTACAGCATTTCCTTGATCCACCCAATCAGTAATACCATCATAGAAGGAAATTAAATTAGTCTGACATGACTTATTAGTTACAAACCCATGCTGACTCTGTTTAATCACTTCATTCTTATCCAGGTATTGACATACATGTTGTTTAATAATTTGTTCAAAGATCTTTCCTGGTATAGAAGTCATACTCACCAGCCTATAGTTGCCTGGGTCCACCTTCTTCCCCTTTTTGAAGATAGGAACAACATTTGCTCTTCTCCAGTCTTCTGGCACTTCTCCTGTTCTCCAAGAATTTTCAAAGATTATGGAGAGGGGTTCAAAAATTTCTTCTGCTATCTCCTTCAGTACTCTGGGGTGTAATTCATCTGGACCTGGAGACTTGAATACATTTAGGTTAGCTAAGTGTTTCCTCACTATCTTTCTGTTTATAGATATCCTGGATTCTTCTATTCCCTTAATATCCTAGATTCTATTCTCATGCATTCCTTTTTTTCATATGTCCCACCTCGACAGTCAGTTGGCTAGTAAGCAGAGGAAGAAGAGCAAATTAAGCTCTATATGGCTGAAGGATAAAGTTATACACAAGGCCTGATTAATCACTCTGGTCCTCAATAGATGTGCAAGAGTCAGACAGACAGACATGTCTTCATCAATCAGAGGCATCAAATGTGTGGCAGACAACTTTCTCTGCACATCACCAAAATTCCTACTCCAGACCCTGCTAGAGTAAGATTTTTGGTGTAATAAGCGCAACTGCTTGTTATGAGTTTGATGAGCAGTAGTTTCCACTATCCTGTCCCACCCAAGCTTCATAAACTTTGTTGGAGCTGGGCAAAAATGGTGTGAGAATAACAAAATTCATAAAAAATTAGTGCATACTTGAGTTGCTCCAAACTTATGCTACTTTTGAAAGCTTTTTATGCCAAAATACTGGTGTATAAATTTTGAAGAATCGGTGACAGAGTGTATTTTTAGTCTATAACCATGAAAACACATTGGCCTTCATAGGAGTGCAATTAATAAGAGAAAAAAGCACACAATAATGTGGCATCTCATGCAAAGAAAAAGTCACATCAAGTCTCATGACACGCTAATGAATTACACTGCTTTTACAGATGTAAAAACCAGGGATTGAAGCTTGAAGAGGACAATTTGCATATTCCAGGGGCCTTCTGGGAAAAGCAAAGTCTCCCTCAGCAAGAAGATCATTGGATACAGCCAGGACCAGCTGCTTGGAAAGCATCACCAAACCAGGGTTTGAAGCTTGAAGAGGACAATTTGTATATTCCAGGTGCCTTCTGGGAAAAGCAAAGAGTCTCCCTCAGCAAGAAGATCATTGGGTACAGTCAGGACCAGCTGCTTGGAAAGCATCGCCAAACCAGGGATTGAAGCTTGAAGAGGGCAATTTGCATATTCTATGTGCCTTCTGGGAAAAGTGAAGTCTCCCTCAGGAAGAAGATCGTTGGGTACAGCTGCTTGGAAAGCATTGCCAAACCGCGCACTTTATGATGCGTAAATTTTTACTTCTAGGACATTATTGCAAGAAAACTTGGCTGATTGAGTAGATTACACAAGAAGGAAGACACACAGCAAGTCAGCACGATGTAGGAGCAATATGGCAGATGTGACAACCTACATGGTGAGCTGCAACATGTGCTACATTTTCACAGATCGACCAGAAGAAGAATCCAACTTCAACTGCCAGAAGTGTAGACTGCTAGTCCTTTTAGAAGAAAAGGTGCGGGGTCTGGAAGAAAGAATTGCTACTTTGAAACTCATCAAAGAAAATGAAGACTTCCCAGACAGAACAGAAGCATCTTTACTGGTCACAGAAAGTGACTAAAGTGTCAAAGAACCTCCAAAAGTAGACGAGTAGAAGCATGTGACTAAAAGAAGCAAGAAGACCATGGAGACATCACCAACCACACAACTGAGATACCGATACCATGGCCTTCTGGAGGACAAAGATGAGGCACTACCAGCAAGAAAAGAAGAAAAGGGCACAAAGCAACACCCATAAGTGACAACAAAAAGTACATCCAAGAAGCAAAGAAGAGTGGTAGTGGTGGGAGGCTCACTACTGAGAGGCACAGAAACAAGACAAGACAAGTATGCTGCCTCCCAGGTGCGAAGGTCAAGGATGTGACCGATAGGTTAATAAAGTTCTTCAGTTCCAAGGACGTCCACCCATTTCTTTTGATACATGTTGGCACCAATGATACAGCATGGAAGGACCTACCGACAATCTGCAAGGGCTTTGAAAAGTTGGGAAAGAAAGTAAAGAAACTGGACGAACAGGTAGTTTTTCTTTTGTCCTTCCAGTAGACGGGCATGGCACCAGGAGATGAAACAAGATCCTTGATGTGAACAACTGGCTAAGATGATGGTGCAGTCAACAATGATTCGGATTCCTGGGCCACGGTGTGAATTACCTGTACGAAAGACTCCTCATCAGAGATAGGCTACACGTCAACACACCTGGGAAACACACATTCACCAGAAGACTCGCTACACTTATCAGGAGGGTGTTCAACTAGAAGAAGAGGGGATGAGAAGAAAAACATTAGACTTGAACATGAAGCCGGAAAATATACTGATGAAGAATATGAGGTGTGGCAAACAAGACCCAAGACAACATACAGGGAAAGGAGGTAAGAACATTTCTAAAACAGTCCAAAGGGGGAGATTAGAGCAAAACAAAATCCTCTTAACTGCATGCTCGCAAATTCCAGAAGCCTGACAAACAAGATGGAAGAACTAGAAGCAGAAATATTTACAGGAAACTGACATAGTGGGATTAACCAAGACATGGTTAGATGAAAGCTATCACTGGGCAGTTAACTTACAGGGTTAAAATCAGTTTAGAAAGGATAGTAAAAATAGGATAGGAGGAGGGGTTTGTCTTTATGTAAAGTCTTGTGTAAAGTCCACTTTAAGGGAGGATAATGTTAGGCGCTGGGCTTCTCCCATTGCACGAGATGGATCTCAAGCATTGTCTGGTGCTGTGTTCTCCCATTCAGGCTCGGCCCCTGGGATGACTGCTCAGCACTGATTTTGGTTCCAGTGCCTTGCCCAGGCATGTGCTGCATGTGTAGATACTGAAGGCCCTCCAGCTAAGCCTATGTGACTAGGGTGGGAACTCCCACTTGAACTTAGCGTCTGCACCGGGCATCCTCAGGCACGCGTGCTAAAGCACACCATGTGTTGGTGCAGGTTCAACCACCAACTTAGTCTTCCTTGTGGGGTTAATTTATAGGGACCCCAATTAGTATTTTTCTATACGCCTATGCAGTCTAACAGGCTACAGTCCTTTTTGCTTTGCTTCATAGTACTGCTCTGTGGTGTAATAGAGCTTGTTACTTTGTGCTCTGTGCACACTGAGTGACATTTAACTCAGTGTGCTTTAAGTGTTTTCTTACAGTCTTGCTCCACCATTGTGCTAGCTGCGGTTTCTCCATCACTGCACGGTGGACCACGGGTTGCGAACATACCTTATAATTTCTTATTTGGTGTGTTGCACCAATCCTAACAGTATACTAGTGCCAGGGTCTGGCTAGCAATGGCGGACGATCAGCATCTTCAGCGGTACATCCAGCAGCTTGAGACCAAATTGACCACTCTCAAATGAGTGTCTACAGCTGTGGATCTTGCCGCATTGGTAGGACAAGCAGCCGCCGATGCCGCTTCTAAGGTTACTGCTGTGGTTCCTGTTTCCTCTGTGCCATGTTTTTCGCTGCCCAAAAAATTTTATGTGGACAACAAGGCTTGTAGAGGGTTTGTGAATCAGTGCTCAATCCATCTCAAGTTACTGGCTTTACGATTTCCAACTAAGCGTAGCGAGGTGGAATGTATTATTTCCCATTAGTCAAGCAGGGCATTGGAGTGGGCTATAGCATTATGGAAACGAGATGATCACCTGATCCTTAGCTCATCTCGTTTTCTGGGTGCCCTGAAAGAGCTATTTTGGAGCCACAAGTAACTCATGATACTGCACTCCAACTCCTGGTTTTAGCTCAGAGTTCATCCTTGGTTAGCCAGTTTGCCATACAATTTTGTACCCTAGCTACCGAGTTGGAATGGCCTGATAAGGTCCTAACACCGATATTCTGAAAGTGATTAGCCGATCATGTCAGGGATTCTTTGGCCACTAGGGAGATTCCAACTACCCTGGAAGAATTAAAATCAGTGGACACCTGCATCGATCTGTGGCATGTTGAGCATGGTTTGGAGGGAGCCCAAACTAAACGCTAGGTTCAGTTGGCTCCGAATTTCACCAATCCCATGAGTCCTCCAACTCAGGTTGACGGCCCTGTAGAGCCCATGGACGTCTCTTAAGCGGAGCCAATCTCCCGCTCTGTATGTCTGCAGCCACCTTGTTTTACCTGCAGTCAAGTCGGTCACTTTGCCAATAAATGTACCCAGCATCAGAAAGAGTCACAGCCTTGGGGAGAGGTTCACTAGCTCCTGTTGAGGTGTCACCCAAGTTGGCTTTTGGGGTTTCTCTGATGTTTGGTCAGTTAAACTTACAGTGCAGGTTTGTGTGGACTCCAGGACTGAGGGCAATTTCATGTCCGCTAACTTCACCCAACAGCACCCTATCCCATTAGCTATGCTACCTAAACTGATGTCTTTTTGGGTAGCTAACGGGTCCGGTTTGCCAACCTCAAATTTCTTTTGGACTGTACTTCTTACCCTCACCATGTCTGCGAAGCATCAGGAAATTATCTCCTTTCTAGTTATCTCTGAGGGTATGGATGAAGTACTTCTGGGGTTACACTGGCTGTGTCTTCACTCCCCACAGATTGATTGGGCAACAGGGAGTATGCAAAAATGGGGTAGCTTCTTTGAGAGCCTGTGTCAAAAAGCCCATGTACTCCCGGGCAAGTTTTTCTGACCATCTAGAACTTCAATCGATCTGCAAAAACACCTCCATGCCTCCCAGTGCATGGCAGCTTCTGAGCATGGCAAACGTCGCCGGGGAGGGGGTGTTGGGGGGTAATGTTAAGTACCAGGATTCTTATGCTGCGCGGGATTGATCTTAAGCATTGTCTGGTGCTGTGGTCTCCCATTCAGGCTCGGCCGCTGGAATGACTGCTCAGCACAGACTTCGGTTCCAGCGCCTTGCTCAGGATCATGCTTCATGTGTAGCTACTGCTGGCCCTCCAGCTAAGCCTATGGTGACTATTAGTTTACATGTGCAGCTCTGTGCTCTGGATTCTAAATTCAGATTTCACTCTACTGACTATGTCCATGATATGGTGCCTTCCAATTGGTGCTCGGATGTCAAGTGCTCTGGTGATGTGGCAGCTTCAGATTGGCCCACAGGCAAGGTCCAGTCTGTCTTGACTTGAGAAAGGTATATAAAGCTCTCAATGATGCATGCTTGTGCACTAGTATCATGTGTGTTTGGTGTGTTGCTGGCTACTTTACCACCCTGTTTGCACATGTGCCGCTAATAGCACTGCGACTGTTGGTCTAGACAGGCAGTGTGGGGTGGAAACTCAGGCTTGAACTTAGCATCTGCATCGGGAATCCTCAGGCGTGCATGCTAAGGCACACTGTGTGTCAGAGCATGTTCAACCACCAGCTTAGTCTTCCTTGGGGGGTTAAGTTACAGGGACCCCAATTAGTATTTTTCTATATGCCTGTGCCTAACAGGGTATAGTCCTTTTTGCTTTGCTTCACAGTACAGCTCTGTGGTGTAACAGAGCTTGTTGCTTTGCGAACTGTGCACACTGAGTGACATTTAACTCAGTGTGCTTTAAGTGTTTTCTCACAGCCTTGCTCTGCCATTGTGCTAGCTATGGTTTCTCCTTCATCGCACGGTGAACCCCAGGTTGCGAACGCACCTTATTATAATTTCTTATTTAGTGTGTTCCGCCAATCCTAACAGATATTAGGGAAGGGTATGAGGATGTAGAGTCCATATGGGTGGAAAAACATGGAGGAAATATAGCAAAAAAAAATCTCATTGGGGTCTGTTACAAACCCCCAAATATAACAGAAATCATGGAAAGTCTACTACTAAGGCAGAGATGAGAAAATATGTCTGAGCTGAAAAAGTAAATTAATGTGTATGCAAAATGTAAATGCATATAAACACATGACCTTTACACAGAGGTGTAAGGCAGATAGATGAAGCTGCAACCCATAATGAGGTCCTTGTTATGGGGGACTTTAACTACCTGGATAATAACTGGGAAACAGAGACCTGTGAAACCCATGAAGGCAACAGGTTTCTGTTAATAACCAAGAAAAATTATCTTCCACAATTGGTGCAGAATCCAATCAGAGGATCAGCACTTTTAGACGTAATACTATCTAATAGACAGACAGAATAACAAATCTGCAGGCAGTCGGGCATCTAGGAAATAGCAACCACAATATTGTACAGTTTCACTCGTTTTTCGCTAGGGGGACTTGTCAGGGAATCACAAAAGCACTGAACTTTAGGAAGGCAATGTTTGACCAGCTTAGAGATGCCCTTAATCTGGTTGACTGGGACAATGTCCTCAGAAATAAGAATACAGATAATAAATGGGAAATGTTTAAGAACATCCTAAATAGGCACTGTAAGCGGCTTATACCTTGAGAGAATGAAAGGACAAGAAATAGGAAAAACCCAATGTGGCTAAACAAAGAATTAAGAGTGGAAATTAAAAGTAATAAGAAAGCATTTAAACTATTAAAGCAAGATGGCACAGTTGATGCTCTAAAAACCTATAGGGAGACAAATACTTTATGGAAAAACTAATTAAAGCTGCCAAAAAGGAAACAGAGAAGCACATTGCAAAGGAGAGTAAAGCTAATCCAAAAATGTTCTTAAATCATATCATTAGTAAAATAATCATAAGTGAAAGTGTAGGCCCCTTAAAAAATTGTGAGGAAAGAATGGTTGTAGATGATGAGGAAAAAGCTAATATATTTAAAACCTTCTCCACGGTATTCACAGTGGAAAATAAATTGCTAGGTGAAATGCCAGGAGACAAAGAAATCCCTATATTAAGGGTAACCAACTGTTAGGTGATAGCGACTCCTGGAGTGGACCCTCTGGGTCACGGCACCAACCCTCCCAGGGCAAGCTAGCCTAGTGAGGACCACCTCCTATACAGGGAGTGTCAGGAGCAAGCCCCAGGGGATACGATGCCACGACAGCTGGCACCAGGCGGCTGGCTCACAGGAGATACGAGACTGTGTGACTGGAGGGTGCAGGATACTAGGGAACACAGGAGAATACATGGGAGTGCGCTGAATACGGGATAGTGCAAGGCGGGTACACGTGGGCACTTAAGGCGTGTAGCGAGTAACACATCCGGAGGTAGACAAAGCAGGACGCGTGCAAGGAGCACGACAGAGTACAGAATGAGGTGTAACAGAACACAGGAATAGAGTGAATACCAGGAGGCACGACTGAGCAAGAAACAAGGGACAGGATACGAGAGGATGTGCCAGAAGGCACGTCTGAGCATGAAGCAACAAGGGTTCAGAGCAAGTGCTAGGAGCACCACAGAATAGCAGACAGAGCAGAGGACCTGAGAACAGCGCACAGCCAGGCTGGGACACAGCTGACCCAGCCAGGAAGCACAACAATAATCAGGCACCTCCCCTAGGGGAGGTCATCTGATATAGCACATGACTACTACTGCTTCCGGGTCAGGACCTAGCCAGAAAGCACATGACTACTACTGGTTCCGGGTCAGGTCCTCCATTACCATAGAGAGGACCGAGCCCTATACAGCGCTGACAGGAATGCGCAAGCGCAAACGTGACATGGAGGAGAAGACCCGGGGACGAGAGCTGCGCGTGCGCACCCGACGGGGACCCCCGAGGGACCGCCGTACCGGAAGGAGTGACGTCGGGGCCAAAGCCCCGCCTCCTGGTGAGCGCGGCATAACAGTACCCCCTCCTCTAAGCCCCCTCTCTCTGGAACTGGAAAATAGCACCTTGACACTAGGAGCGGGATCCAGACACTTCCTAACTGCATGAGGACCAATCAGATCCAGAGTCTCAATACGAGAAAATTCGGTCTCCTACCATACCCTGGAGAACTCCACGGACAGAGAGTCGGAGGCAGGTATTCCCGAGACAGGTCGAACTGGCAGAGACACACTGACATGCTGGGAGACCGAAGCGGTGGTGCAGTCATTGGAAGTCAATTCATCCTTAAGAGGCGAGCTGTCGGAGGATGGTTGCTTGGGAAGTCTCTTCTTGGCACACGATGGACAAGCAGCCACGAAGTCTTTGACGTTCTGAGCAATAGACGGCCACCAGTAATCGTGGGATAAACAGGAGAGTGTCCTCTTGGCACCAACATGGCCGGCAGCCGGAGAAGAATGACCCCAGGATAACACACCTTTACGGTTACCTTTAGACACAAAGGTCTCCCCTGGGCGCTGGGGCGTCAACTTGACGGAAGCCACGGTAATTACCTTGGGCCGGTCACTTGACGGAGGTGGAGACTGACTCTCAGCCCCCCTGTTGATAATGTCACAAGTCACAGACCGGTTGCTCGATGGATGTGGAGACTGACTCTCAGCCTCCTTCTCGACAATGTCACAAGTCACAGACGGGTTGCTTGACGGATGTGGAGACTGACTCTCAGCCTCCTTCTCGACAATGCCACAAGTCACAGATGGGATGGCGGACGGCGGGCCTGTAACCGTCGAAGACAAGCAAGCAGGGTTCTTCGGATGAACGAACAGCAGGCAACTCTTTTGACAGGACGGTCCCCAACGGAGTATGTCACCGGATTGCCAGTCCAGGGTCGGCCCATGAGTACGTAACGAAGGAAGGCCAAGAAGAAGGGTATGAGGCGAAATCGGCAATACGTGGAAGGAGATCCGCTCCCGATGACATGTGCCAATCTGCAACTCAACTTCCTCAGTGACCTGGTTAACGGTGTCCTGCAAGGGCTTACCGTCGACCGGAACTACTGACCTAGGAGACTCCAGGGATCTGACAGGAATACAAAACTTCTTAACTGCCTCGAGACTAATAAAGTTACCCACTGCACCAGAGTCCACAATAGCTTTCACAGTAAAAGTCTCGAAACCAAAATTCAGGGAAACAGGCACGGTCAGGGGTAGAGAGGAATCACATACACTTGAGGAGACCTTACTTAACAGTCCCAGGCGGAGAGACTTCCCCGGTCTCTTGGGACATGAGCGTAGAAAGTGGGAGGCATCCCCCCAATAGAAACAGAGCCCTTGTGCCTGCCTTTTCACCCGACGTCGTTGAGCTATCTGGAGACGGTCCACCTGCATAGGCTCAGGTACCGGATCAGCCACAGATAACTCGGGTAACGGCTGAGAAAAACTGCGAGTGGACGAAGAGAGGCGAGAGGACCCTCACTCTCTGGCCGACTCGCGGGTGCGCTCCTGGAAGCGCAAATCAATGCGTGTCGCGAGAGAGATAAGATCCTCCAAATTGGTAGGGGTATCTCAGCCCGCCAGTTCGTCTTTGATCCGACCGGACAGACCACGCCAAAAGGCCCCTACGAGGGCATCATTATTCCAACCTAGCTCAGAGGACAAAGTGCGAAAACATATCGCGTATTGTCCAACCGATTAGAGAGCCTTGATGAAGATTAAAGAGGGACTCGGTGGTGGAAGCAAGGCGACCCGGCTCGTCGAACACCTTACGGAAAGTGTCCAAAAAGATGGAAAGCTGAGCGACGAGCGGGTCATCACGCTCCCAAAGGGGATTCACCCACGCAAGCGCCTTACACTCTAAGTGAGAAACTATAAATGCTATTTTAGCACGATCGGTGGGGTAATGCTGCGGCAAAAACTCAAAATGCAAACGACACTGGTTCAAGAACCCATGACAGAACACAGGGTCACCACTATACCGGGGTGGCTTGCATAGGCGCGGAAGCGAGTGTGGAAGCATGGCCAGGGCAGATTTTATGGAAAAGAGCCGATTATCTACCGACGCTATAAAGTTGAGAATCTGAGCCTGGGAGTCGCGTTGCTGCGCAAGTTCCTGCTGGAGACTAGCCAACTGGGCAGCATTCCCAGGCTCAGTGGACAGAGAGGCAGATAAACCGGACTCCATGGACTTGAGAAATGCCATAATCCTAATCTGGTTTTCCCGGAGGAACGTCAGCTCCTTTTGGACGGAAGCCGCAGTACCAGCGGGGTCCATGGCCTGATTATACTGTTAGGTGATAGCGACTCCTGGAGTGGACCCTCTGGATCACGGCACCAACCCTCCCAGGGCGAGCTAGCCTAATGAGGACTACCCCCTATACAGGGAGTGTCAGGAGCAAGCCCCAGGGGATACGATACCACAACAGCTGGCACCAGGCGGCCGGCTCACAGGAGATACGAGACTGTGTGACTGGAGGGTGCAGGATACTAGGGAACACAGGAGAATACACGGGAGTGCGCTGAATACGTGATAGTGCAAGGCGGGTACACGTGTGCACTTAAGGCGTGTAGCGAGTAACACATCCGGAGGTAGACAAAGCAGGACGCGTGCAAGGAGCACGACAGAGTACAGAATGAGGCAGCAGTCGTGCCAGGAGGTGTAACAGAACACAGGAATAGAGTGAATACCAGGAGGCACGACTGAGCAAGAAACAAGGGACAGGATACGAGAGGATGTGCCAGAAGGCACGTCTGAGCATGAAGCAACAAGGGTTCAGAGCAAGTGCTAGGAGCACCACAGAATAGCAGACAGAGCAGAGGACCTGAGAACAGCGCACAGCCAGGCTGGGACACAGCTGACCCAGCCAGGAAGCACAACAATAATCAGGCACCTCCCCTAGGGGAGGTCGTCTGATATAGCACATGACTACTACTGGTTCCGGGTCAGGACCTAGCCAGAAAGCACATGACTACTACTGGTTCTGGGTCAGGTCCTCCATTACCATAGAGAGGACCGAGCCCTATACAGCCCTGACAGGAATGCGCAAGCGCAAACGTGACATGGAGGAGAAGACCCGGAGACGAGAGCTGCGCGTGCGCACCCGACGGGGACCCCCGAGGGACCGCCGTACCGGAGGGAGTGACGTCGGGGCTGAAGCCCCGCCTCCTGGTGAGCGCGGCATAACACCAATATAACACAAGAAGAGGTGCGAAACCGGATAAATAAAATTAAAATAGATAAATCTCTGGGCTCAGATGGCATACACTAACTAGTACTAAGAGAACTAATTAATGTAATTGACAAGCCATTATATCTTATATTTAGGGCCTCTAGCAACGGGGTCTGTTCCACAGGACTGGCACATAGCAATTGTGGTACCATTATTCAAAAAGGGCTCTAAAAGTGAACCTTGAAATTATAGGCCAGTAAGACTAACCTCTATTGTTGGGAAAATATTTGAAGAGTTTCTGAGAGATGTTATTCTAGATTATCTTAATGAAAATAACTGTTTTACTCCATATCAGCATGGGTTTATGAGGAATCGCTCCTGTCAAACCAATCTAATCAGTTTTTATAAAGAGGTAAGCTATAAACTGGACCAAGGTGACTCATTGGATGTGGTATATCTTGATTTTTCCAAAGTGTTTGGTACCATGTTACACAAGAGGTTGGTACACAAAATTAGTATCCTGGGTCTGGGGGAAAATGTGTGTAAATGGGTAAGTACAGTAACTGGCTTAGTGATAGAAAGTAGAGGGTGGTTATAAATGGTATATTCTCTACCTGGGTTGCTGTGACCAGTGGGGTACTGCAGGGGTCAGTATTGGGACCTATTCTCTTCAACATATTTATTAACAATCTGGTAGAAGGTTTACTCTGTAAAATATCGATATTTGCAGATGATACATAACTATGTAAAGCAGTCAATACAAGAGAAGATAGTATTCTGCTACAGATGGATCTGGATAAGTTGGAAACTTGGGCCGAAAGTTGGCAGATGCTGTTTAACAATAATAATGTAATGTTATACACATGGGAAGAAGGAATCAATATCAACATTACACAATGAATGGGAAACCACTGGGTAAATCTGACATGTAGAAGAACTTGAGGATCTTTTTGAATGATAAACTTACCTGGTGCAGCCAGTGCCAGGCAATGGCTGCCAGGACAAACGGGATCATGGGGTGCATTAAAAGAGGTCTGGATATACATGATGAGAGCATTATACTGCCTCTGTACAAATCCCTGGTTAACCCGCAATGGAATACTGTGTACAGTTTTGGGCATCGGTGCTCAGGAAGGATATAATGAAAGTAGAGCGTGTACAAAGGAGGCCAACAAAACTAATAAAGGGGAAGGGGGAACTACAATACCAAGAGAGATTAGCAAAATTAGGATTATTTAGTCTAGAAAAAAGATGACTGAGGGGCAATCTAATAACCATGTACAATTATATAAGGGGACAATACAAAAGTCTCTCCAAGGTTCTGTTTATACCAAGGAAGGTGACGGTCCCAAGGGGGAATTCTCTGCGTCTGAAGGAGAGAAGGTTTTTCCACCAACATAGAAAAGGATTTTTTACTGTTAGCACAGTGAGAATCTGGAATTCCTCGCCTGAGGAGGTGGTGATGGCGAACTCAGTCGAGGGGTACAAGAGAGTACTGGATGTCTTCCTGTAGCATAACAATATTGTATCTTACAGTTTTTTAGGTTCTTTAGAAGGATGTAGATCTGGGGATTTATTCTGACAGAATATGGGCTGAAATGGATGGACAAATGTCTAAGTTTATTTAATTAAAAAAAAAAGATAAGAACAACTGACTTGAAATGATTTTTAAATGAGATTTTGGTAGCAAAGAAAAGACTGTTCAAGCCAAGCACAACACATTGAAGGTGACATAGCCTTAATAAAAATCCCATCTTTGGGCCTCAATTCATAATCCAGGCATTATGCACCATTAAAGGTCACAAAGTTGATCATAATTGTTGTGACTTTTGTTGTTTTCATGTCAGTTTTTGCCAACTGTGTCAAAATAGCAAGAGCTGGGGTGGACCTGGAGCAAAACAGGGGCTGGATACTCCCACCTGACAAATTTATTTAAAGTTGGGGAATCTCTTCCATCAGAAATATAACTCCAGTTCCTTACTTCATTAACATTTATGGCAATGCAAAAGGTGATGCACATCAGTTATAAGCAAGGCCAGCATTGGGGGGAGGCAAACTGTGAATCATTAATTGGGCAGATCAGCAGCTCATTGCTATCAAAATAATGTATTTCTAAAGATGCTATTGATATTGACATTGACAATTCTCACTAGATGTTGGTAACAACACATCCAATCCACACAGGCAAATAAATCAAACCACAGATGTCCATAAATTAATTGTGCAATAGTGAGAAATAACACAGGGAATAATTATTGAACACTTGAAGAAAGATAAGCTCAAAAGGCCATGCAAAGTGATGACACCAGCTGAAATCTATCAGTAATTAGAAAAAATTCTACCACTTAGTGAAAAATAATATCAGCTGGTTCAACTGATGACATATAAATAGGGGTCTCGTTATCAAGGTTCCAAACAAGAAACATTTCATGATGAGTAAATTAAGTCTCAGCAAAAGCGTTAATATTTCTAAAATTATAAGTCCTCAGATTCTTTAAATGGAGGTTTCTTGACTAGGCCAGAGATGAGGCGGTTTTAACTTAGTAGATGCCTCTTTCTTGCTTCATGATGAACCTTTTTGTTGCAAAGCATACTTATGTTATTGGTTACAGAAGAATTTCTAAACTATTGAAGGCTCCAGTGAGCACATTTGGGGCCATAGTTTGGAAGTGGAAGGAATATCATTTCACAGTAAATCATAAACAACACATTTTCCCTGCAAAATTTCAGACAGACAGGTGAAAACATTTTTCAGAAGAGTTGTCAAAAAGCCAAGGTCCACTGGTAGAGAGCTACAGAAAAACCTGGAATAATCAGGTACAACTGTTTCAAATTGAACAATAAGTAATGCACTCAACCTCAATGGTCTGCATGCACACTCACCACGCAAGACTCCATAGCTGAACAAAAAGCATGTTCAATTGGGTTTACAGTTTTGCTCAACAAGATTAAGACAAGTCTGTGAATACTGAAAAGATATAGTCTGGTCAGATGAGACCAAAATTGACCTCTTTGGATGCCATAATACACATCATGTTTGAACGCCAAAAAGGCACTACATATCATGCCAAAAACACCATACCCACAGTGAAATTTGGAGGTGGGAACATCATAATGTGGGGCTATTTTTCAGCATACGACACTGGCAAACTTCATATACTTGAAGGAAGGAAAAATGGACAAATATACTGAGACATTCTTGAAAAAAATATGCTGACATCTGTCAGGATGATGAAGATGAAACACATGTTGGACATGTCAGCAAGACATTGTTCCCAAACACACAGTCAAGGAAATTCTCCATTGATTTCAGAGAGAGAAAATATTGCTGCTAGCATGGCCAAGCCAATAACCTGAGCTGAATCCAATAGAAAATTTATGGAAGCAACTAAACTGAGAGATCATTGAAGGAGCCCACAGGAACACTCAGGATATGAAGAGTGTTTGTGTACAACAAAGGGTGAAAATCACACCTCAGAAATGTATGCAACTAGTTTATCCATACATGAGATGTCTTGAAGCACCAATAAAAGCTTTTGTTCAAAGTATTAAATAAATTTCAGTATGTGTGTTCAACACTTTTTCCCTCTGTCATTTGTCCTTCTTACACCTAACTTAATTATAGGGACTCTGTCACCCCCTGGATTGTATTTGACCTAGTAATATGAGGATACATGTAATAGAAATGTTAAGCTAGTCCTACCTGTATGCCTCATATTAACGCTCTTGTTGCTTAGAAATGTTATATTTTTTTCTGTGTATGCTAATGAGCAGTCCTTGTGTATGCTAACAAGACCGTTAACATGAGGCATTCAGGCATACATGGGCACTTCTATTACCTGTATGCCCATATTAGTAGGTCATATATGTCCCAGGAGAGACAGAATCACTTTAATTATGGACATCTGTGGTTTGAATCTTTTACCTGTGTGGATTGGATGGGTTGTAAGGACATGGGAGAATTTTGTGTCAAAAAAAGATTAGAAATATAATAACATAGAAAATTGGCAATGTGTTCAATAGTTATTTCACCTACTGTGTATGTGTGTATATATATATATATATATATATATATATATATATATACACTCACTGGCCACTTTATTAGGTACACCATGCTAGTAAGGG
The DNA here is from genome assembly GCF_039654945.1 of Dendrobates tinctorius. NCBI lineage: Eukaryota > Metazoa > Chordata > Amphibia > Anura > Dendrobatidae > Dendrobates > Dendrobates tinctorius. Next base: position 19,351,237 of record NW_027361693.1, read on the forward strand.
GTTGGACCCCCTTTTGCCTTCAGAACTGCCTCAATTCTTCGTGGCAGAGATTCAACAAGGTGCTGGAAGCATTCCTCAGAGATTTTGGACCATATTGACATGATGGCATCACACAGTTGGCGCAGATTTGTCGGCTGCACATCCCTGATGCGAATCTCCCGTTCCACCACATCCCAAAGATGCTCTATTGGATTGAGATCTGGTGACTGAGGAGGCCATTTGAGTACAGTAAACTCATTGTCATGTTCAAGAAACCAATCTGAGATGATTCGAGCTTTATGACATGGCGCATTATCCTGCTGAAAGTAGCCATCAGATGTTGGGTACATTGTGGTCATAAAGGGATGGACATGGTCAGCAACAATACTCAGGTAGGCTGTGGCGTTGCAACGATGCTCAATTGGTACCAAGGGGCCCAAAGAGTGCCCAGAAAAAATTCCCCACACCATGACACCACCACCACCAGCCTGAACCGTTGATACAAGGCAGGATGGATCCATGCTTTCATGTTGTTTACGCCAAATTCTGACCCTACCATCCGAATGTCGCAGCAGAAATCGAGACTCATCAGACCAGGCAACGTTTTTCCAATCTTCTACTGTCCAATTTCGATGAGCTTGTGCAAATTGTAGCCTCAGTTTCCTGTTCTTAGCTGAGAGGAGTGGTACCCAGTGTGGTCTTCTGCTGCTGTAGCCCATCTGCCTCAAAGTTCGACGCACTGTGCGTTCAGAGATGCTCTTCTGCCTACCTTGGTTGTAACGGGTGGCAATTTGAGTCACTGTTGCCTTTCTATCAGCTCGAACCAGTCTGCCCATTCTCCTCTGACCTCTGGCATCAACATGGCATTTCCGGCCACAGAACTGCCGCTCACTGGATTTTTTTTCTTTTTCGGACCATTCTCTGTAAACCCTAGAGATGGTTGTGCGTGAAAATCCCAGTAGATCAGCAGTTTCTGAAATTCTCAGACCAGCCCTTCTGGCACCAACAATCATGCCACGTTCAAAGGCACTCAAATCACCTTTCTTCCCCATACTGATGCTCGGTTTGAACTGCAGGAGATTGTCTTGACCATGTCTACATGCCTAAATGCACTGAGTTGCCGCCATGTGATTGGCTGATTAGAAATTAAGTCTTAACACACAGTTGGACAGGTGTACCTAATAAAGTGGCCAGTGAGTGTATATATATATATATACAGTTGTGGCCAATAGTATTGACACCCCTGCAATTCTGTCAGATAATACTCAGTTTCTTCCTGAAAATGATTGCAATCACAAATTCTTTGGTATTATTATCTTAATTTAATTTGTCTTAAATGAAAAAACACAAAAGAGAATGAAGCAAAAAGCAAAACATTAATCATTTCACACAAAACTCCAAAAATGGGCCCGACAAAAGTATTGGCACCCTCAGCCTAATACTTGGTTGCACAACCTTTAGCCACAATAACTGCGACCAACCGCTTCCGGTAACCATCAATGAGTTCCTTACAATGCTCTGCTGGAATTTTAGACCATTCTTCTTTGGCAAACTGCTCCAGGTCCCTGATATTAGAAGGGTGCCTTCTCCAAACTGCCATTTTTAGATCTCTCCACAGGTGTTCTATGGGATTCAGGTCTGGACGCATTGCTGGCCACCTTAGAAGTCTCCAGTGCTTTCTCTCAAACCATTTTCTAGTGCTTTTTGAAGTGTGTTTTGGGTCGTTGTCCTGCTGGAAGACACATGACCTCTGAGGGAGACCCAGCTTTCTCACACTGGGCCCTACATTATGCTGCAAAATTTGTTGTAGGTCTTCAGACTTCATAATGCCATGCACACAGTCAAGCAGTCCAGTGCCAGAGGCAGCAAAGCAACCCCAAAACATCAGAGAACCTCCACCATGTTTGACTTTAGGGACCGTGTTTTTTCTTTGAATGCCTCTTTTTTTCTCCTGTAAACTCTATGTTGATGCCTTTGCCCAAAAAGCTCTACTTTTGTCTCATCTGACCAGAGAACATTCTTACAAAATGTTTTAAGCTTTTTCAGGTAAGTTTTGGCAAACTCCAGCCTGGCTTTTTTGTGTCTCGGGGTAAGAAGTGGGGTCTTCCTGGGTCTCCTACCATACAGTCCCTTTTCATTCAGATGCCGACGGATAGTATGGGTTGACACTGTTGTACCCTCGGACTGCAGGACAGCTTGAACTTGTTTGGATGTTAGTCGAGGTTCTTTATCCAACATCCGCACAATCTTGCGTTGAAATCTCTTGTCAATTTTTCTTTTCCGTCCACATCTAGGGAGGTTAGCCACAGTGCCATGGGCTTTAAACTTCTTGATGACACTGCGCACGGTAGACACAGGAACATTCAGGTCTTTGGAGATGGACTTGTAGCCTTGAGACTGCTCAAGCTTCCTCACAATTTGGTTTGTCAAGTCTTCAGACAGTTCTTTGGTCTTCTTTCTTTTCTCCATGCTCAATGTGGTACACACAAGGATGCAGGACAGAGGTTGAGTCAACTTTAATCCATGTCAACTGGCTGCAAGTGTGATTTAGTTATTGCCAACACCTGTTAGGTGCCACAGGTAAGTTACAGGTGCTGTTAATTACACAAATTAGAGGAGCATCACATGATTTTTTTGAACAGTGCCAATACTTTTGTCCACCCTCTTTTTTATGTTTGGTGTGGAATTATATCCAATTTAGCTTTAGGACAATTCTTTTTGTGTTTTTTCATTTAAGACAAATTAAATGAAGATAATAATAACAAAGAATTTGTGTTTGCAATCATTTTCAGGAAGAAATTGAGTATTATCTGACAGAATTGCAGGGGTGTCAATACTTTTGGCCACAACTGTATATACAGGGTGGGCCATGGAGCCATTTATATGGATACATCTAAAAAATGGGAATGGTTGGTGATATCAACTTCCTGTTTGTGGCATAATAGTATATGGGAGGGGGGAAACTTTTCAAGATGAGTGGTGAGAATTTCACAAGAAAAACAATGGTGTGCTTGGTTTTATTGTAACTTTATTCTTTCATGAGTTATTTACAAGTTTATGGCCACATATAAAATGTGTTCAAAGTGCTGCCCATTGTGTTGGATTGTCAATGCAACCCTCTTCTTCCACTCTTGACACACTGATAGTAACACCACAGAAGAAATGCTAGGACAGGCTTCCAGTATCTGTTGTTTCAGATGTTGCACATCTCGTATCGTCACAGCATAGACAATTGCCTTAAGATGACCCCAAAGATATAAGTCTAAGGGGGTCAGATTGGGAGACCTTGGTGGCTATTCAACTGGCCCGCGACAACCAATCCACTCTCCAGGAAACTGTTCAAGTAGGAATGCTCAGACCCAACACCCATAATTGATGGTATGATGTGGTATATGGGGTTCAATGCATGTTCCGTGAGTTTTTCCAGCAAGGTGGTACACCACCACATTATGGGTGTCAGGTCCGAGCACTGCTACAAGGAATCTGACCCTCTTAGACAAGCATTTCTTCTGCGGTTTTGCTATCAGTGTGACAAGTGTGGGTGAAGTGGGTTGCATTGACAATCCAACACAATGGGCAGTACTTTGAACACATTTTATAAGTGGTCATAAACTTGTAAATAACTCAGGAAAGAATAAAGCTACATTAAAACCAGGCACACCATTGTTTTTTCTCGTGAAATTCTCAATAAGTTTGATGTGTCACATGATGCTCTTCCCATTGGAAAAAAATAAAGTTGGATTGAAAATGGCTGACTTCAAAATGGCCACCATGGTCACCATTCATCTTGAAACATTTCCCCCTCCCATATACTAATGAGCCACAACAGGAAGTTGATATCACCAACCATTCCAATTTTATTTAGGTGTATCCATATAAATGGCCCACCATGATTATGTTCTTGTGTTTGTGTGGGTTTCCTCCCACACTCCAAAGACATACTGTTAGCGAATTTAGATTGTGAGCCACATCAGGAACAGTGATGATAATGAATCATAGACTCATAGAATCATAGAATCGTAGAGTTGGAAGGGACCTCCTGGGCCATCTGGTCCAACACCCAAATCAAAGCAGGATTCGCTAAATCATCCCAGACAGATGTCTATCCAGCCTCTGTTTGAAGACTTCTATTGAAGGAGAACTCACCACCTCTCGTGGCAGCCTGTTCCACTCATTGATCACTCTGTCAAAAAGTTTTTTCTAATATCTAATCTGTGTCTCCTCCCATTCAGTTTCATCCCATTTCTTCTAGTCTTTGTGCAAACTGCAAAGCGCTGTGGAATATTTTAGCGCTACTTAAAGATTATATATATATATATACTCACACACTTATGCCCTACAAACACAAACATATCTACTGTACATACACTGCTCACAAAAAGTTAAGGATATTTGACTTTCAGTTGAAATTTCAGGATGATCCTAAAATCTACTATAACATTTTTAGGTGAACTTAATGTGATCTTCTCTAAACTTTTGATTACATATGTCCAACTGGTCAATGTTTCAGTAGTTTTTGCCCAACTTGCTGTTCTCTAACAAGGAGCTTAATAGCAAAATTCACAACAGGTGTTTGATCCATGAATTGTTCAATACATTTTGGGTTTCAATTGAAATTGGTATTTAAACAGACCTCCTTATCATACTGTTTACATTTTGACATCACGACACCAGGACGATACCTAACAATTGATCAACAGCACAGCTTCAAGCATGATGTCCTCTGATGGAAGTGGCTACTGGGCTTAGAGTGTCACAAAGTGTCATCAGCAGGTTGAAGCAGAGATACAAATAGACTGAAAGAGTCATAGAAAAGCATAGGAGAGGACTTCACTTCATTTTGAACAATGCCCTTTGGGACTGATAATGATGATGATGATGATGATGATGATGATGATGATGATGATTAATCCCACACAAATCCAGGCACATTTAAGGGAAATCAGAGTTATCTAACTGTCACATCAGACCATTCAATACCATTTACTGTACATCAATGTATTCTGCATGCTAGAAGACCTATTAATAACAGGAGAAACAACAAGAGCACGCAGGTAGCATAATGTAAAAAATATTCAAAATTTTATTAAATATCCATAGTACTCAACAAGTAACAAGAAAGTGCTCATGAACTAGTGTGGACAAAATGTCCCGTGGAGAAATCCCCCTCACACTTTCCCCTCGATGAAAATCCAGTAGGTAACACACATGAAAAAACATATCTCATCTCATATCATGGCGCCATGTGGCATTCAAAAAGGTAAACCACTGCAAAACAGTGATGGAATAGCGAGTAGAAATCACCTGCTAGTGATACTTAGAGAAAGGATGCAAGATGCAACAATAAAACTCCAAGGCTACAGGCAAATGAACATGGGTCAGCTTACTGGAGAGGAGAAGGAGAGGGGGTACAGCAGTCGGAGGCAAACTGTATTTTACTCCCTCTGCTCAAGTTAAGTGCTAAGTCTCTGTCGCTGCTCCCAGTGTCTGACATTGGGTGTGTTGCTGATTTCACGTTAACAGTGCTACAATCAATAACACCTCAGCAGCTCTTCCTTAGTTGGCAGCATTAACTGGTCAGTCACTGAAAGCAATTACTGGCTGCAGCACTATTAATAATTTTAGAACTGCAGCTAATGTCAAACACTGGTGACAGAGGAAGAGGCTCAGTGTTTGAACCATGAAGAGTGAGTAAAGAAAACTTTATTTTAAATTTAACTTCAGATGGGAACAGTAATTTTCAGAACCTGGAAAACCCCTTTAAATAATACTAATGGGAACCTGTCAACAGTCAAACAATCTGTTTCCACCACTGTCTCCTGCCTTTTAATAAATATCTAACAAGCTCATTATATCTTCTCAGGCAGTGCCCCAATCCTTCAAAAAACAGCAAAGTATTGCTCTGTTTTTGGCTCACATCAGCAGTTAAGAGCTGGAATCAAAGCACTGTTACAATGGCTGGCATGCAGAGACCAGTGACTTATTTGTGGGGGCGGTGCTGGTCAGCATGCCAGACTTTGTGAGGAAAGGATAGATGATTTTTTAATGCAAGTATATTAGAAGTTTAGCTTATGGCACTAAGTAGATAGGGATTTTGAATTAAATTTACTTTGCCTTCGCACCACCTCTTTGTGGCTTAAGTTCAAAATACCACTCTCAATGAATCAGGGCATTAGTGTCCAAATTTGTTTTTGTATTTGTAAAAATTGTTGTTTATTCATATATTGTAATAAAGTGTTTTGTGTACTCTTGGTGCGCACAAACAGTTAATGATACCTTTCTATCTAGTCTAATTTTTCTCTGCCCTCCTCTATTTTGGTTGACTATCTAGCTTTACAGGAGCTAATGAATGTGGAGATAGGATAAAAAAAGAAGGTAGGAATGTGCCCTAAATTGCTAAGCCGTGCTGTAGGTGCACCAAGCACCTCAATACCATGAATGAATAAAGAATGGTATCTTGCAAAATCCACAAAAACTGTCAATGAAAATTCAATTTTTCATAAGACTATAACCCTTACCAAATCCTGTGATGATTTACACATTCATTTTATGCTTAAATATTCCCATTAACCCCTTAAGGACCAGGGGTAGTTCTGTTTTTGCATCTCTGTTTGTTGCTCCCCTTCTTCCCAGAGCCATATCTTTTTATTTTTCCATTAATATCGCCATGTGAGGGCTTGTTTTTTGGGGGACAAGTTGTAATTTTGATTGACATGAATTACCAAATAGTGTACTGGAAAACAGGAAAAAAAATAAATGTATGGTGAAATTGCAATTCTTTTTTTTTTTTTACCATGTTCACTAAATCCCGAAACTGACCAACCAATCTGATTCTTCAGGTTATTACAAGTTTATAGATACCAAACATATGGTAAAGAGAAAGCCAGCTCACCTGGTACTTGAACACCAGCTTGCATGGAACCAGGTGGATTCACACCAGATATTGTGCTCAAGGAAAAAAAAAACCTACATGCATAGGTTCTTTTTTATTTAAGTGGTGACAAAAAATCCCAATTTTGTAAAAAAAAGTAGCTATTTTCCGAGACCTGTAGCATCTCCATTTTTTGTGATCTGGGGCTAGTTGAGGGCTTATTTTCATGCCATGATGACATTTTTATTGACCCTATTTGGGGTAGACATGATGTTTTGATCGCCCATTATTGCATTTTAATGCAAGGTTGCGACAACCAAAAAAATGGAATTCTGGCGTTTTGATTTTTTCGCATTACTCTGTTTACCGATAGGATTCGTTATCTTTATATGTTGATAGATCAGGTGATTCTGAACACGGCAATACCAAATATGTGTATTTTTTATTTAATTCTTTTAATCTGAATGGGGTAATTTTAAACTTTTATATTTTTACATTTTTTTAAAAACATATTTTTTCACTTTTTATTTGCTTTAATAGTCTCCATGGAAAACTAGAAGCTGCGATCATCTGATTGCCTGTGCTAAACAATAGCAGGGCTTCTGCCCTGCTCTGTGTAGCAGTAATGCCTACTTGCTCTGAGCGTCGACCACTGGGCAGCACTCATAGCATCCTGGCTAAGACAACCAGAGAGGTCTGCTGCAGACCCTGGGTTGTCATGTCAACCCATCGTCGACCCACGGTCATGTGAAACGGGTGCCGATGGGTTTGGTTTGCAACATGTTTCTGGCGTGTGCGTGTTAAATGCCTCTGTCAGAAATTGACAGCATCATTTAACATGTTAACCGCCGTGGGTAGATCATGATTCCACTCGCGCCTGTTAGGGGCACATTACAGCTGATCAGATCAGATGTCATGCCAGAAAAATTGCGGGCTCCGGGCATGAGGGGGAGACACCCAATGACGAACACTGCACGTTATTGGATGTTAAGGAGTTATTATGAAAATATACTAACATTAATCATCCTGGTTTTACTTAAAATTGTTTACTAGCCTCTGACATGAACTTAAAGACATTTTTCAAATGCTACACATAGATTTTGTTTCTCTGTGGGATTTTTTAGGGTTTATTGGACCCACAGATGATTTAAAGTCCTCCTACAACATCTTAATGAGAGAAAGGTCTTGACTTTGAATTGTTAGTTCTTAAATTCATCAATACTTTTTCATCTACCAGTATGCATTATCAGCTATGCTTCAAGTTTCAGAGTATCTCGTATTATTCTAATGTATCTTTTGTTACAATAAAGATATGCTAGTGGCTAGGAAGTAATGCCAAAAATTAGTCTCAAACAATGTCAAGCCATCTTCAAATGTAAACATTAATTTTTCCTTGGTAGTGAAAAATCTGCATATTTGCCATTTCTATCCAAACACCAAGTTAAAAGTCTTGGTGTTTAAGTGTTCATATGCAAAATTAAGGTTAATTATAAATATACCATAACTATTAACTAAACTCTTGCTTGCCTTAAAACTTTCTCTCTTGGCTTCGCCATGCCCCTGAATACTTTGTTCAAACAAGCATACGTGTGTTCTCAATTGTTTTAAGGGGTTAAAACTAGAAGTCCCAGAAATTTTGAGCTCCCCCTGAAGTCCCGAAAGAGGGGAACTGACGACTCTGATGGCTCCAATTAGCATCCTTTCATTTGTAAATGTGGCCATTGTCTGAGGAATCTGCAGGGGGGAGTAGAGCTGAATTCATCCTCAAAACACTGTGTGAAACACAGGTCAAGAGACTTTGCATTTGAGGGAACTGACAATTTGTATAAACCACACATTTTGTTTTTAAGCACACATGAAGTGTTTTGGGAAAGATGTGACCTTTTGCTGCTGATCCGTGATGTTGTGCTGCATTATCCAGGTCATTTTGCCAAATGTACATATAGTTTGAAAAACATACAATCTGTTTCAATTTTTCAAGTTTTTCTAAAAGAATTTAGTTATGTTTTTCTTTTAAAAAAAGATGTGAAAGAAGTGGGTTAAAAATGACAGACAAAAAACAAAACAAATTAATTGTGTTGATCCACCTCAACAAAGGTCTTGTAAAAGAGCAAAAGAATGTAAGCTGCTCCTGAGTGTGTCTGCCCACCCCCCAGCTGCATTGTTGTGCGGGGGATATGCATAAGGTTGCTAACACCTTAGCAAATTTGCATGCAGCCTTTTGTGCTGTGGGGGATAAATAGGTGACTGCTTCACCTATTTTGTTCACAAGAAACAAAATGCAGAGAAGGCTCACCACTCAACTGGCATTGGAACTGATCCTGAGCAACACCAACCCTTGTGACTCAGATGGAGAAGACATAGCCCTTCAACCGGATTCAGACTCTGAGCTGTCTTCAGGTTAGATTTTTCAAATTACCTATTTTTATTTCCTGACTATCTTTTTTATTTAGAACCAAAACAAAATGTTAATTTGAAATTATTTATCTTGCAGATGAAGAGACTCCTCTACCAAAAAAAAGAGCTCGGTTGGTGAGTGAGCCGACAGAGACCGCAAAAGATGGCACTCAAGGAGAAACTCCTTATGCAACAACCTTCCACACCTTGCCCTGGCAAAAGGGCAAAGTGTCAGGTCAACCATCCATGCACAAACAATTGTGCAACTGAGAGATGTGTTGACTGCTACAAATACAAATGTGGCAAATGTACCAGGGACATACCAAGGCAGTGCCAGGTATGTTCCGACAGTGCAGACAGACTGCTCGGTGAGTGCTGAAATGCTAGTCGCACAAGAAGGACATGCTACTCACACACATGCAACCACACTGCAGCCTATTGTAAATATGTGTGGAATTGTTTTATTGTTTGTATTTTTTTTATTATTTTTATATAAAAAATAAAAAGCATGGAGACAAATAACAGTTGTTCTTTTGTATATTTTTCACACTGACATTTCAGTCCTCTTGACTAAAGGTACTGTCACACTTAGCGATGTACCAGCGATCCCGACCAGCGATATGACGCGTTCAGGATCGCTGGTTCATCGCTAAGTGGTCGCTAGTGAGCTGCCACACAGGCAGATCTCACCAGCGACATCGCTGGGGACGGGAGTCGCTACTTACCTGTCACACTAGGTGATCCTGCGTCCGCCAGGCTCCACGCTCGTCGCTCGTCTCTCCACAGGAAGCGCAGCAGGAAGCTGACGACGAGAAACAGTCCTGGACGTTCTCACGTGATCAGCGATAACCAGCGGGGGAGCTGGTCGTAGGTAAATATCAGACACAGTGATGTCACTAGCAATATCGCTATAACATCACAAGTTATAGCGATATTGCTAGTGATATCGCTTAGTGTGACAGGCCCTTTAGACAAAAATGCTTCTGGTCATTACTCACAGCTCTACCTTGCTCTAAAATTTCTAATTCTCTATTTAAAATATATAAAAAATGATTCGTTGTTTCAGTGCTTTTTTGCTCAAATAAAACTAAACTAAATACAATATGTATAGTCTTTATATTACAAATACAATAAATTGAATAGAACTAACTAGAAACTAAAAGGCTAAACTCAATGGAAAACAACAACCTCCTGTGGTGCCACAGTAGTGGCCTTAATTACAGAACAAAAGACGGTGATTATAGGATGTTAGATAAAATCCTTCAGGTCATTCGACCCGTCTCTGGGTTCCAAAGGTATAAATGTTAAATGACCCCTCTCTGGGACTTCTAGTGTTAAGGTACTGTCACACTTAGCGATGTACCAGCGATCCTGACCAGCGATATGACGCGGTCAGGATCGCTGGTACATCGCTAAGTGGTCGCTAGTGAGCTGCCACACAGGCAGATCTCACTAGCGACATCGCTGGGGTCGGGGGTCGCTACTTACCTGTCACACCAGGCGATACTGCGTCCTCCCGCCCGGCTCCACGCGTCACTCGTCGTCACAGCAGGAAGCGCCGCAGGAAGCTGACGACGAGAAACGGTCCAGCCTGTTCTCGCGCGATCAGCGATAACCAGCGGGGGAGCGGGTTGTAGGTAAGTATCACACACAGCGATATCGCTAGCAATATCGCTATAACGTCACAAGTTATAGCGATATTGCTAGCGATATCGCTTAGTGTGACATGCCCTTTAAGCCATTACTAGACACTTCTAGTAGCAGCATATCTCTCTTAGCAAATAAAGATCAGGCACTTCAATTCCAACTGCCCATTTATTTCCACCATTATTTTAGCATCCTTGCTATGTTCTTTGACTAACATTGCTAAGATGATTTAGTCAAGCTTCCAGTTGACTGAAACCTTGTCCACTTTTAAAGTGTAATCCTGTAATTAACGCAACTCATATCTAATTGTTTTGTGATCCTTTAAATCTCTTTCCTGATACCTATAATTTTCCTTGGATCTGGCCATGATAATTCTGTACCACAAATGTAAAGAGCAAACTGTTCAACACATACTGTTTGTATCAGGATATTATTTTGTCCTTAAATGTGATCAAATAAAAATAATTTGTTTTTTCATGTCTGTATGGATTAGACAACAACTACTGTTATATAATAAAGAGATTGCAAAAAATGATCAGGCCAACTATAAAAGAAAAGTAAAATAGATTGTACGTTGCCTTTCAGAAAGACATTTCAAATTGTTTATTTTTCCTTGAGCTAGCTTCAGGCTTGCAATTACTAAGTAAAGCCAATGGTTCTCTAAAAAAAATTTCTTTGGAACTTTGCAATATATTTCCTTCTTAGTATGCCATTTAAACATAAAATCTTAAGTAAAAATCAATGTAAAAATAATAAAATGGTTTCAAAGTAATCATTGTGAGCATTTTTTAAATTGCATTCACTACATATCTACCTAGACATGGTCTAGTGACATCTGCCTCTGATGTCAAGTGCATGTGCATAGGGATGAGCGAGTAGTGAAATACTTGGACTCACTGTACTCATTACTAGTACCTCCTAATACTCGGGTACTCGTAACGAGTCCAATGTAGGTCTATGGGAAGTGTGAGTAATGGGCTTTGTGTGTGTGCTGGGCTGGGCGGGGACTGTGCGAAGACTGTGCCAGGCTGTGCGGGAATGTGCTGGCCTGTGCTGGAGTGTGCTGGGCTGTGCAGGTACAGTGCGGGACTGTGTGGGGACTGTGCAGGGCTGTGCAGGACTGTGCTGGGCTGTACAGGTACCGTGCGGGACTGTGCTGGGCTGTGTGGGACTGTGCTGGGCTGTGTGGAGAATGTGCAGGGCTGTGCAGGACTGTGCTGGACTGTGCGGGGACTGTGCAGGGACTGTGCTGGGCTGTGTGGTGACTGTGCGGGCTGTGCCGAATATTGCGAGGCGAGTAGTGAAATACCAGGATTCGAGTACTGCGAGCGCCGCATTACTCGCCGAGTACCGAATCCTAACGAGTATACTCGCTCATCCCTACATGTGCACTTTAGGAAATGGTGGTGATGGAGGAAACATCAAAGCCAATAGTGCTGCGCAGTGCTTGCGCTGTTACTGGTGCTCTGTTGTGTCTGGTACATGTCAGGCAGAATGGATGTTTGCTGTCTAGTAGTTCACACCATGTTTAAATTTCCAGCAAAATTCTTGGTGTTGCCTGTAACTGCTTGGCTTTACTCCTATGGTTCTTCTACTGATCTTGACATTGCTTGTGACCTTGACTTTCTTATGAAATCCTTCCTGATACTCACACCAACAAACCTGATTTTTGCTTTCTCTGACTACCTGGTATTTAGCCCCAATTGCTTACCTGACTTCAATTGTGTCTGCTGATTTTGTCTCCCTAATGATACTGACCTTCATTTGGCAGTCGCTGCCTTAGCTCTTTTGCTTTCCTGACACCCTTAACATTTTTTTTCAATTTATGGATCTAAGTAAGAACATTTGAAGTATGTATGATGTTTTAATTGTTTTTTATTACATTTTAAGGAGGAGAGTTGGAAAAAATATATAATTCTGGCATTTTTTTCTTTTACAATTATTACAATATGTATTAATTAACTCAATATTTTGATAGTTCAATCATTTACCGATGTAGTGATAGCAAATAGATTTATTTTATTTATATTTTTATCTTTAACTTAAGGGCATGTCACACTAAGAGATATCGCTAGCAATATCGCTATAACTAGTGACGTTGTAGCGATATTGCTAGCGATATCGCTGTGTCTGATACTTACCTACAACCGCTCCCCCGCTGGTTATCGCTGATCGCGCGAGAACGTCCTGGACAGTTTCTCGTCGTCAGCTTCCTGCGGTGCTTCCTGTGGAGAGACGAGCGACGCGTGTGGACGCGGCGGGAGGACGCAGGATCGCCTAGTCTGACAGGTAAGTAGCGACCCCCGACCCCTGCGATGTCGCTGGTGAGATCTGCCTGTGTGGCATCTCACTAGCGATCACTTAGCGATGTACCAGCGATCCTGACCGCGTCATATCGCTGGTCGGGATCGCTGGTACATCGCTAAGTGTGACAGTACCTTAAGGAAAATGGGTGTGATTTTAATTTTTTAGAATTTATTTATTTTTTTAAACTTTTTTTCACTTTTTTTCAGTCCTTTTACGAGACTTGAACCTGTAATTGTTTAATCACTTACACTACATACTGCAATGCAGTAATATTGCCTGTGGCTGTGCTTCACAGAAGTACCAATATTGCAGTTACAGTCACTGCTGCTAAGAGACAGACGCTCGCTACGTAATTTAGCCAGCATCATCTGAATGTAGAGGGAGCTGAGCTTCACAAAACACTAATTTACATCCTAGTAAGGTAAAGGGGTTAAGAAATTAAAGGCTTTATCTGGTTAAATGAGTTATCCTCTATACAAGTATGAGTGGAGCGGCAGTATGAATGTGACCTGTGATGGATTCTTTCACCATCAGGCTGTCAAGCACTGCACTCAACATTTTTCCATTAGCACCAGAGGGAATGAATGGAGCTGCAGTCGGGCTTCCCACTGGCCTTGCCATCTTCTAATGAGGATAATAGTTTCCCATTGGGAATAAAAATTACTTAATCTACCAATTTGGGCAGGTCTCATTGTTTGTTCAACCACTGATCAGCAACTTTTCTCCTATACTGATGTTTAGGTGATAACTTGTTTTAAACGGGCAGTCCCTTTAACTCTATGTAACAAAATATCTGTTAGTGACTTCACACATAATTAAGATATAGTCACACTTATAAAAGGAAATGCTAAAAGTGTCCCTCTTAGGGTAGGTTCACGTGACTGTTTTCTTTCCTTCCGAGAAAAGAGGTCCAATTATTCTGATCAGACTATGATCAGAGTGGCATCAGTTTTTCTCAGATGTGGAAAGGAAAAAAAAAGGTTACTCCCCTTTCTCTATTCTTTCAGTTGGTGATAATTGGACCATGCTCGCATGTCATCCGAGTGTGGTTTGATGTTTTTCACTGACCGAGAGACTTGCATTGCCAATTTTGATCCAAAATTCACATCAAAATTGGACATGTCTCTGGTCCAAGGAAAAATATCAGAAATGTGCACAGTCCCATAGAATATCATGGGTACAAGTGCTATCCATGAAAACCATTAACAGTAAAATAATAAAAACAGTAATAATATGGTTTACCCAAATCCACAGCATAAATATCAATTGCACTGTTTGGACACTTTTTTACAATAATAACATATGTAGTGTACGTGATACAACCACAACATGGGATAGTAATAATAATGTTTTTTTTTCTTTTTTTTTTGCAACAGCATTACTTATCCATGAGGATCTTTAACATACTCATATCTATAAGATCTAACTGCTTATAAGACAATGTACTAAAAAATGGCACAATGCCTAAAAAACCGCATTCAATAACAATGCTATTGAAAACAAGTCAACCACTCAGCAAGAATAAATGCTATTAATCCAATATCCTCCTGAGCTCAGGTGTTCTTGTATCTAAAAGCCCTGATACACAGTAGGCTGTTGTGTCACATACACAAAATAAGTCAAGTAAAAAAAACATATTTTTATTTAACAAAGACATTTTCTTAGTAAAATAAGGCTTCATAGTGCATGTAGAAAAATATTTTAACAACAACATATGGCATTTTGATTAAACCACAGTAATAACATATTTTAGGATGTTATCACTTTTAAATTCTGCCCGTTAACGTACAATGAACTTCTGTTTTTCACTGTTACATTTTCATCTTTTAGAGAGAGATAACTCAGACACATTAACAGTGGACAGATACGCTGTCAAGATTTAATCAGCAGTTCTAGGCTTTGTCACGAAACAAGATCATCAATTGTTAAATTATTACGTCTCCTGGTCACTAACAATTCTCATGCACAATGAAGCTTCTGAAGCACCTATTCATTAAATTCTGACCTGGTAATCAGAGCTGTTGAACATATAGAGCAACATATACTGTAGATGTGAACATTCATGAAAATGACATTGGCGTGCCATCAGAAGGCAAAATTAATTTCCTATATTTTATGTCAATCTGGCTAAAGCATTGTTAGTTGGAAAATTGTCAGCTAGGGTCTATATTTCTACATAAGGCAAGCAATGTTTTTTTCATACAAAAACAAACATAAATTATATAATGTCACTAGCTGAAGAGTCCGGCATTGCCTGGTCATAGTAACTAACTGTGGTTAGTTATAACAATTTATAATGATTATCCTCCATCCAATAGTCCAGTGCCCATATACCCATCATACATATCCACCATCCCATAGGCCGGTGCCCATATACCCGTCATACATATCCTCCATCCCATAGTCCCATGCCCATATACCCATCATACATATCCACCATCCCATAGGCCGATGCCCATATACCCGTCATACATATCCTCCATCCCATAGTCCCATGCCCATATACCCATCATACATATCCACCATCCCATAGGCCGGTGCCCATATACCCGTCATACATATCCTCCATCCCATAGTCCCATGCCCATATACCCATCATACATATCCTCCATCCCATAGTCCAGTGCCCATGTACCCATCATACATATCCACCATCCCATAGGCCGGTGCCCATATACCCATCACACATCCTCCATCCCATAGTCCCATGCCCATATACCCATCATACATATCCTCCATCCCATAGTCCAGTGCCCATATACCCATCACACATCCTCCATCCCATAGTTCCATGCCCATATACCCATCATACATATCCATAGTCTCATGCTATGGTGACTGTGATGTCATAATAGGTTTGCTATCATTCTGGCATCATCGTAACCATGGCAACCTATTATGACATCATTGTCTCCATGGCAACCTATTATGATATCATTGTCACCATGGCAACCATTCTGACATCATCGTCACCATGCCAGCCTATTATGACATCATCTTCACCATGGCAACCTTTATGACATCATCGTCACTCTGGCAACCTATTAAGACATCATAGTCACCACCGTCACCATGGCAACCTATTATGACATCATTGTCACCAAGGCAACCATTATGACATCATCGTTGATACACACACACTCACATACACACATACACATACACTAATTTTTCATAGATTTCATAGATTCTTCATTGGAGCTTTCCCTGTATTCTCTTCTGACATCATCATCACCATGGCAACCTATTATGACATCATTGTTGCCATGGCAACCATTATGACATAATTTTGCCATGGCAACCTTTATGACATCCTCATTGCTATGGCAACCTATTATGACATCATAGTCACCACCATCACCATGGCAACCTATTATGACATCATAATCACCATGGCAACCATTATGACATCATCGTCGATAAACACACACATGCACATACACATACACTCATTTTTATATATTTAGATTCTTCATTGAAGCTTTCCGTGTATACTCTTGTAAACATGCATTTTCATTGCATAATTATTGGGAATGAATGTTCCATAGAATGCTCTTCCCCAGTAATCATTTAGCATAAACAGGCTGACATTCACCCAACGATCAACTTTCATTGGATGAAATTACCTTGTGGCTTGGTTAAATGATAATCATTCTCAACAGCACATCATCATATGTAAACAGTACCTGTGTTGCCAAGAACAATGGCAGACTATGTGCAGAAAGCAATCTACTACTGAATGTTTTGTGTGCATTTGTCTAAACAGGTTATAAATGATCACGGATGTATTTGCTATCAGTGATTTTCTTGAATGCCAAAAAGAAACAATAAAAAAATTGCAAAATTTCTCCTACCCATTAAAACATTTAAGAAAACAGTAAATGATTTGAACATGTATGGCTTCTTACTAGAGATGAAAAAACCCGAACTTTAAAAGTTCACTGTTCGTACCGGACAGTTAGTGTCCGGTGCTAAACGCCGAACAAGGACTTCTCCCTGAAGTCCTTTGCAATGTTCAGAGTTCAAGAGGAAGTATGTTTCAGAGAGGGAGATGTTTTTCAGCTCATAAGTTCTAGTCTCAGGTGCTGGTACAGGTCCGGGTACAGTTCTGGCACCCAAACCAAACTTTGGAATTAGGTTCAGGTCGTGTACCAGAATGCAAACTTTCATTGGTCTGCTCAGTTCTACTTCTTACATTATTTTAATGGACCCAAGGGCTTGTATTGATTTTGACTGAGTCAAATCAAAAAAAGGACAACTTTATAATGTTTTTGAGGATACATATTTTCTGAAAATCATGAAGAGATACACAGCACCATAGACTACCATGGATACAGTATATGTTATATTTGTGGAAAAACATGAATAAAACACAAACGTGAAAAATCGATATCTGAATAAGCCCTAACACTGTTTCACAAATCCATACCAAAATAAATATAAATTTTCAATATGCCCTTGTGCTAAATATTGCATTGGCCCCTATAATATAATTTCAGAAGAGCCTATAAAATGTGAGTGGTTGCTTACATTGAAAACTATATACTTGCCCTGCTTCATTTGCTATTTACAGATTTTGTATCAAAACCGTAGTTCTAGATTTACCTTTCATGTATCATATTGATTTATAGCAGCATTTTACTCACATGAACAGCTAGAACTAGTAGAGAATCATTAATTGTGAGCATTGATAAAAAGCAAGCATGGAACGAACACAGTTTGCATCTAAATAAATGGAATGAATTAGCATGAAAACATTTTTCACCTGAAGTAGCTAGCAGCTATTAACTTCATTAACTACATCAAACAGTATCAGTATGCAATCCCGACATACCAAAACAAATATCAAATTGTGCCATAGCTTTTAGCCGAGGGCCTATAGACTGCTGTTATAGGTGAAATAATAAAAAAGTAGAAAATATGGTATGTTTACTGTACTTTATTAATCTGTGTACTGACTGTGTCCAAGCTTTTCATCAAAGGCATACATAAGGAGGATTTTCAGATGCTGTCTTCTTAAGGAAAACTGCATATTACAAAAGTCATACAGTGGCATAAGTTGTACATTGGTTACAATGTAAAATATAAATCTATATATTTATATATGTATTTAAATATGCATACATATATGTGAATATATATACATATATGCACAAACACATATATATGGGTGTGAATACTGAAGTACATATACACAGACTGTCTATATGTATGCATGAGTGTACATATCTACAGTTGTGGCCAAAAGTATTGACACCCCTGCAATTCTGTCAGATAATACTCAGTTTCTTCCTGAAAATGATTGCAAACACAAATTCTTTGGTATTATTATCTTCATTTAATTTGTCTTAAATGAAAAAACACAAAAAGGATTGTCCTAAAGGCAAATTGGACATAATTCCACACCAAACATAAAAAAGAGGGTGGACAAAAGTATTGGCACTGTTCAAAAAATCTTGTGATGCTTCTCTAATTTGTGTAATTAACAGCACCTGTAACTTACCTGTGGCACCTAACAGGTGTTGGCAATAACTAAATCACACTTGCAGCCAGTTGACATGGATTAAAGTTGACTCAACCTCTGTCCTGTGTCCTTGTGTGTACCACATTGAGCATGGAGAAAAGAAAGAAGAACTGTCTGAGGACTTGAGAAACCAAATTGTGAGGAAGTATGAGCAATCTCAAGGCTACAAGTCAATCTCCAAAGGCCTGAATGTTCCTGTGTCTACCATGCACAGTGTCATAAAGAAGTTTAAATCCCATGGCACTGTGACTAACCTCCCTAGATGTGGATGGAAAAGAAAAATTGACAAGAGATTTCAACGCAAGATTGTGCGGATGTTGGATAAAGAACCTCGACTAACATCCAAACAAGTTCAAGCTGCCCTGCAGTCCGAGGGTACAACAGTGTCAACCCATACCATCCGTCGGCATCTGAATGAAAAGGGACTGTATGGTAGGAGACCCAGGAAGACCCCACTTCTTACCCCAAGACATAAAAAAGCCAGGCTGGAGTTTGCCAAAACTTACCTGAAAAAGCCTAAAACGTTTTGGAAGAATGTTCTCTGGTCAGATGAGACAAAAGTAGAGCTTTTTGGGCAAAGTCATCAACATAGAGTTTACAGGAGAAAAAAAAAGGCATTCAAAGAAAAGAACACGGTCCCTACAGTCAAACATGGCAGAGGTTCCCTGATGTTTTGGGGTTGCTTTGCTGCCTCTGGTACTGGACTGCTTGACTGTGTGCATGGCATTATGAAGTCAGAAGACTACCAACAAATTTTGCAGCATAATGTAGGGCCCAGTGTGAGAAAACTGGGTTTCCCTCAGAGGTCATGGGTCTTCCAGCAGGACAATGACCCAAAGCACACTTCAAAAAGCACTAGAAAATGGTTTGAGAGAAAGCACTGGAGATTTCTAAGGTGGCCAGCAATGAGTCCAGACCTGAATCCCATAGAACACCTGTGGAGAGATCTAAAAATGGCAGTTTGGAGAAGGTACCCTTTAAATATCAGGGACCTGGAGCAGTTTGCCATAGAAAAATGGTCTAAAATTCCAGCAGAGCATTGTATGAAACTCAATGATGGTTACCGGAAGCAGTTGGTCGCAGTTATTTTGGCTAAAGGTTGTGCAACCAAGTATTAGACTGAGGGTGCCAATACTTTTGTCTGGCCCATTTTTGACGTTTTGTGTGAAATGATCAATGTTTTGCTTTTTGCTTCATTCTCTTTTGTGTTTTTTCATTTAAGACAAATTCAATGAAGATAATAATACCAAAGAATTTGTGTTTGCAATCATTTTCAGGAAGAAACTGAGTATTATCTGACAGAATTGCAGGGGTGTCAATACTTTTGACCACAACTGTATTTATCTATTGCTATATATGCTATATATGTGTGTGTATATATATTCATATATATATACATATATATATAGAGAGAGAGTAGTAATGAGTAGAGTTGAGCGATACCGTCCGATACTTCAAAGTATCGGATCGGAATGGATCGGCCGATCTTAAAAAAAAGTATCGGTATCGCCGATTCCGATACCGGAAGTCCCATTCAAGTCTATGGGACTTCCGGTATCGGAATAAGAAAAATCCTGTTTTTCCCTTGTACAGCCTCTCTGGGGTCTGTACGGGCCTTTCGGGGGGCTGTGCCGGCCTGCCAGGGGGTCTGTGCAGGCTCCGGTGGTCTGTGCCGGCCTGCCGGGGGGCTGTGCCGGCCTGCCAGGGGGGCTGTGCAGGCTCCGGTGGGCTGTGCCGGCCTGCCGGGGGGCTGTGCCGGCCTGCCGGGGGGCTGTGCAGGCTCCGGGGGGCTGTGCCGGCCTGCCGGGGGGCTGTGCAGGCTTCGGGGGTCTGTGCAGGCATCGTCCGATGGGACTACAAGTCCCATCGGGCGATGCCTGCTACCATGACAGTGATTGACACATTAGCCAATGAAGGGACAGTAGTAGTCCCATCATCCGGCTAATGTGTTGAATGTAAAAAAAAAAAAAAAAAATTACATGCTACATACATACAACATGCATACTACATACATGCTACATTCATACTACATACTACATACATGCTACATTCATACTACATATATACTACATGCAACATACATACTACATATATACTACATGCATGCAACATGCATACTACATATATACTACATGCAACATACATACTACATATATACTACATGCATGCAACATGCATACTACATATATACTACATGCATGCAACATGCATACTACATATATACTACATGCTACATACATACTACATATATGCTACATACATACTACATATATACTACATGCATGCTACATACATACATACTACATACATACTACATATATGCTACATACATACTACATATATACTACATGCATGCTACATACATACTGCATGCTACATACATACTACATGCTACATACATACTACATATATGCTACATACATACTACATATATACTACATGCATGCTACATACATACTGCATGCTTCATACATACTACATGCTACATACATACCACATATATACTACATACATACTACATATATACTACATGCATGCTACATACATACTACATGCTACATACATACTACATATATACTACATGCATGCTACATACATACTGCATGCTACATGCATGCTACATACATACTACATACATACTATATGCTACATACATACCACATATATACTACATACATACTACATACAATACATTCATACAATACATACATAGACATACAGTACATATAACATAGAGTAACATACTTACCAATACTTGTCACATTGTTCCCCGAAGCCATTGTCTTTTACGGAATAAATATTAACATAACAAACCACAAAAATACTCACCCACGATCCGAAGCAGTCCACGAGTGTGTCCCACGACGATCTTGGGTAGAGAACTGCAGCATCAGCTGTTGCTGCCGTTCTCTACGGGCTGCAGGAATCCAATGACGGAAGGTAGGTATCCTTCCGCACTGTATTCCTCCGCCACTTAAAAAAAAAAAAGTCCCTAGTCTCACTTTATGCCATTGCTGTGTGGGAACGCAGCAATGGCATAAAGTGAGACTAGGGACTTTTTTTTTTTAAGTGGCGGAGGAATACAGTGCGGAAGGATACCTACCTTCCGTCATTGGATTCCTGCAGCCCGTAGAGAACGGCAGCAACAGCTGATGCTGCAGTTCTCTACCCAAGATCGTCGTGGGACACACTCGTGGACTGCTTCGGATCGTGGTTGAGTATTTTTGTGGTTTGTTATGTTAATATTTAATCCGTAAAAGACAATGGCTTCGGGGAACAATGTGACAAGTATTGGTAAGTATGTTACTCTATGTTATATGTACTGTATGTCTATGTATGTATTGTATGAATGTATTGTATGTAGTATGTATGTAGTATATATGTGGTATGTATGTAGCATGTAGTATGTATGTCGTATGTATGTAGCATGCATGTAGTATATATGTAGTATGTATGTAGCATGTAGTATGTATGTAGCATGCATGTAGTATATATGTAGTATGTATGTAGCATATATGTAGTATGTATGTAGTATATATGTAGTATGTATGTAGCATGTAGTATGTATGTAGTATGTATGTAGTATATATGTAGTATGTATGTAGCATGTAGTATGTATGTAGCATGCATGTAGTATATATGTAGTATGTATGTAGTATGTATGTAGTATATATGTGTTATGTATGTAGTATGTATGTAGTATGTATGTAGTATATATGTGGTATGTATGTAGTATGTATGTAGTATGTATGTAGCATGTAGTATGTATGTAGCATGCATGTAGTATGTATGTAGTATTTTTTTTTTTTTTTTAACATTTAACACATTAGCCGGATGATGGGACTACTACTGTCCCATCATTGGCTAATGTGTCAATCACTGTCATGGTAGCAGGCATCGCCAGATGGGACTTGTAGTCCCATCGGACGATGCTTGCACAGACCCCCGGACATCAGCACAGCCCCCCGGCAGGCCGGCACAGCCCCCCGGCAGGCCGGCACAGACCCCCACAGGGTGCACAGACCACCGGCAGGCCGGCACAGCCCCCCGGCAGGCCGGTACAGACCCCCACAGGGTGCACAGACCACCGGCAGGCCGGCACAGCCCCCCGGCAGGCTGGTACAGACCCCCACAGGGTGCACAGACCACCGGCAGGCCGGCACAGCCCCCCGGCAGGCCGGTACAGACCCCCACAGGGTGCACAGACCACCGGCAGGCCGGCACAGCCCCCCGGCAGGCCGGTACAGACCCCGGGCAGTCCACACAGCCCCCCGGCAGGCCGGCACAGCCCCCCGGCAGGCCGGCAGAGACCCCCGGAAGGCCCGAAATGACGGCGCATCATGATGCGCACACACCGCGCATCATGATGACGTCAGGCTGTCAATCAACTTTGAACTTCCGATTCCGATGCCGACTTCCGATATTGAAAAAATATCGGAAGTCGGTATCGGAATTCCGATACAGCAAGTATCGGCCGATACCCGATACTTGCGGTATCGGAATGCTCAACACTAGTAATGAGCGAGTATACTTGTTGCTCGGGTTTTCCTTAGTCCTTAGTTTGTGTCCACGCATCTGCATGATTTGTAGCTGCTGGACAGGCCTGTTTGATACGGAATCCCCACAGGTATTCAGGCTGTATAGCAGCCGTAAATCATGCAGATGCTCCTACACAAACTAAATCTCTGAGCACGCCAAAATACTGGGAGGACACCCAAGCATGCTCAGGAAAACCCGAGCAACGAGCATACTCGCTCATCACTAATAGTGAGCTCTGGCAAAAATTTAGAGACCACTGCACAGTTTTATAAAAATCAGCTTCTCTACATGTCTGACAGCCATTCCATTCCAGTGTCATTTGAATTCCAATCAGAGTACACCTCATTCTACTGAATGTGCTTCTGATTAGATGCTTGGTTTGGTCAGTTTCTGTGCTTTGGTGGTGTATATATACTTGAAGAGCAGGGAAGTTCTTCCCTAACACATGTTGTTAATTCCCATTGTGGGTCATATATTGCCAGTTTTCCCACAGTCTGACTAGCCCAAGCACATTTTTTACCCAGTGATATTTGCAACAGGGCTACACCAGCCTTTTTTGCTCCAGGCAATGATCATTATGTTCCTATCATCCTATATATACTATGCAACTATTTTATGAAATCTGTCTTGTTCCATGAAATGCCCCTTTGTAATCAATAAAATTGTATTCAATTTTTGCAGCATTTTGTGACTAAGTTTTCATCCTTTTTTCTTAACGTTCATGAGTCAGTTTCACTTTTAAGTTTATGGGTATATTCGGCACACTGGTGCTTGATATTGAAGTATATCTTTTTAGAGTATAGCTGTATGTCATTTCATATGCTTCCATTGGATTCGTCTTGCCTATTTGGGATCTCATCCGCCTTGGCTATCTCTGCTGTTCCAGGATCAGGATATATCATCATTGGTCATGTGGACTCAGTACTGATATATAGAGCAAATAAGTTGAACCGCACCTCACAAATGTCAAAATCTTACAGACAAAATTTCAGAAGCACATGTCAAATGCCAGGGAGTCCAACCTGGGAAAATTCCATGTCAATAAAAAAGAAGACAGCGCCTCAAAAGTCGCCACAGGAGGCAGAATAAAATGTAAGGCTTATTTTTTTCACCACGGTTTGAGGCGCTGTCTTCTTTTTTATTGGCATGGACTTAGTACTGGACATGGCTCTATATGTGCCGATTTGGTGGCTTATTTGGTGGTCAAACCTAGATTCTGTTAAAAGGAAAAAACATGTTTTTATGTCACACTTCTGGGCAGTATTTAGCTTTAGGCCCAGTTGATATCTGTGTAGCAGTTTCAATATGCACTGTATACTGTTGCTCATTTGAACTATTGTCACTTTTATTTGTAGTCTGTCATGTCTTTAATAGCGTTGACCTTGTATTTTATCTTGTTGGTCTACTTACTGTCAGGAACACCGCACTGCACTTGCTCACTGAGCCAGGGCGCGTGTCCTGAGTACAAAGACTGTGCACAAAGATACCTGCGGAGCGAGCAGCAGTGGTGACAATGCATGCTCCAGGACCTGAATCATGTGACTGCTGGGGGCGTGGCCTAAGCTCCACAGAGCTAGGAGCTGCAGGGAAACTCCTAGAAGGGTAACTACAGGACAATGTTACCAAGGAGCATTGACAGAGACAGACACCAGATCAAGCCGGGTCAAAGCACGAGATAGCAGGACAGTACCAAAGGGCTTAGTCAGAAAGAATAGTCAGGACGTAGCAATAGATCAGAAAACCAGAACAGGTATTAGACGGTACAATAGGGGTAAACTGTAACGGAGTAATGATAGCCAAGCCAGGAGGTCGGAACCAGAAAAGACAATGGTACCAAAAACGAGAGACGGAGTACAGAGTGAAGGAACAAGCCGGGTCATACACGGGAAGCAAACAAACAATGCAGAGTACACACACACCAGGGGTCAGACACACCAGAATAGCAGTATAACTGACAGAGAATACCAGTATGGAGTGAGCATATATACCCCTCCCAGATCCAAAGAGAGGCCGGCAATGTTAACCCTGTCAGAACAGGACATTAACCATGTCCTAACCATGACAGTACCCCCCTCTTAATGGGGGGCCACCGGAACCCCAGGTTTCTCAGGGTACCTGGCATGAAAAGCCCGCACCAGTCGATCAGCGTGCACCGAACTGGCCGGAACCCACGATCGATCCTCAACGGAATATCCCTTCCAATGGATAAGGTACTGAAGTCTCCGGCGCACCCACCGCGAATCAATGATGCGCCCTACCTCGTACTCCAGTTGACCCTCTACCAACACTGGTGGAGCCACGGATGAGGGATCTTCTCTAACTGTCCCCACAGGTTTTAATAGGGACCTGTGGAAGACGTTAGAGATTTTGAAGGAGGTGGGCAACTGTAATCTGTATGCCACCGGGTTGATCACCTCTACAATCTTGTATGGGCCAATAAATTTGGGGCCCAACTTCATAGAGGGTATTTTAAGTTTGATGTTATGAGTGGACAACCAGACTTTTTCTCCCACTGTCAACGCAGGAACCACCCCCCTCCTCCTGTCTGCAAAATGTTTGAACTTCTTCTGGGCTTTGGAGATGTTCCCCTGTACCTCCTTCCAGAGGGTCTTTAATTGTTGTACCATCCCCTCGGCACCAGGGCAATCCGAATCCATACGGGAAAATTCCCCAAACTGCGGAACAAACCCATAATTGACCAGAAAGGGAGGCTTTCCGGTAGACTGATTAACCCGACAGTTGAATGCAAATTCTGCCATGGGCAATACCTCACACCAGTCTTCCTGTCTGGAGGAGGCCAGGCATCTCAGAATCTGCTCCAATGACTGGTTGGTGCGTTTCGTTTGTCCGTTAGATTCCGGGTGATAGGCAGAGGAGAATGACAACGTGACCCCCAACTTCATACAAAACGCTCTCCAAAACCTGGCCACAAATTGCACACCCCTGTCCGACACCAAGTTCACAGGCACTCCATGCAGTCGAACAATGTGCTGTATAAACAAACGAGCCAAGGTTTCAGCAGATGGTAACGCAGGTAATGGCACAAAGTGGGCTTCCTTAGAAAATCTATCAACCACTACCCATACCACTGAGTTGCCCTTTGAAGGTGGAAGGTTAGTGATAAAGTCCATGGACAGGTGTGTCCATGGTTTATCCGGAATTGGCAAAGGCACCAATTCCCCGGCCGGCCGGACCTGAGAGCTTTTAGAGCGCGCGCACACCCCACAAGTATTCACAAACCTTTTTATATCAGTACCCATAGAGGGCCACCAAAAACCCCTAGCTACTGCCCCCCGGGTAGCTGCAATACCAGGGTGTGCACTTAACATAGAATCATGAAATTCTTGGAGAAGTGTGGGACGGAATTGTTCGGGTACAAACAATTTACCTGAGGGTTTATTCCTGGGAGCTTGTGCTTGTGCCTCCAGAATCTCTCTCTGTAACTCAGAGGAGATTTCGGCTGCAACCACTCCCGGTTGAAGAATGGAGGAAGGAGGTTCTGGAGGGGACACAGAATCAAAACTTTGGGATAAGGCATCTGCCTTTACATTTTTAGCCCCTGGTCAGAACGTGATGGTAAATTGAAATCGAGAAAAAAAAAGTGCCCACCGAGCCTGTCTGTGGGTCAATCTCTTAGCAGACTCGATATAGGCCAGGTTTTTATGATCAGTGACGACCGTAATGGGATGAGCAGCCCCCTCCAAAAAATGCCTCCATTCTCCAAAGGCCAATTTAACTGCTAACAGTTCCCTGTTACCGACATCATAGTTTCTCTCGGCCGACGAGAACTTCTTAGAGAAAAAGGCACAGGGTTTGAGGTTAGTCAGGGTAGAGGGACCCTGTGACAATACTGCCCCCACCCCCACCTCCGAAGCGTCGACCTCGACGATAAAAGGTCTTGACGAATCGGGTTGTACCAACACAGGGGCTATAGTAAAACACTTCTTTAATGCCAGGAAGGAATTTTTTGCGGCCACAGACCAACTTTTTACATCTGCCCCTTTAAGAGTGAGGTCCGTCAAGGGTTTTACCACCTGCGAGAACCCTTTATTGAACTTCCTATAATAATTAGCGAAGCCCAGAAATCGCTGCAACCCCTTCAGGTCATGAGGCTGCACCCAATCTGTAATGGCCTGAACCTTCCCTGGATCCATGCGGAATCCCTCCCCGGATACAATTACACCCAGAAAAGACAGTTCTTGCATAAAAAATGAGCACTTCTCCAGCTTAGCATACAAATGGTTCTCTCGGAGTCTCATAAGCACCGTACGCAGATGATGCAAGTGTGACTGACTGTCCTCAGAGTAAGGCTACTTTCACACATCAGGTTTTCGGCGTCAGGCGCGATCCGGCGTCGTGCCGGAACACCGGATCCGGCAAATGTTTCTTAAAACCGGATGTGACGGATCCGGTTTTCTGCCGGATCCGTCTTTTTCTTGACAGACAAAACCGGATCCGTCTCATCCGGTTCATCCGTTTTTCTATCCGTTTTTCGACGGATTACGCCGGATCCGGTTTTTAAAATTGACCCTTGTGGCCTTCCGAACGGGATTGGCTACTGGAAAACTATATATAGCATGTTCCTACAGCCCTTCTTTGACAGGTTGTAGAGGAGAAAGTGCAGGTTGGAGAGAAGAGCAAGTTACTGGCGAAGATGGATGTTGTCATTGGAAATATTTTGAAGAATTTGGCGGATTTTACAGCGGAGGCAAATCGTTTGAGGGTGATTGTTCTGGAGAAGGAGAGAGCGAGACAGCAGCGCATCAGGCATCGTAGACGACGTTTGTGGATCCACCCCATCACAGCCAAGAGAATGACGCGTGGGGTCTATTCTACACTATGCATGGACCTTCGACGAAACCCGGATAAATTTTTTGGATATGTTAGGATGAAAATGGAGAATTTTGATTACTTGGTGGAGTGCATTGCACACCTCATAAGAAAAGCGGACACCTATTGCCGCTTCTCTGTTTCACCCGCAGAGCGTCTGATGGTGACTTTAAGGTAAGCCACATTTATTGGATATGATCGCATCAGAGCACACTTTCACTGCAATCTTGTTGGTGGTAGTTTGTATCTCCAAGTGTTATAGGTCAGTTTTGGTATGTAATGCTGTGATTTAAAACTAATTTATTGTTTTTTAATTCCCCACAGATATCTTGCAACTGGAGAATCCCTTTCGTCACTGCATTTCCAGTACAGACTCGGGATTTCCACCATATCTGGAATTGTGAAGTACACATGCCGTGCACTGTGGGACTCCTTAGCTGAAGAGTTTTTACCAGAGCCCACAACAGAGAGGTGGATTGAAATTGCTGACAAGTTTCAACAGATATGTCAGTTTCCAAACTGCTTGGGCGCTGTGGACGGGAAACATATCTGCATTGTAAAGCCAGCTGGATCGGGATCGGAATATTTCAATTACAAGAAATATTTTTCAATTGTCCTCATGGCCATCGCTGACGCGGAATACAAATTTATTGCGGTTGATATTGGGGCCTATG
Organism: Dendrobates tinctorius; assembly: GCF_039654945.1. Lineage (NCBI taxonomy): Eukaryota > Metazoa > Chordata > Amphibia > Anura > Dendrobatidae > Dendrobates > Dendrobates tinctorius. The sequence continues at coordinate 19,380,005 of NW_027361693.1, forward strand.
GCCGCTCCAATGACTCTCAAGTTTTCAAACTGTCTGCCATGGGGCGTAAACTGTATGGAAACACCTTCCAGTTCCCACCACCTAGACCGCTGCCGCAAACATCTGGTCCACCTATGCCATTTGTCTGTGTAGGGGATGAAGCCTTCCAGCTGTCAGAACACCTTTTGAAACCGTACTCTAGCAGAGGATTGACAAGACCAAAACGCATTTTTAATTACCGCCTCACAAGAGCAAGAAGAATGGTTGAATGTACCTTTGGTATTCTGACAGCCAAATGGCGGGTCCTATTGACTGCGATCAACCTCAAGACAGAAACTGTGGACGAGTTGATCAAAGCGTGCATGGTACTCCACAATTTTGTTATCAGCAAGGAACCCATTTCCATTGAGGACACCTCTGAAGAAACCACCTTGCAAGATTACCATGACATTACCACTAGAAGTTCTGTGACGGTTTCAGTAATGAGGGACAATTTTGCACTATACTTTATGTCACCTCAAGGCAGAGTACACTGGCAGGATGACAGAGTGTGAAAGATTTGTGCCCAACCAAACTTGTGTACCTTCTGTACCAACAGTATATACCTTTGCCAACCAAAGTTGGCTATCTTGTCATGGTCTCTATTTTTAGCTTTAGGCCACAGGTGTGTACCTGGTTGTGTTTTATGCAAAGTATTTCACCTTTTAACAAAAGTTGTGTACATTGTTAGGAAATCACCAACAATAAACACAACTTTTTATTTGAAATACTTTGCTTCAAACACAACCAGGAACACAACTGTGGCAAAAAGCTAAAATTTACCCACAGTTATATACCTAGTTTTGAATACCATTTCACCTTTTAAATACCCTGTATTTAACCTTTTTCGCCGCAGAAAGAAATGACAGACAACCAGTGTAAAATAATTTAACTTTTATTGAAAAATGTTTTTTTTAGTAAACTTTTTTAAAATTTTAATAAACTTGTTTAATAAAACTTTGAAACTATAAAACTGAAACCATAAAACTGGTCATTTTTATTTAAATACACACATTATAAATCTGTGTAGTGTGTGGTGGAAATACTGCTGTAGGGGCTGCGGGACACTTCGACACTGGGAGTGTGGAGAGAGGACTGGGATCGTGGTGGGGAAGGAACAGTTAGAGGTGAAGGTGTGGAAAAAACTACAGAATGGGTGGACATGTGGGAAGCAGAAGAGGTGGTGGGTGGTGGAGTGGAGGGTTGGGCAGGGACTGTAGGAGCAGATGATGTTGATGGCAAGTTGTATGGGGAAGGAGTTTGGTACGGGGCAGGTTGCTGGAAGTGGGGAGATGTCTGGTACGGGGCAGGTTGCTGGAAGTGTGGAGATGTCTGGTACGGGGCAGGTTGCTGGAAGTGGGGAGATGTCTGGTACGGGGCAGGTTGCTGGAAGTGGGGAGATGTCTGGTACTGGGGAGGTTGCTGGTACTGGGGAGTTTGCAGGTACTGTGGAGGTTGCTGGTACTGGGGAGGTTGCTGGTGCTGGGGAGGTTGCTGGTGCTGGGGAGGTGGATGGTGCTGGGGAGGTGGATGGTATGTAATAGGAGGGGGAGGATGGAAAGTGGCTGGAGGTGGATGGTATGTAATAGGAGGGGGAGGATGGAAAGTGGCTGGAGGGGGTGTAGATGTAATAGGAGGGGGAGGATGGAAAGTGGCTGGAGGGGGTGTAGATGTAATAGGAGGTGGAGGATGGAAAGTGGCTGGAGGGGGTGCAGGTGGAGGAACTACTGTGGTGGGAGAAGGAGGTTGGGAGGTAACTTGCTGGAGAGCAGCGTGGCATGAATGCATTACATGCATCTGCTGGGCAGGAGAGAGCGTTTCCATGCGCTCCACACCAGACCTGAAAAAGGTGTGGTTTGGTGAAGATCTTGCTTCTGAATGCATGGTTTGCAGAAGTGTCTTCACCTCCAGAATGCTGGAGTTGATCTGCTGATAGCCTGCGGAGATTTGCTCTGACAAGACTTTTAGACAGTTCTGGAAAGATGCATTCAGATGCAAGAACTCTGGCGCATAAGTCTTTTCCTGACCCCTCTGCCGCTGCCGCCCAGTACCTGCAGGTGTACTAGAGGTGGCAGGGGCAGAAGGGTGGGGTAAAGGGAAAGCGATCTCCTCACCAGCAGCTTCATGTAATGTAGGAGGCCACGATGCTCCTGTGCTGGTGGATGGGACAGATGGGTCGAATGTGTGGGAAGGCTGGGAAGGTGCAGATGTACCGGGGCGGTCGAAGTGTCCCTCGGTGCCGGTCTCCTCAGGGATCGCCTCAGAAGGGTCCAATCGTGCAGGCTCCCGAGTGCTGCTCACCGTGCTGTGGAATAAAGAGAAAAAAAAACAATTAAAATACTGACATGGTATGGCCCTGGCTGAAAAAAAAATTTACATCTAACATTTTTTTTCACATGTGGTGTGTAATATTTACCTTCTGGTGACCATTGTTTCCCGGAGGAACGACAGGGCTTCTGCGTACTTGTACTTGCTCCCGCATCTCTTTATTGAACTCCTTCTTGAAACGATCCCTCACAGACCGCCACCGATTCACAATTCTGTTCCCTGAAACGAGAAAGGAGTGGTTAGTATACAACATCAGTGTTTCCCAAACTCCAGTCCTCATGGTCCCCAGGGGTCATGTTTTCAGGATTTCCATAGTAAATAGAAATCCTGAAAACATGATCCGTTGGGACCACGAGGACTGGAGTTCGGGATACACTGGTTTACATCAAGCAACCGGTACTGTATATACTTACGCTCTGTAATCTGGGCCCGAACATCGAGGTCCTCCCAGCGGCCCACAAGGAGCGAACAGATTTCCTCCCAGAGTCGTCGGGTAACGATCAGGTCAGCATGGCGGTGGTCAGCCATATTCCAGAGTGGCTCCCTTTCTCTGACGAGATCGATGAGGCGGTCCACATCAATCCCTCCATCCTCACCGTCAGAGTCTAGAGCACGCTGTGAAGGCTGTTAAAGAAAAAGACAAAAATAACATAATTAGCCTCCACAAAAGAAATGAAATAAAAAGTGCAAAAAAACAAAGCAAAAATATTTATACTTACACGCTGGTGACCGCCGCGTTGCTGTCGCCGACGACCCTGGGAGGCACTGCGAGGACCTCTTGGCCGAGCACCAGATTGGGAAGACTAGAGAAGAAAACAAAAAATGTTATGTCTTTGGATGTAGGCATTTGTTTGCTGTGTGTGGTCTGCAGAACATTGTTTTCTATGTGTTGTGTGTAGTGTGATGTTGTGTTTCTGCGTTTGATGCAAAAAACTTACCAATTGTGAGCCCACTCCAGGTGTCTGTCCACCCCTTCCTTCTTCTTCTGGGAGCTCCTCTTCATCTTGTGATTCCTGTTTTGAAATAAAAGGCAATGAATAGACATATATTACAGAGAAGATGGATTTTGGAAATAAAAACTTACCGTCAAACGCTGACGATGCGAGGGAGGGCTCCCAGAAGATGATGTGCTGACTTCGTGGTGGCCACACTCCATGCCTGTGGGTGGTGTTCCAGCTGCTGCCATTGCTGCTGCTGCTGCATCTATTGGGCGGCTGTTGAATAAAGAGAAACAAAGGGCCAATGAATATCTTGATATTCAATAGCCCTAGTTTTGGAGGAATGGGTGATTTGATAATTACCGTCTCTCATCTGCTGCTGGCCTCCCCTCCTCAGCATGTTCTATTTGCTGCTCCATTTGGGGTGGTGGTGGTGCTGATGGTGCTGCAGTGGTCTCCTGCCTTCTCCTGCTTCGCTTGGTTGCTTTCTTGGGTGGCATGTTGGGTGTGGCTGTGGGTCCCACTGTCTTGCTTTTATATATGTCTTGTGGGCAGAGCTACTGAGCATGCTCAGACCAAAAAACCGGATCCGGCGCATTGCGGCGCTCATAGGCTTTCATTGTGTGAAAAAGCCGGACGCATTGCCGGATCCGGCGAAAACTGGATGAAACGCATGGCCATCCGGCGCGATCCGGCGCAAATGCAAGTCAATGGGGGGGAAACCGGATCCGGCATTGCATTTCGCCGGATCCGGTTTCTGTCAAAAGCGCCGGATCGCGCCTGACGCCGAAAACCTGATGTGTGAAAGAGGCCTTAATCAAGATGTCATCCAGGTAAATGACTACATAACGTCCAATCAAGTCAGAAAAAACAACATTAATAAAGTTCTGAAAAACCGCAGGAGCATTAGTGAGGCCGAAGGGCATAACCAGGTTTTCAAACAGCCCCTCAGATGTCAGGAACGCTGTTTTCCATTCGTCCCCCTCCCGGATCCTTATAGGGTTATAAGCCCCTCGTAGATCGAGCTTAGAAAACCATTTGGCCCCCGTGAGTTGATTGCATAGATCAGGAATCAACGGGAGAGGGTACGTGTTCTTAACAGTAATTTTGTTCAGTTCTCGAAAGTCGAGGCACGGTCGCAACCCACCATCTTTTTTCTTTACAAAGAAAAACCCCGCTGCCACGGGTGAGACCGAGGGCCGAATATGCCCCTTGCGAAGGCTTTCTTTAATGTACTCTTTCATAGCTTGGCGCTCAGTCCCAGACAAATTAAACAAACGAGCCTTGGGTAATTTGGCTCCAGGTACTAAATTGATAGCACAATCATATGGTCTATGTGGTGGGAGCGCCTCGGCCTCACTTTCGGAAAACACATCTTTAAGGTCTCTCAGGTACTCCGGAATACCCTCCAGACCGACAGATGACACAGATACAGATTTTATCGGATTGACAAAAGGAACCGGGTTACAACACAGACCATTATCATTACATCCCCAACGGGTGATCTCCCCCTTCACCCAATCAATAAGAGGATTGTGGCGTTGCAACCAGGGCATTCCCAATACCAGTCCTGCAGGCAGATTATTCATAACGAATCAACTTAAATTTTCCACATGAGTGGAACCCACTTTCATAGAAAAAACCAGACATAAAACAAATTCCATCCCGGGTAAGAGGGGATGAATCCACAGCCACAATTTTAACAGGGTCTCTTAACCTGACTGTCCCTATCTTATTAAGAGTCACAACTTGGGCATCAATCAGATTAATGGAGGAACCACAGTCAACAAAGGCGGTGGTCATAACAGGACCGCCAGCAATTTCCAATTCAACCTGGAGGACCATTTTTATACGTGAGAAAAAATGTACCTGGGAGTCTGGATAACCTCCTCGATTGTTGCCCAGACTCAGTCGATTCTCTGAAGGTTTCTCTGAAGAAGGGCAGGAGGGACAATTCCTTTTCCAATGTCCAGAGGCTCCACAGTAAAAACATAGTAGGTTGTCTCTGCGGTGCCTTCTCTCTTTCTCCTTAACCGAGACTGACCCAACGTTCATGGGCTCAGATACGGGTGAAGTGTCACACAATTTGGGGTACAAGGGAGACTCTTGTTGCATCATTCCTCTAGCACGGAGTCTCCTGCATCATGGCGTCCTCCAGGGTATCATGAGGCGGATGTAATGCCAGAGCGTCCTGCAGATGGTCAGAAAGGCCCCTGCGAAACAACCCCCTCAGGGCGGCGTCATTCCAGAATACTTCGGCGGTCCAACGTCTAAACTCTGAGCAGAACCATTCAGCAGAGTGCCTTCCCTGTGTCACACTCATCACCATATCCTCTGCCAGACGCACTCTATCAGGCTCGTCATAAATGTGCCCCAGAGCCTCAAAGAACAAGTTCACTGACATACATTCAGAAGCAGAGGAAGACAGAGAGAAAGCCCATGCTTGCGGAGCCCCCCCGAAGTAGGGAAATAATGACCCCCACCCTCTGGAACTCATCCCCGGAGGAGCGGGGCCTTAGAGAAAAAAAAAGCTTGCATCCTTCTCTGAAAGACCTGAACTCCTTTTTATCCCCTGAGAAGGGATCGGGCAATTTGACTGGAGATTCGGGGGACGCTAATGACATATCCCTACCCCCAGAACTAGAAGCCCCTGCATCGACAGCCCCCTGCACAGTAACCACCAACTGTTGCTGGGTATGGGCCATCGTGCGCTGTTCCACATTGAGTTTATGGAACATTTGGGTCAGGTGCTTGACCTGATCAGCCAAGGCTTGTATGGGATCCATGAGGATAACACACACTTTTTTTTTTTTTTTTCCTTCAGAGGAAAAAAAAACTGAAACGGTCAGTTATAATGTCAGGAACACCGCACTGCACTTGCTCACTGAGCCAGGGCGCGTGTCCTGAGTACAAAGACTGTGCACAAAGATACCTGCGGAGCGAGCAGCAGTGGTGACAATGCATGCTCCAGGACCTGAATCACGTGACTGCTGGGGGCATGGCCTAAGCTCCACAGAGCTAGGAGCTGCAGGGAAACTCCTAGAAGGGTAACTACAGGACAATGTTACCAAGGAGCATAGACAGAGACAGACACCAGATCAAGCCGGGTCAAAGCACGAGATAGCAGGACAGTACCAAAGGGCTTAGACAGAAAGAATAGTCAGGACGTAGCAATAGATCAGAAAACCAGAACAGGTATTAGACGGTACAATAGGGGTAAACTGTAACGGAGTAATGATAGCCAAGCCAGGAGGTCGGAACCAGAAAAGACAATGGTACCAAAAACGAGAGACGGAGTACAGAGTGAAGGAACAAGCCGGGTCATACACGGGAAGCAAACAAACAATGCAGAGTACACACACACCAGGGGTCAGACACACCAGAATAGCAGTATAACTGACAGAGAATGCCAGTATGGAGTGAGCATAAATACCCCTCCCAGATCCAAAGAGAGGCCGGCAATGTTAACCCTGTCAGAACAGGACATTAACCATGCCCTAACCATGACACTAACTTTTTATTATGGTTATAATTACTAGTATATACTGTACATATTTGTCCACTTATTGTAGGTGGACTTAAAATAGTATGCTATTGACTTGTTTATAATTATTTGTACTTCCCATATTTTATTGTTTCATCCCCCCTTTTTTCTGTTTTTGCTTTTGTTCTTTTTCAACGGCATTACAATAACTCTGTACTGTCCAAAGTATTTGATGCACCATGTTCTGCAGCCCTTTGCTGTATTTATAATGAGTTTACCTGTGGGATTTGATACAGCTCTAGAGACTGGGTATGACGGCCACTATGCTCCTTTGTTCTTCAACAAATTGGCCGCTGATAGCGTGCATGCGCACTGAGACTTGTCTGCCACTTTGTCTCTCTGGCGGTCATCTATTAAGCATGCAGTGTGCATCATCGGGTGCTACATCACCCACATGTGCATTGTGTGTTGATGGCGGTGGAGTAGGCAGCACTATGTGTGCATAGTCAAGAGCACATGCACCACTTTCAGTATATCAAAAAAAGAGAAGAGAAGCCAGCGTTGCCAAGGTCAGAACGCATAACATAAAGTGCATATGCGCATAACATCTAACTGTATTCAATATGAGATATTTAGCAAAAAAATTGATCAATTCAATTGAGCCACCCCGCCACGCCAAGGCAATCTCATGTGGGGGGTCCTACTCTATGTTTTTAATAAACACTGTGCCATTACGGCCTCCTAGATACATTAAAAGCAAGACCACTTTAAGTGTAATCCGTACCTGAGCATTTCTGGATCGCTCCCATGATGCCAGTATATCGGCGTGATTGTTCCCTATAAATAGTGCTATAGAGACAGGACTTCTTTACTACTCCCCCTGTGAGAAAGTGAGCACAAGAAATGTGCATCAGGGGTAGCGGGAAGGTCGCCTTCAGGTCCTGACTCACTATGGGTAAGCGTCTATCTCAATGCAGCAGCACATATCTGGGCAGGACACAATTTTGTGGGATACTGTGATAGTATTTGGACAATCTTTTACATCAGGATGTGACTGCCTATTTTCTTTGCTTTCCCAAGTTATACTTTGGACCTGCTACCTTCACTTTGTACCTGTTTTGTTTCCTCCTCTTTTCCTATTTGATCTCCGCATTATGTTTTATGTGATTGATTGTTTACACATTTTTCTCAAGTTGAATAATTTTTCTCAATGCATACTCAAAAATTTAATTCTTAAAGATCTCCTCAGATGTAAAAGTTATTAAATCATCTCTTTGTATATGTCTATGGGTTCGGTTTTTAATATCTAATATCTAAAGAAACTTGTAAGCTCTTGCCTAAAGGTTGTTTTAAGAGAAAGCATAGATTTAACAGTGGATTCTGTAGTCTGATTGTCATCTGTCATATGATGATTAATCTTACTAGTGACTACGGACTTCTTAGATCCAACCTAATATAGATCAAGGAATCTATTAGAACAGTAGATGATAAAAAAGTATGCTCTGAAACAAATCCGTAAAGAAAATGTAACCACATACAAATTGTATTTTTGCTTTAAATTTGCAGATAATATTTTGCTATACTGTTAATTTTGGTTTTTTTTTGTCTGGATCAGATATCTTGAAAGTAAAAGGTAGGTAAAATTGCCTTAGAAGATTAACTTCAAGTATCTAGGCATGAGAAACTGGGTCTGAGCAGTATCTAGGCATGCATACTCACTTGGCTAGAAAACCAGTGAGCCAGCTATATATTCAGAAAGAGTTTACCCTGGAGACACAAGAAAAACAATGCAAATGTCAGGGTAGCTTGAGTAATTCCTATCATGCATGCCTTTCCTTTTAACTAAACTTTTACAATTCTTGGATTGCTATATAAACTGGCAGGTAGAGCCGAATAACACAAATAGTGATGTAGTAGGAACAATAGATCTTATATCTTTCATTGCTTATTTAGTATTATTATAGGGGATGTGCTCTGTTAAGAATTATGTAATCTACATGGATTTAATATTTTCAAAATTAGCTTCACTTTTTGCCACTGTTTTTCTGTATTTTTGCAATCTGTCTTCCCTCTCTTCTCTGTCAAAACATCATCAGGTCAGGTAACAGCCACTTTAGTCTTTAGTCCTTTGGATCATCACAGCATTACACTGTTTTCACCTCGTTTGCATTGCATCTTCATCCAAGACACTCTTGCTCAGTCTTCCTCCCCACCTTCCCCAAACTTTGTCATCTTATCACATTAATGCAACTCGGATACATGGAGCATGGCGAATAAAAGTGTCTTGATGATGAAATAGCTATCTAAACTGATATTAGAATGGAAATTAGAGAAAAGTGTATTTATGTATGAGCTATCATTTGCAAACATTTTGTTTTTGCAGTGGCCAACTCCTATATTTCATAGCTTAAATAATTAAAATGTCAATGCACAAGTCCTATACAAAGTTATGATGAAATTTCAGATTTAAAAAACCTTGGTAAGATAACCAATAAATAATATACAGTATTATAAATGTTTTTACTTTGCTTTTTCTACAATCTGATTGAAAAGATTATTACTTTGAATAAAATCATTGCAATAAGCATCTAAATGCTAAAACTCTAACCTTAAGACAATTGCTTACTAAACCATTTTTAGTTTACACTCTACATTTTTATATACATTAGACATATAAAGATATTTACATAGTGTATATGTAAATGTGGCTATAATTTAAATTGGATAAAACTGAAACCAGAAAATTGGGCTTCTCTTCCATCCTCCCAGTGGATGGCCATGGAACAAGGAGGTGGAATAAGATTCTGCAGGTGAACAACTGGCTACGTCGATGGTGCCGTCAGCAACGATTTGGATTTCTGGATCACGGAGTGAACTACTTATACAATGGACTACTTGCTAGAGATGGGGTGCACCTTACGAAGACTGGAAAGCATGTATTTGGAAGTCGCCTTGCTACACTTGTAAGGAGAGCTTTAAACTAGAACAACATGGGAAGGGAAGCAAAAGACCAGAAAAAGCCATACACCTGACAAATGCTATTGAGAACTCTGCTATTAGAAGTGGAAAGGAAGAACAAAGACGAAAGAATCTAATTAATAAAAATATTGGAGAAAGAGAAACCAATCACAAACTAAAATGTTTCTATACTAATGCACAAAGCATGGGCAACAAACAAGGAGAATTGGAACTACTAACACAGGAAAAGAAATATGATGTCATTGGAATCACTGAAACTTGGTGGGACAATACACATGATTGGAATACAAGACTAGAAGGATACAACTTATTTGCAAGAAACAGACTTGATAAACGAGGAGGGGGTGTCGCATTGTATGTTAGAAACGCGTATATCTGCACAGAGATTGAAGCTTCAGAGACTGGGAGTTCTGTGGAAACTGTTTGGGTAAGAATACAAGGACAGAACAATGGAAAGGACACCATTCTAGGCATTTACTACAGGCCGCCTGTGCAAGCTGATGATATGGATGAACTCTTTATGCATCAAATGGCCAAGTTCTCCAAAAAATATGACATAGTTGTCATGGGAGATTTCAACTATCCAGACATTTGTTGGGAATCTCTCTCAGGCAAAACTAACAGGTCAAGGAAATTCTTATCCTCTCTTGCTGACAACTTTATCTTCCAAAAGGTAAGGGAGAAAACAAGGGGAACTGCTACCTTGGATCTAATCCTTATAAACAGGGAGGAAATGGTTGAGGAGGTAAAAGTGGCTGGGACCCTAGGAGGTAGCGACCATGCTATTTTAGAATTTTGAATAACTAGAGGCGGAAGACCTGTGACGACTCAGACGTCAAGGTTAGATTTCAGAAAGGCAGATTTTAAGGGATTCAGAAAGAGAATTGGAGGGATCCAATGGCTGGATATCCTTAAAGACAAAAATGTCCAGGAAGGATGGGAAATCTTGAAAAATGAAATTCTCAAAGCACAGTTGTTAACAATTCCGAAAAGAGGGAAGAATAGGAAGCATTTAAGGAAACCAGGATGGATGAACACAGAACTTAAGCACATGCTAAAAAGGAAGAAAAAAATGTTTATAAAATGGAAAGAGGGAGACATATCTAAAGAAGAATATAATGCTGTCTGCAGAACCTGCAGGGCACAAATCAGATTAACTAAAGCTGAAAATGAATTGAGGCTTGCAAGAGATGTCAAAAGCAATAATAAAGGATTTTGGGGATATGTCAAAAGTAAAAGGAAAGTCAAAGATGCTATAGGATTTTTACAGGATGAAAATGATGAAATGGTAAGACAGGATGTTGAGAAGGCTGAACTTTTAAATTCCTATTTTGCATCTGCTTTCTCTCAGAAAGGAAATGTAACATCAACTGTTATTCACTGTCCTATTAAGGGAATAGAAGAATCCAGGATATCTATAAACAGAAAGATAGTGAGGAAACACTTAGCTAACCTAAATGAATTCAAGTCTCCAGGTCCAGATGAATTACACCCCAGAGTACTGAAGGAGATAGCAGAAGAAATTTTTGAACCCCTCTCCATAATCTTTGAAAATTCTTGGAGAACAGGAGAAGTGCCAGAAGACTGGAGAAGAGCAAATGTTGTTCCTATCTTCAAAAAGGGGAAGAAGGTGGACCCAGGCAACTATAGGCCAGTGAGTCTGACTTCTATACCAGGAAAGATCTTTGAACAAATTATTAAACAACATGTATGTCAATACCTGGATAAGAATGAAGTGATTAAACAGAGTCAGCATGGGTTTGTAACTAATAAGTCATGTCAGACTAATTTAATTTCCTTCTATGACGGTATTACTGATTGGGTGGATCAAGGAAATGCTGTAGATATAGTATATCTTGACTTCAGCAAAGCATTTGACAAAGTCTCTCATACAATCCTTATTGAAAAAATGACTAAGTATGGAATGGACAAGGCAACTGTTAGGTGGATTCATAACTGGCTTAGTGATCGGACCCAAAGAGTGGTCGTAAATGGCTGCACATCCAGTTGGAAGAATGTCTCAAGTGGGGTACCACAGGGCTCTGTCCTGGGCCCTGTATTGTTCAACATCTTTATCAACGATTTAGATGAAGGAATTGAGGGTAAACTGATTAAATTTGCTGATGACACAAAGCTATGAGGGATAGCTAATACTAGAGAAGAGAGAGATAGGATTCAAAAAGATTTAAATAAACTGGAGAAGTGGGCAGCAACTAACAGAATGGTTTTTAACAGGGAGAAATGCAAAGTACTACATCTGGGCAATAAAAATGAAAAAAGCATATATAGAATGGGAGGAATAGGGCTAAGCAACAGCACATGTGAAAAAGACTTGGGTATACTAATAGATCACAGACTGAATATGAGTCAACAGTGTGATGCAGCAGCAAAAAAGGCAAATGCAATTCTAGGATGTATTAACAGAAGCATACAGTCAAGATCACGTGAAGTCATTATTTCCCTCTACTCCTCTTTGGTCAGACCTCATCTGGAATATTGTGTCCAGTTTTGGGCACCACATTTTAAAAAAGACATCAACAAACTGGAGCAAGTTCAGAAAAGAGCGACCAGAATGGTGACCGGTCTGCAAACCCTGTCTTATGAGGAAAGGTTGCAGGATTTGGGAATGTTTAGTTTGCAAAAGAGAAGACTGAGAGGAGACTTAATAGCTGTCTACAAATATCTAAAGGGCTGTCACATTGTAGAAGGATCAACTTTATTCTCTTTTGCACAAGGAAAGACTAGAAGCAATGGGATGAAACTGAATGGGAGGAGACACAGATTAGATATTAGAAAAAACTTTTTGACAGTTAGAGTGATCAATGAGTGGAACAGGCTGCCACGAGAAGTTGTGAGTTCTCCTTCAATGGAAGTCTTCAAACAGAGGCTGGACAGACATCTGACTGGGATGATTTAGCGAATCCTGCTTTGAGCAGGGGGTTGGACCAGATGGCCCAGGAGGTCCCTTCCAACTCTACGATTCTATGATTCTATGATTCTATGGGCAGACCATTTTATTATTTAATAACCAATTTAATAATATAATTTACACATCAATTTTAATAGGAAGTAAAGGATGGTCATTGGTACTCCTACTAAGATCAGCCACAGAACGAACTTCTTAGCAAATTATGATTGTTTCTACAAACTGCATTGCAACAGTTAGTGCCATACAGTGTGTGCATAATTATTAGGCAATTTGCATGTTTGATAATTCAGTTTAAATTGAACAACTGCAGAGCAATTGGGCAATCCAAAAGATTAATAAACCTGAAACCTGCAAATTTAAGTAAAAGTGAGGTTTTGTTTTTCTTAGTAGAATATCTATGTGCACATAATTACTGAGAAACAATTAGTGTGCACAATTATTGAGCACCTAAATGAAAAGTGAAAAATTTTCAGATCTCAAAAGTTTATTTTGATCTGTTAAAATAAATATAATACACTAATATTTCAGAATATATAAAAATACATTTTTGATATTCAAAACAAATATTAGTGACCCTTCATTTCAATATGAATCATAAATAGTGAAGAGCGAGTATACTCGTTACTTGAGATTTCTTGAGCATGCTCGGATGATCTCCGAGTATTTGGATGTGCTTGGAGATTTAGTTTCTGTTGCCGCAGCTGCATGATTTGCGGCTGCTAGCCAGCCTGAATACATGTGGGGATTGCCTGTTTTTAAGGAAATCCTCACATGTATTTAGGCTGTCTAGCAGCCACAAATCAAGCAGTAAGGGTCCCGTTTCACTTAGCGACACACCAGCGATGATACGACCTAGTAGGGATCTCTGATGCATCGCTAAATGATCGCTAGTAAGCTGCCAAACAGGCAGATCTCTTCAACGATGCAGCAACAATCCAGCGATCAAACACAGCGATGAACGCTGGCCAGCGGGACGCCGATGACGAAAAAATGGCCCAGGTCATTCCTGCATGATGGGCGATATCCAGCAGGGGGGCATGTCGCTGCTGCGTGTCACATTAAATACAGTGCAGGAATATCCCCCACTCATGGGAAACAAATAGTAGCACAACTCAAAACACAATATATATCACTAAATTTCCCTGTCTAGACAATAAAGCAAGAATTAGGGATCCAAAGAGTTTTAGCAAAACATGATAAAGCATGATTAATCCCTGCTATTATGTGCACCCTGTTGATTAATTTAATTAATGGGTGTGATTCATTACTACGCACTTTGTGAGAAAAAATTCTTCACTATTGAATGTATGCATTGATTTATTTAAGTGCGATTTTGTGTCAATTATGCTTGTCACTGCCTGCATTAGCAATGATGCTCTGTTTTTAATTATTGTGTAATAAAATTTATCATGTTTTGCTAAAACTCTTTGGATCCCTAATTCTTGCTTAATTGTCTAGACAGGGAAATTTAGTGATATATATGCGTGTCACATGTAGCGAGATCGCAGGCGAGATCGCTGTTGCATCACAAAATCGGTGACACATTAGCGATCTCGCTAGCGATCTCGCTATGTGATATGGGGCCTTTACGGTGACAGAAACTAAATCTCCGAGCACATCCAAATACTCGGAGATCACCTGAGCTTGCTCAGGAAATCTCAAGTAACGAGTATACTCGCTCATCACTAATCATAAGCCTTCATTTCTATGTAGCCACCCTTCTTTTTAATAACAGTCATTAACCTTACATTTTTGGAGTCTGTCATCCTCTTGATTACATTCCATACGTTTTCAATGGGGTTCAGGTCTGGAGAATGGGCTGCCCATGACAGGGTTTTGAAGTGGTGGTCTAGTAATTTTTGCCAGAGCTGTATAACATCAAGGACAAAAGTGGTGGCGCCCTTAAAATTGTTCAAATTGTGTATTGGAACACAAAAAAGGAGAAAAAAAAGAAAATTGGATATAATTTCACATGAAACCCCATTCCAGGATTGCTGAGCTGAGATGGAAGGGATCCCCCGTTCTGCCGGTCACATTTTCATATACAAGGAGTCCCTCGCCAGCTTCAAGTCCACACTCACTGCCGCAAAACAAACTTACTTCTCATCTCTCAAATCCTCCCTATCTCACAACCTTAAACAGCTTTTCAACACTTTCAATTCTCTACTCTGTCCACCAGCACATCCTACCTCTTCTCTCATTTCAGCTGAAGACTGCCTTTATCTTTAAGCAGAAGATCGATAACATCAGAGAAAGCTTTGGCCTGCAGCCCCCAATGCCCCTCCTCTTAACTGTTCAGCCCTGTTCTACCAAAACCAGCTTCTCCACCATTACAGAAGATCAGCTCTCCACCCTTCTGTCAAGATTACATATTACTACTTGCAAGCTTGACCGACTCCCATCCCACCTCATCCCTAACCTCGACACTGTCTTCATCCCAACCTTAACACATGTTTTCAACCTTTCACTTACAAATGGTGTCTTCCCCTCATCCTTCAAACATACCTCAATCACTCCTATCCTCAAAAAGCCCACCATTGACCCATGCTCTGTGTCTAGCTATCACCCAATATTACTTCTCCCTTATGCCTCAAAACTACTCGAACAGCACGTCCATCTTGAAATGTCCTCCCACCTCTCCTCCTGCTCCCTCTTTGACTGGTTGCAATCTGGCTTCTGACCGCATCACTCAGTTGAAACCACCCTAACTAAAGTCGCCAATGACCTACTAACCGCCAGGAACAAGTAACACTGCTCTGTCCTCCTCCTCCTGGACCTGTTTTCTGCCTTTGACACGGTAGACAATTCCTTCTTGTTACAGATTCTCTCATCTCTTGGCATCACAGATTTGGCCCTATCCTGGATCTCATCATACCTAACAGACCGGACATTCAGTGTCTCCCTCTCCCACACCACCTCCGCACCTCACCCCCTGTCTGTTGGTGTTCCCCAAGGCTCAGTTCTAGGACCCCTACTCTTCTCCATCTACATCTTCAGCCTGGGACAGCACATAGAATCACATGGTTTGCAGTATCATCTCTACACCGATGACACGCAGATCTACCTATCTGGACCCGACATCACCTCCTT
The DNA here is from genome assembly GCF_039654945.1 of Dendrobates tinctorius. NCBI lineage: Eukaryota > Metazoa > Chordata > Amphibia > Anura > Dendrobatidae > Dendrobates > Dendrobates tinctorius. The sequence goes on from NW_027361693.1 coordinate 19,395,771, forward strand.
ACTGACCAAAATCCCATAATGTCTGTCCTCTATTTCATGCTTTTCTGCTTGCTTTCTAAAACCGAACATGGACATAACAGAATCCATCATCTTTCCCCATCTCACTCTACCCCTCCACCAGACCTATCCATCAATGTCAATGGCTGCTCACTTTTTCCCAGTCCCACATGTTCGGTGCCTCGGGGTGATCCTCGACTCTGCCCTCTCTTTCAAGCCACATATCCAAGCCTTTGCCTCCTCCTGCTGACTCCAACTCAAAAATATTTCCTTTATACGTACATTTCTTGACCATGAAACTGCAAAAAAACTTGTGCACACCCTTATCATCTCCTGCCTTGACTATTTCAACCTCCTACTCTTTGGCCTCCCCTCTAGCACTCTTGCACCACTTCAATCTATCCTGAACTCTGCTGGCCGACTAATCCACCTGTCTCCCCATTATTCCCCAGCCTCTCCTCTCTGCCAAGCCCTTCACTGGCTTACTATTGTCCAGAGGCTCCAGTTCAAAACCTTAACTATGACATACAAAGCCATCCACAACCTGTCTCCTCCATACATCTGTGATATGATCTCCCAGTATTTACCTACACGCAACCTTCAATCCTCTCAAGATCTCCTTCTCTACTCCCCTCTTATCTCTTCTTCCCACAACTGCATACAAGACTTCTCCCATGTTTTCCCCATACTCTGGAACTGTCTACCACAAAACATCAGACTTTTGCCTACCATGGAAACCTTCAAAAGGAATCTGAAGACCCACCTCTTCCAGAAAGCCTGCAACCAGCAGTTATCCTATGTCTACTGAACCACCGCATGACCAGCTCTACCCTCTCCTAGTGTATCCTCACCCATACCCAATAGACTGTGAGCCCTCATGGGCAGGGTCCTCTCTCCTTTTAAACTTGTGTGTGCCTTGTATTGCTCATGTTTATTGTATTTGTCTTTTTATGTCCTTTTTTCACATGTCAAGTGCATGGAATAAATGGCGCTATAAAAAGGAATAATAATAATAATAAATGTGCAGAACTAAATTGTTGGCATCCTCAACTTAATAACCATCGACAATCTTCTTACACCTCACAACTGGAATTTTGGACCACTCTTCTTTTGCCAACTGTTCCAAGTCTGTCATATTTGGAGGGTGCCTTCTCCCAATAGCAATTTTTGAGATCTATCCACATGTGTTCAATGGTATTTAAATCCAGACTCATTGCTGGATACTTCTGATCTGTACAGGGCTTTGTTTCCATCCATTTTGGGGAGCTTCTTGAGGTATTTTTGGGTTCATTGTCCTGCTGGAAGACCCATGACCTAGGACGCAAGCCCAGCTCTTTGACACTGGGCACTACATTGCAACCCAAAATCATTTGATAAATTTCAGATTTTAGAAAGCCTTGCACACAGTCAAAGTACCCAGTGCAATAGACAGCAAATCAAAACCAAAATACCTTTGAACTTTCAACACATTTGATTATAGGTACTGTGTTCTTTTTTTTAGGCCTTACTCTGTTTTCCACAAATGGAAAAGTGATGCACTTTAGAAAAAAGTTATATCTTAGTCCCTTCTGTCCACAAGATGATTTCCCAGAATGATTTTGGCTTACTCACATACATTTTAGCAAACTGCAGTGTAGCTTTATTATGTTTCTAGGTCAACAGTGAGTCTTCCTGGGTCTCCTGCCATAGCGTTTCACTTCATTCAAAAGTTGATGCTGAGACTGATGCACCTGAACCTGCAGGACAGCTTAAATTTCTTTGGAACTTTATTAGGGATGCTTATCTGCCATCCGGACTTACTGTCCAACAATTTTTGTTCTGAAGTCCTCAGACAGTTCTCTTCTCCCCTTTTCTGTTCTCAGCCTGGATGGTCGCATCTTGGCACTGCCCAGGTTGAAAACTGTTTATTCCCCAGATGTGGATTACAGCATGTGACAGAATGACAGACAGGTACGGTATATTATCTTTTTATTTTTGGCTTATTACAGTAAATCTAGGGCTTCGGTGGAATTAGGCATTAGGTGAGTATAACTGTGTTTGGTTTGATATTTTTAAATATTTTTGAAATGGAAAACTGTGTTTTGTTTTATTTCTAACAAAGGACTTTATTCTGGCTCTGTCTTTAGTTGCCATACAACTTTTGGATTAGCAATGGATAGGTGTCTTACAGAAACCTCTCCATTACTCATCCAAGGGCTTGATGTCACCAGACAATACAAAGGTTACATCAGCCCTACAAAAATGAACCCCACTTGCCACCACTACAGGGCAAGTGGGAAGAGCTGGGAAAAGCACCAGAATTGGTGCATCTAATTGATGTGCCTTTTATGTGCAGCTGCGGGCTGCTATTTTTAGTCTGGGGGCAATACCAGCCTGAGAGTACCTGCCACCCAGATGTCTGCTTTAGCAAGGCTGGTTGTCAAAAATGGAGGGACCCTACACCTTTTTTTAATTATTTATTTAAATAATTAAAAAAACAGCATGGGGACCGACCCCTCTATTCTTGATAACCAACCTTGATGCAGCTGGCAGCTGAGAGTTGCAGCCCCCAGCTGTGAATTTAGTCTGGCTGGTTATCAAAAATGCAGGGGGACCCATGCCATTTTTTTAAATTATTTATTTACAGGGCAGGAGTGGCTGATGAATACCCTAATCAGCTGCTCCTGCTGTCACTGTTATTAGTGGCTGCAGATGTCAGATAATGGGATCAGTAGTCCCATCAGCTGACACCAGTGACCAGAGGTAAACTTTATAGCTGCGATCATAGCTGAGCGCTCAAGCTTTCTTTTGACAGCATGGGAACCAAGGCTCTCTGACCGGGGGGATGATTTCACTGCCCATCATAAGTGATGTTTGCCGCACTGCCATGCACATAACATCATGACAAACACCCGGATGTTTGGGCAGCCAAACCTGAATAGTAACACGGACTTCCTGGTGACGAAAGTCTTAGGAGTCCATGACCAAACAGTAGGTGCTCGGCATGGATGCCGAACTCTACTGTTCGGGTTCACCCGTCTCTAGTGCTAACAATTTGACAGACCCATTTTTGTGGTTTTGTGTGAAGTTATGTCCAATTTGCCTTTTTTCTCAGTTATTTAGTGTTATTCCAATACATGTAAAAGAAATAAACATGTTTATAATGAAGCAAATAATTTGAACTATTTTCTGAGAGAAATACTTCATTTTCTGGGAAAAAAATAGCTATCATATAGAAAAAATAACAAGCTATATCTCTCTTTGAGAGAGGGAAAGAGATATTGAAGGTTCAAATAAAAAAAAAATTGCCAGTTCTATTGGGGCTATCTCTCAGTCAGGGTGGGGGTGCAATTACAGTAGCTACTCTGCATTCTCAGCGCAGTGACCGAACCAGCAACAGCATCAGCACCATCCCCATGATTGAAACCGAATGCTGCCAGGGAAAATAAAGATAATTTTCTCCCCGCAGTATTCATTTACGTGCAGGTGCAGGGCAGGTTAGTAATGCTATTAACCTGCAGATGAACCCATATCTGCAGGCAGGGCTGGTTTTAGACAAAGTGCAGCCCTGGGCAAAAGTTTAAAGTGGGGGCCCAAATGCTCACATATTGCACCATCACACAAACATTTCGGTTACATTTACATGCGCTGAGTTCAGGCCGTTAAATGAGCCAAATCAACAATATTGAAAATGTTCAACGCTTGTTTCCAAATTTCTTTTACACCGGCTGCGGAAGAATGATAGGGGCAGATAGTTCTCGATACAGTATAATGCAGGACACAAATAGTATAATGCACTCCCCATGGTCCTTGAGAGAGTATAATGCAGCCCCTCATATGCACACACAGTATAATGCAGAGCCCCCACACACATACTATAATGCAGTCACACACACAGTATAAAGTATACACACAAACAATACTCACATCTCCTACTTGTTCCCTGTGCTGCTCCAGGCTCTGCTCTGGTCTCATCGGCTCCACTGCTGGCATAGCAGGGCGCATGATGAAGTGATGTCATAGTGCACCCTTCGAGTCACAAGCAGAGGGAGAGTGATGGGAGAGGGAGCATCATCTGATGCTCTCTTCCATCACTGCTTTCAACTGTATCGGCATCTATGATGCTGATAAGTTGAATGCACGATGCGGGGAAGGGGTGGCGCAGGGCCCCTTTTACTTACAGGCCCCATAACAGCCTCGTAGGGTGCCGTTATTAGCAGCATACTACTGGTTGGGGGCCCCTGGAGGAGCGGTGGCCCTAGGCAGCTGCTTGGTCTGCCTGCCCCTAACATCGGCCCTGTTTGCCGGTTAATAGTGTTTTTGCTAGTGACAGGTTCCCTTTATTGTGTTGATCTGAGTAACGGATGTACATTAGTCAACTCATTTGGTCAACTTTTTGTTGTGTGAGTGCTAGTGATGAGCAAATGTGCTCGGACAACATCTTATCTGAGCATGCTCAGGTGTTATCCGAGCATTTGGACTTGTTCATGTAATATGTTCGAGTCTGTTAGACAGCCTTAACACATGTGGGGATTTCCTAACAAGCAGACAATCCCTGCATGTGCTGAGGCTGTCTAACAGCTGCAAATCATGCAGCCACAGGGACTAAAACATAATATACGAGCAAGCCCGATATAATCTTATAACACTGAGCATGCTCGGATAAGACGTTATCCGAGCACATTCACTCATCACTAGTAAGTGCCTCAAATATATTAGTAGATTGATAGTACACTGCTAATATGGAAAATAAAAGAATGACTATGGAAAAATTTCTTCATTAGACCCAAAACTATTTTAAAAGATATCAGGATGTTGGTTTGTATTTGAGGAGGCAAAATCAAGTCACAGATGATTAAAAAATACTCACATTTGTGTCCCAGATGGCTCAAAATCCATTTTCCCTATCTGAAATCCAAACACATCCTAAGATCACTTTCAAAGGAAGTCAATTGAATGACCATTAAGTTTTTTGAAACTGGTAGCTAGAATGGCATTGCTATTCTGGTTAAATCCCTGGATCCCTCAACAGTAAGCAACACTGTTATTAGTGTTTACAGACATAACTAATTATATAGAATAGACGCAATATATAGATCATGAATACAAATGGGAGCTCAACTCTTACATATATTTTCTTTCCTGGATAATCTGCCATGGTGGTACTGCATACTCATTTTTCATTACTGTCACTCTAGCCAATCTAAAAAATATAGATAACATGTTGAAACAGTTTCTGAATTCAGGATGTAAAATAGTAAGGCAATATAGCGTCAACACATTGCAATGATCAGTTGCGATAAATGGGAGGCTCACAAATCTCTTACCTTCAGGGTTTCTAAATCCTGCTTTTGATTAACTGTGCTCATGCAACATCAATATTGTGACGTAATGCACAAATAAATGATGTTGCACCAGCCCGGTAAATTAAAAGCTGTGCAGTGATCCTGAATGATAGGAGAGTCGTGAGCCTTCTGTCCAGTGGCCATAGAACTCTGACCTGGTCTATGAACTGGAGTCCAAGGAGTCAATCTGCCCATCTCTAGTAATCAGTTTTTCAAAACTACGATTTCCCAAACAAGACCACTTTTTAATTGACAGTACGTGGGTCATTATTTTTATTAGCATTTAATCTAAGGCCAGAAGTGAGTCCAAGACAATGGAAAAGGTGCAAATCATTCCATTATAATCTTTCTCTTTCTACCATTTATTTCTGATTTTGGCATACAAATATTGTTCAAAAAAAATCCACCTCAACTCTATGCTTTTTTATTTATGCTCTCTGGGTTGTCCATTTAGGCTATGGTGGCTGAATGGAGCATTTTGAGTAGTCCAGAAAAAGTCTAGAAAAAGAATGCTTGTTTTTCTCCTATATCACCAGTTATGATCATCTCTGGCAATGGTTACATACATATATATGAATGAGATCAGCAGCTCTTTAATAATATGCTCTTTTAAAAATTGTGCACTGGTTTAGTGCTCACTTTGTGCTGAGATGACCATTTATTGAATGGATTTAATTTTTTTTGTAACAGCAAAGCACTTAAGAGCGACTTTGTATATTGAATGTAATATACTCTGAAATTGCATTGTTCAGCAGATGTTAATGCCAGTTAGTATTCAGACACATATAATTTTTTCATCTAGCGCCTAAGAAGAGATTTATACTATTTTATATTATTTGACAGACAGGCTTGCTTAATTCTAAGCTGAGGCATAAATCAATGTTTCATGTATGCAGTATAGATTATTACCAATATCCTCAGGTGACGTAAAGTAGGATTTAAATGGTGCAGGTTACATTGATGCCTACTGCTGCTACTAATGAATTGATCAGTCACTGTACTGTTATAAATGCTCAAGGCTTAGCTGAAACTAATATGTTGGGAAGACTATTGTGAAGTAATAAGGCCTGTATATCATTTGTAATAGTATAATTTTTCATTTGCTCTATTTAGTATTTATAGTGCATTGATATTATGACTGCTATATATGTTCACACAATACTAGGAATGTGCTTCTGAGGTATAAAGTACTAAATATAGATTACTATCTAGTTCAACAGTGCAAGAAATCTATCACAGAATCCAAATATAGGACAAGGAAAATTCTTCTATTTCAAATGTCACCTTTGGGTCACTTTAAACCAGTGATGCCCAAATACCAACTTTCTTATGTTACATATTTGACTCCCAGATAAAAACAAATCCAGTATCCTTTTCAAGGAATGAGATCTGTTTTAGACTGAATGTTCTATGTGGAAACATGTTTTCTCCTCTGTTATAGTGACTTGGCATTTATATGTGACTGTTGTATGCTTTTGATATGCATCATAATATATATTTTTTGAAAAGTTGGCTCTTTTCTTTGAAATATTACATAATCTGAACCAGGTGTTAAATAAATAAAACATGGTATAAAAATTCGTACTACTTAGACAGTTGTGTAAAAAAGTCATATCTATGTCTGTGAACCTAAACCTTGACCCAGTCCTAGCCCGACAATATATCACGTTGTCCACTACCATTTTACACCTTTCTTTAGACCACAATAAACTAAGGGAAGTGTAGTACAGTTTTAGTCAGCTAATTTATTTAATGTTACTGGCCAGCTTGAAAAATAATCAACATACCAATCACCAGTGGACCTGTGTCCCCACCTGCATGCTCACCAGATGTATGGGCCCTTATAGCATTCCAGATCCGGTAAACATATATATTTGCCCTCTTATGTAACAATGTCTCTCATCCCATGATAATGTCTCTGATCCTGGCCCCTGTATGTTCTAATGCCCCCCATCCTGTGCCCCTTTCCTGTAATAATGTCCCCCATCCTGGGACAATGATCCCCATTTGTTACCTCTTCCAGTAAAATATGTCTCCTATTCTGAGTTACTTCCAGTCACATTTGTCCTCCATCCTGGCATAATGTGCCACATCGTGCCCCGTTACAATCACATATCTCCCCCATCCTTATTTAATGTGTACCATCCTGGGGTTCTTCCGGTAATAATGTGCCAGTTCTGTGGTTCTTCCCCAACAAATATATAAAAAAATAAATTATTCCTCTACTCCCATGATGCCTGGCATCCCCCTCCATAATCAGTACAGAAGACGGCAGCTTACTTTAGCGTGCAAGAGACGGACATCGCATGATATCACTGCCATGCACCACAAGTGAAATGCATGCAGACATCAGCTGTCAGCCTTTGATTGACTGGCAGAGTGTATTGCAGTGCAGGGACAATGCGGATCTGTGTGCAACAATATATTTCAGCTGAATGTGTGTCCTTGGTCCAGTCACAGTTCCACGCTCTGCGAATGCGATTGTTATGCCCCTGACAAACACGTTAGAGTGGACATACATTGTATCCAAACCTCACTATTTCTGCAGGCTTGTAACACCGTTCAATATGTACTGGAGGATCACTTTCCACCCCTGAATGCCTAAGGTTGCAAGAAAGATGTGTCAAGCATGTTAAATATAAACACGCTTGAATCTTTTGTTCTCAATTGACATAAGCTGCCACCCAAAGGTATATGATTGGGATTTACTCCTATATCCTTATTGAAGGCACAAGAATACTAGGATAAGCCAAATGTGTATGTATATGAGATATGATTATTATGTATAGAGCTACCAATCAGAAAAGATTAGTTTGGATCAGCAAGGTAGAATTGAATAAATAAAACATAACTTTTTATAATATAACTAAAAAAAATGAAATTTGGCTTACCTCTCATGCTATGGGATGCTATAAATGTAGTGGCTGTATAGCGTACCCAGTAATTTCAACAGGAAATTGTTTTACAAGCAATATTGAATGTCAAACATATCAGATACACTCCTTCATCAACTGCCGTACACAGGGGTTATATATAGAGCTGCCTTTCAATGCAACCTAGAATATATAGGGAAAACCATCAGAGAACTCAGAAGGAGAGTTGGGGAACATTTGAGGGACATTGCCCTTTAAAGAGATACCCCCCGGCTAGACACACTAATATCATCCACAATGGAGACAGCTCCCTAATAAGATTTATGGGAATTGACAAAATTAATGTTCCAAAAAGGGGAGGTCACTGGAATCAATTGATATTACAATGTGAGATGAGGCGGATTTATCGCCTCAAAACTCAAACACCCACATGCCTCAATGAGACCCTCACCTATAGCTGTTTTCTCTAGAAGAAATCTTTTTTGTTGGGTCATTCAGTTAGACCCATCATGGAGTGGGGGCACCAATTATCACTCCCCCTATACGGTGCCAACCTCTACTGTCAGGCAGGGCATAACTTGCAGGGTAAGAAGTCAGGGCCTGACAAATGTAACATAATTTGATTGCTTCCCCCATTCTTTACCAGTAATAAGTTTATTACTTCACTCATTTGACAAATGACAGATCGTCTTTCTCTCCTCTGATCATCAGGATTGTGAGAAATGATACCACAAACATAATGATTATCCCTTTAAGATGACACTTTGATCCCCTATTAGTTAACATAGCAGGGGGTCTACTAGGTTGAATCTTAGGGTCATCCACTGCTGAGTGGGGATGCCACTTCTCGTTCCTCTCCCCTAGGGTACCAGCCTCAAGTGTTAAGCAGTTTTGAATCCTAGGGTAAGAGATAGGGCTCTCTAGTGAACTCTTGGGCCTGAATTTTATCCAGCTCTCCACCTGATGCCCAATGTTCCCACCCTACCTCCAAAATTTTAGTTTTAATTTTCCAGATTATAGAGGGGTACACACCATTTTTCAGTCTCACATCATTAGTCTAAATTGGGACTATGCACACCTGCTGTACCTTTCCCCTAGGTTTACTCCTTGACAGATACCTACATCTAGTCCTCACATTGTTGGTTATCAATAGACTCTATTTTCTAGACCTCCTGTTCTACCTTAATAATCCTCCCTCTCTATATGAGGTCACAGGAGTTTCACAAAAACGGGAGTTTGATTTATCCTACCCCTTTAATTATCTAATGATTTTATAAAAAATGGCCTTCAAATGGGACTTTATTATACCTTATAACAAGGCAATACTTGTTCCCATCCTTTCTGGGTACACTGTTAGCCAAGTTTACCTTATGTGACCTGTATCTGCATATGTGTGGTAGACCTTTTTATTATTAATATGTACCCATAGGCCGCTTTGCATCTTAAGATCATAGTGGGAGTCGATGCATAAATTGGCTCCAACAACGACACACCGAAAGTGATATGTGCAGGTCACCAGTGCACTCCATACTGTTGAGCATAGGAAGTTATCATTAATTCACCTGACACACCAGCATTTATCCGCCGGAAGTGGTGGGTTCTTGTCACTGATACGCTTAATCATGGAGCGCACAAAAAATGACACTCTACAAGGGACAGTGTCCCCAGAAACATGGGTTTCATGAAGTCTCTTTAATGGTGGGGTAATGTGTGGCAAGGAATTTTCCTCCCCTCGTTTTTTTGACAAGTAGGATCCTTCAGTCTATATGAACAGCAGAAGGATTTGATCTGTTTGTAATCCATGAAAATCATAATAGAAAATTGGTGAGACTGTTCCTATTACCCTATTATACATCTGCTAACACATATTTGGCTAGCTATATTCTATTGTGTATGAAGATACAATTTCCTCTGTTTCACATATCAAAACACAATATTTGCTGGTGTATATTGTATATTTTTTGTTTATTATTATTGTTTATTATTATTTTTTTGCATGTTTTGTCTAGTCTCGTGAGCCTAAGGTTTTTCTTTATTATATTATTAATGTTATATTTTAATTATTCACTTCTATCGTGTATGAGATATAGGATAAATAAGTTAAAGCTAAGCCTTAATTTTGTTAGTAATGCTAAAAACAGGCATAGGTGCAGCTATACAACTTTTAATTGAATTCACAATGAGAAATTTCATGATAGTTTCGTAATTTCATTGCTCTTACAGTAAGGAAACCCTTCTATTTTGATATAGAAACCTTCCTGCATATTGACAAAAAAATATCCACTGTATTTGTTAAGCTATAGTTCACACTTTAAATAAATCACTTTTCATTGTCCTTTGACATTTTTTACAATGTTATTGAGTCACCCTCTGCCATCTATTTTTCATACTAAATAGACCCATTGTGTTCATGTTCAATCTTTAGTATAGTCTTTATTATTAAAACCATATATCATGAGTCTTTGCAGACTTGAACTGTCTGATTAACGACAAAATGACCAAGTAAGAAACCTTAAGTTTCTTAAAAGCTGAAATCTTCAAACCACTCATCAGTAACAAAGATATCAGAAAATTGTTTCCTTTTCTATAGATGACTAACATGGTCCCACATTCTGTACCACTAAATTAACCCCTTCATGCAGCAGCCTTTTTTCGTTTTTATGTTTCTGTTTTTTACCTCTTCTTCCAAGAGCCATCATTTTTTAATTTTCCTCCAATATGGGCATGTGAGAACTTGTTTTTCGCAGGACACAATGTACTTTTGAATGACACCATAGATTTTGCCATATTGTGTACTGGAAAAAGGAATAATTTCCAAATGTGGTAAAAATACAAAAAAAGTGAAATTCCACAAATTTTTTGAGGGGTTATTGCTTACCATGTTCACCAAATGCTAAAAATCGCCTGCCATTATGATTCTCCAGGTCATTAAAAGTTTATAGAAACCAAAAATATCTAGGTTCTTTTTTATTTAAGTGGTGAAAATACATCCAAAGTTTTTTTTTAAATGCGTTTTCTGAGACTTGTAGTGTCTCCAGTTTCCAGAATCTGAGGCTGGTTGAGGGCTTAATTTTTGCACGCCCTCATGTCTGTGTAGCAGAAATGCTCTATTGCTATGAGCAGCAACTGCTAGGCGGCGCTTATAGCAATCAAGCAATGACAACAGCAGGGGTCTCCTGCCAACCCATCGGCGACCTGCGGCCATGTGACATGAGCACCGATCAGCGGGATTAGTGATGTGCTTCCGGTGCGATCATGTTAAAAGCTGCTGTCAGAGATTGACAGCGGCATTTAACAGGTTAACAGCAGCGGATGGATCAAGATTCCACCCGTGGCTCTTAGGGTAACATGTCAGCTGTTCAAATTAGCTGACATGCCTGAAAAAAAGAAATGTGAGCTCAGCACCGTAGCCTACATCAAAGGGGGACCCAACATGGGTCATACATGTGTGACGCAAGTCGTGAAGGGGTGAATGCCAGTTTTGTTTGTCCACTCAGAACATTTTCATGTGGAAGTACTGAAAAATCCATGTGTTACAGTGAATTATTTTTTATTTGAAATTCCATTTTCTGTATAGATTTTTACTATTTTTGGTAATGCAGAATTAATTACAGGATAATTGCACACATTAATCTCATTTTGCAAGCTAATTAGAAAATATTAGAATGTAATAAATTACAAAAGCTATATATGGGTAATTTTTCACGGCACAGGGCATTTCTGAGTATTAATTTGCAACACTTAGGTTCTTCAAAACCAGATTTATTTTTTTGCATTTCAATCAAAAGCAGAAATAACTGTCATGGATGGGGAGCTGTATTCAGAAAAGTTAAAGCTGGATTACATTTTTCATATCACTATATTTTTCTGCCAGGTTTTCCATGTGACATGATCCAGAAATCAGTTGAATTTGAAGGTTGCTCACTCCTCAACTATGTGCCCTTGGCTGCAGAAAACATGTAGTTACAACTGTACCTTTTAATAAAAAAAGCAGGGAATCACAAACTGTGAAAATAAAACTGTATAGAACGTTAGGTAATGGAAGTTCTTGGGTCAGGAGACAAAATAATAGCATTCTGTAAAAATATTGTGTATAGAGATGAAGGAGGTGAACCATTCATACATGATGATTAAAAAGAAAAAGTGACTTGTGTTATTAAACCCAATCCCACTAACTGCATACAAGTGTAGCCTGCAGAAAGTCCTGATAACAAAATAGTGTTCCTTGGAAGGATATATTTTTCACCATTTTTCCACCATGTACAATGAAGGGGGTTTTCCACAATTAAATAGCTTAGTTTATTCAATCCATGGGATCCCAAACTTTGCCATCCACATATTTTTCTCATATTTCATCCTTTTCTAACTTCACCATATGTGTCACTGGGCTCCTGCTGGAATGTTTTTATTGGGCCTTGATTAAATTACATTCACTAGTTACATACTTAACAGTCCCCTTAGATTCACAATGGAAAAAAGTCATAATCAATGACGTCCAATATCAGGTCAGTGTATTGCTCGATTGATGTTCCCTATAATATTTTTTACATGAACTATTTAAGGGTTGGAGTCTAGTGAGAGATGCAGCTTGATGACACATTTCATTACTGCTATGCTTACATGGAATATTTAAAGAATACCTATCACCAATCTTTGTCTTCCAATTTTATTGAATAAAACAGTAGGCAGACCCAGATTGATGATTTTTATAAATAAAATCTGGAAATAAAACCTTTCAGAAGTGGACTCAATGTTCACCAAAACAGCTTAATTTCCTGTCAAAGCCAGGCCAAACATCAGGCTTGTGGGATTCCGATAGAGCAAGATCTCAACGCTCCACAGCTGCTATCACTGTGAGAGAGTGGTCACATGTTAGCTCACTCTTTGCACTAATCCAATACTCCCAAATACTTTACTAAGCACCTCCGTAAATGGTAACAGTAGTAATTATGGTACAGCTTAATTGAATACACTGGATTAGTGGATAGATGGCCATTTTGAAAGATCTCAGTTGTTCACAGAGAGAACAGCCATGAATGGTTGTGAAATGCCAGCCTGCATGCTGTAATCCCACAAACTAGAAGTTTGAGTCCAACTTTCATAAAAAGTCGAGCCCATTCAGCAACATTAGTAGCACTTCCAAAGAGTTTTGTTATTAGGTTATAGTTAGGCATCACCAATTTTAAGGTTGACAACCTTTTCATTAAATAAATGGGGCAACCCTAGATTTGTTTTAGATACTTCTTAATGCTTAAACAACTAACATACCTGAAACTGCTACACCAGGTTGTTGTTAAGCGGAGCATGGCAGACAGGAGGTTATCTGATCATAATTAATTTGTTTGGTATGAACAAGCTGTTTATGCATGCATTAAGTTAATAGTGTACTTTTTCCTTTTTTCTATTTTAGGAAGATAGAAATCTCTTTTAAACACCATATTTAAAGGTTTATCAATTGTGCATTGTAGTGTTGCAGGCACATTAAAGCTAGAATCTGTAGGTATTAAAAAAATAGAAATAAAAGTAGCCATCTTATCAGTAGCAAAAATGTAAGCTTTTATTTTCTAAATTGTACCTAATTTATGTAAAACTATATATTCGATTATTTTTTTCTAATGACATCCACTCTCTAAGCAATGATGCAATGGTTGTGTGGCACAGTATACTCATTGTAGTCTGTGACTATCTAGGGTAAAAGAGTTTCAGATTATGGATTAACTACCGGGAGCTAATACTAAGATTTTCTGCTGATTTACTAGAATTGTAATACCTGTTTTTCACGAACACTTTCACATGAAAAATAATTTAAAATTTTTCACCTATGGATTAACTAGACATACAGTATATTGATCTAAATATGCTGAGATGAGCATTGTAAACATATTTCAAAGGTAGCAATAATATGTCTTAGTATACATTAGTATTCAGGAAAAAGGGGAAAATGATATAATAACAAAGCGGATGAACCAGACATGTAAATTTTATATAGTATTGTGATAGAAGCAAACATTAATAGTTTTAAGCAAATATTGGACCATAGCATAAGGAAATGAACAACCTAGGAAAAGTGTGCTCAATAAAGCAAGTAAATCAAGGGATCCTCAGACAGTACTGCATTAAATAATAAAATGTAATGTAAAGGTAATAGAACTTAGAGTAGAGTATGCGCAAAGAGTAGAATATGATAAGCTAAGTGAAATGGTTGGAAAGAGAAGGGGTTGACAGAGATGCTATCGTAAAAAAACAGAGTAAGAGTAGTAATCATTTAAAAAGTAGATGGGAAGGAGAAGGAAAAGAGAAGATACATTTTTAGGAGTTAGAAAAAAGATGGGAAAAGACAGAGTAATTGAATCAATACTCTAAAAAAATGGTCTGCTATTGGCATATGATCAAGGGGTTTCCAGCCTAGAAACAAGGTCAAGGGTAACATATAACTCTCAGACCGGTGGGATTAAAGTCTTTCTTATCATTCTACAAAAAAATAATTCTCCTTATATCAGATCCATAGAAGTTAAGAGGGTTATCCAGTCTGAACCTATTGGTAAATTGTCCTTAAAATAGGTTATCAATATCAGATCAGTGGGGGTCCAACCATCTGGAATCCCCACTGCTTACCGCCTACAAGTTCTGGCAATAGACAAACCCTATAATGGCCTTAAATATGCACTTTATTGGTTTCAATAGGATAGAACTAATCTGGCATCAATTGAATTTTCAATATGCATTCCTATTTTTAGCTTCTTTTGTTTTGTGCAGGTATATTTGGGTTAACACAATTCATTTGAGCCACATTTATCTATCTTGTTTGTGAGACACATAGATTACCTAAAAAAGTGTTTAATTTGATATACAGGCTAGGGTCATATGTGCTCAGACACTACTCTGAATTTAAAAGTGGTCAATTTGCCCCTCATGTTATAAGAGTCTGACATTTTATGATACCTGATTTACATTTACCTTACATCCTTCTTACATCTTTCACCTTTTGTTCTTCTATGGAAATGTAACTTTTGATTCTGTACTAGAGAATTTGCTGCTTAAATAAATAAAGGCACATTGCCTATTAAAAGATATTTCTGACTTGAGATCAAGGTTTCTGAGCCTTAAAATATGTCATAAAATCATGTTTAAAATGCATTAAGTTTAGATTGTATATTGGAATATAGATACCGCTAGGAAAGTTATTAGCATATGAACCAGACAAGTAATATATCATCATTTCCATGGAGCTGCATTTTTCCAGTTCTGTATATCTCAGATTCTCATTTTATTCCTTAAATTATTGCCTGACTATTATATAATCCAAATTTTAAAGGTCATTAAAGATTCTGATTATTGTTACTTGCCTTTGCAATCATTTAAAACATGTACACCAGTATGTAATTAAATTAATTAAAAGGGAAATGAGTATAGAATTGTAATGTGGCATATAATTCATTAAATCGTCTATTTATAAATGTCCCTTTAGAATTAGCCATTCCTAAAGATGTTAATTGATCTAGGCAACTAATTACAGTCAATATTTTGCTATAATATGCATTTCAGCTAGCAACTAATCTCCCTACTTTACATATGAAGTAGTGTATTTCTGGAAATAATGACCTTTCTCAGTTTTCTTAAACTTACTACATTTATCCAAGCTACACCACAAAAAAATCCTACAAGAATGATTGATATGGAAGGTTGTACATTATAATCCTTTGAAATAATTACCGTAGTTATTGTTCCTATGCTTTAAGCATCGCGGCAATTTCATAGGCACTTAGTTTATCTAACAGTGGTCTTGATGTGTTACAGGAAATTTGGATACTTAAAGGAGCCCCACACATGGAAGAGAAAAATATGCAAAATTCATAAATATGAAGTTATCAATCAGATTAAAATTCAGAAATTCAGTTGAGCAAGGTAAGACTACTAACCAAACATGAGTTGATCTGCCGAGATTTGAATTTGTCAAATAATGTAGTTTTTTTTTACAGGGAAATTCGATTAGTAGTGAAATTGAGGAAAATTTAATGTTAACATCTATGCTCTGGGGATCTTTCTAAATCCCAGTGCACAAAAAAATAAAACATGCAAAAAAGTAAATTAACACTCATTTCACAGCTCACATGTCCCACCGTCCTTCTTTTGACCTTCCAATTTTGCTTGTATTCTTGTAGACAAAGTGCCAAGAACAGGACAGGGAACAGTGGGGGCTGCATTACAGGTGAGCAATGAGGTGATTATTACTGGGTTTTTTTTCATGTGCCTGGCCCTTTATGATTCAGTAAAATGACAGATACATCATTTGTTGAGAGAATTGAAGAAAATAATATTCTGGAGAATAACATTTTTTGTAGAATTAAATTCAATTTGAATAAATGCATTCATTTTCACTGCTAACCACTAAGCACATACCAAAAGGTTTACTTTATTGTAAGTCTTTTTTAAGTTAGCAACGGATCAAGAAAAATAACCTGTGGAAGAAACACAGTAAAATATTAAAAGAAACATCATTTACGTGTGACTGAGATATTTAGATGAGAAGTAGTGCTGGAGAGATGGGGATTTTATTATTTTATGTCATTTTCAACTACTGACCCACTTTTTATTTTAATGGACAACCCCTTTAAACAATATTTCCATATTGGAATAAAGGATGTTCTTCCATCATTTTGTCCAATTTTTTATAGAATTTGTCATGTGTTTTTCCTTTAGAAAACAGCAGACCTTGAAAGATATACCATCTTTGATTTTGTCTTCAATTTGTGGCTGCTATCTGAAAGACCAAGCAGATAACAAAACACAAACACAATACAAAGTTATAAAATTATAGATAAGGTTCAAGAAAATATATCTGTATTCAATGTTTTGTACTAGATTTCTTCGCTAATTGGACACTTGAAGGAAATCTAATGATACTTAGAAAAAGATCATACAAAGAATTTGGTATCCATTTTTCATAAGCTCTCTGTTTTATATATAATAATTAGTGATGAGTTAACGTTCTCGGATAAGGTGTTATTCAATTTGTATGAAGAAATGATGGACACTATGAAGGAAATCCAACAGACCCTTAAATATCAAATGATAGAGATGGTAGAACCAATTCATAGAACTCCTGTCCACTGCCCATATAAATAGTCTGTGACCACTAAATGAGAAATCTTTGAATCACCTTACCATCTAACATTACTTTCTTTTATTTTTATTATCTGAGCTGACGTGACATTGCATAAGTGTGTTACGCCACAATGTTGACTTGCATGCCTCCTATCCAGGAGTCATGGATTGCTGACTAGGCTGATGAACCAGAGGTGTGTAAATTGATTCTCTCCTCTTTAGTAAATAGCATTCAACAGGTGGTGCATATGTCTGTCATTTGACAGGTCTAGAACTATTATTTCTGTAGTCTTGCAACAGAGCAGAGGATTGGAATTAATAAACACAGATTTCAACAGGCCTTAACAAGTACGCACGTGATCAAAATTGTTGGTTCCCCTCGTTTAATGACAGAAAAACCCATAATAGTCACGTAACTTGAATCTGACAGAAGTAATAATAAATAAAAAATCTATGAGAATGAACAAATGAAAGTCAAACATTGCTTTTCAACCAAGCTTCTACAGAATATTTAATAAAATAAAACTCATGAAATAGGCCTGCACAGAAATGATTGTATCTCTGAAAATAATTTGACAAAAGGGACATGTCAAATCAAGGGGTGTCCACTAACTAGCATCACAGGTGTCTACAATCTTGGAATCAGTGAGTGCTTCCGCTTGTCTATGTTGAGTGTGATACACACCATGTGCTGTTTGGTGACATGGTGTGTATCACACTCAACATAGACAAGAGGAAGCAAAGGAAAGAGTTGTCTAAGGAGATTAGAAAGAAAATTATATACAAATATGCTAAAGGTAAAAGTTATGAGGCCATCTCTCAGCAGCTTGATGTTCCTGTGACTACAGTTGCACATATTATTCAGAAAATTAAGCTCCATGGGACTATAGCCAACCTCCTTAGATGTGGCCACAGGAGGAAAATTTATGACAAATCAAAGAGATGGATACTTCACATAGTAACAAAAGAGCCCAGAAAAACTTCTAATCAGATTAAAGGTGAACTTCAAGCTCAAGGAACATCAGAGTCAGATTGCACCATTCATCATTGTATGAGCCGAAGTGGACTTCATGGTAGATGACAAAGGAGGACACCATTGTTGAAAAAAAAAATCATAAAAAAGCTAGACTGGAATTTGCCCAACTATATGTTTAAAAGTGACAAAGCTTCTAGGAGAATGTCCTAAGGACAGATGAGACAAAAATGGAACTTTTTGGCAAGGCACAT
The DNA here is from genome assembly GCF_039654945.1 of Dendrobates tinctorius. Taxonomy (NCBI): domain Eukaryota; kingdom Metazoa; phylum Chordata; class Amphibia; order Anura; family Dendrobatidae; genus Dendrobates; species Dendrobates tinctorius. The sequence continues at coordinate 19,414,297 of NW_027361693.1, forward strand.
CAGCTCTATATTCACAGACAGAATGATGAAGCATATCAAGAAAAGAACACTATCCCTACTGTGAAACATGGAGGAGGCTCTGTTATATTCTGGGGCTGCTTTGCTGCATCTGGCACAGAGTGTACAAAATCTGTGCAGGGTACAATGAAATCTCAAGAATATCAAGGGATTCTAGAGAGAAATGTGCTGCCCAGTGTCAGAAAGCTTGGTCTCAGTCACAGGTTATGGATCTTGCAACAGGATAATGACCCAAAACACACAGCTAAAAACACCCAAGAATGGCTAAGAGAAAAACAATAGACTATTCTGAAGTGGCCTTCTATGAGCCCTTACCTAAATCCTATTGAGCATCTTTGGAAAGAGCTGAAACATGCCATCTGGAAAAGGCAACCTTCAAACACGACACAACTGGGGTAGTTTACTCTTGAGGAGTGGGCCAAAATACCTTTCAAGATGTGCAGAAGTTTCATTAATAGATACAGGAATCATTTGATTGCAGTGATTGCCTCAAAAGGTTGTGCAATAAGTTAATGGTACCATTATTTCTGTCCAGGCTTATTTCATGAGTTTTATTATTTATTTATTTTTTTAAACTCTGTGAAAAGCAATGTCTCACTTTCATTTTTTCATTTTCATAGATTTTTTATTTCTTATGATTTTGTCAGATTCAAGTTATTTCTGTCACCATTGTGGGTTTTTCTGTGATCAAACAAGGGGTACCAACAATTTTGGCCATGTGTGCATGAAAAAGCATTCAAAATTGTGTAATTTTCCACATTTTTTCACATTAGATCAAAAAACTTGATTGTATTTTATTGGGAGTTTATGTGATATACCAATACAAAGTACCAAGTATTTGTGAAGTGCAAAGGAAATAATACATGGTTTTCTAAATATTTTAAAAATATTAAATCTGAAAATTGTGACATGAATTTGTATTCAGTCTCCCTATGTCAATAATTTATATAAAAACCTTTAGCTGCAATTACTGCAGCAAGTCTTTGGGGGGTATATCTCTTCTCAGCTTTGCACATCTAGAGGCTGACAGTTTTGAACATTCTTCTTTACAAACTAGATTTACCTCACTAAGATTGGATGGAGATGTCCAATTAATGAGATTTAGGTCTCGATTTTGATTGGGCCATTAAAACACATAAATATGCTTTGATTGAAATCATTCAATTGTAGCACTGACAGTACATTTTGGATCATTATCCTGCTGGAAGATGAGCCTATACCTCAGGCTTATGTCTTTTGCAGCCTCTGACAGATTTTTCTTGAGGATTGCCCTGTATTTATCTCCATCCATTTCCCCATCAACTCTAACCAGCTTTTCTGTCCCTGCTAAAGAAAAGCATGCACACAGCATGATGCTGCCACCACCATGTTTGACGATAGGGATAGTGTTTTCAGGGCTATGTGCAGTATTGTTTTTCCTCCACACACAACTTTCTGTATTTCTCCAAAAATATTAACTTTGGCCTTATCTGACCAGAACACTTTCTACCACATGGTATCTGTATCCTCTACATTGCTTTTTTTCAAACTGTAAATTGAATTACTTATGGCTTGCTTTAAAAAAAATTGCTTTCTTCTTGACACTCTACTATAATTCCACATTTGTGGAGTGTGCAATTACTAGTTGTCCTGTGGACACATTCTCTCACCTGAGCTGATGATCTCTGCAGCTCCTCTAGAGTGACCATGGGCCTCTTGACTGCTTCTCTAGTTTGTGCTCTCCTTGCTTGGGATGTCATTTTAGCTGGACATCCAGGCCTTGGTCAGATTGCAGTTGTGCCATACTTTTTCAATTTTTTGGTGATGGATTGAACAGTGCTCCATAAGATCTTTAGAGCTTAGACTATTGTTTTGTAGCCTACCCCGCTTTACTGTCCTCCAAAACGTTATCCCTGAGCTGCCTGCTGCATTCCTTGGTTTTCATGATGCTGCTTAATCCCTAATATTCTCAAACAGTCCTCTGTGGTCTTCACAGAACAGCTGTAATTATACTGTGAATAATTTAAATAAATGTGGACTAAATTTACTAATTATGTCACTTCTGGAGGCAAATTTTCTGATTTACATTCTTAAAATAATTATAATATCATGTATAATTTCCTTTGCACTTCCCAAATGCTTACTATTTTGTTCTTGTTCATCACATAAACATTTTAGTAAAATAAATTTAATGTTGAGGGTCTAATGAAAACAATTTCACGTGAGTATGAAAACTGTACTTTTTTATGACTCTCTGTATTTTTTTTTCTGTTTGGGACCATGGTTACTACTTGCTAGTTATTCTTTCATTTTTAACACAAATGAGATTTCATAATTGATTTTGACACACCCATCAAAACGAGAGTAATTACTGGATTGACAATTTTTCAAAGAATGCCGAATACCACAGCAGCCTCATAGTTGACATATTTTAATATCAAGTATAAAGATGTTTTCATTTTACATTTCCCTGCCACAATCTTTTTTGTAGAATAATGCATGATTCATTTTGTCAGGCAAGCCAATGATTGGCATATTTCAAATCTCATTTTATTGGTACGCAATTTGTGTGTCCAAAATATTTGATTCTCAGTGCGTCCAAAACTCATTGTTTTTTCTTTTCTCAATATTATTACGGGCCTTTTGTTAGGTACCTGCTGCTGCAATAATGTTACAGCAAAAAGACCTAGTCAAGGTATTTCTGTATGATATAAAATTTGCTCTTCATACTGAAAGCTCAGCACAATTCAATATACATCATAGCCTCAGATAAAATTGCATACAGATTATAATGAGTTTGCTGAAAATATAAGACCTGTATCACAGTAATGTCAATTCTGACCTTGCAGCAAGTTAATATTGAAAGGCATATGAGGTCCTTTTTACATTATCTAGGTGGCATTTTTAATTTTCTAATGGCAGGGAAAATAGAAATATGGACACTGATGCAAACATTTAAAATGTTATCCCCAAAATCAATATACATACTTATATATAGAACCCCACATGCCTTTCAATATTAACTTGCTGCAAGGTCAGAATTTCCCATCCATTCCTTTTTGCTTGTGAGTTCATTTTAGTGCTTGTCGGCTAACATTCATTATTGTGCCTCATGGCCGTCTCTAAACCAAAGCACACAATCTCCTGGAAACAGGGCGCTATGCTGAAATACAGCGGGAACTATTTTCTCGGTACATGGTCTGTCATCCATTTTAGGTAAACATTCATGTATGTAGCTGTCACAGGAATCAATAATATAGTTCCAGGGGCCTTTTGCAGTACAAGGACCCCTAGCTATTCTTATTGTAGTTCATGCCTTCCAAGCTTATTTTTATTTTTTATTTTTTTTTTTGCACATAGGAATCAATAATCCTGTTTGAATGCCATTTGCTGAGTTGTATGCAGAACTTATGTGGTGCACGGCGAAACTTACACATCTCATGGGAATCTATAGCAATAATATATAATGTACAGAAAGGAAAGGCTGCTTCTGTTAATTTTCAATTTCAGTAGACACTGTGATCCTTTCCGCATGCATACTAAGTAGACAACCACTCGAAATTTATTCCTGCTTTGGATGATCTCCAGAGCTAACAACAGATTGTAAAAATGCATGTATGCAAAATGGTGATAGAGGTTCAATGCAAATAATCACCATAACCTTCAAACTGTCAAATCATTCACACACCGGTATTTATCATGACGTGTAATTGGATTATTTAGTGAATGTTAACATTTTTAGCACATAGAGAAGAGAACATACTTATTGTAAAAATATGCAGCCTTCAAGGAATGTACCGAAATACCATCTACCTTTACAGATAGCGTTTGCTGTGAACCAAATACAGCATTTGACATCAGTTCGCTTTATGTAAAAAAATATTTTATTATCTGCTACTTTGTAAAATTCAATGTACCTAGTTAACACAACTTCTATCTCGCCTGTGCAGATGGCCTCTATTCAAATCAATGTAGCATCTGCCAATAAGCAATACATGGAGCTTTTCTAGTGAATGGTGTAAAATACAGAAACTATTCTTTTCAACTCTGTGCATAAACAGATTTTCAAGTACTAGCAATTCAGTAAAGGGGGTTTTACACATAGCGATATCGCTATAACGTCAACGATTTTGTGACGTTATAGCGATATCGCTAGCGATATCTCTATGTGTGATACTTACCTCCGACCGGCTCCCCTGCTGTCCATCGCTGATCGCGCGAGAATGTCCGGCTCCATTTCTTGTCAGGCGCTTCCTGCTGGCGCCGATGAGCCACGCGTGGAGGCAGACGGAGGATGTCAGGATCGCTGTGTGTGAAAGGTAAGTATCATGCGCTGCTTCGCTGCTGCATCGCTGTGAGGTCTGCCTGTGTGACAGCTCACTAGCAATCATTTAGCGATGCACCAGCGATCCTGACCAGGTTGGATCGCTGGTCGGATCGCTGGTGCATCGCTAAATGTAAAGGGGCCTTAAGTGTACATTTCATGGCGAATAATCTTTTAGAGGTTTAAAGGAGAATTGAAGTGACCATTGCACACTGCGGAGCAAATGTAATTGTCTAGGAAACAAAACATGCCAATATTAATATGTCATAAAAATGTTATTGCTGTGACCTTAAGATAAATTATCCATCGAAATACAGAATTTTAGTACTGAGTGCATGAAAGCGGAAAGTATAAATATAAAAAGGTAATAATGCTTAGTAAACTCATAGAACCATTCAGGACATTTTTAAGATTTGTACAATGAGGAATTCCAGATTTATAATGATTGAAATGTAGGGTCAGCTTCATAACAGCGATTACACCTAAATTATGGTGTAATAATGATAATTTTGTGTAATGCAGAGTTGTGATAACATGTCACAACTTTTGGCATTTATAGGACAGTTGGGAATGCAACATCACAGCTTAGCAAATTCATGACTAGCTGCAGTGTGCCATACTCCAGAGACCTTATTCCAGTCCCTGACTGGAGCAAGATTTGTAGAAAGCATATGCCATTTTTCTCATGTACCTGATTCTTTAAGAGGTATTGGCCTCTTAGTGTATCAGGTTTGTCTCACTCCAACATACCTTTCATAAAGACTGCCATAAAGAACATTGGTCTTGATGAATTGGGGCCAAAGCATTTTGCAATGGATAAGGGTCACTTTGAGCCAATAAGTATTTTATAGATAAGTTTGCATAGAATTCTGGTACTCGAACCGAACTTTGGACTAAAATTCGATTGAACTCATGCATCCATGGGTACGCTCATCAATAATCATGATGGATCACAAATGACATTATAAGCATCTTCTTCTACTTATTATTTTATAGGAGATTTGCAAGAATTATTTATCCTATTTATTTTACTCTGTTATATAGCACCACACCATTATATTCCACAGCTCTTATCATATATTATCACTGTCCCCATTGGAGCTTACAATATGAATTCCCTATCACTGTATATACTTCTCAAAAAATAAAAACAACACTAACATACCAGATCCTATGTTATAGTGTTCCCTTTTTTTGAGCAGTATATATGCAGTGTGGGAGGAAATTGATGTACAAAGAAGAACCCCAAACAAACTTGGTGAGAAAATACAGATTCCTTGCAGATGTTGTCCTTGGTTATTTTAGAACCCTAGATAATGTTTAATCTGCTACATTACACATAATGAGGTTGGAACCTTGCATTAAGTATAATTATTTTGTCCAGGCAGGAAAGAGGAGATTTTGCAAATGCAGTACAAAAAAAAGCCTAGAGTTGTTCTGCTAAAAAACAGATTTCAGATTTTTAGCATTCATAAGATAAAGAACCCCTTATCTAACCATGGCTTATCAATTGATCCACTTTAGTTGTAGACTTGCTCAAATACTCCTTTCTCTTCATGTTATTCCACATAGACTCATTGATGTTGAGTTCAGGATTCTATGGTGGCCAAATCATCACTTTCAGGATTCTTTCTTTTTTACACTGTAGACAGAACATGGAAGTGATAAAAGTCCCTAAAAATTCCTCTTCTCAATGACATCGAGATTGAGTGGGATTACATAAAGAGACAGATGTCTAAGGGGTAATGTTTCTCCTTGTAGAGAGTGAAATACTGGCTATGGCATGCCAATTTAAGGAGGCTTATTCCCTGTGCAATGCTCCTCTGGGAAATTTAATATGCAAATTGCCTCTTCAGAGAGGAAGAAGGCTTGAACTCCATAGCACCACCTGTTGGAAGCAGCAATCCTACAAGTCAGTATCGACCCTTTAACGAGTCTTGCAATATGACTTAGAATAAAAGCCAAAAAGCCAAATCAGAATCTCAGTTGGCAGACATGGTGTTTTAGGGTATTGCCCCTCATCAATAACCTAGCCAAATCAGTTCTCATACTTTGCAATGATGAGTGTCAATACCCCAAAACACTGTGTCTGAAAATTGAGTCATATTGCAAGACTTGGTAATGGGTCGATAGCAACTTGTAGGATTGCTGCTTCCAACAGATGGTGCTATAGAGTTCAAGTCCTTTTCCTCTCTGAAAAGGCAATTTGCATATGAAGAGACAGAGGAATTGATGCAAGCCTACATCTAAAGGACACTTGTGCTAGTTCTTCAACATGTGTGGAACACCTTCCTGCTGAGATTCTTGAAAAATTGTGTATCTTGAAAAGTTGGAGGCAAAGGCTGTTTTGAAGACGAAGGTTGGTTATACTACATATTGTTTTTAGATTTTTATTTTGTACATTAACTTTACATTCTGTTAACTTTTTAGCGTGAGAAAAATAAACTGTTAAGTCTATGTCCACACAATCAGAATAGAAAAGCGTTTTGGACGCAGCATATTTTCACTGCATCCAAAATGCTGCATTCTAATCATGCAAGTTCAATGAACAAATGTGGATTTACCACATCTAATCAATGGCTATGGGTGAGATCACATAGAGGAGACTAGTGTCTCTGCTGCAGATAATTGTCATGCTGTTGCTTGGAAATCTGAGCCACGGGTGAGTTTACTCAGCAGCAAATAAAAGCACAGTGGGTATGGGATTTCTATAAATACCATCGACTGTGCTTGTAACACAGAATGCAGCATTTTGGATGCAGCACAGGTGAGCTATGTCCAAAATGCTGCTATTCAGATCGTAGGTACATACCTTAATACTTCTAATTTTAATGCATTCACTATGCAGCATTTTTACACACCTGCGTAAAACATTTGCAAAGTACTATATATATATATATTTGAAACTGAAACCAGAAGTTTACATACATTATATAAGAAGACACATATGCATGCTTTTCTCAATATCGAACATGAAATCAGAATAAACCTTTTCCATTTTAAGTCAATTAGGATTACCGCAATTATTAATATTTGCCAAATGCCAGAATAATGAGACTGAGAATGATTTAAGTCATTTTTATTACTGCAAAGTAAAAAGTTTACATACACTAATATTACTATGCCTTTAAACAATTCTGGACTGCCCATATGATAATGTCATGTGTTTGGAAGCTTTTGATATGTTTCTTGGTAACATCTGAGTTAATTAGAGACACACCTGTGGATATATTTTAATGAACACCTGAAACACACTGCTTCTTTCTGTAGCATTATGGGAAAGACTAAAAAACTCAGCCAAGATATCAGGAAGAGGATTGTGGCCTTGCACAAGTCTGGCTCATCCTTGGGTATAATTTCAAGATACCTGAAGGTGCCTCATTCATCTGTATAAACAATTATGTGCAAGTACAAACAAAATGGGAATGTCCAACCATCATACTGCTCAGGAAGGAGATGGGTTCTGTGTCCCAAAGATGAAGTTCTGACATGTGCATATCAACCCAAGGACAAAAGCAAAAGACCGAGTGAAGATGATGGCAGAAGCTGGTAAGATTGTGTCAAAATCCGCAGGTAAATAAGCACTGTATCAACATGGGCTGAAAGGCCACGCTGCCAGGAAGAAGCCATTACTCCCAAAGAAACATTTAAAAGCCAGATTAATGTTTGCAAATGCACACAGGAGCAAAGGTCTTAATTTTTGGAGACATGTCTTATAGTCTGATGAAGCTAAAATTGAACTTTTTGGGCATAATGACCATCGTTCTGTTTGGAGGAAAAAGGGAAAAGCTGGAAACTCAGGGGTGACAGTATCATGTTGTTTTGCTGCAGGAGGGACTGGTGCTTTTCACAAAATAGATATCATGAGAAGATTTTGTGGCAATACTGAAGCAACATCTCAAGACATCAGCCAAGAATTTAAAGCTTGGGCGGAAATGGGTCTTCCAAATAGACAATGACCAGAAACATACTGTCAAAATGGTAACAAAGTGGAATAGGGATAATAAAGTCAATGTTCTCGAGTGGCCATCACAAAGCCCTGACCTCAATCCTATTGAAAATGTATAGGCAAAGCTGAAAAGGCAGGTGCGAGCAAAACGACTTGCAAACCTGGATAAATTACACCAGTTTTGTCAGGAGGAATGGTCCCAAATTCCAACCAACTATTGTGAGAATCTTGTGGAAGGATATCCCAAACATTTGACCCAGGTCATTCAGTTTAATGGCAATGGTACAAAATACTAATGAAATGTATGGAAACTTTTGACTTTGCAATAAGTAATAAAAATCCCTTAAAACATTCTCTCAGTATTCTGGCATTTGGCAAATATTAATAAATATGGCAGTCCTAATTGATCTAAAACTGAATATGTTTATTCTGATTTCATGTCAGATATTGAGAAAAATGTGCATGAGCAAACGTGCTCGCCACTACTTGTTATTTGCCGGAGTATCACTGTACTCGGTATACTTGGTGAGCATCGAGCATGTCCGGGATTACTCGGTGGGAACTCGAGTCTCCACCCAGCTTTTTTCATGGACTTTACAGAACCAATTGCGATGCAGGTATTGTTTGCCAGGCAAAGAAACGCCGCACCAATCTTTGCTGTGGTTGTGCAGTGATTGGCTGGCTGCACAGCATCATTAGGGAATAAGAGACCGGCAACCGCCATGCTTGCTGCATACAGCTCCGGATTGAGATAGTGTAGGGAGAGCTGCTGACTTGATATGGTCAGAATTGGGGATTTAGTAGTGAGTGTTGGGTCTACAATCCTAAACAACACAAATCCAGCTAAAACAACAGTCCTTCTAAGGACTAATTCCAGAGTATATAGGTTTCAGTGTTAGGCAGGCAGGGTAGTGTACATCGCTGTATACACATCAGTGTAAGACCTGCAGGCACTGTATGTGTGTATATACATATCATTGCATATATCAAGAGGGTCCTATGTTCTGGTGCTGCTACCTGTGGGATATATTGGCCGTATATACCTAGCCCCAGGTGTAATTGGCTTTGAATTTTTTTTGGTCCAGGGCTAAGAGAGCTTATTTTATTGCAAAGCTATCCAGAGCCCTTTTTTTCCTCCATTTGCTTTTTGACACTGCACAATACAGCCAGATCCTTTTCCTAGCATAGCGTGAAAATCCATCAATTTTAAAGGGGTCCAAAACATCCCTTTTGAGTGTGCAGAGAAATATTTATTTTTATGTGGTACGGTTGAGGTTTTTTTTTGTTTGAATGTCTTACACAATTTCTTGACACTGTTTTGCTGAACCCCCCAAAAAATACAGACAGGCCACATATTTTGCAGTGTCTCTATGACACGCCTCATCCATCCGTCTGCTAAAAATTTTGGTCTTTTAGTCCTAAATTCATTTTTTTATGCTGTCTGGCACTGTACTTATATACAGCACTATTTAGCCAAAAAATAAAAAAGGGCCTCACATTTTTCACTGTGGTATCTGCGTGCCAGCTCATATCTGTGTGTGCTCAAAGTTTGGCCATTTTACGGCTGTTTTCTTTTTTGGTCCGGGGTGTAACTTTACTTATGTGCAGCAGTATTTAGCCACAAATTTAAATAAATAAATAAATAAATAAAAGTGGTAGTGGTATTTGCGTGACAGCTCATATCTGTGTGTGCTCAAATTTTGGCCAGTTTAGGCCAGTTTTCTTTTTTGGTCCTGGTTTTCACTGGACTTACATACAGCATTATTTAGCTATTAAAAAAAATACAGGCCACACATTTTTTGGTGTGGTATCTGCATGCCAGCTCATATCTGTGTGTGCTCAAAGTTTGGCCAGTTTAGGCCGATTTTCTTTTTTGGTCCTGGGTGTCACTGGACTTATATACAGCACACATTTTTTTATAAAAAATACTGGCCAGTAATTTGCTTAGGTGACAAACAGCACAGTGCTGAAGAGTTGGTGACAGCTCTGAAAGACCAGATAGATGTGTGGCTGACACCTTTGAATCTCCAGCCAGGCATGGTTGTGTGTGACAATGGCAGGAACCTGGTGGCAGCTCTGAGGTGAGGCGAACTGACACAAGTACCATGCCTGGCCCATGTGCTGAATCTCGCTGTTAAACATTTTCAAAATAGCTATCCGGAGCTGCCGTATCTGCTTGTGAAAGCACGCCGTCTGTGTGCACATTTTAGAAAGTCAGCTACAGCTTCAGCTGCCCTTGCTGTGCTTCAGCAGCGATTGCAGATTTCGGTTCACTGACTGGTGTGTGATGTCCCCACACGATGGAACTCTACACTCCATATGTTGGAAAGGATTTGAGAGCAAAAGTGGGCAGTTGTTGAATACCAGCATCAACAAAGATGTCGTGTTTCAGGTTTGACACCACACATAAGACCTCAGGAGCGGACATTGATGTCAAACATATGTAGCATCCTCCAAAACTTTGAGGAGTCCACCAATACGGTGAGAGACGATGACGCCATAATTAGCGTCACTATCCTGCTCATCTACATTCTGAAAAGCTCTCTGCTAACAATGAAAGAGGATGCATTGCAGTCGGAGCATGAGGACATGGATCAAGGAACAATACAGGGCGATTACACACAGCCCAGACTCATGTCGTCCCAACATGGATTGTTTGACAGTGAGGAAGAGGAGGAGGAAGAAGAACGGGAGCTACTTTCATGCGCTATAGACAGGACTACAACCACAACTGTCATACGATCTGTTCAGTGTGGATGGCCTGAGGACAGAGAAGAAGAGGAAGAGGAGGAGGACACCTTGGTTAGTCATCCTGTTGGTGAGGACACAGAAGTCTTGCCTGTTACCAGTCTCTCATTCAAGGGAAATTGTAGTTATATTCCCTGCTGCTGCAAGAAAGGATTCCAGGAGAGCGATGTCAAAGATTCACAGTGGTTTATTCAACACGTTTCTGGGGTCTCATGCCGCTCTTCATCAGGAAATATGGTATTTCCTAACAAAAGGGGCATGAGACCCCGGAAACACGTTGAATAAATCACTATCAATCTTTGACATCTCTCTCCTGGAATCTTTTTTTGCAGCAGCGCGGAATATAACTACAAATTCCCTTGAATGCACGATTTCTTCTGGTCATTGTGGACCTGCGGATCTGCAGCCGCCACCAGCCTTTATGCTTTTTCTCATCCTAACCTTGTGAGCAAATTTCTTGTTTTAGTCTCTCCTTGTAATGTGGATAAGACCCTATTGCGCTTTTCTGTCTCCCTTTCTTTGCAATAGTCTGTTACCAGTCTGGCACACATGGCTGACTTTATGTTGCGCTTCCTTTCCTGTGACCCTTGCATTATAAAAATATTGGGTAACAGTCATTACTTGCTAGTGACACTTATAGACCAATGCTACAAGGATAACTTTCAATCTCTTGTTCCAGAGGCAGACTGGTGTATCAAAATGGTGCAGTACCATAGTGCCATTGTTGCAGAGTTGTTAAAAAAATTCCCTTCTCAAAACGCAGGTGGTAGAGATAATATTTCGTTGGCCAACCAAGCAGGACAGGCAACACAGACACAAGTCCACTCCAGCAGAGGCAGGGGAACACTGGCAAAGTTCTGGGACAGTTTTCTAAGACCCTCCCATCGCCCATGCACTGAGGCGTGGGGTAATCTCACAAGGAATGCAATCTTTTCTAAGATGCTGAGGGAGTACCTTGCTGACCGTACCAACATACTCAGTGATTTCTCTGTGCCTTTTAATTATTGAGTATTCAAGCTGGACAGGTGGCATGAGCTGGCTTTCTATGCCTTGGAGGTCCTGGCCTGCCCTGCCGCTAGCATTTTTTCCAAGCGGGTATTTCGTGTTGCTGGTGGCATTATCACAGATAAGCGCATTCGCCTTTCTACGGAGAATGCAGGCTGACTCATAAAAATGAACAAGGGATGGATTGGGCCTGACTTTGCGACACCACCCAATGATGACAGCGAAGCATAAACTTCAATGTAGTGTTTTTTGTGAGGTGTAGAGGTGTATTCACATGCACCTCTTCACAACCAAGCATGGATATGCGCTTCGTGTTTTTTGCTATTTGGTGTCCTCCTCCTCCTCCTAATTCACACCATCCACCACCACTTGAACACCAGGGTGAGCATACAGTGCTGTGCAAATTAATTGGGACAAAGCATTTTTTTAAGTAAAATCATAAGTTGGTTACCAGTCTGTGATTTAAACCAGTTTTAACTTCTTTGAACAGGCACTCACACCTGTTCAAAGAAGCATTACAAGTCTAGGAGAACCGCTCCTAGAAATTGGGCCTATTTTTTAATCATGCCTTCCTCCAAGTCTTATCATCCACCCCCACTAGATCAAAAGGGTTTACGTTTTCCATGCAGCTACAGCCAGTGTCGAAGGGTGGGTGGTTTTGCTGGGTGTCAAATACTTGTTCTGCCAAAGGTTGAGTTGTACCCCACAGGGGAAATGTTTGCCAGCCCATACACCAATGTATGGGCATTCCAAGTGTAGGAGACCCGCTCCTTTAAATTGGGCATAGTTTTAAAATCAGGCCATCCTCCACGTCTCATCATCCGCCGCCACTAGATCACCAGCATTAACGTGTTCCATGCTGCTACAGCCAGGATAGAATTCCGTACAAGGGTGGGTGGTTTTGCTGGGCGTCAAATACTTGTTCTGCCAAAAGTTGAGGTGTACCCCACAGGAGAAATGTTTGCCAGCCCATGCACTAAGTGTATGGGCATTCCAAGTGTAGGACACCCGCTCCTATAAATTGGGCATAGTTTTAAATCAGGCCTTCCTCCACATCTTATCATCTGCCGCCACTAGATCGCCAGTGTTAATGTGTTCCATGCAGCTACAGCCAGGGTCGAATTCTGAACAAGGGTGGGTGGTTTTGCTGGGCGTCAAATACTTGTTCTGCCAAAGTGGAGGTGTACCCCACAGGGGAAATGTTTGCCAGCCCATACACCAACAATGTTGTCCCTCACTTGTTTGAAAATCTTCTTGATCTTCATGGTATTGTTTGGTTAGTGGTTCCTATTTCCTAATGCTGTTGTGCCTCTGTGGCCTTTCATCAAAGGTGTGTATATCCTGACAGACCATGTGGATTGAAAACAGTTAGACTTTCTTTCACTAAGCATGTGACTTATGAAAGAAATTGCTTGCACCAGAAATTTTTAGGAACTGAATACATATGCGCATGCCAATGTTTAGTTATTTTATCCTATTAATTTAATTTCTGCCTATATTTTTTTTTCACTTCACTTCACCAATTTAGACTATTTAGTGCTGGTGCATCACACACAAAGCGTAATACAAAAATATTCAAACACAGGATGTAATGTAACAAAATATGCAAAAATGGGGGATAATACTTACACAAACCACTGTATATAAATTCTAGAGATTCACACTCTGAGGTAACTGATTAGATACACTTCCACAGAATTTTATATCAAAACATGTAATTTATTGTCCATCATAAGCTTTACATATTAAAAATTAAAGCTATTTTCCTTCAGTATCAATGGATAACAGAAGCAATCTACATATCCGTATTGATATAGATTTTATATGCATATTTGAAAAATAGGGGACACTGTCATATCTACGTTACTTATTGTCTCTTCCATGTGTTTTTATATCAGTCCTCGGACATGTTTCAAGTTTATAATTATTTATTTTTATTTTGACTACTTTCTATGCACTTTTTGGTTTCTTATCTGGTAGAAAAGGTGCATGTAAGGTCCAGACCTTACATGCAGGGCCCTTACCAGTAGGGTCGTTCTATGTTGAGTGAGGGTGCCATGTTAACTGTCTAGGGCACCAACCTCTTCAGCCAAGCAGGGGCAACATAAGGGCTATCTAAGGACTTTTAACTACCTCCCACCCCCTTTAAATAAATAGCCCTAATACTATATTCCACATCTAAGTATTTGTACCTCCCACATTTTTCAAGAACTGAGATTTTTTTTCTTTATCATTGAAGATAGGTGAGCCACAAGGCCCAAACTTTCACAAACATAGCTTTTGAAGTGCTATAATATAACACAAATCCACAAAAGTATCAATCCAAATGCACAGAGTATTAATTAAAAAAATATTTTATATCTAGGTCCCAAGGTCAAATAATGTTTTCACCTTCTCCCTCAAAGAATGCAGACAAAAGTGATACAAACATTGAAGGTACCTTAAGCTGTTAACCTCAAAAACTTCAGCTCATTACTGAAAAATATAAGCCCAAATACACGTCGATCAACAAAATGATAAAAAAAAAGTTATGGTTTTGGAAAATGGCCACAGAGAATAATTTTTTTTTTTTACTGTGCTCAGAATTGTTTAAGCCATTAAAATAGTAGGAAAACTATCCATATTTGGTATTATTATTGCAATAATAACCTGCAATAAATCTAATTGCCTGGTCATTATTACCACAAAAGAATGCTTTAAAAATTAAATAAAAAAACAACAACACAGAATGGCACTTCTTTCACAAGTTAACACGGTGGCTCAGTGGTTAGCACTGCAGCGCTGGAGTCCTGGGTTTGAATCCCACCAAGGACAACATCTACAAGGAGTTTGTATGTTCTCCCCGTGTTTGCGTGGGTTTCCTCCCACACTCCAAAGGCATACTGATAGAGAATTTAGATTGTGAGCCCCATCGGGGACAGCGATGATAATGTGTGCAAACTGTTAAGCGCTGCGGAATTTGTTAGCGCTATATAAAAATAAAGATTATTTAGAATTGTTTTCCCATTTATCAGTACATTATATAGTAAACTGTCTGATGTCATTCAAAACTATACTTCATGCCTTTATATGGTCACGGAAAAAAAAACTTTATGGCCCTTGGAAGAAGAAGAAGAGATGAAAATGATAAATGGAAATTCTTTGTGTCCTTAAGGGGTACAGTTGTTTTCTTCTTTTATTAGGATTGTTGGAAGTTGGAAGAGTTCTTAATTACATATGCTCATATGTCCATACCTTGAAGCACTTTCCTTCAAAGTGAATAACTATACTTCAGTCTTAATGGTCAATTAAGTCCATATCACCTTGAGAACTGGCTCAAGGAACTTATTATAGCAAACTGATTAAATGTTATCCAGGAGTTCATTAAACTTTGCAGTCCACAGTGGTGGAAAATGTCAGTTTTTTGCTTTGTGAAACAGAATATAATTTATATCAGTACGGATGTAGTTATTGTTTCTTCTTTATTATATGGGAATTGATAACAAATTTGACTACTGGTCTAGTCTCTGTTCCCATATGCCTTTCCTGACCCACCACATCAGAATGGAGAGGCAAGGCAAACATTGGTGTTTTATATAACCGGACTTTTCCTACCTACTTTATTCAGTTGTATTGTGATATTTAACTATAGGTATCGACACCGTCTCAGATCACTGCTTCCCCAAAATTGCCACTGAGTAGAAGAGGTTGTTTCCATGGCGACTATAAGGATCATGCTGGAGCAAGAGCTATTCTCGAGGAAAAAAGATGTCCAAGGTGAATGTAAAATTCAAAACTTAAATCAAATGATATCCTAACAAAAGATGTAAAAACTATAGGAATAAAAAGAGCGCAATAGGGTCTTATCCGAGTTGATGTTTGAAGGAAATTAAAGAAATACACTCACCCTTTCCAGGAGAGCTTTAAACACATAAGATCAGTTATCAGCTTGCTGCATGTCCAAAGGTCCACTCAGTGACCGCCACAACATTAAGCTTATAATGGAAAAAATTCATGGACTTAAGTGCGCTGCTGAATAAATATCGAATCCAGGTTAGATAAAAGGATTAACCATTTATTTCCCAATGCGATTCAAAGTAGATAATACTTCTTCCTCAGGGAGATGACATATATGAACAGATAGAGCCGTCTCAGGTTATATACATCCACAATTTGAAAATTGGCGCCAATAGTCACATGCACTGCGGCAAAGAAGTCAAAGTTAAAACGAGTAAAATAACAGGAAATTTCATTATAACAAATCTTTAGTAAATACAATCATTGTTTCTTTTAATTGTTTTACAGATAAGAGGTTTAAAAACAAAAAAAGTATATTTAAAAACTTTTTTAAATATATGTAAAAACGAACTCTTGCTGAAGGAGAGAAGAAAAAAGAAAAAAGAAAAAGGGTTCAACGCTCCAGTACTCACACCACCGTGCCAGACAGGGACATAGCCCTGAGAAAGGAAGAAAGGAAAAAGACTTTTTAATATATATAAAAAAGAAGGAAGAAAAAAAAATATATATATTTTTATATGAAAAATGTGAAAAAAATGTGAAAAAAGTGTGTGTACATATTATTAAAAATATAAAATAATAATATCAGCCATTTCTGATATCTGAACAAACAAATGATCCACTAAATTGATACATAATTGTATTTTTATTACAAAGAGGCATTAATATATTTTTTATATTTTTAATAATATGTACACACACATTTTTTTCTCCCCTACTCCTCAATGTCAGAGAAGGGCAGATCTGACAAAACTCAAATTTGCCAAATCACACAGATTTTTCATGAAAATTTGATTGGCAGCAAAGTTATTTTCTACATATTTTCTACTTATGCTCTGGGGTAACTCCAAACCACCTTATAGGCACATACATGCAAATGTTCTTTGCCTTATCAGAGCCTGAAAGCGAATAATTAGAGTGAAGAGGACCAAGGATTTACAGCTCAACAGTGGTAATAGGAAGACGTGCTGAGGACCAAATGGTGATTATATGTATATTTTTTAAGTCTTTGCTATATCTTCACAAACAGCCACAGCCACAGTTTTATTCATGGCCACACTCACATTAGCTATTCACTTGGTCACCCAGCTCATTCATAGCAAAAGGTGACAAATCAATAGAGAAGATTGGTCAAAATGCTGATGGTTCCACAGTTGTCATACCATCTTAAGAAATCTGCTGCTTTTTGAGAAAAAATGGCATGTGCTCAACCTTCGCTGAAACATACCTAGTTGCAATTATTTATCATAGAAAGGGATCACCATTCTGTTTTCAATTACAGGAGAAAGTAGGTCATTCTCTTGACAAAAACAAAATGGTCCCCAGACAGCCACTTAGTTAATAATGTCACAACTCACTGGAATTCGTCACTCTATGTGTCGCATATCTATATGAGTATTGACAGACTACATCAGCAGAAGTCAAACTGGAGTGTGGGTTACTTTGAAAACTGACTTTGGCAGTTGACAAAGGTTATGTGTAACCTACTGAGGTCTTTTGAAGAGATGACAAAATGTGGCAGTACAGACATTGATGTCATTTTTTTATAGCTATCCTGGAAAACTCACCAGAATGCAAGATATGTTGGAAAGAGATCAGAAACTTGAACTGCATCTGATCATCAATGCCTTGTGTCTGTTGGGGACCATTAAAGTAGCATCTTATAAAGCTGCTTATCCTCTTCATATATTGCAATCAACATACTGTATTATATAGCACTGTGTATTTACAATTGCTCATTTTGCCTTCCTACACAGTAATTTTTTCTCTTTTCCTTGCTCTATGAAGAAACAGGAATTCTCTTTTATCTGTAAAAATCATTCCCCTCTTCAACTATTGACCCAGGCACTCCACTCCTCCCCATACCATGGACTTTTACAGTGAATTTTAGGTCATGTACTGAAAATTCACCCTCCTGCAGCTGCATAAAGCTTAGAAGGATTCAGCTAGTCAATTTTTAATCATGTGATGTCATAGACCCAATGGAAGAAAAAATTAACTGGGTCAAAAAGCAAAATGTGCAATTGTAAGAACACAGTGTTACATAATATGATGATTGCAATGTCTTTAGATAAACATCACTCCATAGGGGATAGATGAGGTGCCTGAGTAGGGTTCCAAACCATACCAGTAGTAGTATTGACACTCGGCACTCAGCACTCATAAGGGATGACACTTTAAATAGACTGAAGGTGGTAAGAGGTATGTCTGTGCTGGGGTATGGTGTCTGAAAGCCACAGGCAGGAAGTGTCTTTTTCTGCT
The DNA here is from genome assembly GCF_039654945.1 of Dendrobates tinctorius. Taxonomy (NCBI): domain Eukaryota; kingdom Metazoa; phylum Chordata; class Amphibia; order Anura; family Dendrobatidae; genus Dendrobates; species Dendrobates tinctorius. The sequence continues at coordinate 19,432,578 of NW_027361693.1, forward strand.
GAAGGTCCATGCGGACTAAAACATTATCCTCTAGCTGTTGATCCATGGACTGTTAAAAAAAATTCACCTTGTTTTGCAACATATTCTTTTGAGTGCCGAGTTTCTTGATCTTAGAGGCAGAGAACAAAACTGAAAGTCACATTGAAAATTAAGATGATGATGCTGGGCACGACATTCAATCACTGCAATGAGGTGATGAAAATTAATCAAAGGGATCACCATTACTATTGGCGGTCATGAGAAACTTTGTGTTGGAATGCTTTTGGGATGACAGGTGAATTGTTAACATTAAGCGAAGTGGTGATTATTGGATAGCCATACTTTAAGACCCTTGCTATAAAAGCAAAATGCAGGAAATTTTTTCCTGCTTCCAAAATGAAGTCAAAATTACCTGTTACCTGCTTTGTGTCACTTTCACTGAGTGGAAACCTGATGCCCACACAACTAACCAGCAAACCCCTTTGTGATCTATCACGAAACAATGCTCCCTAACCTGTGCCAGCATTAAGGCTACCTACAATAGGTAGTGAAAGAAGCAACAATAACTACAGAATATTTGACATGATACTTTTTAAAGATGTTTCAACTGCAATTGCAGCAATCAGTTTGATATATCCCGTACTATGGGTGATCATCAATTTCCATAGTCCAAAAAAGGGGATGGGCCACTCTAAGCATAATACAGAATTCACACATCATTGCAGTGATTGAATGTCGTGCCCAGCATCATCATCTTAATTTTCAATGTGACTTTCAGTTTTGTTCTCTGCCTCTAAGATCAAGAAACTCGGCACTCAAAAGAATGCAAAATACAGAGACTGCAAGTAAGACAGCACTGTGGCCAAAATGCATGGAGACGTCTATCTGGCTTCCTCGGGGGGCAGATAGGCAAAACGTGCGTCGGGGCACGTTCCTGGAACTTAGATATTCACCCATATGGGTAAGCACGATATGGCACTTTGATCTGCATCGTCACTTTATTCAGAAGGGAAGGAACAGCCCCACTGGCAGGCGTCTCCATGCATTTTGGCCACAGTGCTGTCTTACTTGCAGTCTCTGTATTTTGCATTTAGATATGTATATATTTTGAACATTTATGGGATTCTAAGAGACGTGTTATTTGTATACATGGGGAGAGGTCATGACATGGGAATTTTTCTGCCCTCCTTCTTTTTAGGAATATTTCTCATGGTGCACTTCGTTTGTGCCTTGGCTATGAATTAGTTCTGGGGATTCTGTTTTTGTCTCCCAAACACTGATTACTTCATCTACTATTACTATGATTTTGTGGTTTTATGTGATGTCTAATAAAAGGATTTTTTTAATCTTATTCTTTTTGATGTTTATTTACATTGGGCAGCATGCTCTTCCCATGTGTGAATTGCAGCAATCAAATGCATTTCAGCAAACAGAGACATACTGACTGAAAAAATAGGTTCAGTCATGCCTAGATTATATCCTTTCTCAGGCTGATACCCTGAGCCCTGATTTGCTTGACTTCAACACATTGGACTTGGGGCAAAAACTTGACTAATTTGCTGCCCAGCGTCCAGTGTTATAAAAGAGAGAATGTTAAGCATGGAGAGTGGCTTTGTCACACCAAAGCTTAAAAGGTTATCTACCACAAGTGGGAAAAACCTAACAATTGTCAAATTGAATCCAACATGGATCAGTGATGAGTTTCTTTCATCTGTGGCTGATGCCAATGTTTACATTGGGTATATCATATGCCTGCATTATTGTCCACTATCTTTCTTCTACACAGTTCTGCAGCCACCAATACCAATGTTTCATGCTCAATTTATCATCTACTCTGTTTAATATGACACCAATATACTAATACTCCTGTGGCCGAGGCTACCATTACTGGCTCTATAGTGCCACACATCTCCTTGCCTAACCTATCCTAATTCCTTTTCTTGTGACTGCTGCTACTACCACCGCAGTCACTTGCCCACTACACGTCTCCTGGCTGTGACTGTGTTTTACAGTGCTACACAATACTGCTGATGTAAGGGCTGTCATTGCTCTCCCTAGAATGTAAAACCTTTCTTTACCTGCCTCACCCAATGCTCCACCATGCAGTTTCTTCTGCTTTCACTGCCCCTGCACAACTATGCCAGCCACACATTTCCTCATTGCACTCTGTGCTTTATGATGCAAGGCACTACCAATTCTGGGAAATGTAATCTCTTGACAGTAAAAAATCATGAAAGAACTCCCTAAATAGGGCTGATATTTGAAAATTCTTGGTGACAAGCTATTGTTGCTTTACTTTGAAAACAGCTAGCCTGTTCCTACTTCCTAAAAAAGGTTCATTTTTGTATGTCTTGATAAAAAGACTTTGTAATTGCTAATCATTTTGTAAATAGCAATTCTAAAAGAAACAATTATTTCTCACTCGTGATTGAGAAACTGTTACTTCTATGCATTCAAAATAGTATACCTTTTTGTCTCAATAACTAAAGAGAAGTGGACGAAGCTTCAGGGAGGAAGTACGCAGCTGTCCACACAGCCCTGATACGCAAGTGTGAACTTAGCCTAAGGGTACTGTTACACTTAGCGATGCACCAGCGATCCCGACAACGATATGGATCGCTGGTGCATCGCTAAGTGGTCGCTAGTGAGCTGCCACACAGGCAGATCTCACAGCGACATAGCAGGGGTCGGGGGTTGCAACTCACCTGTCAGATGCGGTGATACTGACGTCCTCCCGTGTCCACACGTCACTTGTCGGAGCCACAGGAAGCCCCAGCAGGAAGTGGCCGATGAGAAATGATCCAGGACCTTTTCACGCGACCAGCGATGAGCAGCCGGTCGGAGGTAAGTATCAGACATAGCGATATCGCTAGCAATATCACTGCTACGTCACAAAATCGGTGACGTTACAGCGATATTGCTAGCGATATCGCTATGTGTAACGGGGCTTTAGACTTACAAAGCTCAAAAGGAGTTTAGTACAATCCTAGTAGACTTTAAAGTGTTGTACATTTATTTTCTTAGCAATTAGAGGCTTTTCAGTATTGTCATTCATGGTGAGTAAATGAATTTGGAAAATTCTGAAATTAAATTTCAAACAATCTGCTACTTGTGTCTAGTAGGGAGATATTTTTATTTTTTCTGGTCGAATAGCATTTCTGTTTACAATATTTTTAATGTATAATTATTCTAACATTAAAGTTTAAAGTAAAAATGAAAAATGTTTTAACATATATACCAGGTTCCTTGTGAAATTTATTCATAGGTTTATATAAAAGTAACCAAGGCCAAAGTGAGTCTATTGCAAGGTTTTTATACAGTTTCTCAGAGTATCTTTCTGTTTTTTGTAGACTGGTTAGTTAACTAAACATCTATACATAGGCTTCAAGTAAGTTAATGTATTTTTAACACTTTGGAGCCTATGGGTGACATATTCCTCTGCAAGCCTTATAGCAATATACATTGAAGGTATCTCTTTGAGTTATACATTTTGAAATTTTTCCTGACATACTTTTAAGCTAGAAATCTATTAAAACGTCATGTTTACATTTTATTTTTTGTATTCTTTAGAAGCATGTCCTAGATTTTCAGTTTAAATCAAAATTATCAGTGAAGCATAATAACAAGAAAAGTCCTAAACAAACCCCTCTAAGGTTATATAATTTGATAAATGCAAATCACTACTAAATATAATCAAATGGATTTTTTCTTATTTCTTTTCAGTCGCCTGAAAACATTCAGGCATAAAACAAAGATAGCATGCAGTCTTATTGTGCTACTGAAACTTGGTCTACAAAAGAGCCTTCAGCACACAGAAGTGGCACTATCGATTTCTATTATCTAGACAACATAGCTCTTTTTTTCTGTCTGTGAAATTCTTACAAATAGGACTATTTAAGATGAGCATTCCAATCCAATTTGAAATATAGATAACAGGATATGTATTTAGAGTGACTTTTATAAATCTCAAATTATTTTTACAACATTAGATTTTATCTCTCCATGACTTAGAATTTGCTAACAGGTTTTTCAGGTGTTTTATCATGCAAAAAGAGAATCCTAAAATTTAACATGCCACAACTGGCATTTCAGTCACTCATAGCAATGCTGGCATCTTTTTTTCATTCTGGCACATACTGCAGGCAGGAATAAAGCAGACATGCAATTAACTTTCCCTCTTTGTTCTCAAGGTTGTTGTGATAGTAGAAGACATAGCACAAGCATTTTAACTCTCTGTTCCCCTAATTTGTACCATGTTTTATCAATGCATTGTTGAAACAAAAGAAAGAATTTAAGCTTGTAGACCGAAAAATAAGCATTTATGTTGCAGGTTTTTCATTACTTACACTAATTAAAGCACAAAAAATAAATGTCAATCTATGTGCTTACATACAGTTGCAGAGAAAAGCGGAAAACACAATTGCATACCACATACCTATAGGAGATATGTAGATAAAACATTGAAGCCATAGGGTAGTAGCATCAACTTTACCATAAAAAAACAGAATAAAAGTATATGTTATACTATCAAAAGAGAATATGCCCAATATTTCAAATGGAAGTATAATTTAGAAAATGCTCAATTGAAATACAAGCAATGCCTAACAAGAGAGAAAAAAATATTTTCTTCTGTGGATGGAGGACTCTTTCTTATTAGATATAGGAGAATCAATTTGTAGGACTAAGGTTCAGTGGCCAGGTCAGTAATTTTTTACCACTGAATAGGAAAGTCTGTGAGTCTTTTTACCACCTGGCATTCCTGGATCTTCTTTTGATTAGCCCTGCTGGTGGGATGACATTGCAACCGCCTGACTAATCAAAAGAAGGGCTGTGAAAATATTCTCCCATCTCTAATTATTAGGTATTCCCTTCTTAGACCATCTTTCCCATATTGATAGTACTGTGTCTGCCAGTGCTCACATGGCAATGTTATGCGATGTGAGCGCTGTAGCATAACAGCAGCTACTGATTGGCTGAAGCTCTCACACATACCTCAGGTGAAACTGTTCTGTCTAAAGAAAGTATCAATCTTATGAATACTCTGAACGCAGCTCCAACATTGTCATACTGGTCCCAATCTGGGAGGTGTGTGTATGTTTTCTTTTTTATTTTACATGGGGTACTGTAACTTTTAACCCCTTTACCCCCAAGGGTGGTTTGCAAGTTGACCAGGCCAATTTTTACAATTCTGACCACTGTCCATTTATGAGGTAATGACTCTGAAATGCTTACATGGATCCCAGTGATTCTGACACTGTTTTCTCATGACATATTGTACTTCATGTTAATAGTAAAATTTCATTGATATATCCTGTGTTTATTTGTGAAAAAAAAAGGAAATTTGGTGAAAATTTTGAAAATTTCGCAATTTTCAAACTTTGAATTTTTATGCCCTTAAATCACAGAGATATGGCACACAAAAAACTTAATAAATTACATTTCACATATGTTTACTTTACATCAGCACAATTTTGAAACCAAAATTTTTTTTGTTAGGAATTTATAAGGGTTAAAAATTGACCAGCGATTTCTCATTTTTGCAACACCATTTTATTTTTACGGACCACATCACATTTGAAGTCACTTTGAGGGGTCTATATAATAGAAAATACCCAAAAGTGACAGCATTCTAAAAACTGCACCCCTCAAGGTGCTCAAAACCACATTCAAGAAGTTTATTAACCCTTCAGGTGCTTCACAGGAATTTTTTGAATGTTTAAAGAAAATGAACATTTAATTTTTTTTCATAAAAAAATATTTCAGGTCCAATTTTTTAATTTTACCAAGGATAACAGGAGAAATTGGACTGCAAAAGTTATTGTGCAATTTGTCCTGAGTACGCTGATACCTGATATGTGGGGGGAACCACTGTTTCGGAGCATGGCAGAGCTCGGAAGGGAAGGAGCGTCATTTGACTTTTTCAATGCAAAATTGGCTGGAATTCAGATCGGAAGCCATGTCACGTTTGGAGAGCCCCTGATGTGCCTAAACAGTGGAAACCCCACACAAGTGACCCCATTTTGGAAACTACACCCCTCAAGGAACTTAGCTAGATATGTGGTGAGAACTTTGAATCCACAAGGGCTTCACAGAAGTTTATAACGTACAGCCATACAATTAAAAAATCATATTTTTTCCACAAAATCAATCTTCTCACCCCCAATTTTTATTTTCCCAAGGGTAACAGGACCCTAAAGGTTATTGTGCAATTTGTCCTGAGTACGCTGATACCCCATAAGTGGGTGTAAATGACTGTTTGGGCGCATGGCAGAGCTTGGATGGGAAGCAGCGCCATTTGACTTTTTTGGCTGGAATAGAGATTGGACGCCATGTTGCATTTGGAGAGCACCTGATGTGCCAAAACAGTGGAAACCTCCCAATTCTAACTCCAGCCCTAACCCCAACACACCCCTAACCATAATCTCAGCCCTAACCCTAGCCCTAACCCTAGCCCTAACCCTAATGGGAAAATGGAAATAAATACATTTTTTAATTTATTTTTTTCCCTAACTAAAGGGGTGATAAAGGGGGGTTTGATTTACTTTTTATGGCAGGTTTTTATGTTTGGCAGCTGTCATACTCTAAAAGACGCTTTTTATTGTAAAAATAGTTTTTGCATCACCACATTTTGAGAGCTATAATTTTTCCATATTTTGACCCACCGAGTCATGTGAGGTCTTATTTTTTTGCAGGACGAGTTGACATTTTTATTGGTACTCTTTTCGGGCATGTGACATTTTTTGATTGCTTTTTATTCCGATTTTTGGGACATAGAATCAACAAAAACCAGCATTTCATGAATTTCTTTTGGGGGGTGCGTTTACACCATTCCATGTGCGGTAAAATTGCTAAAGCGATTTTATTCTTCGGGTCGGTACGATTACAGCGATACCTCGTTTATGTCTTTTTTTATGTTTTGGCGCTTTTATTCAATGAAAACAATTTTATATAAAAAAATAATTATTTTTGCATCACTTTATTCTGCGAGCTATAACTTAAATTTTTTCGCTGACGACACTGTCTGGCAGCTCGTTTTTTGCAGGACAAGATCACGTTTTCAGCGGTACCGTGGTTATTTATATATGTCTTTTTGATCACGCGTTAGTGCACTTTTGCTTAAGCGGTATGATAATTAAGCATTACAGTATTTTTTGCATTGGTTTTTATTTTTATTTTTTAAGGGGTTTGTTAAAGGGGTTAACTAATGGGACAGTTTTATAGGGTGGGTCATTACAGACGTGGCGATACTAAATATGTGTGCTTTTGTTTTTTTTTTTATTTCCAAAAAATGAATTTATTAAGGAATATTTTTTTTTAAATTTATTTAGCAATTTTTTTATAAATTATTTTTACACTTTTTTAACTTTATTACACTGTCCCGGGGGGGACCTCACTGTTATGTGTGAGATCGCTGATCTGACACATCACAGATCGCTGTGACATATCAGCGATCTGACACAGGCACTGCACAGGTTTCCTCATGCCTGCGCTCTGTAGGCAGTGAGGAAGCCGGCTCCCTGCAGGCCCCCGAAGGTCCCCGCTGCCATATTGGATCTTGGGACCTGCAGGGAAGGAGGCCCCCGCATCATCACTGCACATAGCGCTGCTGCGGTGGTCTCAGGGAAGCACAGAGGGAGCCCCCTCCCTGCCGATGCTTCCCTAAACCCCTGGTACACTGCAATCGTGTTTGATCACAGTGTGCCAGGGGTTAATGTGTCGGGGGCGGTCCATGACCACTCCTGACACATAGTGCCAGGTGTCAGCTGTAATAATCAGCTGACACCCAGCTGAGATCAGCGACGCTCCCCCGTGAGTGCCGCTGATCGCTATGACGTACTATCCTGTCCTTGGGAATTAAGTCCCAGGGCACATGGACGGGATAGTACGTCATATGTCAGAAAGGAGTTAAGAATGGTTTGTCTAAGTAGTGGACATTCTAAAAACAGGCAATGTGAAATCAAACAGCACCTGCAACCAAAGAGTCATATATAAGATAAGCCCAGTGTGAATAAATTCAAGGTAACAAGTAATAAATGTTGATTACCTATTTATGTACTCCAACTATATGACGCGATCAGGATCGCTGGTGCATCGCTAAGTGGTTGCTAGTGAGCTGCCACACAGGCAGATCTCACCAGCGACATCGCTGGGGACGGGGGTTGCTACTTACCTGTCACACCAGGCGATCTTGGGTCCTCCCGCCCGGCTCCACGCGTCGCTCATCTCTCCACAGGAAGCCCCAGCAGGAAGCTGACGATGAGAAGCAGTCCAGGACGTTCTCTCGCGCGATCAGCGATAACCAGTGGGGGAGCGGGTTGTAGGTAAGTATCAGACACAGCGATATCGCTAGCAATATCGCTATAACGTCACAAGTTATAGCGATATTGCTAGCGATATCTCTTAGTGTGACATGCCCTTTAGCGATGTACCAACAATCCTGACCAGCGATATGACAGGATCAGGATCGCTGGTGCATCGCTAAGTGGTCGCTAGTGAGCTGCCACACAGGCAGATCTCACCAGTGACATCGCAGGGGTCGGGGGTCGCTACTTACGTGTCAGACGAGGCAATGAAGACGTCCTCCCGCCCACGTCCACGCGTCGAAACGGCCCAGGACATTCTCGTGCGATCAGCGATAACCAGCGGGGGAGCGGTCGGAGGTAAGTATCAGACATAGTGATATCGCTAGCGATATCGCTGCTACGTCACAAAACCAGTGACGTTATAGCGATATTGCTAGCGATATCGCTTAGTGTGACAGGCCCTTTACAAATAGCCATTAATGTAAGTTACAATAGTGTATAGTTCACTGTATAATAATATTATTTAAGCTTTTAACATATATGGCAATACAACTGTGGAGTATAAACGTAGATAAACAATATAATGGATATACTTTTATAAACAGGTGAAGACTTGAATGAATGGCTTTTTTTAAACCACCAATAGAACTAATTCTGTGAATTTGTGTGTCAGTTTAATCATTCCAATAGTAATAATAAATGACAAAGGATTTCACATGAGGAATATAAGGGGTGCTCACTGAACTCCAGAGGTGGTGCTCCCAGGTATGTAAGTAGCAATCAAATAACAAAAAGCTTGGGCACTCAAATGAAAATTTATAGTCCTATGTAGAGCAATGAGGCAAATACTACCATCATACAAAAAGTCAAAAATCAATAGAAAAACAGATTATCTTCCGCAATGTTTGGGCACAAGCATGCTTTTTTCAAGCAGAATCTGCTGTAGGAAAGGATTACAGGTAACAGGATTTAGCCTCCCTTCATGCCTTCATGGTGTGGGAGCAATGATAACGAGTGTCAGCACTTTTTGTATAGTGGTGGTATTTGCCTCATTGTTCTACATGGAACAAAAAATGTTCATTTGAGTGCCCAAGCTTTTTGTTATTTGTTAAAGGATTTCACATGATCAAAAAAGAGGTTGAAAAGTCTAATGACCATATGAATATGACATTTTTATATTTATATTTAGTCTTCCATAGGAAATGACCAACATTGCAGGCAATGCTGTATAATATGGAAAAATTGTACTATTTATTTCACAAACAGGTAAAACATGCCACAAAGTAACAAGGCCTCCTGTCATATTCTGGTTGTGATGGTGTGATATGTTATATGGATATAATTTTGTGTATATTGCTATTTCACTGATTTGCATAGTGTTTATCTTGATGCCTTGTATGTCTGCAGCCTGACTTTAATCTATGACTCTTGATGACCCCCTGTAGTGTCATAATCCCCCAGGCACCTTTTGTCAAGTCTGGGAGGCCTGAAGGCTGCCCCAGCTGGTTTGACTCCCCCTGGACATGGGGAGGGGGCTGGGGCTGGGCAAGTCAGTTGCTGTGTGCAGAGCATGGTGTGAAGACAGGACTTCTGAGAGAAACAAGAATATATGGAACATGTTATCACTGTCAGCTGGATTTTGGACTCTCATCTCCCTGGACATGTTATACTGTTACTGAACTGCATTCAGATTCTGGACTATCTATCTTTTGTGGGGTGGACTGAATATGGACCTTTCATATTTTTGCCTAAATAAATGTCTTGGAATTGTTCACTCTCCTCTTGCTCTGTTGATTGTGTGATACCAGAGAAGGACCCCGTGATACTAGTGTTTTATAAATGCATGATAATGCACATTTTAAAATGCATGGTATTCTATATGGAACAATATTTTTTAGTTTAGAATTTAATTAGATTTCTTGTTGGCACATTTTTAATTAGCATCTTTTTTGTTTTGCTATTTTTCTGCCATATTCAAGTCCTTTTGAGAAGCCTATTGCATGCTGCAATAAAAAAGGCATTATCCCACCAAAAGATCTTCAATTTATTTGTAGACTTCGAAGTGTTGAAGAATTCAAAGTACAATTTACCAAAAAGAAAAAGGAAAAACAAATCCTCAGTACACAAACACAAAAAGAATATAGAAAATATAATGGCTCAAATGTGCAGTTTTTAGGGTTTTAGTTTTTAGGGTTGCACAACAAATTTGATGAGAAATTCCTGCAAATAAAAAATAGTTCCATGCATTTGTTAGAAATTGGTCTTGCAGCATGTATATTGGTTTCTGCAAGTCACTATTTCTGCAAAACATCTGTAATTGAGACCTACAACAATAAAGGAGCATAATAGCCTCAATAATACAAATGAAGAAATAAGAAATATATATATTTTTATTGCACACATTTTTTAATGGCCTTTTCTTAACAATCCTTTCAAGGCTGCGGTTATCCCGGTTGCTTGTGCACCTTTTTCTACCACACTTTTTCCTTCCACTCAACTTTTCATTAATATGTTTGGATACAGCACTCTGTGAACAGCCAGCTTCTTTAGCAATGACCTTTGGTGGCTTACTCTCCTTGTGGAGAGTGTCAATGACTGGCTTCTGGACATCTCTCAAGTCAGCAGTCTTCCCCATGAATGTGGAGCCTACTGAAACAGACTAAGGGACCTTTTTAAACGCATAGGAAGCCTTTGCAGGTGTTCTTTGTTAATTCTAATTTACTGAGGTAATGACTTTTGGGTTTTCATATGGCTGTAAGCCATAATCATCAACATTAACAGAAATAAACATGTGAAATAGATCACTCTGTAATGACTCTATGTAGTGAATTTCTATGTATATGAATTTCTCTTTTTGTATTGAAGAACAAAACAGTGATCAGCCAGGACTGTGCACATTCATCCACTTGGGTAAGCACCTTTATATACTATGTATATTGCCTGCACTATGTTCCGCACTTTAGTTAGGGAATAGCGGCTATTTTCATCTCTTCCCCTATTATGTCCACTTGTTATCCTTCTGAATGGCCCTATTGATTACATGGTAACTTTTGCCTGTGACTTTAATAGTCTTTTTTAAAAGGATTACTTACTTATCTATTGTGGTATCTCATTGACGCTTGGCATTCACACTGGTGGCTGACCTTGCTAATCATGTGTTGTTGTGATCCACTTTGGTATATACATTTTTGTAGACTGTGTAGGGTTTGGTGCTTGTAACTTTTGTGCAATGTGATCTAGTCCAGATCTTTTTGTATCCTCACCGATACTCCACTTTTTGGTACTACTTTGATTATTTTTTACTTTTTATGTTTTTCGTTTTTTTGTATGTCATTTGTGCAATAAAAATATATATTTCTTATTTCTTCATTTGTATTATTGAGGGTATTATGCTCCTTTATTGTTGTAGGTCTCAATTGTTTAGGGAGTTACCCTTGCTCTATTATTATTATTATTTATTATTATTTATTTATTGTTTTAGCGCCATTTATTCCATGGCGCTTTACAAGTAAGGAGGGGTATACATAAAAACAAGTACAATAATCTTAAGCAAAACAAATCATAACTGGTAAAGGAGGAGAGAGGACCCTGCCCGTGAGGGCTCACAATCTACAAGGGATGGGTGATAATACAGTAGGCGAGGGTAGAGCTGGTCGTGCAGCGGTTTGGTCGATCGGTGGTTACTGCAGGTTGTAGGCTTGTCGGAAGAGGTGGGTCTTCAGGCTCTTTTTGAAGGTTTCGATGGTAGGTGAGAGTCTGATATGTTGTGGTAGAGAGTTCCAGAGTAGGGGTGATGCGCTAGAGAAATCTTGTATGCGATTGTGGGAAGAGGAGATAAGAGGGGAGTAGAGAAGGAGATCTTGTGAGGATCGGAGGTTGCGTGCAGGAAAGTACCGGGAGACGAGGTCACAGATGTATGGAGGAGACAGGTTGTGGATGGCTTTGTATGTCATGGTTAGGGTTTTGTAATAGAGTCTCTGGGCAATTGGGAGCCAGTGAAGGGATTGACAGAGAGGAGAAGCTGGGGAATAGCGGGGGGACAGGTGGATTAGTCGGGCAGCAGAGTTTAGAATAGATTGGAGGGGTGCGAGAGTGTTTGAGGGGAGGCCACAGAGCAGGAGGTTGCAGTAGTCAAGGCGAGAGATGATGAGGGCATGGACTAGGGTTTTTGCAGATTCTTGGGTGAGGAATGAACGGATTCATGAAATATTTTTGAGTTGAAGTCAGCAGGAAGTGGAAAGGGCTTGGATATGTGGTTTGAAGGAGAGATTAGCGTCAAGGATTACTCCGAGGCAGCGAGCTTGTGGGACTGGGGAGAGTGGGTAGTCATTTACTGTAATTGATAGGTTCGTAGGGGGGGTCACGTGAGATGGGGGAAAGATGATGAATTCTGTTTTGTCCATGTTGAGTTTCAGAAATCTAGCGGAGAAGAAGGATGAAATAGTGGACAGACATTGAGGGATTCTGGTTAGTAGGGAGGTGATATCTGGTCCAGAGATGTAGATTTGTGTGTCATCAGCGTAGAGATGATACTGAAAGCCATGAGATTCTATGAGCTGTCCCAGGCCAAAGGTGTAAATAGAGAACAGCAGGGGCCCAAGGACTGAACCTTGTGGGACTCCGACAGATAGGGGGCGAGATGAGGAGGTGGTGTGTGAGTGGGAGATGCTGAATGTCCGGTCTGTTAGGTATGATGAGATCCAGGATAGGGCCAAGTCTGTGATGCCGAGGGATGAGAGGGTCTGTAATAATAGGGAATGGTCCACTGTGTCAAAGGCAGCCGACAGGTCCAGGAGGAGGAGGACAGAGTAGTGTCGCTTGCTCTTGGCGGTTAAGAGGTCATTGGTGACCTTAGTAAGGGCAGTTTCAGTGGAGTGGTGTGACCGGAAGCCAGATTGTAAGCGGTCGAAGAGGGAGCAAGAAGAGAGATGGGAGGACAGTTCAAGGTAGACGTGTTGTTCCAGTAGCTTGGAGGCGTAGGGGAGAAGTGATATAGGGCAATAGCTAGATACAGAGGATGGGTCAAGAGAGGGCTTTTTGAGGATAGGTGTGATGGAGGCATGTTTAAAGCTTGAGGGGAAAACACCAGTTGTTAGTGATAGGTTGAAGAGATGGGTTAGGGTTGGGATGAAGACTGTGGTGAGGTTTGGTATGAAGTGGGATGGGATCGGGTCGAGTGCACAGGTGGTGAGATGTGATCTTGAGAGTAGAGTGGAGAGTCGATCTTCTGTAATGGTGGAGAAGTTGGTTTTGAAGGTGGAGGGCTGGGAAGTCGGGAGGAAGGGTTCTGGGGGTTGTTGACCAAAACTTTCTCTACTGTTTCTACTTATGAGCATGCTTACTATATTTACCCATGGTGTCGGTTTTGTTAAAAAACGTCTGTAATGTCTGCACTTACTGATAAGCTATATACATGTAAGTCAACATTCTAATTTTCGTATTTAAATGAACTTAGATTTAAAAATAAATTCTAATTATTGTAATGGCTATGTAAGTTCATTTAGATGAATTGATAAAACTTTTTCATTAGGATTTTGATTCCTACAAATATTGTATTCCAGCTGACAAATTTTGTAATTATCAAGATTATTGTATTTTGTGAGCAGTGAAAATGATATACTATAATTAATTGAGAAGTGCCATTTAAAGCTTTTTTGTATTAGAAATATGATGAGTATTCTCCAGAATGAAATTTCAATCACTGCTATAGAAAATGTTGTATTTTATTAAAATTCTATTCTGAAATTTATCACCCTTAGCTGAATAGACATGATTTTAGTTGCAGAAATGTCTTGGTGGATAGTCATTTTATATTTGCAAGGACATTTGTCCTTGGTTATTGTATATACATTGTAACATCCATGGCTGTACTTGCTTCTTACACTTCTGCTCTTAATGCTTGATGGTGACGCGCCTTAATTCAGATGAAGTGGGGAGGCACTGGAGATGTTCTATTTATCACTCTAAGGCCAGGGTCAGACTTGCGAGAAATCACCAGCGATCATGTAGCGACACACCAGCGATCCTGACAAGTTCATATCATTGTCGGGATCGCTGGTGAGTCGCTATGTGTGACGTGGCCCTTAGTCTACTATTTAATCCCTAAGTTCATTGCTTCCATTTCCCAGTTAAAGGTTACACCTACTTTGCTTTATGTCTGGTTCCCAGCTAGGACTTAGCATGTTTATACCCATCCTTGCGTCAAGTGTATGCTTTTGTCTGTCCTACTGCCTTTCAAATGTGTCCTATCTTTTACCTCCAGTTTCTGACATGGCTTGACTGACCAATCTCTGCCATCCTATTCCACTAACTTCTGTAGATATAATCCATGGAGCCCTGTGTAAATCCAGTTCCCTGTCTAGGGGTTAAAGGGTGAAGGACATAGTTTCCTTTGTATCTCTTCTATGGAATGATTAGCACATAGTCTATCTGTGGAAGTCCATTTATGAAATGTCAGCGTTCCACCGATAGTGCACCCCATTACACATACTTGATAAACTGAATACTTGAACTTAGTACTTTAGTGAGGGTGAGAATTATTCAATGTTATGCCTTTTTATTACTTTTTTATTGCATTTTCATAATAAAAATATTAAGTGACATATTTTCATTACAAATACATAGTCATTATCAATTACTGCAACCTCTGCATCTCCTAAACTTTGAAAATACACATGAAATTTCACTGTAAAGAAATCATACTTTTTTATATACAATAAAGATAATGGATGCATCAATATCTTGACCAAAATTAAATTAAACATATCAAATTTACTTATCAGAGGTACTAAAAATAATAAGGTGCATAAACACAATAAAATGACAAAAAATACAATGAAGTTACAATATAGGGAAAATAAATAATGTCACGTTATCTTGATAATAAACAGTGATGTTACACGGCAGGGTCGATGCTCCTAGTTAGTGATACTAAACATTGACTTTGTAGGAAAGGATCATTGGACATGATGTTATCATAGAACATTAATCATGACCACAATGAATCATAATGCAAGGATGATGCACAAAATGATGTCCTCTGGAAATCTGATAAACTCATTTATGTTGCAGCACATGGAAAACCAGTGCTAAGTCATAAGGAAGGGTTATAGCACACTTAGATGTCACAGTATGGGAATAACTGACAGTGATGTCACAGAACAAAGCGAATACATCATTTTATTTTACAGTTAAAGGATAAGACTACATTAATGCAATAGTATATTAACAATAAAGCAGCATCATAATGCTAAGATAAATCACATATTCAAATACTCATGTTATGTTATGTTGCTAAGTAATTCTTTGGCTTCCTTAAGCACTGGAACCTAAAGGTAATAGAGCCCTTTGCAAATCTTTAAAATGTAAATATAAAAAACTCTTTTTCAGATAAAAATCACTCATTTGTAAATAAATAAAAATAAAGCACTCCTCAATCTACAGTTATCACTTGTGACTAGATATTACCTTGAAATTGTAAAAATCAAATATTTGGCTGCTGATCTGTAAATTTTGCTTTTGTAATATGAAGTAGGGCACACTTTTTTGTCTGCATTGCTAAACTCGATTCTGTTCCGAAAAATTGTATTTTCCTCTTAAGTTTTTCAACCTTGAAAATTCCCAAGTTGTGCTTTAATATCAAATTTGATCTTGTAAGATAAATACCATATTTTGCTGTTTATAAGACGCGCTGGATTAAAAGAGGCACCCCAGATTTTGAAAAGAAAAATAAGAAAAAAACTTTTTTTAATAAAAAGGTGGTGTTTCTTACAATCCATGTGTCTTATTGCTTACAGGGGTTGATGGTTGCTTTGAAGAGAGGTTCGGGGATCACTGCTGGCGGAGGCAGGAGTGGGGCGATGCAACGGACCCCAGACTGGGAGAAAGGGGTATTCAGGTGTGTGATGCTGTGGGTGTTCGGTGGTGCAGGGCTCACATTTTGTGAAAGCCTGTTGCCCCCGTACTTTCATGGTTTACTTTGCAGTGGACTCTGGGAAAATGGCCGCTGTGAGCGGTGCATGCTCAGATGAAGATCTTGGTGCTGAGATCTCACCTCCCGTGATTTTGGTGCTGAGATCTCCATATGTGCCTGTGCTGCCCCCGGCAGCCATTTTCCTGGAGTCCACCACAATGTAAACCATGGAAGTGCGAGGATCCCAGGCTTTCACAAAATGTCGGTGGAGCTCCCGCACCATCGAACACGAACAGTGTCGCACCTCCAAACACCCCCTCATCCCAGGCTGCGGCCTGCAGTAACACACCACTCTTGCCTCCTCCAACAGCAACTCTGGGACCCTGCCAGTAAGGTATATTCAAATTATAAAAAGCACCCCATTTTCCACCGAAATTTTGGGGAAAAAACTGCATCTTATGATCCGAAAAATACCGTATTCATGCCTTTATTAACTACTAGTGGACCATCTATAGACTTTAAATATCCAGATAGTCTGTGTTCTACTCTGCAGTGATGATCTAAAAGATGACTGAATAGTAGAGCAGCTGAATATGAGAGTTCAGCTGAGGGAAAAGAAAGTTGACTGCCAAACCAGGTTGTGCTCCCTGTAGAGAAGGCAGGGATGGTTTGTTAGCATGTCTGCATTCCTAATTGCTGTATATACAGTAAAGTGCTGAGCAAGCACTACGTATGTTGTAACAGTAATTGCAGAAGGCATTTCCTCCTCCTGACTCTGTACTAATTTGTTTATAGGGTTTAGAGAGGGAGTAGTGGGTTCTAGACCAAGTCAGCTCTAATATTAAACTAGGAAGCTGCATATCCACTGTAACTATGGCTAATATATCACCCTCATTATAGGGGAAATCAGATTAAAAAAAAAATACTTAAATATTTACATTCCTTCTAAAGGTCTATTTGAACTTCTGGGGTGCAGAATTTGTGAAATAGATGACAAATAAACAAATAAAAAAATAAAAAGTAGGTAAAAGAGAAATGCATGTTATTGGTCCTTCATGATCATAAAAAAGTGAGAAACAAACATATATTTCCATTAATTTTCCTATGATACTGCCTGATAACTGCAAAAGAAAGTGGGAAAAAAAATATGAATGAGGGTATAAATTAAGCCCTGTATTTCACCAAAGAAAGTTGTAAAAATTATTTAAAAGTCTGAGCAAGAAAAAAAATTGACATCTTTATAAATTGCATGTACAAGAAAAGCAAAATATGTAACTGGTCAGAAATGGAAGTAAATGACTCAGGTCTTCTAACAGAAGATGTTCGTGTTTACAAATTATGTATATGTCAATGCAAGTAAAGCCCCCGTTACACACTGCGATATTGCTAGCAATATCGCTGTAAAGTCACCGATTTTGTGACGTTGCAGCGATATTGCTAGTGATATCGCTGCATGTGATACTTACCTCCAACCGGCTCCCCCGCTGCTCATCGCTGGTCGCGCGAGAAGCTCCTCGACCATTTCTCATCGGGCGCTTCCTGCTGGGCTTCCTGTGGCGCCGACGAGCGAGGCGTGGAGGCGGGCGGGAGGACGTCAGGATCTCCTCGTCTGACAGGAAAGTAGCGACCCCCGACCCCTGCGATGTCGCTGGTGAGATCTGCCTGTGTGGCAGCTCACTAGCGACCACTTAGCAATGCACCAGCGATCCATATCGTTGTCGGGATCGCTGGTGCATCGCTACGTGTAACTGTACCCTAAGGATATAGTAAATTATATATATATTTTTTAAGTTGTTTGTTCATGTAGATACTGTAGATACGGTATTCAAATATTTCCAGTATCAACTTTGCTCTGCTTAGTGCTCAAAAATGATATAAAGAAAATATTTAGAAGATAAAGCTGTTATACCATCTGCTGATTAACCACAATGAAATCATCTGTCTGCTTTTCAGGAAGTGGGAGGTTTTCATCTACCATTCCTGCTATCTTTCTCTCTCTGATTACCTGCTGGATGACTTAATGGTCATTGTGCCACCAAATCTATTACAGTATGCTAGGCTAATATCATAGCATCCATTTCTGCAAATATTCTCAACAATACTGCATTAAACAAGGACAGCAACTTATTATGCTCCAATTATATTTTAAATACTTATTTTCATGATATATTTTGCAAAATATATTTTTTATGTTGTGGGATAATTTTATTTGGAAAATACAACATTGTATATTCAATGACAAATGTATATTTAGCAGTAAAATTACAGAGAATGTTAATGTTCTGTTTTCGTAATCAAATCATAAAAACTATGAAAGCATAATATGGATTGTTGAGAAGCATTTTGATTACCATTTTACTAACAATGACAAAATTATAGATTAAAGAAACGTTCAATTCATATGTCATATCATATTCAACACTGTAATCACATCATAGACAAAAATGAAACCTGAGATTAAAACCACCTGTCTAGCATTGTGTAGATCCATTTCTTGCCCGTAGAATAGCTCTGGTTTATGAGATGTGGACCCCTAGAGATCTCTAATATTATCCTGTAATATTTGGCACCTGACATTAGAGGCAAATAGCTTAAGTCCAACAAAATGCAACATAAGAGTTAAACACAACCAAATTCTTTTATCCTACACATCCCATAAATACGCATTTAGATCTGAAAAAATTGCAGGCAAATGTCAACAACAGAGCTCTTTCATATGTTAATTAAATTATTTTTGAATAATGTGATAGAGTAAAGTGCATTATCCTGCTAAGAGGTCCAGTACTAATATTTGACAAAAACAAGACTAGAGTAATATCAACAGGCGTACCAGCATAACATTGCTTAGAGCATTGCTCTCTGCGCCAGCTCCATCTAGTACATTTGCTGGCTAGCCTTTTTCTTGAAGAACATCCTTATGCTATTTCTCCTCCAGGTAATCACTACACATACATCTGACCTTGTTCAGTTCCAGTTTTTGTGCTTACTGTTGGTGTTCTAGATGGTGGACTTGGGTAAGCTTGAACACTCTGATTGGTTTGTAACTATATACTTGGCAACCATGGATGTACTATGTTTTGTAACCTTTCTTTTATATTTGTTTTCAAGCAATTTCGTCTACAGTAGCTCTTTGATGGAAGGGTATCAAATGGGCCAGCCTTATTTCTCCACATGTATCATTGAACACTTAGTCTCTCATCATTAGGTCTTTCTGGTTATCCAGCTTTCCTTTCTAGGATGACACCTTTTATTTAACCACATTGTTCAGACAAAACTGCTTAGGGAAATTTAAAGATTTTAATGTTGTGTAAAAGCATATAATCACTAAATTTTACACATTGCCATTTGTCATATTTGACCTTCTTTGCAAACTTTTATTAAATTAAATGTACAAAATTCTTGTTCAGAGAGACCCTGATTAAATACCCAATCTATGATTTTTTTAACCTTTTTTACAGTAATTATTTATTTTATGGTTCTACACCACTGTTGCCAATTCATAATCATTTTCGAGTTTATGCTCAGTAAAAACTACTGTATTTTTCGAACCATAAGACGCACTATTTTCTCCCAAAATTTTGGGGAAAAGTGGGGGGTGCATCTTATGGTCGCAATATACTTACATCTGTCCATAGCTGGTGGCTGGTGCAGGTGCCTCAGGGCTCTGTGGTGCAGGGGTGGCAGCGGGCTGTGCTCCAGTGCAGGTGTAGTGGCTCTCTGTGCTCCGTGGGGGGCTCTGCTGGCATTTCCTCGAAGCCCGGAGGCCCCTGCACATCCGTTGCTGGCTGCTGCCATGTTGCGGTGGCCTCCGGGAGCATGGACGCCGGGAAGATGGCCCCCGGTCCAGGGACGGCGCATGCACAGGTTCAGATCTCTTCCCAAGATCTCGGGACACGAGATTCAAATCTTGGCATCGAGATCTCGTCCCCTGAGATCTCGGGATGAGATCTGAAGCTGTGCATGCGCTGTCCCCGGACCGGCGGCCATCTTCCCGGCGTCCATGCTCCCAGAGGCCACTTCAACATGGCAGCAGCCAGCAATGGATGTGCGGGGGCCTCCGGGCTTCGAGGAAATGCTGGCAGAGCCGCCGCCCCTGCATCGGAGCACAGCCTGCTGCCACCCTCACCCCACAGAGCCCACCTGCCCCAGGCCAGCTGCCCTAGCCCAGCCCACCTGCCCCCCGCACAGGTGCCCCAGCCCAGCACAGCCCACCTGCCCCAGCACAGCCCACCTGCCCCAGCACAGCTTCCCCAGCCCTCCTGCCCCAGCACAGCCCACCTGCCCCAGCACTGCCTACCTGCCCCAGCCCAGCACAGCTGCCCAGCCCAGCCCACCTTCCCCAGCCCAGCACAGCTGCCCCTGCCCAGCTGCCCCAGCACAGCTCACCTGCCCCAGCACAGCCCAGCTGCACCAGCACAGCCCAGCACAGCTGCCCCAGCCCAGTCCAGCTGCCCCAGCACAACCAACCTGCCCCAGCACAGCCCACTTGACGCCACTGCACCAGCCTGGACCACTAAATGATCCCTGTGACCACTCCTCCACCTGTGCCGATCTCTTCCCAGGTAAGCTGAATTCGGACTGTAAGACGGACCCCCATTTGACACATTATTATTTTTTTCCCTATTTTCCTTCTGAAAATTGGGGTGCGTCTTATAGTCCGAAAAATATGGTACCTCAGACAGTACAGGTGAACAATTGGCTAAGTTATTACAATTGTAAGAATATTCAGTTGTATTTACAGTATATCACAAAAGTGAGTACACATCTTGGAGGTGTGTTTGGGGTTGTTATCATTAGAGATGGGTGAACTCGAACAGTAAAGTTCGGCATCCGTACTGAGCCCCTTCTGTTCAGGCATGGACACCGAACACGGACTTCATCAGGAAGTCCGTGTTACTGTTCAGGTTCGGCTGCCCAAACACTGAGTATTTGTCGCGCTGTCATGTGCATGGCAGTGCGGCAAACATTGCTTCTGATCAGCGGGGAAATCATCCCCACCGATCAGAAAGCCATGGTTTCCATACTGTTAAAAGACAGCGAGAGCACTCAGCTGTGATTGGAGGTATAAAGTTTACCTATCGTTACTGGTGTCAGCTGATGGGACTACTGATCCCATCATTTGACACCTGCTACCGCTAATTAAAGTGAGAGCAGGAGCGGCAGATGGGAGTATTAATTAGCCACTCTAGTGCTGTAAATAAATATAAAAAAAAAAACAGCAGGGGTTCCCCTGTATTTTTGCTAACCAGCCAGACAAAACTCACAGTTGGGGGCTGCAACCCTCAGCTGTTAGCTTCAGCAAGGCTAGTTATCAAGAATAGAGGGATCCCCACTCTTTTTTTTAATTATTTAAATAAATAATTAAAAAAATGGTGTGGGTTCCCCCCATTTTTGACAAACAATCTTCAGTTCAGCCTGGCTGGGAATGGAGCCTCACTGACCGGATGTAACCTCTATGACGTTTACACTGATCTCTGAGGATGCACTCGCAGCAGTTTAGTTACCAGTGGTTTTTATCCTGGACGGATGCATCTTGGCACCGTCCAAGTTGAAAACTGTTTATCCCCCAGACATGGATTAAAGCGTGGGACAGAAAGACGGACAGGTATGGTATATTGTTGTTTTTTTAATTTACTTTTATTACAGGAAATCGAGGGCTTCACTGGAATTAGACATTTAAATAAAAATGGAAAACTGTGTTTAGTCTTATTTAAAAAAAAGGACTTTTTTCTGGCTGTGTTTTTATTTACCATTCAACTATAAGATTAGTAATGGATAGGTGTCTTATAGACGCCTCTCCATTACTAAGCCATGGGCTTGATGTCACCTGACAATACAAAGGTGACATCAACCTCACAAATATGAACCTCACTTGCTACCGCTACAGGGCAAGTGGGAAGAGCTGGGCAAAGTGCCAGAATTTACACATCTAATAGATGTGCCTTTTCTGGGCAGCTGCGGGCTGCTATTTAAAAAACAGAGTGGGGACCCCTCTATTCTTGATAACTAGCCTTGCTGAAGCTGACAGCTGAGGATTGCAGCCCCCAACTTTGTTTAATCTGGCTGGTTAGCAAAAATACAAGGGAACCCATGCCATTTTTTAAATTATTTACAGCGCAGGAGCAGATACTGAATACTCCTATCCGTTGCTCCTGCTCTCACTGTAATTATAACAGTAGCAGGTGTCAGATGATGGGATCAGTAGTCCAATCAGATGACATCAGTGACCGGAGGTAAGCTTTATACCTCCGATCACAGCTTAGCGCTCACGCTGTCTTTTGACAGCGTGGGAACCGTGGCTCTCTGACAGGTGGGGATGATTTCACCACTGATCAGAAGCGGTATTTGATGCACTGTCATGCACTTTACAGTGTAGCAAACACTGGATGTTTGGGCCCCCCATTCAAGTGAATGGTGTCCGGGTTCGGGTCCGGGTATTGTTCTGGTACCCGAACCCAAACTTTTTGTAACTGTTCAGTTGAACCCACCAGACCTGAATATCAAGGTGTCTACCCATCTCTAATTATCATGTTAAAATACTGCCCTGTGGACAGTTTCCAATGGGAGGGGTTCTGCTTCAGTATATCACAGTACATATTGGCATTCTTGGTTGCCTCAATAAACTGTAGCTCCCCACAGTCAGCAGCACTTATGCAGCCTCAAACCATGACACTCCCACATCATACTTGACTGTAGACAAGATATAGTTGTTTTTTTTTACTCCTCACGTAATTGCCACCACATACGCTTAACACCATCTGGACCAAGTAAGGTAATCTTGGCCTCAGCATACCAAAGGATATGGTTCCAGTAATCCTTTGTCTGCTTGTCTTCAGCAAACTGTTTGCAGCCTTTCTTGAGAATCATCTTTAGAAGGGGCTTTCCTCGTTGGACAACAGCCACACAGACTAGTTTGTTGCAGTGTGTGGGGTATGACTTAAGTACTGACAGGCTGAACCTCCCACCCTTTAACCTCTGTCAGCAGTCATACATCTATTTTGAAAAGAGCTTCTCGATATGAAGCCGAGCATTTGCACTCAACTTCTTTGGTTGACCATAGCGAGGCCAGTTCTGAGTGAAACATGTCTTGTTAAACTGCTGTATGGTCTAGGTCATCATTATGCGGAGCAACCATTATTATTTTTCAGATCCTCAGTGAGTTTCTTGCCACGAGGTGCCATGTTGAACTTCCAGTGATCAGTATGAGGAAGTGTGAGAGTGATAACACCAAATTTAACACACCTGCTCCCCAGTCACAAGTGAGACCTTGTAACACTAATGAGTCACATGAAACTAGGGAGCAAAAATGGCTAATTGGGCACTGTTTGGCTATTTTCACTTAGGGGTGTACTCACTTTTGTTGCCAGCGATTTAGACATTGATGACTGTGTTGAGTTATTTAGAGGGTACACCAAATTTACACTGTTATACAAGCTGTACACTGACTACTTTACATTGTACCAAAATGTCATATCTTCAGTGTTGTCCCATGAAAACATGTAATAAAATATTTAGAAAAATATGAGGTGTATACTCAATTGTGTGCCACTAAATGCCTTTCAAAAATACCATGCTTAACAGAATTTTTTTCACATACATTTGAATTAAAAAAGCAAGGTACTTAGGAACACATCATTGCAGTATCCTAACATATTCTAAACAAAAATATGACAAAGAGAGGCCATAACTAAACAATCGTACATATGTTGAAAAACATTGTCTTAATTCACTGGGGAACAATTTGAAAAAAATTTTCTGTTGAGTTAGGTTTTTGAGCTGATTTATACTAAAATTGGCATGCTGATTCCAAAAATGTAGTCAGTTTTTTTCTATCACGTCAAGTTTTTCCTCCTCAACTTACCTGCCATAGAAGCACAATTGCACTGATTTCTGTAATAAGACTTGTTATCTGAGTACAAATCGACTCATATAGAGCTACGTGGCAACTTGTAAGAGTAGTCACAACTGAGACAGTGTGGTGAGAGGTGTGTACATCTCCCAATATGTCATAATTATCAATATCTTTACACAAAAAATGTATCATAGTAAGAATAAATAGGATTTGTGATAGCTTTTCTCTTTACATTGGGCGCTTAGTTGTAATTTATATATCTTATATGATTTTTTTCTTTATTAGTTTTCAAAGCTTGTAACTTTCCATCTCAGTGTTTTATTTACTTATGTACATATTTCCTTTGTTTCAGATCATGTCTGCTCCTTCTTCCTCTCGTTGTAAATGCCTAAACAACCCTGACTCCTTCTGCTATATTTGTGGTGTTTTCACCATTCCAGTTCAAAGGGCAAACATCAGTGCATTTGTCAAACAAGCATATTTTGCATATTTTAAAGTAAAAACTCAGTGATCAAGATAAGCCATGGGCCCCTCACATAGTGTGCAAGCAGTGTGTCGAGAGTTTACGGATGTGGACCAAAGGAACACGTGAAAAGTTGGCATTTGGTATCCCCATGGTGTGGAGAGAGCAAAAAAGTCATTCCACAGACTGTTACTTCTGTTTAGTGAAAACATCAGGATTTAACAGGAAAAATAAAAGTAAAATAGAATATCCAAATCTACCGTCAGCTATCAGACCAATGCCTCATTCAGCTGAAATTCCAGTGCCAGTTTTCGAACAGCTACCATCTCTAGAAGTTCTGAGTGATGTTGACGAACACAGTGACAGCAATGATGCAGAATTTGAAAGTCACAAGGATTCAGTTCTTAAGGGATTTGATCAGCACGAGTTAAATGATTTAGCACGTGAATTGGGCTTATCAAAAAAAGCTTCAGAATTACTAGCATCAAGGCTGAATGAGAAACAGTTACTTGAACAAGGAGCGAAGGTATCATACTTTCGTACTAGAGAAAGTACATTTTTGCAGTACTTTCGGTGTGACAGCGGTTTTGTGTTTTGCCATAATATTCCTGGTTTACTACAAGAATTAGGGCTTTCAATGTACAATCCAAATGAATGGCGACTGTTTATTGATAGCTCAAAGTGGAGTCTTAAGTGTGTCCTTCTACACAATGGCAATTTATTTGGTGCAGTCCCTATTGGGC
Organism: Dendrobates tinctorius; assembly: GCF_039654945.1. Classification (NCBI taxonomy): domain Eukaryota; kingdom Metazoa; phylum Chordata; class Amphibia; order Anura; family Dendrobatidae; genus Dendrobates; species Dendrobates tinctorius. The sequence continues at coordinate 19,457,830 of NW_027361693.1, forward strand.
ATTCTGTCTCTCTTCGTGAAGAACATGGAGATGTAAAGAGAGTTATTGAGTTATTGAAATATGACACACACAATTGGATCATCTGTGTTGACCTTAAAATGGTTTGCTTCCTTCTTGGTCAGCAACGTGGGTACACAATGTATCCCTGCTTTCTCTGTATGTGGGATAGCAGAGCTCGAGAAAAGCATTGGGTTGAGTCGAATTGGCCTCCAAGATCTGGTCTTAAACCTGGAGGTCCTAACATTCTACATCAGCCACTTGTTGACAGGAAGAATATACTATTCCCACCTCTGCACATAAAACTAGGTCTCATGAAGCAATTTGTAAAAGCATTGCCAACTGACGGCGACTGTTTTAAGTACATCATGTTGGCACTTCCTGGACTGTCAATTGAAAAAATCAAGGCTGGTGTGTTTGATGGTCCACAAATTCGACAGCTCATCAAAGATGAACATTTCACCGGGACTATGTCAGATCTTGAGAAGAATGCTTGGTTATCATTCAAAGACGTCGTCAAGAACTTTCTTGGAAATACACGTACAAGTAATTACAAAGAAATTGTTCAGAAACTATTGGAGAGCTACAAAGCGCTTGGTTGCAACATGAGTATTAAACTACATTTTCTGCATTGCCATCCTGCCAACTTTCCGGAAAATCTTGGTGCTGTTAGCGATGAGCAAGGTGAACGATTTCACCAAGATTTGAAGGTTATGGAAGACCGTTACCAGGGTAGATGGGATGTACTTATGATGGCTGACTATTGCTGGAGCATCAAACGTGATTGTCCTCAAGTTCCAGAAAAAGCTATAAATGTACATTTTTACCTTAAATACTTGCATATATATCCTTTGTAAAAAAACATGATAGTGTTAAAAAACATATTTGTCATGCCTCTTTCTTATATATTTCATTTTTTGTTCATATTTGTACTATTTAAAAAAAAAACTTTTTAGGTACAGTAGTTTACATATTTTTGAGAAGACAAAAATCCTATAGTTCAAAAACTTGACGTGATAGAGAAAAACTGAGATCATTTCTCGATTCAGCATCCAAAAATTAATTAAGAACAGTTGTCTGACCTAACTCCTAAAAAATTGCGTTCCCCAGTGATTATCTAAATCATCTAAAAATCTCTAACAGACATAAAATAAAGATTTCAAAATAATTTTTTTCTTTAAAGGTATATGGAAGGATAAATTACATGTGTACATGCACATATATACAGTATATTTGGCCAGTGACACAGGTTTTGACATTTCAGATATTTACCAAAACATTTTAGCTATTTACCAAAACATACTCATGATACTCTAACCCAACTCTTCAACCTATCACTAACTACTGGTCTTTTCCCCTCAACCTTTAAAAATGCCTCAATCACACAGATCCTCAAAAAGTCCTCTCTTGACCCATCCTATATATCTAGCTATCGCCCTATATCACTTCTCCCCTATGCCTCAAAACTACTTGAACAACACGTCCATCTTGAACTGTCCTCCCACCTCTCTTCTTGCTCCCTCCTTGACCGCTTACAATCTGGCTTCCGGCCACACCACTCCACTGAAACTGCCCTAACTAAGGTCACTAATGACCTATTAACCACCAAGGCCAAGCGACACTACTCTGTCCTCCTCCTCCTGGACCTGTCCTCTGCCTTTGACACAGTGGACCAATCCCTATCATTACTGAACCTCTCATCTCTTGGTATCACAGACTTGGCCCTATCTTGGATCGCGTCATACCTAACCGACTGGTCATTCAGAGTCTTCCACTCACACCACCTATTCACCGTGCCCCCTATCTGTCATAGTCTTGCAAGGTTCAGTCCTAGGGCCCCTGCTCTTCTCCATTTACACAGTTGGCCTCGGACAGCACATTGAATCTCATGGCTTTCAGTATCACTTCTATGCTGATGACACACAGATCTACATCTCTGGACCTGGATATCACCTCCCTACTAAACAGAATCCCTCAATGTCTGTCTGCTATTTCATCCTTCTTCTCCACTAGATTTCTAAAACCAAATATGAACAAAACAGAATTCATCATCTTTCCCCAATCTCACGCAACCCCCTCAATGGACCTATCCATTAAAGTAAATGGCTGCCCACTCTCTCCATTCCCACAAGCTCGCTGCCTCGGGGTTATCCTTGACACTGATCTCTCTTTCAAACCACATTTCCAAGCCCTTTCCACTTCATACCGACTTCAATTCAAAAACATTTCACGGATCTGTACATTCCTCAACCAAGAATCTGCACAATCCATAGTCCATGCCCTCCTCATCTCCCGCCTTTACTACTGCAACCTCCTGCTCTGTGGCCTCCCCTCTAACACTCTCGCACCTCTCCATTCTATTCTATATTCTGCTGCCCGACTAATTCACCTGTCCACCCGTTATTCCCCAGCCACTCCGCTCTGTCATTCCCTGCACTGGCTCCCCATTGCCCAAAGACTCCAGTTCAAAACCCTAACCATGACATACAAAGCCATCCACATCCTGAGTCCTCCATACATCTGTGACCTCGTCTCCTGGTACTTACCTGCACGCAACCTCCGATCCTCACAGGATCTCCTTCTCTACTCACCTCTTATCTCTTCTTCCCACAATCGCATACAAGATTTCTCCCACGCATCCCCCCTACTCTGGAACTCTACCTCAACATATCAGAATCTCGCCTACCATGGAAACCTTCAAAAAGAACCTGAAAACTTACCTCTTCCGACAAGCCTACAACCTGCATTAACCACCAATCCACCAAACCGCTGCACGATCAGCTCTACCCTCACCTACTGTATCCTCACCCATCCCTTGTAGATTGTGAGCCCTCGTGGGCAGGGTCCTCTCTCACCCTGTACCAGTCTTGACTTGCATTGCTTAAGATTACTGTATTTGTATTTATTATGTATACCCCTACTCACATGTAAAGTGTCATGGAATAAATGGTGCTATAATAAATAATAATAATAATAATACTGTTACATGATCAATGTGGGCTTAAAGTGCAATCACTCAGTTTTAATTTGAGGGTATTAACATCCTAAGGGTTTAGGAATTACAGCTATTTGATATGTAGCTACTTATTTTTAAAGGGGCCAAAAGTAATTGGACAATTATCTCAAATGATCTTTAACATTCTGCATGGGCTATTCCCTCATTAATATTATTCCCTTGTTAATGTCCTTGCTAGTTAAGCATATAAAAGTTCTGGAGCTGATTCCAGGTGTGGCATTTGCATTTGAAAGATGTTGCTGTCAACCCACAACATATAGACAAAAGAGCTCTCAATGGAAGAGAAACAGACTAATCCTAGGCTGAAAAACTTAGAAATCCATCAATGAGATAGCAGAAATGTTAGGAGTGGCGAAGTCAGCAGTTTTATGCATTTTGCAAAAAAAAGAGTGTACTTGTGACTTTGGGAACTTAAAAATGCCTTAATGTCCACAGGACAGAAGAAAGGTGGAATCCTTTCCATCCATGGTGAAGGAAAGTTCCTTCACAACATCCACCCAAGTAAAGAACACTCTCCATGAAGTAGGTATTTCAGAATCTAAGTATACCATAAAAAGATTTCATGAGAGCAAATACAGAGGATTAACCATGTGCCAAAAAACAACTAGAGAAGTCAAGCCAGTTCTGGAAAAAGATTCCTTGGACAGATGAAACTAAGATAAACCTTTACCACATCGATAAAAAACCATTATGAAATTGTGGAAGATACCTTCCTTGTTAATTGCCATGCCTGTGGAGATTCTTTATCCAATCTAGTCCTCAGCTGTCTGGTTTTTCTTGGCTGGTTAACAAAAATAGAGGGGCCTACAGGCCGTGTTTTAAAATTATTTAAATAAATAATTAAAAAAACAGCATGCTTTTACCCTTATCTTTGATAATCTACCAAGGTAAAGCAGACAGCTTGGGGCTGGTATACTCAGGCTGGGAATGTCCATTGCTTTTTGCCTTCCCCTGCCTAAAAGTAGCAACCCATAGCCACCCCATAAAGAGGGCATCCATTAGATGATAGATTTGAGCTGCAATAACCTTATTTACATCAGCGCTAGTCACAGCAGCCTTATTCACACGCTACTGTCAGTGATATCACATTATTAATATCACCATACAACACTGCTTCAAGATGTAGCAGAGTCAGGGATCGTCATGGAACATGGAAAGAATTTTATGTACAACACTTTGTATTTTTTTTAAAGGTGATACATCAGTAAAAGAGAGTTTTGTACAATTAAAGAAATTTGTCTGTGTTCCTTACATTTGACTACGGGTTTAGTAATGGGGTTTCTTATAGATGTATCTCCATTACTAAGCCCTGGACTTGATGTCAGAGGACATTACACAGCTGACATCAATCCTAAAACCATTACCTCACTTGCCAAAGCATCAGGCAAGTGGGAAGAGCCAAGGCTAAGCACTAGAATTGGTGCATACAATGGATACACCATTTCTTGGTCAGCAGTTGTATGCTTATACTTTTTTGGTTATTAAAAATAGGAGGGACCCCATATCATTTTTGTGGGGTCCCCCATTTTTTAATAACAAGTAATGGCTACACAGACAGTTATGACCTGATATTAACTCCTTAACGGCCAGAGGTATTTTAGTTTTTGCACTTTTGTTTTATGCTCCCCTTCTCCCAGAACCATAACTTTTTCTATTTTTTGGTCTAAATGACCCTTTGAGGGCTTGTTCTTTGTGGGACGAGTTGTACTTTTGAAAAACACCATTGGTTATAACATATTGTGTACTGGAAAGCGGGAAAAAATGTGTGGTGAAATGCTCGCTAAATGCTAAAACTTACCTGCCACTATGATTCTTCAGGTCATTAAGAGTTCATAGACATCAAACATGTCTAGATTCTTCTTTATATAAGTGGTGAAAAAAATCCAAAAATTGGTAAAAACAAAATTCCAAAATTTGGTAAAAAAAATTGTGCCATTTTCCGAGATCTGTAGCGTTACCAATTTTTGAGATCTTGGGCTGAGTGAGAGCTTATTTTTTGCACACCAAGCTGACTTTTTATTGATACCATTTTAGTGTAGATTCCATCTTTTGATCGCCCGTTATTGCATTTTATTGCAATGTAGTGGTGACCAAAAAAACATTTCTGACACTTTGAATTGTTTTCTCCTTATTCTGTTTAGCAAATTGGGGTAATTCTTTTTTTATATTGATAGATTGATCAATTCTGAATGCGGTGATACCAAGTTTATGAACTTTTGATTTTGTTTTATTGTCTTGTTTTGAATGGAGTGAAAGGTGGGTGATTTGAACTTTTATATATTTTTCATATATTTCTTACTTTTTACATGCTTCAATACTTTCCACAGGAGAATAGAAGCTGCAGTACTTTGATCCCCTCTGCTACACATAGGCGATGATCAGATTTCCTGTGTGTAGCAGAAATGTTCACTTGCTATGATCTCTGACCATAGCACTTATGGCAATTAGTGAAGAGAAAACAGCTGCACTCTGGGAAATTTTGATCTTCAATGCAAAAAATTTTTTTATTGAAGACACCACAGGAGAATAGTGCGTTGAGGTAACGTTTCGACCCTATGTCTGGTCTTTTTCAAACCTCACTAGAAAAGACACATACAAAGATAGACATTAGGCTATATACAGTGATAATCACAAAAATGTACAAACTCTGTAGAGGTTTAAACAGATATACATATTTACACAATTACATATTTACACTATGTACAAAATCATCATATACAGGATCGTTGTGTGCAAAATCCTTGTAGAACAAAATTGTACAAATCATTGAGTTAGCCCATAGGATATTGGAGTTAGATCCAGATAATATTGATTGAAGCAGCCGTGGAGCTGGGTTACGGCGAGGCCGGCATAATAGAGCAAATGACATAAATGCAACATAATTAGGCAGTGCAAGCATGGAGACTGACCTTAAAGCACAAGAGAAAAAGAAGCAATCACGGCAATATGAATGTGCAGGAGGGGCTGAAAATGGATGAAAAAAGCAAGAGGTTTGGACCAGTATAGGAAACTGCAGTAAGCAACAGAAAGGGGATAGGAGGGACAGAGGAGAGGCACACCTAAAGTGCCATATGCAGAAGTCCGGTCTGGCAGGGACCAGGCAGAGCTGAGGGGACAGGTATTGCGAGAGTTAACAGCATGAAAGAATTCTAAAGTAGCGCACAGTGCAGCAGTGCTGCAGGACATACCTGGAAGCATGGGGCAACAAGCGCCGTCTGTGGTGTAGTGCGCAGGCATTGGTAGTCAGTGGGTTAAAATACCCAGAAGACTGGAAGCTAGTGGGAATGTCTGTGGTGTGCTACTGTGTGGGACACATAAGTGATGTGTACTGAAGCAGAGGCTTGTAGCGCTGTTGGTGGGGGCGCCTGCGCTGTGTGCTGGAGGTAGACACTTTTATCTTTCCCTTGTAGTTTCTACCTCCAGCATGTAAACCGCTGGATGCTCAGGCCCCACATTCACTTGAATGGGGTTTTGGTTCTGGATCAAGTTTGGGTACCATTTTGGTAACAAAGCCAAACCTTTTTTAAAAAGTTCTGCTTAACATGATGGACTCGAACATCCATGGGTCTGCCCATCCTTATTGATGACTTGTTCCGTGGCATTTGCATGTATGAAATAAAGTTACAAAATACATTGAGTTTTCTCAAGAATTACGGATTGCTGACTTTTCTCTTACTAGAATATGTTGACAAGCTCTGCTCAAGATATCCACCACCTTGGATAAACTCATTGCAAGTGTTGTGAGCTGCACATTTTCTTAAGGTGTGTCCAAGTCATGTTTTAAGCATATGGATTAAATAAATAAAGCATATATGTTTTCAGAGAAGATGTATTAATTTGAATCTTCATCACTTTGCTTTAACACCTAGGACAAATTCATTGCAGGTGTGGTGAGCTGTTTAATTTCTTACTTTGTATTCTTATATTGCAGCATCTTTAGTGAAAATGTGGGCATTTATCCTTACTGCTATATATTATTCTTTAGTGTAATTTTGCAATATTTTATATTAATACTGGTGTTAGTAGCTAAAATTAGTATAATTTATTTCTTAAGTTCTATTAAAACGTTTGTTACTGCTCTTTCTTATGCTGCTATAAAACAAGACTGTGCACCACCATTCATTCCATAAAATGCTAATGGTATTACAGAATAGACTGAGAACTAATTTATACAGTTTAATCTGATTACTTGGAATTTGATAATTGCGCGGATACATTTATATAAATTGAGAATTTTGTTTCCTTTTTTTAGACATTATAATAGCAGAAACTCTTAGATGTGTAAATTACAAAGTGATTTGTGAAATTACATATGCAAAGTGATTAATATAGAAAACAGACTAAATAAAGCAAATCAAAATAATGGGGATTATAGACTAATCCTTTTAGATCTTAATCTACCTAAGAAAGCATATCCAGAATATACTATAAAATGTTTCTTTATTTTAAAGTTTTAACTTGGAATACTATTAAGTAAGTGGCAAGGGTGTGTAAAAAAACATTGCAGTCCACCACTGTTTTGCTTTATTATAAATGTTTACTTCAATCACTAGCTCTGTGAATAATGAAAGAAGCAAGAGAAGGGCCATGAAGGACAGCGGGTAGACTAAAGGTCCCATTACACTAAAAGATGTCCCAGCGATCCCACCAACGATCCCACATGATGGGATCACTGGGACATCGTTAGGCTGATTGCTGGTGAGCTGTCACAAGACAGCCCCTCCAGCGATCAGGACCAGCGACGCTGGACGCTGGTTTCTAATGTAAACATCGGGTATCCTGGAGCTGCGGCTCCTGGATACCCACTGTTTACCTTGGAAACCGGCATACACGCTGGTTTCCAAGGTAAACATCGGGTATCTAAGAGCCGAACGACTCCTGGATACCCGCTGTTTACCTTGGAAACCAGCGTGTACGCCAATTTCCAAGGTAAACAGTGGGTATCAAGGAGCCACGGCTCCTGGATACCCTCATGTTTACATTAGAAACCAGCGTCCAGTGTCGCTGATCGCTGGTCTCTCGCTGTCACACGCAGCGATGCGTGCTGGCCAGCGGGAGACAAGCAATCGAAAAACGGCCCAGGCCGATCGAGCACGATCAGCGATAACCGGCAGGGGGGCCGGTCGCTGATCCCCGTCACACACAGCGATCTCGCTGGCGAGATCGCTGTGGCGTCACAAAATCAGCGATCTCGCTAGCGAGATCGCTGTGTGTGACGAGGCCTTAAGACCTCTAATGTGAGATTGATGGTTAGGTGGCAGAGTGTTTAACAGCACAATGGATTGTGAGAAGAAGAAGCATTTGATAGAACATAATTAAGCATTTCTCAAGGGGTCACAAACTGAGTGAGAAAATTATACACCAGTACAGATTTACCTCAATGGTTGGTAAAAGGAATTTTTTTAAGGGATAGTATCCTGGAGTATTTAAATGAAAACAAACCTATAAGATCATGTAGCAATAACAGTATGGGTCTACTGGAAACTGTTTTGACTTGTGAAGCCTATCTAATTAGCTTCTATGAAAGCACAAGTTCTAAAGTGGATCTCAGTAAGGCTTCGGATGTCAGACAACTAAATTTTCAGAAATATTTGATGCCATATCACATAAAAAAATAGATTTCTTAAATTAGAATGCTCAGAAAAAAATGTATGTCAATGGACTCGGCAGTGTCTAAAAGAGACTCAACTCTGAAAAGCAACCTAAAATACAGTCAGTAAATAGAATATGAAATAATTTATTCTGAGAAAACAGTCCATGCATTCTACAGTTCATGGACCCTGTACCGCTGTCATCACCTGTTATCAGCTGTTAAAAGCTCTACAGGTGACCAGATAAGCTGCACAGCTCAATTCCATCCGATGTGTCATGGTCACTGCCATGTCCTAGCAATCCACTCCAATTTAAGAGAAAAGGAGCTGACCTTCAGTACCCAACAGTGGCTGCTACTGATTGAACTTATCTGCCTTGTTCAGCTCTGTTAAGTGTTTATGTAACATACACAAGATCTGATAACAGCTATTAAGTGCTGCTGCTGGAACCCCATTGATTTCACCCTGATGCCCTATCCTATAAATTTATCATGGATTTTATATAATCGGACATCACCATTAACCTGTGCTAAACATAGTTTGGTGACTTAGTAGTTTCCAATAATAGTCACCACTCTATGTCTATGGATGTTAATTTGGCGTAGAATTCAATAGATTCCCAGTGTGGATGTAAGCAAATGGCGGCAAAAGCAAATGATAGACCCTTACCCTCACACCATTCCTAAAAATATTCTAATCGTTTGCATTCTTCCTTTATCATAGCTAAAACTAAACAAATTGCATGTTACTTGTGAGATAGAATACCAGAATTGGTGTAAGAAAAAAAAATACTCCAAGCAAACATTTGTAAACCAGAGAATGCTGAGTTTAAATGGTTCAAAAATGTAAAATTGTTATTATTAGAACAGTTGACCGGTATTTAAAATATGTAGAAAAAGACAAATAACAACCGTGAGTTTTTAAATGTTTGTAGTAGACAAATGTCATGTAAGTGGGTAAAGGAAGCCCTCTAGATGTATGTTATACAGTATTCCAGACATAATTTACAAAATATGCCTAAGGGGCTTCCTTTACCCACTTGTATATTCACATGACATTTGTCTAATACAAACTTTTTACAACGACCGATGGTCATTTGTCTTTTTCTACATATTTTAAACAACTGTTACCTGTTCTAATAATAAAAATGTACTATTTATGAACCATGTAAAGTTCACTTTCTCCTGTTTCCAAACTCTCCACTATCAGGTACATTATACATAAATTAAATATGATGCTATATATTTATTTGTCACCACATTATTTAGGTTGTCTGCATCATGGTAATTTGGTAATTTGGATTTATCTGTTGGTTAGTTCATTCATATGAAATGGTGGGAGTCTGACACCCTGCACTCCCACCTGTTGGCTAGAAAATGCTGTGGCAGTGGTGGGATATAACCAGATGTCAGCAATGTATAGGATGGAACACAGCAGATGAGCATTGCAGTTTTTCTCTATTTGAATGTTGAGTATTGCTGTTTATCTCTCATTCAAATGAATATTAAATGTGAAATGCTGTGATCAATCTAGTGTATTTTTTATATCTAGCTGTGGTAAAATCAGATTTTAGCTGATTGGTGGTGGTACTTGGTGCTCCTCACCAACTGATTTCAAATTGATGACCTACAATATATTGATGATCTACATTGATTGGCCTTGAAATATTAACTTTAGGAGATTTACTATAAACTACTGACAGGCACAGACAGAAGAGGGCCACTGTGCAAGAACAATATATGGGCCCTGGCAGTCCAATAGATCCTCCATAAAGCACAATTTGACCTGTTTTGGAGGTAGAAATGGAACCCTATACCTCTCATACTCCTTTACACCAATGATATGTCCGTCCCTATAAACAAAGATGACTGGACTAGGACTAGGACTTCACAGGGCCCAGTCTGACATACACATTGATACACAACGAATATGAATCCTGGCTTCCTGGACACCTGTTATCATTGCTAGGCCTAGCAACATCATGACATTGTGGTGTGACAGACATGATTGTGCATGAAGCCCAATGACTATGCTTTAAGCTATGTCATGACATTGTTAGGGCTAAATAATCAAAAAAGTGCCAGGGATACTGACATGCTGGCTGAAAAAGCTCACACTGTCCTACACTAGCTGCCACATAGTATCATTGTACTGTGGTGCTTTGAATCTTTGTACTCAAGTCTACACAAGATCAGTCAAGGGGGAAGCAGACATACATTTCCTGCCTTCTGTCAACTATCCAACCACTAAGTTAAGGGAAGCAACAAAGCAGCTATAGGAAAATTGGCAGCCAACCACAGCCCCGCTGTCATTGCTAAAGCTGCTTTAGAAAATAAAGGCTTTGCTGGTATTGGTTACTATGAGCCAAAACATTTTATTGCTAGAAATGTTGATGTAGCTGATCCAGTGCCTTCCTGCATCACACACTGAAACATTAATATAGATGCACTAATCGTAGTTTGTAATCTGAATTTTTGCTTGGTTTAACAATTAACATATTTTCTACTGCTGCTCTTAGCAAGCCATACAGAATCTACAATACAGCAGTACTCTCTGCTGCTCTGCATTGTATTGTATTGTAACTATGAAAAATGCTATTGTTCCTGGGTTAAGACACATTGATTAAATCACATTGATTTACAGAGGTTTCAAGCTGCGATGCATAAAGTACTTGAACATACAAAATCATCAACATTAAAATTAATGTAATAAATTATTTTTTTTTTCAAAAATAATATCCATTCTTAGAAGGCGTACTGTTTGCCATCACTGTTTCATGAAGTATATATGGTAATTTACATAAATTATTTTAAGTTTGACTTTGTATGCACTATTCTTTATCTCTTTCTATCTCTCTCTCCTCTTTCTCCCTCTCTCTCTATATATATATTTATATATATATATATATATATATATATATATATATATATTCTTTTTTATTTTTAACATATACTAAGAGTGCATTAGAAGAGATGATACTTGAGCCACAAGATGGCAGCAACTGACTTACTGGCTTCAAAATCTGCAGTTGTTTCATATTTTTTTTCTTTCGCATATACGCAACAGATATTTATCACTAAACTATTGAATACGGTGTAATTTGTAAGAAATGAATATTAATATCTTTAGTTGCAGCCCTGTATTGGGAGTGTACTTAAAGCAATACCTGTCTCCTGAAATTATATAACCATGTTTCTATATGTCCTGTAATATACACTAAACATGTATGGCATTGTTTTTAAACCTCCAGATTGGTCTGAAAATGCATTTGTAATATATTGAAAACTCACTGCATTCGCCGCCGTCCTTTGCATTGTATTTAAATGCACATGTAGCTTAGTGAGATTTGCCATATAAATCGCTCAGATTCTCAGATTTCACAGCTTACTGATTTAAGATACTCACAGTCATAGTGTAATCTATAGATTACACATTGTGGATAAGTCATGATATGCCAAATAATAATCATCTTTGCTATATCTAAGCTTTGCTACATTTATTCATGCTACAGATATAGAGGCATATTTTCTTTGAAGCCACTGAACACTGATGCTAAATCTTTAGCAGGGCACCAAATAGACCATATGCTATATATTTAGTTGTTTATTTATTTTACTCCCTTATAAAGCTAAATTAATTCCACAGTGCTTCACAGACATTATCATGACTGTCCCCATTGAGGCTCACAATCTACATTCCCTTTCAGTATGTCTATGGAGTGTGGGAGGAAACCTGAGCACCTGGAGGAAACCTACCCAAATCCGGGGAGAACATACAGACTCCCTGCAGATGTTGTCCTTGGTGGGATTTGAATCCAGGACCCCAGTGCTGCAAGACTGCAGTGCTAACCACTGAGCCATATAATAGTGTCTTCTTTTGGCAATTGGGGAATCTTAAGCCCCCATTACACATAGCGATATCGCTAGCAATATCGCTGTAGCGTCACTGATTTTGTGACGTAGCAGCGATATTGCTAGCGATATCGCTATGTCTGATACTTACCTCCAACCGGCTCCCCCGCTGCTCATCGCTGGTCGCGAGAGAACGTCCTGGACCATTTCTCGTCGGGCGCTTCCTGCTGGGCTTCCTGTGGCGCCGATGAGCGACGCGTGGATGCGTGCGGGAGGACGTCAGGATCGCCGCGTCTGACAGGTAAGTAGCGACCCCCGACATCTGATATGTCGCTGGGGAGATCTGCCAGTGTGGCAGCTCACTAGCGACCACTTAGCGATGCACCAGCGATCCATATCGTTGTCGGGATCGCTGGTGCATCGCTAAGTGTAACGGTACTCTTAAGGGCCTGTCACACTAAGAGATATCGCTAGCAATATCGCTATAACTAGTGACGTTATAGCGATATTGCTAGCGATATCGCTGTGTGTGATACTTACCTACGACCGGCTCCCCCGCTGATTATCGCTGATCACGCGAGAACGTCCAGGACTGTTTCTCATTGTCAGCTTCCTGCGGCGCTTCCTGCTGTGACGAGCGACGCGTGGACGCGGGCGGGAGGACGCAGGATCGCCTGGTGTGACAGGTAAGTAGCGATCCCCGTCCCCAGCGATGTCGCTAGTGAGATCTGCCTGTGTGGCAGCTCACTAGCGACCACTTAGCGATGTACCAGCGATCCTGACCGCGTCATATCGCTGGTCGGGATCGCTGATACATCGCTAAGTGTGACAGTACCTTTAGGCAGCTGGGTCTAGATGCAACTTATTTCACTGCCCACAACATAGCTACAGTTCTGTACAGACATTATGGTTAATATTGTCTTCTAATTGTCACATTGTTAATTCTTCAGCCTAGTGTCAGCATTGTTGTCTTGCATTTAGAATATATACACAATCTAGCTACTTTTAGAATCATTGGGAGGATTCACAGATCTTCTTTCAGTTTCATTGATGTGTTATTGTGGTTTTACAAGTCATTACTATGATATAGTATGAAAAAAGGAAAAATGTGCTGGAATTGACTTTTCTTATAAGCAAAATGGACTTTAAAACACTTTAGTGGCATTTGCCTTAATGATAAATGACCTTGGTATAGACAATTGGACTAGTTGACCTGAGACAGTGGAGCCAATATGCTGACAAAAGAACAGCATCTTGAACTAATATGTTATATTTCTATCAATCTCTTGTGGCTGATAATTACATTACATTGCTTATTTCTTCCAGAGACATAATGTGACATACTAATTTCTTTATCTATAATTAAGGTGTACCTGTTTATTTTGGTGACTTTTCAAAATTAGCTACTGTTTGCTGAATAACACTTTTTATAGCCATTACAGCATTTGTGTCTGGCATTTTTCAGCAGTTTTTACCTCTGCCAGCTCCATCACTTATTTCCAGATGTCTCTGAGCTAGTGGGTGAGGAGTAATTGCTATGTTCTCTTCCATTGACAACAGACACCTCTTGCTTTATGGTATCTGTGTATCAAAAACTTAGGAACAGAAGAAACAACATTGTACTGCAGTAATGAGCAGTGTAGCTGAGAATCTAGCAATGGGGAGATATAAAATCCACAGTAGAAACAGCAGCACTGTGATTATGTGTGTTTGTGCCTCTCTCTCACTCTGGTCCTCTCTCCCCCTTCCAATCTTCCTTTTCATAAACTTCAATAGGCTCTGTTATCTGATCCCACCAAGAACTATCAGTCTGGCTTGTTTAGAGTAAATGGAACTTGGCAATTTGTCAGAGTGAACAATAAATCTGGATGTATTGGGAGAAAAAGAAACTTCTATATGGGCAAAGAAACATCTCTCTCTGAAATGACAAAGATAAGTTTGTTTTGTTTGCATCCAATATTGATTTACGCAAAATTCTATGAAACAACTGTGACTATTTAAAGTGACTTTTTTAAGATGGATAGGAAGTATACCTCTCTTTAATATATGTAGCAAATTCTCTCAAATATAATAAAGATTATAATAAAGTCATGATAGATCAAAAGTTTCAAGAACTGCCATATGCACATTTATTTGACTTGCAGCAAATCACAGACATATACAATACGTGGAGATGGTTAAAGAGCTGTGAGCTTCTCACTTACAAAACAGTTTGCTCGTATTACATAGCCGTCATCTTTGTCTAAAGGGCCTGTCACACTAAGCGATATCGCTAGCAATATCGCTATAGCGTCACTGGTTTTTGTGACGTTATAGCGATATTGTTAGCGATATCCCTATGTCTGATACTTACCTCCGACCGCTCCCCCACTGGTTATCGCTGATCGCGCGAGAACGTCCTGGACCGTTTCTCATCGTCAGCTTTCTGCTGGGCTTCCTGCTGTGGAGACGAGTGACGCATGGACGCGGGCGGGAGGGCATCAGGATCGCCTCGTCTGACAGGTAAGTAATGACCCACAACCCCTGCGATGTCGCTGGTGAGATCTGCCTGTGTGGCAGCTCACTAGCGACCACTTAGCGATGCACCAGCGATCCTGACCATGTCATATCGCTGGTCGGGATCGCTGGTGCATCCCTAAGTGTGACAGTACCTTAACAGTAGCAGCTAGATCATGGCTATTTATTAATTAAAGGGAATCTAACAGGAGACACTTGCTGCTCAAACCTTTTTTAATTCGCCTATGCTGTTGCACAATGCAGGTCATTGTCACAACCTATATGACCACATGAAGTTTATAGGCCATTGGTAACATGGAGTTCACCATTTTGCTGAAATTCATCCAAAACAAATCACAGGAAAATTCTGATTCTGGTAAATGTATACAATAATGACTTGTTACCAGCATATTGGGCTAATGGAAAGGGTTAAAATCAAAATTTCTTGCCGGCTGACAGTGACTGACAAACCTCTACCTAGTACATGTTGAGAGAAACTGCATGTATGGAAGTCACTGCTGGCTGTAGGATGACAGCCATATATGTTTGATTCGGAAATACGGCAAACCATCCACACTGTACACTATTCATACAGGAGGTACTCCGCCACCTCTCTCCGCATGTATAGGCAGAGATTTGTCAGTCACTGTCATCCGGCAGGAAGTTTTGACTGCAACTTGTAACCTTTTTCATGAACCCAATATGCCAGTAACAAATCAAATTTGCATATATTTAGCGGAACCAGAATTTTTTCTGTGATTTTATTTGGATGAATTTCAGTAAAATTGTGGACCACATGTTAAGGGTGGCCTACAAACTTCATTTGGTCACATAGGTTATGACAATGGCCTGCATTGTGCCCCAGCACAGGTGAAGTAAAAAACAATAGAGCTGGAGATGTGGAACCAGAAGAGGATAAAAGAAAATAGAGCCAAAAAGACAAAGGAACTGATGAAAGGACTGGCAGCAACAGGGGGAAATAAGGAGCATGAAGACAAAGAGTAAAGATAAGGGCTTTGTTTTATAACCTTCACAACAGATACAATTTACACTACATATAATGAATGGAAATTGAATTTCCCAGTAAAATTTTAGTGATCCTGCCAAATTGAAAAGTTGGCAGATTTACTTATTTCTAATTATTATCTATATTTTATGCGTTAACTTTCTTGTAACTTAAGTCTGTACATTTTGAGAAATATACATTTTTCAGCATATTTCACATCTGTTCAGAAATAACATAAATAGAGCAATTTCAGAACTCTTGCATTTGAAAGACTGTGTAACTTGTAGCAAATGTGGCTATCGGGAACTGGCAGATAAATCTAATAGTACAAAGAACAATCAAAACCGGCATTGGGAAATAAAGTAAACAAAGCTCATTTAGGAGTAGTAATACATTTTCATTGTCCCTTGGTATCAAAGTCAATTTTCATTTTTTGTGAAGTACTAGGCATTTCAGACATATGTGTCAAATATTTTCCGTTGAGTTATTAACAATTCATAAGGAAACCATTGGAATGCTGTATTAAGTATTGATGTTGTTTTTTTAAGATAACTGTATGTCCTGACCTGATTCCACAATGTGAATTTATTTATTTTTAGGATAGGATATCTTAAAGATTGCAATTTAGCACAATGATTCCTCCATATTCTAAATCAATGGTAAAATAAATTGTTGATTTACTGTAAAAGGACATTTTATATCAGATTGTGTTGGATTACAATTCACATTCTGCTCCATTCCTCTCTGCTTTAATTACTTCTGCCATTGTCTCAGATTTTCCTTGTGACATATCCTTTGTTCTGTCAGCATGGAGTGTTCTATAATTAGCATTTCCAGCTGTGTTGATCTATATCTAGTCTCTCATGATGTCATGTAGGCACATGATGTGGGTCTATGATCTGGATTTTAGTTCGGATTTAACTTGTGCAGGAATTATCAAATTATTTACATTTGTTAAACTGGACTTATACTGCACAATTATGGCTGTTAAATGACCACAAATTGTCTGTTAGCCATTTCGCAACTGATAATAGTTTTGTGCACAGATAACATCATGTTGTCGGCAGCACAAGGGCTGTTTACACAGGATACGTGCAGCCAATATGAAGATTTTTAAGCTAGCTTAATAATTAATTCACCTGATGAATAAGAATTTATTGGACAATTGATGGCCTATTTTGACATGTCAATGATTAGGAAAGGGCAATCCCATGAATGTTAGTTCCTGGTTGAATCTAAATAGATAGGGTCCCATTACACATACCGACACACCAGCGATCCCGACAACGATATGACCTGGTCAGGATCGCTGATGTTTCGCTACATCATCGCTAGTGAGCTGTCAAACAGGCAGACTCACCAGAAATCAGGACCAGCGAGGACGCTGGTAACTAAGCACGTGTGTCTCTTAGTTATCTGCTGTGTACCCTGGATACCAGCGTGCTCGTGCTGGGAGCAGGTATCCAAGGTAAACAGCTGGTAACTAAGAGACGCATGCGCTTAGTTACCAGCGTCCCACTGTGTACCCTGGATACCAGTGTGCTCGCGCTGGGAGCTGGTATCCAAGGTAAACAGCTGGTAACTAAGAGACGCATGCGCTTAGTTACCAGTGTCCCACTGTTTACCTTGGGTACCAGCTCCCAACATGAGCACGATGGTATCCAGGGTATACAGCGGGTAACTAAGCGACGCATGCGCTTAGTTACCTGCTGTTTACCTTGGATACCAGCTCCCAGTGTCTGCTTACAGTGCTGGGAGCTCGCTGATCGATGGTCTCCTGCTGCCACACGCAGTGATGCGTGCAAGCCAGCGGGAGACCAACAATCAAAAAATGGCCCAGGACACTCCTGCACAATCAGCGATACCCGGCGGGGGGGCGGTCGCTGATAGGTGTCACACACAGCGAGATTGCTGCTGAGGTTGCTGTTGCATCACAAAATTTGTGACTCAGCAGTGATCTCGCTAGCGATCTCGCTTAGTGTGACGGGGCTTTAGACTTAAGTGAACTTCCAGGTGAAAGCTAATTTACCTTAGAAACCCAATAATATTCTCATTATCTCAGGTAGTTTAGTTTCTTGTAGTTTAGCTTCATAAAGTTCTTGCTGTCGTATTCACAAGCACAGCAGTCTATAATGTTTTAAACAACCTAGATCAAAATAATGGATTGGGTTTGTCTATACTTAATTTCAGAGATGCTCTTATTTCAGGGATAATTTAATGTAAAGGCAAAATGGTGTTGGGAATTCACGGATCACTTGAATAATGTGTAAAAGTAAACAAAAAAAGAATTCAAAGATTTAGAAATCTCTTATAGTTAAAATTTGTGCACAACAGAACAAAGAACACATATCAGCAGTTGGAATTAGACAATTTACCATCTAATTTGAAAATAAATAACTAATCTAGAAATTGCAAGATGTCTAAAAAAAAAAGTTGGTACAGGGTTAAAAAAGGCTGGAAGAGTAAGTGATACTAATGAAGAATAGAAAGAAGGTTGATTTTCATCTACTGTAAATCAGATGACTGTGCAGGAAAATAGCATGTTCGAGAGGCAGAGTTTCTCAAAAGCAAAGACGATCGGAGTTTCACAATTCTTTGAATAACTGCTTCTAAAAATTGTTAAACAATTTCAGAAAACAATTCAGAAAAACTTTCCTCACAAATTACACATATTTTGAAAATCCCACCATCTACAGTACATAATATCAACAATAGATTCAGAGATTCTGGTAAAATCCATGTGCACAATGGATGAAGCTGAAGGTCAATATTGGATGCTTGTGACCTATGGACCCTCAGGTGACACTGCATTAAAAGCATGCAAAATTTGGTAAATCAGTGTATGGACTGAGATATATTGCCTATGCTATGCTAGTTCACTGTGCTATTCACAAATGAAATTTAAAGCTCTAGAATGCAAATAAGAAGCCATTTATGAGCACATTCCAGAAAAGCTGCCATCCTCTCTGGGACACAACTCATTTAAAATGGACTAAGGGTCCCGTTACACTTAGCGACGCTCCAGCGATCCCGACAACGATACGACCTGGTAAGGATCGCGGGTGCGTCGCTACATGGTCAAACAGGCAGATCTATTCAACGATGAAGCAACGATATGGCAATCCACATAATGACCTCAGCGGTCATTGAGACCTTGTCACACAGCAGCTATTCTGAAGACTCATGCCTGCGTCCCTGAGTCTGCTTTGCCAACGAGGTTGCTCGTCAGCGTCAAACACAGCGATGCATGCTGGCCAGCAGGACGCCAACAATCAAAAAATGGCCTAGGATGTTCGAGCATGAACAGCAATATCCAGTGGGGAAGGGGCAGTCCCTGCTATGTATCACATGTAGCGAGATCGCTGGCAAGGTCACTATTGCGTCACTAAATCTGTGACATTTCAGCGATCTCGCTAACGATCTCATTATGTGAGATGGGGGCTTTAGTCAAAGTGAAAATCTACAACCTACACATCAAAAGCACTATCAATGTTAAGCATTAAATAGAGGTTAAGTGAAAAATATGCTTCCATCCAGACAATGTCTATTTGACTCATGGCCTTGCATGGTTGAGGAAGACAATGTTAAACCACCTACTACATTCATCCCAACAGCATTGCTTTCAATAATAAGAGTTCAAATGATGAACTGGCAGTCTACAGTCCAGACCTTTCACCAATGGAAAATTTTTAGCTTAATATAAAATGATAAATCAGGCAAAGAAGACCCAGGAGCATTGAGCAGCCAGAATCCTACAACAAACAAGAATGTGACAGCATTGCTCAACCAAAATACATCAATTGGACTCGCAACTTTCAAAACATTTACAGACTGTTGTAAAAACTAGAGGGAATGCTAAACAATGGTAGACATGGACCTGTCCCAATCTTTCTGAGATGCATTGCTGCTATAAATTTTTAAAGGATTTAATTTTTTTTAATAAACTGAAAAAAGACTAACTTTCAATTTCTGACAGGTGTTTTATATTTTATTGTGAATCAAACATTTTCACATCATTGCATTCTTTTCTTCTTTGCATTTATACACAATGCCCCGTGGGTTGTAACACCATAAAAACGTTGTCCGAACTGCTGGTAGGTAGTTATCAAGTAGAAGGCAAAAAGCAGATTGATACATAGTTTCCTGTAAAACCATTCAGTATAACCTATAATTCATTGATTAAAATCTCTGTTCATTTTGTGTCTCTGAGATGAGTGGAAGGATATTAAAACATTTGAATTCACTAGCTTTGCCAAATTTTCCACAATAAATTGATTTGCAGAGAATATATATGTGTGAATCTCAATAATAGAGCTTACACTGTACAGGACAGATAGTTGATCTTATTGATCATAAAATCAGAATAAGCTTACACTGTACATGAGACAGAGAGTTGACCCCCATTGATCAAAAAAGCAACTTAAGGCCCAGTCACAAGTTTTGTGACACAACAGCGATCTCACCAGCGAGATCACTGTGTGTGACAGCGATCAGTGACCGGCCCCCCTGCCGGTATCGCTGCAAGAAAAATCTGGACATTTCTTTCATCGCTGATCTCCCGCTGGCCAGCACGCATCGCTGCGTGTGACAGGCGGGAGACCAGCGATCAGGTGTAGAATAATTAAAAAAATAAAAAATATTGTTGTTATTCTCACCTTCCGGCGTCCCACACAGCATTCCCGCCTCTCTCCACGCTCCGGTCCCAGTAATCCTTTGCAAGAATGACCACGAGACTTTGCGATCCCGCGATGACATCCATAATTCTCGCAAAGGATTACTGGGACCGGAGCGTGGAGAGAGGCAGGAATGCTGCGCGGGACGTCGGAAGGTGAGAATAACAATATTTTTTATTTTAATTCTATTTTTTACATGGATCCATGGCATCAACGCTAATGAACACAGCGATGCCGTGTGCGCGGCATCGCTGTGCTAATCGCTGGTGAAGCTGTCTGTTTGACAGCTCACCAGCGATCACATAGCGACTTACCAGCAATCCTGACACGTTGATATCGTCGTCGGGATTGCTGGTAAGTCGCTATGTGTGACTCCAGCCTTACACTGTACAAGAGAGAGAGAGAGCTGACCGGAGAGAGAGAGTTGACCCCATTGATCAAAAAAGCTTACACTCTACATGATAGATATAGAATCCAATGATCATAAGATCTTATACTTTACAAAAAAGAGATACTGTATTTACTCAGTGTCAGTAAATCTGGAGATGGAAAATGGCTATGCCATAAAACTGTGCTCCACTGGGAATTGATGACCACCACTGTACAATCTATAATAATAAATGCCCTAACCAGCTTCCGGTTGTAACAACTTCTGTCCAGTTGTAACCGGTGACGTCACCACACACACACGCAAATGTTAACCCTCAACACACCACACCACCTCAACACACACTCCTCTCACCTTTCACCTCCACTCATGTCCACTCACTCTTTCACTCCACATACGTTCCTTTCTCTCACTCCATTTCTCATACTCACACCGTCATCGTCGCTGCCCCGACATCTTCCTCCGCCGCCGCGATCCAGGATCCAGACGTTCTCCAGGCCGCCGACATGTTCTTGCGGGACGCCATCTTGGATGTCGTGAAGTCCCGCGAGATTCAAGATGGCGTCGGCGTAATCTCGCGAGATTTCGCCGACGCCATCTTTTTGGATCCCGATGTCGTCCACGCCAGCGACATGTTGTTGCGGCGATGCTATCTTGAATATCGCGGGATTTCACGAAATCCAAGATGGCGTCCCGCAAGAACATGTCGGCGGCCTGGAGAACGTCTGGATCCTGGATCGCGGCGGCGGAGGAAGATGTCGGGACAGCGACGATGACGGTGTGAGTATGAGAAACGGAGTGAGAGAAAGGAACGTATGTGGAGTGAAAGAGTGAGTGGACATGAGTGGAGGTGAAAGGTGAGAGGAGTGTGTGTTGAGGCGGTGTGGTGTGTTGAGGGTTAACATGGCAAGAGGTGTTAACGACGTCGGCGAAATCTCGCGAGATTTCGCCGACGCCATCTTGCATTCGTGAAATTGCATCATTTACCTCACGCCGACTTGCTGTGCGGACGCTTGTCATTGCCTGTACCACCATAACTACTGCTGCCTTGGTCCTATGCCTGTTTACTGCCGGTGTCTAATTACTGGACCAATTTGCCTGTACCGCCATAACTGCTGCTGCCTTGCTCCTCTGCCGGTGTCTAATTACAGGACCAATTTGCCTATACCGCCATAACTACTGCCTTTGTCCTCTGCTGGTGTCTAATTACAGGGCCAATTTGCCTATACTGCCATAACTACTGCTGCCTTTGTCCTCTGCCAGTGTCTAATTACAGGGCCAATTTGCCTCTATCGCCATAACTACTGCTGCTTTGGTCATCTGCCTGTTTACTGCCGGTGTCTAATTACAAGGCCAATTTGCCTCTACCGCCATAACTACTGCTGCCTTGCTCCTCTGTCGGTGTCTAATTACAGGGCTAATTTGCCTCTACCGCCATAACTACTGCTGCCTTGCTCCTCTGCCGGTGTCTAATTACAGGGCTAATTTGCCTCTACCGCCATAACTACTGCTACCTTGCTCCTCTGCCGGTGTCTAATTACAGGGCCAATTTGCCTCTACCGCCATAACTACTGCTGCCTTGCTCCTCTGCCGGTGTCTAATTACAGGGCCAATTTGCCTCTACCGCCATAACTACTGCTGCATTGCTCCTCTGCTGGTGTCTAATTACAGGGCCAATTTGCCAATACCGCCATAACTACTGCTGCCTTGCTCCTCTGCCGGTGTCTAATTACAGGGCCAATTTGCCTCTACCGCCATAAGTACTGCTGCCTTGCTCCTCTGACTGTTCACTGCCTGTGTCTAATTACAGGGCCAATTTGCCTCTACTGCCATAACTACTGCTGCCTTGCTCCTCTGCCGGTGTCTATTTACAGGGCCAATTTGCCTCTACCGCCATAACTACTGCTGCCTTGCTCCTCTGCCGGTGTCTAATTACAGGGCCAATTTGCCTCTACCGCCATAACTACTGCTGCCTTGCTCCTCTGCCGGTGTCTAATTACAGGGCCAATTTGCCTCTACTGCCATAACTACTGCTGCCTTGCTCCTCTGCCGGTGTCTAACTACAGGGCCAATTTGCCACTACCACTTCATAACTACTGCTGGGCAATTACAGGGTCAATTAGTATCTGTTTACTCTACAATACTCCAGGATGCCTTCTTCACTGCCAGATAACTGCCAAATAGACTCCTTTACCTGTGCCAATATGAGTCATAACAAAAAGTATGCCAATGCCAGTGAAAGGAAAGCAGCTTTAGCACTACGACGAAAACAACGCCGTGCTAATGAGACTCCTGAGGAAAAACACCATCGCCTTGAGAAGATTAAGGCTTATAAACGCCGTCGCCTCACACACGAATCCCCTAACTCTAAATCCATAAGATTGGCTGAAGAAGCCTCTGCACGCCGTCACTGCCGACAACAGACGGCCTCTTCCTCATCATTATTATTAGACTCACAACAGGATGCTTCCACATCAGCATGTGGAACAATTTACTGCTACACTTCATCCCATATGCCGTTCACTGACATAACTAATCAGCAATCTGTTTCTGCCCTATCAATACCACCATTCAATACCGATGCACAGTATGCCAATGCCAGTGAAAGGAAAGCAGCTTTAGCACTACGATAAAAACAACGCCGTGCTAATGAGACTCCTGAGGAAAAACAGCATCGACTTGACAAGATTAAGGCTTATAAACGCTGTCGTCTCACACACGAATCCCCTAACTCTAAATCTATTACATTGGCTGAAGAAGCCTCTACATGCCATCACCGCCAACAACAGACAGCTTCTTCCTCATCATTATTAGTAGACTCACAACAGGATGCTTCCACATTAGCATGTGGAACAAGTTACTACCACACTTCATCCTATATGCCGTTCACTGACATAACTAATCAGCAATCTGTTTCTGCCCTATCAATACCACCATTCAATACCAATGCACAGTTTCTTCACATACAAGCTGCAGTTAGCCCGCAGAAAGTGCAACCAAGACAAATATACGTTGGTCTCAAAACTAGGCGCACCCCATCGGTTGGACATGCACTTCTACTACAACCTCACATTTTCACTAATGATGAAAATAGTATTACCGAACACAGCTGTGGTGACATGACCCATGTATGTGAGCATTGCGAAGCTTTGCATTTTGTAGCAGAGATACCTTCTGATAACAACTTTACGCTCTGCTGTCAGAAGGGTAAAGTCCATGTACCCATACTACAATATCCTGATGTCTTTACACGTTTGCTGAAAGGGCAAAGTGAATTTAGCAAAAATTTCATGGATAATATTCGAAGTATTAACAGTTCCTTTGCTTTTGCCTCCATGGGTGCAAATATTTCACCACCTCCTGGATATGGCCCATACTGTTTCCGCATACATGGCCAGATCTATCATAGAACTGGAACACTACATCCCTCAGATGACCAGCAACGCGCATTTGCCCAACTTTACATTCTCGATACCACTACCGCAAACGAACAACGCTTACGATGTAAAGAAAATCAAAAATGTCATCCTACATTGATGAACATTATTGCCCTTCAAATCCAAACTATTAATCCTTTTGTGGAAGCTTATCAAATGTTACGTGATGTGGAAGAACAAGAAAAAATTAAATCTCTACAAAACGGAACTGTCATGCCAAACATCACTATGGCTATTAAACAAGATCGTACTCAAGACCCTCGACGCTACAATAATCCCACTGTCAGTGAAGTAGCAGTCGTGTTTCAAAATGACAATGGTGAGCCACCTTTCAATAGAGACATATTAATTCATTTAAAACCTGATCCCCATAACCCTTTAGCTCCAAAAACACAACAAATTAGTATTCTCCATAGCAATTTGGATGCCCTCCTCTATCCAATATTTTTCCCTTATGGAGACCAAGGATGGCATGATGGACTCAAACAACAAGGCAAAAGTTCGAGGAGGATCACTCAACTCCAATACTATTGCTATATGTTATCTGTCAGAAATTACTTTAATCCACTCCTCAATGGTGGTAAGCTAACACAGCAATATTTAGTAGATGCTTATGTCAAAATCGAAGCTAATCGCCTACATTACATCCGCAAACACCAAAAAGATTTAAAAGTGGAGGATTACTGCCTCCTTCAAGAACATCTACTCAAAAAAATCAGTTCAAAAGGGCATCCCTATTGGGAAAACCGTCATTTTACCATCTTCTTTTGAAGGCAGTCCAAGAAACATGCAGCAGCGCTACCAGGATGCTATGGCTATTGTTACAAAGTATGGTCGACCAGATCTATTTATCACCATGACATGTAATCCTAAGTGGAATGAGATTACTACACATTTAGAACCGTGGCAGCGTGTTGAACACAGACAGACTTGGTTGCACGTGTCTTTAAAATTAAACTGGAATCCCTCTTAAAAGACATTAGCAGTGGATTATTTGGAAACGTCACTGCAATGGTCCATGTCATTGAATTTCAGAAGCGTGGTCTCCCACACGCTCATATTTTAATTATTCTTGACAGCCTGTCTAAATTACGGACTGAGGCGGACATAGACAATATAGTCTGGGCTGAAATACCTGATGAAACAATCTACCCTCAGCTCCATAACATTGTTCTTCAACACATGATTCATGGTCCCTGTGGAGAACACAATCCTAATTCTCCCTGTATGGATCTTGGAAAGTGTAGCAAAGGTTTCCCAAAACAAAACCAACCATACACCATCAAAGAAAAGGATGGCTATCCCACTTACCGCAGACCCATTGGCAAAACATATGAACACCATTCTAAGACGATTGACAATTCATGGGTAGTTCCATATAACCCATTTTTACTCACCAAATACAAGTGCCATATTAATGTAGAAATATGTGCTTCCATTCAAAGTGTAAAATATTTATTTAAATACGTTTACAAAGGACATGACAAAGCCAACCTTGAAATTTCCCAAAATAACATCCAACATGATGAAACACACCAATTTACGGATACCAGATATGTTAGTGCACCTGAGGCTGCATGGCGGATATTTGCTTTTCCTATGCATAAACAATCTCATGCCATCATTCGCCTAGCCGTACATCTGCCTAATTCTCAACCACTCTATTTTCATGAGAATGACTCTGCAGACAACATCCATCAAAAGCTCAATTCCAATTCTACACTTATGGCGTATTTCAACCTTAATAAGATCGACCACAATGCACATAACTATTTCTACCGCGAAATTCCAGAACACTACGTTTGGAAACAAGGCACATGGGAACAAAGAAAACGAGGGGGTCTCACAGTTATTGGAAGAATGTATACTGTTAGTGTGAAAGACCAAGAACGCTATTATTTACATTTGTTGTTACTGCATGTAAAAGCTGCTACCAGTTTTGACAGCATTAAAACCGTCAATGGAGTTATGCATGAAACCTTTAAGGATGCTGCGTTAGCACTTGGATTATTATTCGATGATAGCATCTGGAGACATACTTTAACAGATGCTTGCATTCTTAACATGCCTTCCCAACTTAGAGACATGTTTGCTTATATCTGTATTTTTGCCCCCCCCAGTAATCCACTTGAATTGTGGAATGAATTTAAGGACCATTTTTTACAAGACTATTGTCATACATACCACAGCAACACTGAAGAGTGTATCGATTGTGAAGGATATGCTATGAAAGATGTCCAAGATGTCCTCATAGTCCATGGAAAAACTTTTGCTGATTATAATTTACCACGCCCAGCAAAAAATATTAAACAACTCCTTAAACAATATGATAAGGATTATGAGTTAAAAAAAGCTGCAGATATGAAAGAAACTCTTAATCAGGAGCAACTTTTTGCCTATGATGTCATTACTGAAGCTTTACAAAATAGCAGTTTAATACCAAAGTGCTTTTTTCTCGATGGACCTGGTGGCAGTGGAAAGACCTACCTATACCATCTACTTACACATCATTTAAGAGGACAAGGAGAAATTGTGTCACCTGTAGCAACTACAGGAATAGCATCTAACTTGATACAAGGAGGCCGAACAATCCACTCTCTATATGGCATACCTATTCCGATCAACTAAACATCTGTTTCCAGGATTAAAAATGATTCAAATGCAGGAAAACATTTACAGAGTACAAAACTTTTTATTATTGATGAGTGCACTATGGTCCAAAAACATGCATTGTATGTGATAGATAGACTTCTACGTGACATCATGACAACAAATGTTGCTGAAAAAAATAAAACACCATTTGGAGGTAAAGTTATTGTTCTTGGAGGAGACTTCAGACAATGTCTTCCCGTCATCGCTCATGGAACAAGAATAGACATTGTAGATTCCTGCATTAAATATTCAGAACATTGGCAACATTTTACCAGACTACCGCTAATTAACAACATGCGCTCCACTGATCCTGAATACAGCACTTGGTTGCTTAAACTTGGAAATGGTGAGCTGTCTATTGAACATAACCTTGGAGAGGATGTCATTGAAATTCCTCCAGACATGCTTTGCACTGGCTTTATAGTAACCGAGATCTTTGGAGACCATATTTGCATTGATGTTAATGACCAACAAAGCCTCGACACTGCTGCATCACATGCTATACTATGTCCGAAAAATGATGACGTCAATTTTCTGAACTGTAAAGTAATGGATCGCATTAGTGGTGATTATACTGTATATACAAGTGATGATTCTGTCGATGCTGATGAGGCAGAGGAATGTGAAAACTACCCAGTTGAATTTTTAAACTCTCTGACACCATCAGGAATGCCATCACATCTCTTAAAACGTAAAATTGGCACCATTGTGATGCTATTAAGAAACCTAAACACCAAGAAAGGTCTATGCAATGGCACTCGCCTCATTGTCATTGCCTTACTCCGCAACATCATACAGGCTAAAGTGATTACTGGCTCAGCTGAAGGAGACATTGTGTTTATTCCACGCATCGATTTGTGTCCTTCAGAAACTGGGTTACCTTTTAAATTAAAATGTCGACAGTTTCCTCTAAAACCTGCTTTTGCTATGACCATTAACAAATCCCAAGGACAGACCCTCAATCGAGTTGGAATTTTTTTGCCCGAACCTGTATTTGCCCATGGACAATTGTATGTTGCATTCTCCCGAGTAAAGCAACGCAGCAACGTTAGGGTCAATGTGGTGGATACACCACTTCAAGGACAATTGCTAACTAACAGCCCAAAAATCTTCACTAGAAATGTCGTTTACAAAAATGTCTTACTTTAAACTATTTAAGTTGGTCCTGGAATTGATAGATATATAGATATATAAATAATAGTTACATTCTAAATAGATATAGATAATAGACTTCTAAGACTTCTATACATAGCTTGATATATGTTATATATATAAATATTTTAAGCAGATAGATATATCTTACACTAGTTATCTCTTTCACATATATGTCATAGACATATTTAAATCCATAAAAATATACGTAGGTATAGGTATATATAGATTAAAAAAAAAAGGCAAAAACAAAAAAAATTTAGGCAAACATACGTAGATTTCAACTACATAGCTAACACATACCTACATAACTTAGGTAATAATAATTAATTTTTTATTTATTAATAGAGTACTATTATTTCAATAGCACTTTACATACATCAGTAATACTGTCCTTCTTGAGGCTCACTATGTAAATATCTTATCCACATAAAAACATAGGTGTGATACATCTATCTACTATAATAAATGCGCTAAGCAGCTTCCGGGTTGTAACAACTTCCATCCAGTTGTAACTGGTGATGTCACAGCACACCTCTTGCCATGTTAACCCTCAACACACCACTCCTCCTCAACACACACTCCTGTCACCTTTCACTATCTCCACTAACGTCCAGTCGCAGGATTTTAGAATACTCAAGATGGCGTGGCCGCAAGAACATGTCGCCGGCGTGGACAACGTCGGGATTTAGGATGGCGCCGGTGGAAGAAGATGTCGGGGATCGTGGAGCAGCGATGATGACGGTGTGAGTATGAGAGATGGAGTGAGAGAAAGGGTCGTATGTGGAGTGAAAGAGTGAGTGGAGATGGTGAAAGGTGAGAGGAGTGTGTGTTGAGGTGGTGTGGTGTGTTCAGGAGGAGTGTGTGTTGAGGGTTCACATGGCAAGAGATGTGTCACTATCCTCCCGATGCAATAGCATCGGGCCTTAATCTACTATAATAAATGCGCTAAGCAGCTTCCAGGTTGTAACAACTTCCATCCAGTTGTAACTGGTGACGTCACAGCACACCTCTTGCCATGTTAACCCTCAACACACCACTCCTCAACACACACTCCTCTCACCTTTCACTATCTCCACTAATGTCCACTCGCAGGATTTCAGAATACTCAAGATGGCATGGCCGCAAGAACATGTCGCCGGCGTGGACAATGTCGGGATCCAGGATGGCGCCGGCGGAAGAAGATGTCGGGGATCGTGGAGCAGCGATGATGACGGTGTGAGTATGAGAGACGGAATGAGAGAAAGGGTCGTATGTGGAGTGAAAGAGTGAGTGGACGTGAGTGGAGATGGTGAAAGGTGAGAGGAGTGTGTGTTGAGGCGGTGTGGTGTGTTGAGGAGGTGTGTGTGTATTGAGGGTTAACATGGCAAGAGGTGTGTCACTATCCTCTCGATGCGATAGCATCGGGCCTTAATCTACTATAATAAATGCGCTAAGCAGCTTCCGGGTTGTAACAACTTCCGTCCAGTTGTAACTGGTGACGTCACAGCACACCTCTTGCCATGTTAACCCTCAACACACCACTCCTCAACACACTCCTCTCACCTTTCACTATCTCCACTAATGTCCACTCGCAGGATTTCAGAATACTCAAGATGGCATGGCCGCAAGAACATGTCGCCGGCGTGGACAATGTCGGGATCCAGGATGGTGCTGGCGGAAGAAGATGTCTGGGATCGTGGAGCAGCGACGATGACGGTGTGAGTATGAGAGACGGAGTGAGAGAAAGGGTCGTATGTGGAGTGAAAGAGTGAGTGGACGTGAGTGGAGATGGTGAAAGGTGAGAGGAGTGTGTGTTGAGGCGGTGTGGTGTGTTGAGGAGGACTGTGTGTTGAGGGTTCACATGGCAAGAGGTGTGTCACTATCCTCCTGATGCGATAGCATCGGGCCTTAATCTACTATAATAAATGCGCTAAGCAGCTTCCGGGTTGTAACAACTTCCGTCCAGTTGTAACCGGTGACGTCACAGCACACCTCTTGCCATGTTAACCCTCAACACACCACTCCTCAACACATACTCCTCTCACCTTTCACTATCTCCACTAATGTCCACTCGCAGGATTTCAGAATACTCAAGATGGCATGGCCGCAAGAACATGTCGCCGGCGTGGACAATGTCGGGATCCAGGATGGCGCCGGCGGAAGAAGATGTCGGGGATCGTGAAGCAGCGACGATGACGGTGTGAGTATGAGAGACGGAGTGAGAGAAAGGGTCGTATGTGGAGTGAAAGAGTGAGTGGATGTGAGTGGAGATGGTGAAAGGTGAGAGGAGTGTATGTTGAGGAGGTGTGTGTGTATTGAGGGTTATCATGGCAAGAGGTGTGTCACTATCCTCTCAATGCGATAGCATCGGGCCTTAATCTAGTGTATGATAATCAACTAAATGTCATCGGTACAGGGCATTGTAAAAACATTAGCCCATTCTCTGATGTGTGGAAGACATTTGCTTTATGAGAATTGCAAATCTAATCTCAAAGTGTTTGAATTTGACGTGAATGTGATCCTCTGCGGATTGATTCACTTATCTTCTAATGACTACTTTTTTTGTATGACCTTATATACACACATAGATGTCAACCACTGCACTCCAAAGTCTAGAATGACAAGACATATTAATAACTTACAAGTTATAGTTAGTGCTTTTTTTGTATAAACCAATGTATCAATCTGTTCTTCCCCTGTTCTATACTGTAATACAATGCCGCCTGATTGGGCAGCATTGTCATAGTGACAGACTTTCTTTAAGGCAGTCATTTTAATGACACAATTATATGATAGCATCACTGGTGATGTTTTTCACCATACAGAAATGGTTCACAGATAAACCTACACTATAACTGTTCAATAATTGCTTCGAATTTCTATATTTTGTTCCTTGTGTTTACTCTTACCTATTGCATTTCAGTGCTTGTAATTTCAATATGTTGCACCTGACAACCATGCTTCCATCTTGTTACATTTGCATACTTTCTGAGGATTATTTTAGACAATCTCTACACAGTAATGTCAAACTAGACTTTTTAGTTATACACCTATAAAATGTGGGTGGCAGAGCATAAATATTACCTGATGGATCCCAATTATGACCCTGGAGAAAGCCATTTTTATGAAATGTATATTGAGACATGGCATTGCTTGTCAGGATGAGAAATGCCTTTTTGGTGTCCTGTTCTATAATACTTTTTGGTCTTTTCTGTAAAGTGCTTTTCCTATTTCTGATTTTGACCATTTACATTGGAAACGTTATCTATTGTGGATACTCGCTAGGAGTTTTGTCTAATGTTGACTTGAAACATTACATTTTTTACTTTTTCTAGACACTTTGAATATTTTTAATGCAATGTTTCAAGTATTCTACAGTTCTCTTAACATCTATTTTCTACTGAATGATCTCAACTCTTCCTTTTACAGCTTGTTTGTGTATTATAGACCTTTGGGTAGTCACTCATACATTGCAGAGTCTAATGACAAGCGATCAAACACTTTTTCTAGAGCAACCCAACACAGAGCACACTTACTTTAAAAAGCAAACATGCACATAGACAAATAAGTAAACAGAAATCCTGTAAGCCTCTTATCCTCTGCATAGCATCTCAACAGGCACTTAAATAAGCCATTGACATTTAACTGTCTGAAAATATATTCATTTTCCAATATATACATAGTGAAATAAGCACTGTATTGAAGTACTTGCTACATTGCCTAAACAGAACACCTATTAATAAGTTACATGCAATATTTACTGTGAGGATCAATACTATATGTGCAGAAAAAGTAATTTGAAAGAGAACTATAGTGCCGTTCTTTGTAAAATCTATTATTTTGATTTCTGCTGCCCAACTGTTAATGAAAACTTGCATATAAACTCTCAATTGATATTGCATTCATAATCGTGCCAAGGTTATATTTATATCAGAAAGAATCAGAAAATGGGACGGTGTTGTTCAATTTCAACCGAGCATACTCATTTTCTGTAATTTAGTGTGTAAGATTCTAGAACAAGAACTACGAGATTTAATGAAAAAAAAGACTGCAGATCCAGATAGACAATATGAAAGCTTTATTTCTAATGCATTAGACAAAAATAAAAAACATCAAAAACCTACAAATTATAAACAATGAAAAACAATAAAAAAATACACCACATATGTGCATGTCCATCAAGTCAAGAGGGAACCCACCTCATACTCAATTATTAGGGAAAAAACTCCCAGGAGAAGAAGGTAGATCACACATCAGTAAAAAAAAAATCACAATAAAAAACTGGATGGATAAGAAGACTTATCAAACTGCAAAAATAGTAATAATAAAAAGTAAGCGCAATTAGACCATTAGACCATAGTAAGCATGATGTCCAAGAATAAAAAGAGATAGGTTTAGCAGCATATTGTAGAATAAGTACACAGTACATGCAAAAACAAATGCTGCAAAAGATGTCAATACGCATATGTCTGTTGCATATGTTCCCTCATCTACCAAGTCCTTTGAGGTTACCGTCTAGCTGGTGTATTAGCATTTTATTATCACTGTTGTTTTTTCATCATGCAGGATATTCTTATCCATTCAACTTTTTTTGCCTGACCTTGTAAAATATTACTTTCCTTTTCTTTATCTCATCATTGGGTTTGGGGTTGGTTCCCTTGTCTAGGTTTTTTAAACAGGTGTTGTTGGTCACATGCATTTTTAATCTATAGGATTGTGTTGGTTTTTGTTTACTATTTTAGCAATAAAGTTTTAATTTTGTTTATTGGAAAGATAAAACCTATTTTTCCAGTGTCTTTGTTCCTCTTCTACTGCACTACTTATTTAAATGCTGCTGGTCTATCCATTTCTCATGTCAATGTATAGGGTTTACATTTATCAACATCAGATACTATAATTGCTCAAACTGGAATAATTATGAATCAATATTTTATATTTTTTAATTGTTTTGGAAAGCAAATTTCCTTTGTCCCAGGAAGCAAGAACTTAAAGTAGGATTGAAATAGATGAGATGAAGGATGCACTTCTTTGGACTGGTCTTGGGACATGGGTTGTGTCCATTTTGACATATGACATTTCAGCTCATACTATTTCAATTAAATAGCTGTAATATCAGACACAGGGATTTTTTTTAAAGCTTCTTCTAATTTCATATATCCTTTTAAGTCTATTAAGAAACCTAGCTCAGCAATTTTCAACTGAGGTATGAAGAAAAATATATACTGTATGTTTCGAACTATAAGACATAACAGATCATAAGACGCACCCCAAGATTAGAAGAAGAAAACAGGAAAAAAATGTTTTAACCTGTCATCAGGATCAGGCATGTTAAGGGTTGTAGGAGAGGCAGCAACGGTGGAGCAGGGTCACATTTATGGAGGAGGTGTATGCAAAGATTGATATCTCGGCTGGACATCTCGGCATGTGCCGACACTGTAACATTTTCCCGAAGCCCACCATGAGTTCAATGTGTGCAATGGGGACTCCGTTTCTTCAAAACCAGAAAACTGAAATGGTACTCCCACTCAATGTCATTTCCTGTTGTAGTATTTTTTATTTCAATCCCTCTACTATTAGATGGTTGATTGACCTTAATCATGTGGAAACAGACACATCCAGCATCTTCACAATGTTTTAGCCCCTTAATGACAGCCAATACGTCTTTTTACTGACCTGAGATATAAGAGAATATCATCCCCACACAGGTGACAATCTAGCAGCTGTCGACTGTCCACAATAGCTGACAACTTGCTGTATCACAAATGATCAGTGTTGGCACCATCCATATCTGTTTAACCCCTTAGTTGCTGCTGTCAAAAGTGACTACATCGGAAAAATGGTTAAAAGATTGTTGTCATGTCGGACGCTGTTCACACCACAGCGTCCGGCAGGCAGCGGTAGTTCCATCTCCGTCCACTATAGCCTCAGTGGCGCTGGCTTGATTTTACTCAGGTTATCTGGGGTTAATCTAGCTGGAAATCAGGTGTGATGTTTGCTCACGCCCACGGTCTTTAAATAGTCATGCTGGCCTGTGGGCGTCGCCGATTATAGCTTGTGTTTTGTGCCAAGTGGTTCCGGTCTGGAGTGGAGGTGTTGGAGAGAGAAATTCATATCTGGTGTCGTATGATCCGTTGTTACCATTTCGCCTTCCTATATTTGTGCTTTGTTTTGCCCTGTTCACATTATAGTATTGTCCTGTGTGTATGCGGCGCGGTGCGGTTTAAGTTCTCCCTGTCTGTCATTACTGTGTGGGCTTTGGTGGTTTGACAACTCACTGGGTGGAGGGTGGAGGGTTCAGCTTAGGGCTGAGCAGGAGATAAGGAGAGGCTGGAGGCTCAGGCATTTGCACCTTTAGCAAAAACCCTGAGTTGAGGGTCAGACAGGGTTTTCCCTAGTTTGAGGGACTCCGCAGGGGCCCGGGTTTTGTCAGCCTCCTTCGACCTAGGCCTCGCATAACATTATAATCGGCCCAACATTTTTCCATGGATTCCATGACTTCCATAAACCGCCAGTTGGCGTCGCTGTCCGTACAGGTCACCGAGTTGAAGGGGGCAGTTCAGCAGCAGGGCCTGGTTGTAGCTAATGTACAAGTGGCTTCTGCTGGTGCAGGTACAGAGCCTAAGATTCCGCTGCCTGAACGATTTTCTGGGGAACGCAGCAAATTTGTCATCTTTCGGGAGGCCTGCAAGTTATACTTTCGCATGCGCCCGGTCTCCTCAGGTACTGAGGCTCAGCGGGTGGGTCTGGTGTTATCATTACTGAGTGGGGACCCCCAAGCATGGGCGTTTTCCTTACCAGCTGACTCTGCTACGTTTCATTCGGTTGAGAATGTTTTTTCAGCACTCGGGCTCATTTATGATGACCCCGACAGATTGGCTTTAGCAGAATCTAAAATCCGCGCCCTCCATCAGGGGGAACGTATGGCGGAAGACTATTGTTCAGAATTTCGCCGTTGGGCAGTAGACACACAGTGGAATGACCCAGCGCTGCGGAGTCAGTTTATTCATGGGGTCTCAGAAAGAGTTAAACAGGCCCTCCTGATGTATGAGACTCCTGCATCGTTAGAATCTGCCATGAGTTTGGTTATACGCATTGATCGCCGTTTGCGTCAAGGGGCGCAGGAGACGCTGCCTCTGGGAGAAA
The DNA here is from genome assembly GCF_039654945.1 of Dendrobates tinctorius. Lineage (NCBI taxonomy): Eukaryota > Metazoa > Chordata > Amphibia > Anura > Dendrobatidae > Dendrobates > Dendrobates tinctorius. Next base: position 19,493,214 of record NW_027361693.1, read on the forward strand.
GCAGGGGTGCCAGTGTGGTTGCTGCAGATGAGCCCACGGAACCTATGCAAATCGCTGGGGTATCACATGTGCAGCGTCGCGTTCCTGGGTTCAGGAAGCATGGAGCATGTTTTTACTGTGGTAAAAGAGATCATTATGTAAATGCTTGTCCTGTGCTACCAAAGAAAGTCGCACCGGCGGAAAACTGGTAAGCTCAGAGGGTATGGAGGAGGCCCAACTGAGCGTATGCATATCCTCCATGATGGTATCTCAATGTATGCTCCCTTCCAGGGTTATTATTGCGAGCAGAGAGCTACCAATATCAGTGTTTGTGGATAGCGGTTCAGCCACCAATCTCATGGATGAGGAGTTTGCACGCATGGCAGGTTTCAAGATCGAAAAACTCCCTCATCCTATTCGCGTGGTTACCATTAATGCCGCTCCCCTCCCACAGGGGGAGATTACTGAGTTTGTAGCTGAGGTTAAACTCCACATTGGGGTCCTACATTCTGAGTGGGTTACATGTAAGGTACTCAATAATCTCCCAGCACAAATAGTCCTGGGTTTCCCATGGTTGTCTAAGCACAACCCGGTGATTGACTGGAGAACCCAGGACATAGTCCAGTGGAGCAGTTTCTGCCAGGAGAATTGCTTGGCCACATGTGTGTCCGCCGTGAAGCCCAGCCTTCCGGAGGCATTGCAGGATTTTGCGGACGTATTCTCTGAGAGGGGTTGCTCAGAACTACCTCCACATCGAGCCTATGACTGTCAAATTAGGTTAAAACCCGGGGCTAAATTGCCAAAGGCGAGGATCTTTAGTATTTCTGGTCCGGAGAGACAAGCTCTTAAGGACTACATTGCGGAGAGTTTAAGTAAAGGGCACATCCGGCCTTCATCCTCACCTGTAGCAGCGGGGTTTTTCTTCATTAAGAAAAAAGATGGGGGGTTACGCCCGTGTCTGGATTTCCGGGAGTTAAACCAGATTACGGTCCGTGATCCCTACCCGATGCCTCTGATCCCTGATTTGTTCAACCAGGTGGCTGGTGCGAAGTGGTTTTCCAAACTTGACCTCAGGGGGCATATAACCTCATAAGGGTCCGTCAGGGGGATGAGTGGAAGATGGCATTTAATACCCCTGAGGGTCATTTTGAAAGCCTAGTTATGCCATTTGGATTGACAACCGCGCCTGCTGTGTTCCAACATTTCATAAATGATGTATTTGCTCATGTGCTGGGGAAATTTGTGATTGTGTACCTGGATGATATCCTTATTTATTCGAGCGACCAGGACACTCATTTAGAGCATGTCAGGCAGGTGTTACAGCTGCTCCGTGAGAATAAGCTCTATGCTAAGCTTGAAAAATGCGTGTTTTTTGTTCAAGAGTTGCCTTTTTTGGGATATATTGTGTCCGCCGCAGGGTTTAAAATGGATGCCGCGAAGGTGCAAGCGGTGCTACGATGGGAACGGCCTGGTAATCTAAAAGCGCTCCAGCAGTTCCTTGGGTTTGCCAACTATTATAGGAAGTTTATTAAGAATTTCTCTACTATAGCCAAACCGCTCACGGACATGACGAAAAAAGGTACCAATCTCGCTATCTGGTCTGAGGATGCGGTGCGTGCATTTGAGCTTCTGAAGAACCGTTTTGCTTCAGCCCCCATTCTGGTGCAACCGGATGTATCTAAACCTTTTACGGTGGAGGTCGATGCGTCTGAGGTGGGAGTGGGGGCAGTACTGTCACAGGGCTCGTCCTTGAGCAATTTGCGTCCATGCGCCTACTTCTCCAAGGAGCTGTCGCCGGCCGAACGGAATTACGACATCGGCAACAGGGAGTTGTTGGCCATCAAATTGGCTTTTGAAGAATGGCGACACTTCTTGGAGGGGGCGGCCCACCAGGTCACAGTCATCACCGACCATAAAAACCTGCTCTATCTGGAGTCGGCCAAGCGTCTGTCTCCCAGGCAGGCTCGCTGGGCATTGTTTTTTACACGTTTTAACTTTCTGGTGACTTACCGTCCTGGGGCGAAAAACACCAAGGCGGATGCCTTGTCCAGGTGTTTTCCGGGGGGAGAACCTCGGAAGAGCCGGTACCCATCCTCCAGGAAGGTGTAGTGGTTTCGGCTCTCACGACTGAGGTAGAGGCGGAGATTGCCGAGGCCCAGGAGGAGGTACCACCAGGACTTCCCGCTAATAAGTCGTTCGTACCCCTTCATCTTCGTCTTAAAGTGTTGGGGGAACACCACGACTAGGTCCTGGCCGGTCATCCAGGGGTTAAGGGCACCTTGGAACTGGTATCGCGCCGCTTCTGATGGCCAAAAATCCGGCAGGATGTGGTTTCCTACGTGACAGCTTGCATCACGTGCGCCAGGGCCAAGTCGCCCAGAACCCGTCCTGCTGACACTCTACAGCCTCTGGGGATACCTAGTAGGCCATAGACAGAAATCTCCATGGACTTTATCACAGACTTGCCTGCCTCGGCGGGGAACACGGTCATCCTGGTGGTGGTTGATCGATTTTCGAAGATGGCGCACTTTGTGTCGTTGCCTTCCTTGCCCAACGCTAAGACGTTGGCTCAGGTCTTTGTGCAGGAGGTGGTCAGACTGCACGGAGTTCCGTCGGACATAGTGTCTGATAGGGGTACCCAGTTTGTGGCGAAGTTTTGGAAAGCTTTTTGCTCACGATTGGGGATCAAGTTGTCTCATTCGTCGGCGTTTCATCCGCAGTCAAATGGTCAAACTGAGCGCATGAACCAAAATCTGGAGCAGTATTTGCGATGTTTTGTGTCTGACAACCAAGAGGAGTGGTCGACGTTCCTTCCCTTGGCCGAGTTCGCATTAAATAATCACCGCCAAGAATCATCGGGAGAGTCTCCGTTCTTTTGTGTTTATGGGCACCATCCTCAGTTTTGTACCTTGCGTCAGGGGGGCTCTGGGGGCGTCCCAGAGGAGGACCGGTTAGGAGTTCAACTATCATCGGTCTGGAGGAGTGTGAAACAGCGATTGCTGAGCATGAGTGCAAGATACAAACGTGTGGCTGACTCTAGATGCGTGCCAGGTCCGGACCTGTGTGTGGGTGATTGGGTGTGGTTAGCTACTAAAAACATAAAACTCAAAATTCCATCATTGAAATTGGGTCCAAGGTTTATTGGCCCTTTTAAGATTGCTGCCATCATAAACCCGGTTGCTTATCGGTTGGAGCTTCCTGCGGTATACAAGATACACAACGTGTTTCACAGGTCTTTATTGAAAAAGGTGGTAGGCTCTGTGGACACGACGCCGATGCCACCTCCAGTCATGGTGGATGGCGATTTAGAGTTTGAAGTCTCCAAGGTGGTGGACTCTCGAGTACTGCGCCGTACTCTTCAGTATTTGGTGCACTGGCGGGGGTATGGTCCGGAGGAGAGGTCTTGGGTACCAGCCTCGGACATACATGCAGATCGGCTGGTCAGTTCCTTTCACCGCCGTCATCCGGACAAGCCGGGTCCTATGAGTCTTGAGGGCCCTGGGGTCCCTCGTAGAAGACGGGGTACTGTCATGTCGGACGCTGTTCACACCACAGCGTCCGGCAGGCAGCCGTAGTTCCATCTCCGTCCACTATAGCCTCAGTGGCGCCGGCTTGATTTTACTCAGGTTATCTGGGGTTAATCTAGCTGGAAATCAGGTGGGATGTTTGGTCACGCCCACGGTCTTTAAATAGTCGTGCTGGCCTGTGGGCGTCGCCGATTATAGCTTGTGTTTTGTGCCAAGTGGTTCCGGTCTGGAGTGGAGGTGTTGGAGAGAGAAATTCATATCTGGTGTCGTATGATCCGTTGTTACCATTTCGCCTTCCTATATTTGTGCTTTGTTTTGCCCTGTTCACATTATAGTATTGTCCTGTGTGTATGCGGCGTAGTGCGGTTTAAGTTCTCCCTGTCTGTCATTACTGTGTGGGTTTTGGTGGTTTGACAACTCACTGGGTGGAGGGTGGAGGGTTCAGCTTAGGGCTGAGCAGGAGATAAGGAGAGGCTGGAGGCTCAGGCATTTGCACCTTTAGCAAAAACCCTGAGTTGAGGGTCAGACAGGGTTTTCCCTAGTTTGAGGGACTCCGCAGGGGCCCGGGTTTTGTCAGCCTCCTTCGACCTAGGCCTCGCATAACATTTGTGGGGGCTTCCGCTTTAATCTAATTGACACACCGAGATTATGATTGTGTGGTCCTGATGTTTGCCATAGCAGTTCGTGGCCAAACAGCGGCCTTAGAGTTTCCCGGATATGGTGGTCAGTTCAGAAGTTAGCGACATTTAGGTGGTAAACAAACACTTTTTTATTCCTGCTATACCACTCTGCATTAATTCCTGAAAATCACGTGAAGGATTAATAAACTGTATGACAGAAGTTTTCAATATGTCAGGGGGTGCTGTTTTTAAAATGGTATCACATTTTGCGTTTTCCAATATATAGCACTGCCAAAGTCACTTCAAACCTGGATAGGTCCCTCAAAAAATAAATTTTGTAACTTTCCTTGAAAAAATGAAAAATTACTGCTACATTTTTAAACCTCCTAAAAGCCTAACAAAATAAATTAGCATTTAAAAAGTGGTGCTGATGTAAGGCAGACATGTGGGAAATGTTATTTATTAATCTTTTTGTGTGGTATGACTATCTGGATTAAACGGATAATCATTCAAAGTTTGAAAATTGCAATTTTTTTTACATTTTTGTCAAGTTTATGATATTTTTTATAAATAAACACAAAACATATCAACCTAAATTTACCATTATAATAAATTATAATGTGCCACTAAAAAACAATCTCAAAATCAATGGGATTTGTTGAAGCGTTCCAGAGTTATCACCACATAAAGTGATATTGGTCAGAATTTTAAAAATTGACTCTGTCACTAAGGGGTTAAATTAACATGCTGAGCGAGTGGTGTATTTCTGCCATGTCTCACATCCCTAAAGTGTTCACTAATGCATACACGTAACTTGTGTTTTGTTTTCCATACAAAATCCATTGGGCATGTGCAGAGATACACCACTCTGGAGGTCCGGCTATTAGCAAAACTTCGCAGTTCATATGTCTTATTTGTTGAAGCACTTGTAAAAGTCTTTGGAGTTGAGAAATACTGGCAAAAGGTACAGCAGCTTGACCAGTGGCATTTACGTGTCTTGGAGGAATAACTTTTTTCAGTAATTCTGGAGACCGATGGAATCAGCAGCAGTAAAAGTTGAAGATGAAAGTTAGTAAGTATGAGAGTGGCAGCAGGGAACGTAGATTAGTAGCACCACTCCAAGGCTGCAATAAAATTTGCTAGAGTGGTGCTTTAAAGGAACATTAAATATAGAAAACAGTGCTGTATCTATGATAAAGGAGCTTTCACATTGCTTTCAGGCACTCATTGGCCTCATCAAGGTTTATGTCCAAACCAGCCACAAGACAGGATTCAGATGTATGTGATAATGGGGCCATAGACTATAAAGGTGCCGGCAGAGTGAACATGCACTCTGTTGTTAATCATTTTCTGGCGTATATGCCTACTGGAGAAGGACAGCCAGACGCAGTCTACTATATCTGAGTGTCCTCCTCCAGTGGGCATTGATGCCCAAAAATGATGCACGGCAGAAGGCACAATCGCTTTGCTGGCTCCGTTATAGTCTATGGCCACATGGGTGCAAACATTCAATCCTGTTTTGTGATGGGGTTCAGAATTATGCCCTGATGGGGCCACCAAGCATGGTGCAAAACACAATGTGAAAGCACTGTAAGAAACAAGGCACGGCAAGCCACTGATGCCTTTGTGAAGCTGTCTACCAGTCAAAACTAAAGTAAGAAGACTGAGGAAGTTTCTGCTCTAAAGGTACTGTCACACTTAGCGATGTACCAGCGATCCCGACCTAAGTGGTCGCTAGTGAGCTGCCACACAGGCAGATCTCACCAGCGACATCGCAGGGGTTGGGGGCCGCTACTTACCTGTCAGACGAGGCGATCCTGACGTCCTCCCACCAGTGTCCACGCGTCGCTCGTCGTCACAGCAGGAAGCCCAGCTGGAAGCTGACAACGAGAAACGGTCCAGGACGTTCTCGCGCGATCAGCGATAACCAGCGGGGGAGGGGTCGGAGGTAAGTATCAGACATAGCGATATCGCTATAATGTCACAAAAACCAGTGACGTTATAGCGATATTGCTAGCGATATCGCTTAGTGTGACAGGCCCTTAACTGACTGACTGGTTTAGAATGTGGGATCTTTTTTTAGTAAAAAAAAAGATATTATTCTAGACATGTCCTATTATATGAGAGAAATTTTGCAAAACATATTCATTTAGTGGTTTGCAAAGTTTTGATTCATTTATTGCTTGTACCAATAGAAATGCTACAAGTCAATTAAAGCGATTGCACATTTTTTATGAATTCCCTTAACTTTTTATTTTCTAATACTAATAAAGTAAGAATAATACTAGCAATAATATTAATAATAAAACATAATGATATAAAAAATATTACATGCATTTTTACCACTATTGATCAATGTTATGATAAAAAGCTGCTGCTCTCAATGAAAATGTAACAGTTTAACCAAATATCTTTCACTGCTCATACAGTATGTCATTATCTAGAAATAAAAAGTAATTTTTTTAATCTCTGAAACAAAGAAATAGAGTCAGCAATTACACAACTCCACTTCAAAGGTCTCAGTCAAAGGCTTTATTCGGTTTTATTTCATGCAGAGGAATCATTGAAGTTGACAGAATACTTATTATCATTATAAAGTACAATATAACCATCTATATATTCATACTGGCTAATGGTAGCTTCAATGTATTAATAGGTAATATAAATACCAACCTGATAATAATGGCATGACTTAGCACAGTGGTTTAGCTATCTACTTTAATTTTCTATGGGTTCAGATTTTTACAACAGGAAATATGCTTATCTGGTTTAGATATCAGCTATCTACAATTGCTGCTTTCAAAGGCTAATGTAAATTGCTCTTAGAGATACATGGTGGATATAATTTATAATAACAGTGTGGTAACATACGTAGTTAAAGGGCCTGTCACACTAAGCAATATCGCTAGCAATATCGCTATAACGTCACTGGTTTTGTGACGTTATAGCGATATTGCTAGCGATATCGCTATGTTTGATACTTACCTGCGACCGGCTCCCCCGCTGGTTATCGCTGATCGCGCTAGAACGTCCTGGACCATTTCTCGTCGTCAGCTTCCTGCTGGGCTTCCTGTGGCGCCAACGAGCGACGCGTGGACGCGGGCGGGAGGACGTCAGGATCGCCGCGTCTGACAGGTAAGTAGCGACCGCCGACCGCTGCTACGTCGCTGGTGAGATCTGCCTGTGTGGCAGCTCACTAGCGACCACTTAGCGATGCATCAGCAATCCTGACCACGTCATATTGCTGGTCGGGATCGCTGGTGCATCGCTAAGTGTGACAGTACCTTTAGAGTAATCAAACATACTAATTTATTAGTAGCATGCACTATTTCTTGGTATTTTGTGAGTTGAGCCACACTTGGCACTAGATATTTTTTTCCCAATTTCCTCCTTGTTCACTGTTTCATAAATTGGTGTATCTTGTAACAGTACTAATTTTATCTATATGTTTGTAGCTATAGTAGTGTTGGGCAGGTGGGGGATAGGAAGGAAACATACCAGTATTCTAAAAAGAGTGTAGCTTTTCAGCAGATATTGTAGTTCTTGAAGTTAGGTCACGCTACATTAAATAATACCTCCTATTTCCTAATTCCAGTTGCTATCAAATATATGTAATTATGCGCATATTTAAAAATACATTATTGATGTTTTTTTTTATTTTCCACAGCAATATATATATATATATATATATACACATACATACAGCTGTGACAAAAATTAAGAGACCACTTTCAAATGTTCAGTTTGTCTGATTTTCTCTTTATAGGTATATTTTTGAGTGAAATGTAAATTGTTCTTTAGTCTATAGACTTCTGATAACATGTCTCCGAATTTCCAAGCAATAAATTTTGTATTGTATTTTTTTCTGACAAACAAAAGTGTTCAAAATAAAAAAAACAGTGCTTTCAGGCTTCATATAATGCAAAGAAAACAAGTTCTTAACCATTTAGAAGCAACAATACTAATGTTTTAACTCAGGAAGAGTTCAGAAATCAATATTTTGTGGAATAACCAGATTTTTAAAAACAGCTTTCATGCGTCTTGGCATGCTTGCCATCAGTCTTTCACACTGCTTCTGGAACAAAAATTAGCCAGTTCTTCATTGGTTGATGGCTTATGACTATCCATCATCCTCTTGATTACATTCCAGAGGTTTTCAATGGGGTTCAGGTCTGGAGAATGGGCTGCCCATGACAAGGTTTTGATCTGGTGGTCTCTTAATTTTTGCCAGAGATATATATATATACACACATGCTGATTAGTAGCTTTCTGTTAAAATTTAATGCAAAAAGACAGAAAAGGATAATGCCAGCTCACTGTTGAAGTTCATAGAAGTCCAGCATGAACGGAAACATGAGCCGACCACTCGTGTGTAGCAATTGCAAAAAAAAAAGAAAACATGTTCCAGCTTCTTGTAAAATTTTCAGAGTAATCTTTATTCCATCAAAATCAATTAAAAAAATATGGTGGACAGAAACAGGAGCAAGCGACGTGTTTTGAACACTTTTGTTCTTTATCATAGCACTATTTAATGTACACAGAAAGCTGTGGTGCAGTTGGGGTTCTACACAGCTGGACAACTGAGCTCAGCTAAAACACTGTAACACTATCATAACTGCTGCACCAAGGTCTCTCCCCTACATCATTGATTGTAAGCTTGCGAGCAGGACCATCACTCCTCTTGGTACATGTTATATGATGTGTTACTCTGTAATTTCTAGATTATCTGTACAAGTCCTCACTGTAATGTAAAGTATTGCAACATTTTTTAACACTATAGAAATATAAATTATTCCTATTATTATAATTATTACCTCATGCTGCTAACAGATTACATAGCAAAAACTTGCTGACAAATTCCATTTTTATTAATATTCCCTGTTTAGCATACATGTAAATCACTTTTTCAGCCTTCATCGCATTAATATTATAGACAAGATTTCCATGAAAGGTAATAATAAGGCTTGTTTCACACTTGCGTGTTTTTGCGCTGTGTTTTAGCGCAAAAAAATGCTTGCGTTTTTTCCCTATACTTTAACATGGGTGCACATATGTGCGCATACACATGCGTTTGTATGAGTTTGCATGCGCATGCATTTTTTTGTAGTGTGCGCTCGGGCGCATAAAATGCATCCTGTTGCATTTTTTGTGCGTCCGACTTGTTCCAAAAAAACGCATGCGCACACAATGCGTTTTTTTACAGCAAAACACCCATTAAAGTCTATGGGTGCGCATAACCCAAAAAGCACCAAAACCCGCAAAAAAACGCACACTAACGCATAAATCGTTTTTTCATGCGTTTGTGTGCGCAAAAAACGCGCAGCAAAAAAATGCAAGTGTGAAAGTAGCCTAATAAGTAGGAAACACAGGATCACACCTGACCGTTTACAACAGATAAGGATTACAGTTTACATCTTCCACCTTCATACAGACTGACCACGTTAAAAACATTTCCATGCAATTTAGTGAAGGTCTCTCAACTAATGTGTTGAGAGATGTTCTGAATTCTGTTAACAGAAGCTCATGGAAGATTGCTGCTATAATCATATACAGAAAAATAATCTACAATACCAAATTAAAAATAGAGAATTCCTTTATTATTGTCAAAAATCTTGGCATGACTTTAGATCTGATAACCAACAATAGCATCATGGGTATGCCTAAAAATGTGCCAATATTATATTAGCATGAAAACAGTCTATAGAAATATATAGAACAAATATGTACTGCAAATCACTGAGCAGATATCTAGGAACAGAAAACAGATTAGAGGAGAAAACGATCGCTGACCAGATGCTTAGTTAGGGCAGATACTGCGCCGGCCCATTCTGGCAAACGTGACTGAATGTCTGCCATGGAATTCTACATTTCTAAATGCTTAGCTGGTGGGTTTCCACAGCCGAATGAGCACTGTGGGTGAAGCACGGTGCAGAAGACAATGAGTCTGATTAGACATGTACATCAGTTCCATCTATGGACCTATGCATTTTTCTAAAAGTTATTTTCAAAATAGAGTGGAAATACTTTGATGTTGCTTCATTTTATTACCACCTTCCATAAACATTCAAAAAATAGTGTCTTCCCGAGTGAATAATGCAGAATGATGTCGTCATGCCAAGACATTCTGTTTCCTGGCATCTTCAATTTGGCTGCATTAGAGCGAAACTCTAGGAGTATTAGAGTCCTTGGCTCTCTATAGGGACAGATGCAGTGATTTATAACAGGTAAACTGTTTTACCTATTTTGTCTCAACATTCACTTTTTATAATCCATATTTGCATTATCTTTGTTCCCACTGCTGAATTCCAATGTTTGAATAAACCGGTAAACCTGGGGTATCTGCTTCCTTTTTCAATTTGTGCGAGCGTAAAGGATAGACCTGTAATATTTGCTTTTATTTAAAATGTCTCTACTCCCAGCAAAGACATTATAAACAGCTCACTGCCATAAATATATAGCTCTTTATTCCCTCGATTAAAATTTGATAATTAATTTTTGGCTGAGGTTTTACCATTCAGCCTCCAGCTGATCTGTTTATTTTATCTCATCCGTGGGCTTAAATAAAAAGATCCCACTGCAGATCTAAACATGAGATTTGTCGACAGTCTTGTAGGAACAATTTACCTTGCAATTCAGCAGTTTGATTTTTTTTATCATGACGTGCTAACAATTCCACAAAGGTCGTATGAAGGTTAAAACGTAGTTTGTATGTCACAGTGGGACATACATATGTGTAATTGCTTTGAACATAATTTTTCTGTTTACATGATTATTTCTTTCTGCCAGCATCACAAACAAATACAATTAGAAAGGTTGACTCTTCGCCAAGTAAAGCCTCATTCACACAAGTCATTCTATTATCCATTTCTTACAAATCTGAAATATCGTCTTATATGGGTGCCATATATTAGACGAAATTCTTACGTTAAATTACAATTTTTAGTGTTTCTAGGAGATGAATTATGGTAGATAAGGGTATAAACACAAACAAGATGTTTTATTCATGATGCCAGAAACATATTGCAACCTCTTAGGGTACCGTTACACCTAGCGATGCACCAGCGATCCCGACTAGCGATATGACGCAGTCAGGATCGCTGGTGCATCGCTAGGTGGTCGCTAGTGAGCTGCCACACAGGCAGATCTCACCAGCGACATCGCTGGGGACGGGGATCGCTACTTACCTGTCAGACGAGGCGATCCTGACGTCCTCCCGCCCGGCTCCACGCGTCGCTCGTCGGCGCCACAGGAAGCGCCGCAGGAAGTGACCGACGAGGAATGGTCCAGCAGCTTCTCGCACGATCAGGCCCCGTCACACACACCGATCTCGCCAGCGATATCGCTGTGTGTGACACCTATCAGCGACAGGCCCCAGTGCCGGGTATCGCTGATCGTGCAGGATCGTCCTGGCCAGTTTTTGATAGTTGGTCTCCCGCTGGCCAGTGCGCATCGCTGTGTGTGGCAGCAGGAGAGCAACGATCAGCGACGCTGGATGCTGGTTTCCAAGGGAAACAGTGGGTAACCAAGAGCCGTGCGGCTCCTAGATACTCGCTGTTTACATTGGAAACCAGCTTGCTCGCTGGTCCTGATCGCCGGAGGGGCTGTTGTCTATGTGACAGCTCACCAGCGATCAGCTAACTTTGTCCCAGCGATCCCATCCACATCGGATTGTTGGTGGGATCGCTGGGACATTGCTACGTGTAATGGGGCCTTAACTTCAAACCATGTGGCTCAGCAGGATGTCAAATAGTGAATAATCACTAGTGGGACATTTTACCTCGCTAGTAGAAAAAGAAGATTCAGTGGGCCATGTTGATGTAGAAAGGATGCAGGATGCAGTTCCATAATGAAATAGCAATTTTGTAATTTTTATTTTCACGCATTCCATGCTCACACCGAGCCCTTTTATAAAAAAAACTAACTACATAGTCTCCCATTTTACGTGGCTACTTAGAATGTTTAGTTTGCTTTATCACTTTGCAGAAAAAATAGACAATATCGGTCAGGAAATCTGCTCCCAACCACCAAGTGCTGTGACTCCCATCCCTTCCTGCATCTCCCCTGGCTCACTTTCCACATTTGATCCCATCACAGAAGAAGTCTCAAGACTCCTCTCATCCGACTTCATGCACTACCGACCCCATTCCCTCACATCTCCTCCAGTCTCTCTCTCCAGTTGTCACAACCCAATTAACTACAATCTTTAATCTCTCCCTCTCCTTGGGCATTTTCCCATCCTCCTTCAAACACACCATCGTTACTCCATTACTAAAAAACCTGCTCTCGACCCATCCTGCACAGACAACTACAGACCAGTCTCCAATCTCCCCTTCATCTCTAAACTTTTGGAGCACCTAGTATACTTCTGCCTTACCCATTACCTCTCCACTCACTCCCTTCTAGACCCTTCACAGTCTGGCTTCCGCCCCCTACATTCGATTGAAACTGCACTCATCAAAGTGACCAATGACCTTCTGACAGCAAAATGTAACGGTGACCACTCTCTGCTCATTCTTCTTGACCTATCTGCAGCTTTCGATACTGTTGACCACCATCTCCTACTCTCTAGGCTCCATTCACTAGGCATTAAGGACACTGCTCTCTCCTGATTCTCTTCCTATCTCTCTGACCGCTCCTTCAGTGCTTTGTTCTCTGGCTCAACGTCATCTCCTCTTCCTCTTGCAGTCGGGGTACCTCAGGGCTCAGTCCTTGGCCCCTTCTTTTCTCTCTCTACACAGCCCCAATTGGACAGACCATCAGCAGATTTGGCTTTCAGTACCATCTTTATGCTGATGACACACAACTATATACGTCTTCCCCCGACCTTACCACCGCTGTACTACAGAACGCCAGTAACTGTCTGTCCACAGTCTCCAACATCATGTCCGCTCTCTATCTGAAACTCAACCTCTCCAAAACTGAACTTCTTCTGATCCCGCCATCTACTAATCTCCCTAAATCTGACATTTCCCTCTCCGTGGGTGGTACCACAATAACACCCCAGCAGCAGGCGTGCTGTCTGGGTGTTATGTTTGACACCAATCTCTCCTTCACATCCCATATACAATCTCTTGCCCGCTCTTGCCGCTTACACCTAAAGAAAATCTCTAGAATCTGCCCTTTTCTCACCATGGAAACAACAAAAACCATCACTGTAGCATTGATCCTCTCCCGCCTGGATTACTGCAACACACTATTAATTGGCCTCCCCGGCACTAGACTATCCCCTCTCCAGTCCATACTTAATACAGCAGCCAGGGTCATCTATCTGACTAATCGGTACTCGGACGCGTCCGCTCTTCGCCAGTCATTACATTGGCTGCCCATTCATTATAGGATCCAATTCAAAGTACTTGTTCTCACCCACAAAGGTCTCCACAGTGCAGCACCCCCCTACATCTCCTCCCTTATTTCTGTCCATTGGCCTAATCGACCGCTGCGCTCTGCAAACGACTTTCGACTAACCTCTGCACTAATCCGTACCTCCCACTCGCGACTCCAAGACTTCTCCCGTGCTGCTCCTATCCTCTGGAATGCTCTACCCCAAGACATCAGGACTATCCACAATTTACATAGTTTCAGGCGCTCACTCAAAACACATTTGTTCACGGCCTATCACGTTCACTAATCAAAGTCATTCTATGTGTAAGTGTGCGTGTGTAGTCTATTCACTATCTCCATCCATCCCTCACTCCCTCAAGATGGCTGGACCTTCATTGTAAATACATCATTGTAAATACACACCTGTACTTTGTATCTCCCCCACCTCATTGTAGATTGTAAGCTCTCACGAGCAGGGTCATCTTATTTTGATGTAATTATTGTATTGTTAATGTTGTTACTTATGACTTGTGTTTTGAAACTGTTAAACTGTAAAGCGCTGCGGAATATGTTGGCGCTATATAAATAAAGATTATTATTATTAATATTATTATCACATTAACATCTCAGATAATTTTCAGTTTAGTATTTTGTTGCATTTTACTGCTTCAAACCAGTTGCTTTTGGCAAATTTTCTTAAGGTTGCTCAGTATTTTTTTTTTTTGCTGACCATACATTTCATTGAAAAGAACGGTGCACATATTTGGCGAGATATACTTTTTGTCTCATATAGTCAGCCACTTAACATGTTTATTTAGGGATGAACAAATCAATTTGTGAAAGATTAATTTTGAGTCAAATTTCCTGAAATTCTCGAGTACACATGAATTTGAATACTTTGAGATTCGATTCTTGAAGATAGGCTAAATAATGAAAATGCCTAACTCCATTTTACACACTGCTGAGGATTCAGAAAGTGGGCTAGTGGTGTCACACGTGGTCGGTCAGACTTCACCATAATGTTCTTCAGCTATTGCATTCTCTAGTGCGGCCAATTAGGAAGGCTATAACAAGCAGTATAAAGGATGGAGGCCAGGTAAGAAGCGCCATTTTGTGCTTCTTCACTGTAGGGATAGGAGGCTAGAGTGCACATCACATTCCACTTATTGATAGAAAAAGTCCAAATCTGATTGTGATGCACTGCTTCCAGTGCATAGACGGCCTAATTTTGGGTTAAATTGGACGAGCCAAGCAAATTTGAATTTCAAAACATTCACTTATCTTTCTGTTTATTGTGTCTAGTAACTTGAAATTTCTCATATTGTAAAGATACCCAAGAAACTGTCACAGATGTCTGACATGGAAGGACTATTATAACGAACTAGCTATTAAACCCGTTCTATGCCCAGGTGGTGAGCATTTATATTGGTTTATGGTCTCCATCCTGGTGTGTGCTGCTTCCATCCTGTGCCCTAATCTTGTCATGTGCTGCTACCATCTTGCACCCCCATCCTGTCATATGCTTTCATGCTCTCTTGGGCAGATCAATGCCTTTCAGCATCAGCTTTGCGCATTTGTTGACACTTTTTTGGGTGAGATTATGACGGGCAGCCCGTCTTCTGACAGTATTGTCTTCATGCTGCAATTTAAGGTGCTGTTTTTTAACCCTACTTCTACGAACCTTTTGAGCTTCAGCCCTTTTTGATTTTTTTGCCTGAGTTTACTCCAGAGAAAGAACTTGCTGGCGTTTGGGGGGCATTATTATGAAATTACAGAATGAATAAGGTTGCAAACTTTCACTAAAATGTTTTGATTTCGGATATATATTCAGTAGAAAGTCACTGGATTGCTCTGCTGACGTATTTTATATATACAGTATATATATATATATATATATATATTCAGAAGAATGTGGCTGGATTGCTCCGCTGACATATTATATATATATATATATATTTAGTAGAAAGGATCTGGATTGCTCCGCAGACGTTTTATATATATATATATATATATATATATATATATATATATATATATTCAGTTAAAAAGTGTCTGGATTGCTCCGCTGATGTATTTTAAATATATATTCAGTAGAAAGTGGATGGCTTGCTCTGCTGACTTATCTATATATAGGATCCTCTATAGCTATATACATATAGATATATGTGTACTATATATCTAATATATAAAGCTCAATGTGAGTGTGTATGTATGTATGTATTGTATGTCCGGGATTGGCATCTGCACCATCGCAGCTACAGCCACAAAATTTGGCACAGTCACATGTCTGGACGCCGAGAGCGTCATAGGCTATGTTGTGAGGCAAAATTTTAACCCCGCGCGTTCCAATTCACCAAACGATTTTGCCCTTATTTACATAATGGGGAAAAAGTGTATGTATGTATTGGCATCTGCACCGTCATAGCTACAGCCACAAAATTTTGCACAGTCACACGTCTTGACCCCGAGAGCATCATAGGCTATGTTGTGAGGCAAAATTTTAACCCCGCGCATTCCAATTCACCAAATGATTTTGCCCCTATCTACATAATGGGGAAAAAGTGTATGTATGTATTGGCATCTGCACCGTCGTAGCTACAGCCACAAAATTTTGCACAGTCACACGTCTGGACCCTGAGAGCATCATAGGCTATGTTGTGAGGTGAAATTTAAACCCTGCATGTTCCAACTCACCAAACAATTTTGCTCCTATCTACATAATGGGGAAAAAGTGAAAGGAAAAGTATTGGAGGCAAATTGACAGCTGCCAGATGTGAACAAGGGGGACTTAAAGAATGAGACCGGTGGCGCCAAACAGTATATACCATACAGTTGCTAAGGTGGGGCCCTGACATGTGATAATCACCACACACAGGGACATGAACACACACATAAAATGCACCACACACTACCACGTGCTTCAACACATATACCACCCTCAGCACACATTTCACCACACATACACCAACCTCGCCACATAAAATTCAAAACACAAAAGTCGCCACCAAAACTCGCCACGCTGTCCCAGAGCTGTTTAAAAGATGAAAAATGAGCTGTGATTCGTTGCTATCAGCAACAGTTTTCTTTGTAGACAGTTGTGGTAACTGAGGCCTATTATTCTTATCATTTCTATGGTGTTATCGTCCTTCTGTAAAGCTGGAAATAACACAATTTTTTACTGTGCCAACACAGACCACCCTCTGACACAGACTGCAGGGGGAGCCCAGTATCACACAGGATAGGATTAGACACACGGCTAAGCAGTCAGTATCAAACAGGATAAGATTAGATACACAGCTCAGCAGTCAGTATCACACAGGATAGGATTAGATACACAGCTCAGCAGTCAGTATCACACAGGATAGGATTAGATACACAGCTCAGCATGCAGTATCACACAGAATAGTATTAGATACACGGCTCAGCAGACAGTATCACACAGAATAGGATTAGATACACGGCTCAGCAGTCAGTATCACACAGGATAGGATTAGATGCATGGTTTTTATGTGCAATATAATCATTATAATTTGTTATAACTAACCACAGTTGGTTACTATGCCCAAGCAACGCCGGGCTCTTCAGCTAGTGTCTATATATAGTACAAAATGTTTTTTTAATAAGACAGAGACCGGAGGCACTGTGTGGTGCAGAAATCTTGTGTTTTTAAAATGGTGGTGAAGTGAGGGCATCTGTTACATAATTAAATAAATCAGTGATGTCAGTAGAGGGGGCAGGGGGACACTGTGGCAACGGTATCAGTGCCTGCGCAAACCGCACTGTCTGGCGCCATTTTGTTGGTGGGCAGAAATGCCATGATGTCAGGAGAGGGCGGGATTGTGCTGCCAAAATTGGTGCCTGCGCAGTCCGTGCTTTCCAGCGCCATTTTCTTGAAGACACACTGCAGTGTGTTTTCACCAAAATGGCGCCAGAAAGTGCAAAATGTGCAGCCGCCGATTCCGGTGCCACAACCCACCTTCTCCTGACATCCCGGCGAGATCCCATTGCAATACTGGATAGGTAAGTTGTTGTGCTGGAGATCGCGGTATGCGTTCAGTGCTTATGCATACCGTGATCTCCTGGGCAACAATCCTCATCCCCGGATGCGTAACTCTGTGGGGTCCAGACTGAGCAGATGTGTGACGCTTGCGCAGTCTATAAAGGCTTCAGACAGAGTGATGCTCTAAATATTATATTATAGATTCTTAATGCACAGGTTGGATTGGTTATGTTCTTATAACATCAATAACAAAATACAAATTTTTACCTATGAAGAGTTGTTAAACAATTGCTACAGAGTCTTTTTTCTATCACATTCCATAAACATTTTTTGTAATTATACAGCACTGTAATTAAGGAAATTGTTTAGGATTTAATTAAAAATCAATAAAGTTCAGTCATCTTCAATTGTACCTTGAAGACTTAGTGTATTAAATTGAATTTTTCTTATCTTGAAGCTGGCTACATGTTAATTTACGTGTAAAGCTTTCAAATATGGCTATAATTATCTGAATGCATTCAGCACAGATACCTTGTACAGTCCAAATGGCTGGAATATAATTGCAATATTGAACATTGGCCATTGTCAGGAAGAGCCATATGGTTTGCTTATTGTAATTAAGGATAAATTTAAACATGCATGATTGACACCATGATCAAGAGTCTAACATCTCCACTAAAAATGTTCTGTAGGTAAGTGTACAGGTGACTCTGCTCTTCTTGACATCTACAAGGAGTTGTTTTTTGTTTCTTCTAGGTAGAGTATTCAGGTTTTCAAAAGACTCAAATAACATAATGATAGGTTAATTTGTCTTTTCATGAAATTGACCCTATTGAATATGTGTGTCTTGAAGACAGATGATTTAGACTTTGAGCCCTTTTGTGACAGAGACTGATATGGATAATTTGTTCAACTCTGAAGTATATAGGCAAGGGGACATAATTTCAATCCTTTTGTGTATCTCTAATTTCAAACAGCTTCTTAAAAATAATTCTTTATTCTAAATTTTGGAGTCAGTAATTAGAGACTTGAGAATCGATTTGAAGAACTCCGGTACAACTGTGAGGTCAGTAATCTGTGACTGCTGGACAGCAGCACTGCAAAATTTCTTTGATCCTGGCACTCCCAGCTCTTATTTTTATTAGCCAGGCTGGTCCAACATCATCATTATGGCGTGATGCACACATAACATTGTGCCACACCATTAAACTATAGAAGAGCTGGCAATGCCCATTGGTAAGGAGTTTCGCAGGCCTTTCATCGATGGGTCACAGATTAATGAATTTGCCAATGGACTAGAATCCTGAGAATCAATTTTTCCATCTCTATCAGTAACATACAAGCATTTATTCTTTCCCAACAGTCAGTATAGTATATTGACTACTAATTTCTACTTACTAAAACCTGTAGACATCAGCTTACTAGATTGGATACAGCTGGGAATACCACATATAGCTAGAAGACAACAGTGGCGCTTTTTAACTAAATATTTTTTTTTTTCTAAAAATCATACAGCTTCTTAAAATTTTCATATAATAGCAAGATTTAATTATTACTTAGGAAGTGTTCATTGCATTAAACTATCTCTGGTAGTTCATGCACAAAAAATCAAATCTATACTCCCTGTGGGCTGTCATAGATTTGTGCTTGCATTTAGACAATTTCTGGCTAAAATTTTAGCAAACATGCGGTGCCATGAAAGATCCCAACTCTTTTACCAAGGCACAGTACACTTTTTAGAAAAGCACGATGAGTGGTTTAAAAGTTAACAACTTATAATGTTAATTTGCCAAGTGCTATATATTGCAATTTTGTATGTCTTTTAGCGAAATAGTCAAGTATTTATATAAGGAAATTATTGTAAATGTCTTATCTAGTCCATATAACATCTAGTATTACATAAAAATAAATTGATAATCTCATTTTAATAGCACTTGAGGTCAACTTCTGTTACCAATAATTATCTTATTACGTCTGTGTTTTTGTATATATGGCTCTAAAATGTATTTTATAATAATCAATGAAAGTACTGCATTTGATAGATAAAACATGTCTTAACTTTAAATGCTATACAGGACAAAAGTATTTCTGTTAAAATTGATAAATGACAGTACTTTAAAATGTTCTCTGCATGGAATTCACTTCTTCTCATCAGGTTGTGAATCAATAATTTGTGATTCAAATATTATAATATGAGATAAAAAAGAACAAGAAATGTGTTGGAAGATAACGTCACTTCCACCTATTAAAGGATTTAGATTCTTCTCAGGTTACATCCAAGATGTTTAATAAAAAGTACTTTTCTGCTAAAATAAGCTATTTCTACAATAATTTGTATACCATGCATTTCTTTTATTTGTATGTAGTTTCCATACTGAGTTTATTTTTAAAGACCATTGTGAGTCATTTTTCAAAACAGATGCACAATGAACGTAACATATGTACAAAAAAAAGCCCCAAAACAAAACAATACTCACCTCAGCACTCACATGTGCCAGCACCCCACTGCCTATGGTGCCTACTCCTACTCATCTGGTTCTCAGGGCCTTTTCTTTCCACAGTTGTGTGCCAGAGTGTTCACTCCAGAACTGGACTTCAGGCAAAACCAGGCCTTAGGGGTCATAACACATTGTAACATTGTTGCACATTGTGGTACATTGTGAAATCATGATGGGCCGTAACCTCCAAAGCCTGATTTTGGGTGGAAATTATGTTCTAGAGAAAAGGTATTGGTGGCAACTGTGGAAAGAAGATGCCTTGAGGACCAGATCGTGTTAAGCTGGCATCAAAGGCAGTGGGGGAAGAAGAACGGCAAGACATGGAAGAATAATCTCTCATGTACAGCACCATGGAATTAATGGTGCTATATAAATAAATAATAATTATAATAATAATAAATAATTGTTTTTCTTTTACTTTTTTATCCTTTTGTTGGATTTTTGCAAAATTCAAGTAGAATTCTATTCTACTTGAATAAATTTGACCATCTCTAGTTCCACTACCTGCTGGAACGTCGAACATTTTAATGTAAGTAGAAATATTTTCTTTCTTGCAATGAGTCACAAAGATTTTGATAAATTCTATTAATTAAAAAGGACGCAATCATAATGGATACAGTCTCTAGACAGGTTACAAAGCAGCTTGATGGTTGCTTGTACTTGACAGAGTTGCTATAAACTGCTAAGCAGTACATTTTACACAGTCCTTGGCTAAAGCGTGAAGGTCTGTGGGTCTATGGAAGGCCACTGTCTAACATAGCATAGTCAGTGGAGGCAACACATAAAGTACTGTACAAGATTTTCATGGCTGCTCAAGCTCCTAACCAAAACTCTAAGCAGTTACCTGTAGACTGATCTTTTTTCTTCTCCACTCACAAAACTTGATTTCTCCCAGTGTCTATTGAACTTAGATGAGGTCAAATGATCCAATCATAATATGTTTCTAAACTTGTTAGGACTTTATGATGTCCTAGGCTTTCTTGCAAACAAGCTCTTCAAAATTATCAGTCTCTTTAGCCCTTTTTTGAATGCTCAGTGATTCTTCTGGCAACTTGTTTCTGCAGAACCTAACTCTTTAACTTTCAATGTTTAACTTAGAAGTCAAAACACTCCCCTCCTCTATCTCCAGTCAATCAACCGCAACCATGAATTTTGCTCCTCAGTGGTTGACTTTGCCCAGAACTATGCCCATTCTTATATCAGATCTCACTGTCTTTCACGTGCTCACTACTCACACACACTTACTAGAGGTACCAAGCACTGAAGCTTATATGGAAGCACTAAAATCCCACATACAGAAGCTGTGAGGATAATGCCTTTAGTGTTGCAATTTTCAGTGTCAAGTTAGACATGAGGCTCCAGCAGTGACTCCTTTTGACTGACACTTCCTCCTTTTGCAGAATGATATCTATCACCTTTTCCAATATGATTAACTAGTAATGGAATTACAATTGCAGTAAGATAGTGAATTAGTCAACATCTACCACTGAATACAATACAGGATTCACAGAATTGTCACAAAGAAGACTTAAAATTTTATTCTAAGTAAAGGCCCCTTTACCTTTAGTGATGCACCAGTGATCCCGACAACGATACGACCCGGTCAGGATCGCTGGTGAATCACTAAATGGTCGCTAGTGAGCTGCCAAACAGGCAGATCTCACAGCGATGTAGCGACGCAGCAGCAGTCGTTACTTACCTTTCAGACACTGCGATCCTGATGTCATCCTGCCCGCGTCCACGCGTCGCTCGTCGGCGCCAGCAGGAAGCCCAGCAGGAAGCGCATGACGAGAAATGGACATGGACAATCTCGCGCGATCAGCGACAGACAGCGGGGGAGCCGGTCGGAGGTAAGTATCACACATAGCGATATCGCTGCTGCGTCACAAAATCGGTGACGCTTTAGCGATATCCCTAGCGATATCGCTATGTGTAAAGGCCCCTTAAGGCTTGGTAATATGATGGTAGTATATCATAGTGACAAGCACCAGAACTTTTGCTTTCAAGTTTTCTACAGAAAAAATATCTGAGGGTACCTACAATGAGTGTTGAAATATAAAGCTAGTGGGCCCTAATGAAAAACAACCTCTAGCATTGCCCCAAACTAGCACATTGTCTAATAATACTAGCATTCTTAAATAGATCAAAATAAACTTTCAGGCCCCCTAAGCACTAGGGCCCAAGTGCACCTGCAATTCCTTTAGCTAGTATAGTTAAAAGGGATAATATATTTACATACACACACATTTTGTGTCAGTGGTAGCCATACTATATATATATATGCATAAGAAATAATTGGAACAGCACAATGCTTACTGGTGGGTGCCAGGCCTCCCAGACAAGGATCCAATACTTGCCCAAAATATAGACAAAAAAATCAAAAATAAAGGCAGCACTGCATGTTCTTCAATGTGAAAAAGATAGACTTTGTTCAGACCCACATGTCTGGGCAATGTTTCAGCACACATTGAGCCTTTCTCATCGCCCAGACATGTGGGTCAGAACAAAGTATATCCTTTTTTCACATTGAAGAAAATGGAGTGATGACATTATTTTTTTATTTTTTTTCCATATATATATATATATATATATATATATATATATATATTATATATATTATATATATATATATATACACACACTTTTTATTATTTTTGCCTTATCACAAGCCATATTATAGCAGTATTCCATTTAGCTCCTAGGAAATAGTAGAGTGTCTTGTGAAGTCACCATTAGGTGCCTTCTGGTCTTTAATTTAGCACTGTAAATATTCCGTGAGCCTTATTTATGGGCCCTTGCATACAGCTCTGATGTGTCATGAAATGCAAGGCTATTTACTCTTTTTCCACATGTGATTTAATTTTATTGACAAATGATCTAAAATATTTATTTATTCATTTTATTCATTTAATTTGTCTTCCATCAACCTTTGTCTTGAATTTGGATCACATATATCAATAGGGTTTTTATACTGATCCTTCAAGATCACTTTTTTCATCCAAGCAAAACTACACGAAAAATTGCAAGAGTCAAAGAGGGATGTCAAGAGAAAAACAAAGGCATTTTCTGTATTGACTAAATTTAAAAGCTGTGGTGTTCATACTAACACTAAGATTGCTTACCACTTTAAAGAGAGTCAACCCAAAAAGCACTACAATTAAAGACAGGAGGTTCTCACCTTCCAGGAGGCCAGTTTCAGATCTTCAGTCTCAGTATTTTGGACGTCACATCCACAACCCAGATAACCTTAGCGGCCAATGACTGATGGCTCAAGCTTCTGAGTTCAGTGATTGTCTACTGTAGTGATGTGCAATGTCAATTTGATGTCACTGCGGCAGTCAAAACACCGAGACCCAAGCTGCGATGAGAGTTGATAGTAGATCTAGAGAGTGTAAACCCCTACTCTGACATTTTTGGTGTTTTGAGCTCAATTCCTTGAAAATGGTAAACTCCTTTACCATTTCTTAGTTAATAAGTGTGAATATTCAGAGGAGTAAAGAGACATAAAATCTTTTTTTTTTGCATATTAAGAAAGTATTAGTTTAGATTATTGAAGATTCTGTAACTCTGAAAATTCTCATGAGGATTGTGATTCTTTGAATTGGATTAAAAGATATGTTAGCTCTGAAATTGTCATAGGGTGTGAGACTTAATGCTTAATGGGGTTGTCCAGCACAGTAATTGTGCTGTGTACTGTAAATTTGATGATGCACAACAAATATAAAAATGATCAGATTGTGCCATATGTTAATATGCTTTGGAACTGTATTGTAAACATATATTGTTTACATTTAGTCCTGATACTTCTTACAGTATTCTATGAGCCTGGTGGATAAAACCACAACATCACATTCTTTGTACATATCCCCTACGTAATTGGCTTTAAAAAGATTGAAAGAGAGTCTGAATAATTTGATTAATTTTATTAACTGCTATTATAAAGTTATTAAAGGGTACTTTTTGTGACTTAAATATTCATGGAATTAAATTGTTATGGGCCATCAATATTTGATTTTAGCCTATGATATTCCTAGGACCACCACCAATCAATTGTGCTATCAGGAGCCTTACATCAGCTTTATATCAGATATAAAATATAACCTTTATTGAAACTTTAACTAAAACAAAACAACCACACAGAAAAACAACCAACCGTGCCACCTACCATGGCCCTAGATAGGAGTCCTAATGTTGAACTACCTGACAGCGGAGGATAGCACCCTAAACACAATCGAGATTGGCGCCCCCGCTCCACGGCGGCTGAACCCTGAATCTCCTATATACCCCTGGATTAGTGCAACATGCAGTCACTCAGTTGTCCAGGAAATGAGCTTTATAGAGGTTCCCAAGATAGAGGTAGTTGAGTAGGCAACAATAAGAAAAGGTGCAAAAGAAGTGCTAGTGACACAGACATTAAAGTGACATGTGCAAAAACAAATGAGTACCCGACTGTACTGCTCCCTGTGACTGTAAGCCTTCCTGTCACCAGAGGTTGTCTCCCTACTAGTCAGCAGAATGGCGCCCCTGCTCCACGACAGCTGTTCCTTAGAATCCCTCATATATATAATGATCCGTAATAAGGGCAGCACAGCAGTGCAATAATATGGAAGGCTGTAAAGTATATGCCTTGTGCAATTTACTAACATTGAATTGAAGTACTAGGCAAAGCAATTATCAAGTCTTGGACAGCACTTATAGTTAGAGGTGATTGAACTCAAACTTGAAAGTTGAGGGTTTGCACCGGACAGTTTGGGCCGAATACTGACTTCTCCTGAAAGTCCTTTGCAATGTTCAAAGTTCCAGTGGGAAGTCCATTGGAGAGAGAAAGAGAAAACATTTTCAGGCTCAAAGTCTGGGTCCCCATTGCTTTCAAACTGATTCAAGGTCGAGTACAGTTCTGGTACCCAAACTGAACTTTGGAATAAAGTGTGGGTCGAGTACCAGAACCTAAACTTCCACAAGTCCACTCATCCATACTTATAATATCAAGTGCCATGTGCATGCAAATTGTTATTTGATATTGTTAGGGCGAGTAAAGTGTTGATAATCTTACTCTGTAGGCATTGCCATTTGATATCTTTCCTAGGCTAGTTTTCTTAAACATGCCCCCCAAAAAATCAGTCTTATAGTGTGCAGCTTGGTTAGCTAAACAAGGGCCCTGTAGGCAAGAGGGTCCCATTGTTCTTATAAGATCTTTACAGTATTTTCTACTTTTGGCTAAATAATATATAAGTATCTATACAAGGGGACCCTTATGTAAAATACCTATATATGGGTCTTTACACAGTGCCTGCAGTTCACTAAAAAAATTTGAGCAAGGAAAATAATGTGGTGACCATTTGTTGGAGAGCAAAAAGCCCATCCACTTTACTGATTTATCTGCTATATATGACCACCTCTGACCCTCTGCTATCATGAATAGGATTCCCTTGAGTCAATATTACACTATGATGGTGTTTGGATACAGATCGAGAGATCTCAAATTGATATATACATAAAAATTAAAGTTCAAACCAGAATCTGGTCTTGTCCTTTGACAAATGAATAAATGTGGTGAATCAGATCACACAGGGTCTTCAATGTGACTAAATAATGAACAAAGAGTAATGTGGGCAGTGGTTATTCAACATCCAGAGACAAGTAACCTTTCAATCTATCAATAAATTATTCCTGGTCATGCTCAGATGGCGTGCTACCTTGTATTGCCGCTATATCATACTGTGTTGGGCAAGTGAGGAATGCTAGTTAGAAAATGGGAACATTTCAGCATTCACTAGCCCGGACTACCCACACAATGAAATGAAATCAAGCATGCCTGCCTTTCCCATGGAGTACAGGATCATAATAAGCACATTTTAGTCACAGAGTGATTAATATATAAATAATGTTTTGCCCGGGTGAACAGTGCAACCAAGCACGGTTTACAATTATGACCACTAGTTCTGAAGCATATGACATATTACTTTAATCCAAGGTTTAAGGTACATGAAAAATGTCAGCTTTTTCAAAAAAGCTCTAGAAATAATAGTATTGAATGCTGCATTACGCGTACTATTCATAGCCTGTGCTAATGCATTGCACTTTTATGTCCAACTACACTCAATTCCTTATTAACTAGCAATTTTTCAGAATTTTTCACTAATCTTATAGAATTACTTATTTGTTAGTTTATTTATTAGTGTCGAATTGGGCTTCGTTTTCAAATTAACCTTTTTATTTGTCTTTTTTTATTATTTAGCCTAGCTGGAAAATGAATATTAAATAATAACTGTTCTCTTCCAAGTTCACATTTCTTACCTTATTACTGTGAAAGCTATTCTGGAAAATGAATTACTTTGATAGAGGGTTGTAAAGCAGTTAGCAATGGATTGAGGATTTAAACTCCCTGGTGGGGATGAAAAAGCAAGCAGGCAGGGGATATGAAAACAATGTCCTCAGCAGCTGCATTTACCACTCATCCATTTATCTATATCTGTCTCTATCTATACATCCATAGATACATACACTGTATATGCTATCTTCCGAAATGTTGACATTTCGTGCCTGACGCTAAGTTCCAACATTGTCTGTTTTCCATCAGGTTTACATTTCACACTCAAGGAAAGGCCACTTTTGCACTGCAAATGATATATCAAGTCTGCTGAAAATTTCTGGGCCACCTATTGAGTTGAAAAAAAAGTAGGTTATCAAAAGCACAATACTGTCCACAAAAAGATGTATTATAAGTGTGCTATATTCAGCATACTTCACGCTGGCTTGTGATGTGCTCCAAACTCAGAACCATGGAAATTACTGTATAGATAGATGGATATATATTATATATATATATATATATAGAGAGAGAGAGAGAGATAGAGATAGATAGATATAAATATATAGCGATAAATAGATATAGATAGATAGATATAGTGATAGATAGATATGAGATTGATTGATAGATTGATAGATAGATAGATAAATAAATAGATAAGGGATAGATAGATAGATAAATAGATAGATAGATAGACTCCAAAAGAGTGAAGGCAGCACACCAATAGATAATATCCACGTTCAATTTATTGGCCCATGTGCGACGTTTCGGTCCCAAGTGTCGACCTTTCTCAAGATAGATAGATATATCTATAGATAGATAGATAGATAGATAGATATAAATATATAGAGATATATAGATATAGATAGATAGAAAGATAGATAGATATAGTGATATATAGAGAGATCGATAGAGTGATAGATGGATAGATAGATAGATAATAGACTGATATGTAGATATATAGATATGAGATAGATAGATAGATAGATAGATAGAAGGATACAGATGTAGATAGATGGATAGATATATAGATATGGGATAGAGAGATAGATAGATATGGGATACATAGATGATAGATAGATAGATGGATAGATGATAGGTAGATAAATAGATAATAGATTGATATGTAGATAGATAGATAGATAGATAGATAATAGACTGATATGTAGATATATAGATATGAGATAGATAGATAGATAGATAGATAGATAGATATGGGATAGATAGATAATAGATAAATAGATAGATGATAGATAGATAAATAGATAATAGATTGATATGTAGATAGATAGATACATATAGGATAGATAGATAGATAGATAGATAGATAGATAGATAGATAGATAGATAGATAGATAGATAGATAGATAGATAGATATGGGAACAACTTCAACTCTGCCATTTATTCTTTTCCATGAGGAGTTGCTGCCTGGACTATAAATGAGCCTTTGATTCAATTCTTTTGTTTAACAGGTTGGCAAGGCGATGGAATAGTCTAATTTAAAAGGGTTCCCATGGCACAAACAAGATTACCAGCTTATGTTCCAAAAAGTATTTATCTTTCTGTTCAAGCTATACTCCATCCATAAAGCAGCTTACTCCTTTTTTCTACAACTGTAGCTTCCCTTTGCACACTTAACTTTGCAGCAAAAGGATAAAATATGTAACGTTGCTCGGGAAGATGCACTGCAGTATAAAAGTTCCTCACTTCTGCAGCCTGGAAATGCGGGAATATTATTCTAGCCATACAATAGTCTGTATATATGTATGTCTTGGCACATGCCTGTCTGACTCCCAAAGACACGCATGTGCTCATTAGTCGCTCTTTGATCTTTGTTGCTGCAGAACCTGCTCTCTTGTTCACAAGTAGTAATAAAACCCCATGTCACATCACAAACAGAGGCTGTAATGATATATGTCATCTGTCCATCCCCATACATCTATATGTTTCCCAATGTGCAAGGCGTGCTTGGGTTCTTGTGAGTGTAAAGCCATTTGTGTCTGAGTGGGTACATTTAGCTGACTGGAAAAAGTACAAAATAATATATCTTGACACATATTGGAAATAATAGACATGCATTTTAGTATAATAGAGATGCTTTTACAAGGAAGAAAGCGGAAGATTATAGGAAACAGCCCCATTTGTGTGAAAGCAGAGCAAGATAATATGTCAGTTAGAAGGAGCTGGGTGCTGCTTGTCAGGGATTGCATGTGCAGGATCACCGAGGGGGCTGGGGGGCTCCGGAGATTGTCTGGCTGCACCCAGGATCATGTAGCACATCCTTATGTTCCAATAACTCCACATCACGTAATGCCATCCACAACACTTGCTTCGGGGAAACATGGTCATGTATTTAGACATCATGTCAGCATGTTACACAAATACAGATACACTGACACATGGTTTGCCATAAACACAATAAGCAGGATACATTACAAAATATCTCTCTATATATATATTGCTCATCAGCTAGTACTTTGTCTCACCCCTGGCATATATACTACATGAAACCACATACAGAGGCATGTCTCTAGTACTAACATATTATGCAGAGATGAGCACTAGGCACTGAATATCTTTTACCTGGAGCCAGTACCTGCATGCACAGTAGACAGATGCATCCGTCTTATTAGAGGTGACTGCTGCAGCTTTCTAATATATAGCCCAGCACCATGCTAAATTCATTTACATGGCTAAATCCACTCGAGCCGTTCATTCCGCTAGACAAACTTACATCTATCATGGCCAGCAAGCCGGACTGGAGTGCACAATCCCTATTTAGAGAGGGCTTTACTTCCTAATACACCGCTGCCGCCGGCTAATTGCCTGACTCACGTCTCGCATTGTCCAGACGCACTAAATTAAAAGTTCCGATACTTAGAGACAAACGGTCTTCGCCCACATTACAATGCAGTCATCGTCAACGGACGGCGTCCCCTCGAAAACACGCAGAAAATACCTTACCTTGCGATATTCTAGCTGTTCCTGGAAGCGGATTGTCCGACCCGGTGCCACAGCTTGAGCGTTTGCCGCTATTTACCCTCTATTCCTGCTTATATTTTCCCAAGGAAGATTCTACTTGATTCTAACTCAGTCTTTTCCTCGCAGTCACAGCATCACTTTTAACTCTAAGAGGCAGGAAAGCGAAGCCAAGGGAAAGCTCAGCCTGTGATTGGCTTTCATTCAGGGCTCCTGATTAATAAGGGAGAAAAAAAAAATCCTCGCTCACACAACACAGCAAGCCTCTGCTGAAAGAACTGCAGTACTTACCATGGGAAGGTTAGGGACTGAGAGGAACGCCGGCTTTTACTGGCAAAATGATTTGCAAGTGAATGCAGATGGAGAGTGGAAGGGGCTTTGTTAAACAGCACATCTGTAGAATGATTTTCTTTG
This sequence comes from Dendrobates tinctorius, assembly GCF_039654945.1. NCBI lineage: Eukaryota > Metazoa > Chordata > Amphibia > Anura > Dendrobatidae > Dendrobates > Dendrobates tinctorius. Next base: position 19,522,863 of record NW_027361693.1, read on the forward strand.
TTTGAAATTTAACGTAATCATAATTCGCACTCCGCCATCTCCATATTGCTGTCGCTCGAGCAGAAAAAAAAAATATATACATGTAAGTATTTCATTTAGCAACGCAGGAAATGATTTTAATTCCAAATCTATAGCGCAGAATCGTATTGCCATTGTTCAAGTTGAATAGATACCCCAATTTTAGGTTATTTTCTTTGTTGGCAATCTTATATGAGAAAGCGGCGTTCAATTTTCATTTGAAGAAAGAACATCTATTCTGCTGCAAAATCCTCCTTCTGTTCATCACATAAATCACCATCCTTCTCCAGGCTTATTTACCCTTGTCTGCTGTGCCGTACCAGGCCAAAGTGATTTCACTGCAAAATATGTTCACTAGCAATCTTTCACGAGAAACTGCGTGTACACAACTGCAGTCACTCAATAATAAATTATATATACAATTAAAAATCTCGCAATCTATTTTATTCTATAGATCAAATCCATTTATCACTACTAGACCCTGTTGTGGTGGAAACCATACTCAACACCCCATCCAAGGGATATCCTCATCGGAGTAAATGATCACCTTAATAAACAGTTGAGGTCCAAAGACTGGGATCCCCAGTGATCCTGAGAATGCAGATGTAGTACTGCATCCTCTCCCTAGCCACATGAATGAGCATGAAACGACGGTCAGCAATATTGACTTCAATGGAGCGGAGCTGCAGTTTGTGGCCGTGAATGACCTTATGCAGAGAAGATGTGAGGTGACTTCAGTACTGCCACTTCTTTATTCGCTGGATGAGTGGGGAATATCTTAATTATTAGCCATCACTTAAAGGTATTTTCTGGACACAAAAATAAAGATAAAAACAGATCTGGTTGTCCATGTAATGGGCCTCAAACTCCCTGTTAGCTTTTTTTTAGTTTTTTTTTTTAGCTCCCCTTCAGCCTACGGCAGCCAACTATGTGGTTTTTAGTTGTGCACATCCTGAACTTCCTGCCAGTTGTCCCTATGTGACTCTAGATTACATTTTTCAAGAGGAAGGGCCAGCAGTGGTCAAATCATTGGTGCTATCTATGGTGCTGGACAGGAGTCATATTCTGTCTGTGTCCGCCACTGGACTGATTTTTATTTGTCCCACAGCTTACACGCTCCCACCCTCTCTGCCTGCCCATCTACAAAGCACCATCCTGTGACTCCAATAAAGTCTGAAGATTGATCAATCAGTGCAGACACAGTTTCTCCCTCCTAGTGTTCCTCCCACTTCACCTAGTATATGCAATAAATGACATTGTCATGCAGTTAGTAATGTTAAGCCCCCGTTACACACTGCGATATCGCTAGCAATATCGCTGTAAAGTCACCGATTTTGTGACGTAGCAGCGATATTGCTAGTGATAGCGCTATGTCTGAAACTTACCTCCGACCGGCTCCCCCGCTGATTATCGCTGATCACACGAGAAGCTCCTGGACCGCTTCCTATGGCGCCGACGAGCGACGCGTGGAGCTGGGCGGGAGGACGCAGGATCGCCGCGTCTGACAGGTAAGTAGCGATCCCTGACCCCAGCGATGTCGCTGATGAGATCTGCCTGTGTGGCAGCTCACTAGCGACCATCTAGCGATGCACCAGTGATCCTGACCGCGTCATATCGCTGGTTGGGATCGCTGGTGCATCGCTAGGTGTAACGGTACCCTTACAGATGGTGGTAGCTGATTGTGCTGTGAGGGATCAATTGGGAGCAATGAGTCATTTAATAGGGCAGCATGGTGGTTATGTGGTTAGCATTGTAGCCTTGCAGCACTGGGGTCCTGGATTGTATGTTCTCCCTGTGTTTGCGTGGGTTTCCTCCGGGTACTCTGGTTTCCTCCCATGCTCCAAAGATAGGTAATATAGATTGTGAGCCACAATGCGGACAGCGAAGATAATGTCTGTAAAGCACTGTGAAATTAATGGCGCTGTATAAGTGAGTAAAATAAATGATGCCCTGTATTACCCCTTTGGCTAAGGTCAAAAGCTGAGATTATTTGTTCTGTGTAGAACCTGCAATGTGCTCTCCCACCTGGGACAATTTGCTTAGGCATCAGAAAGCTCATTACAGAGTAACTGGCTGAGCTGTTCAAAGCACAGACATGGTTCTTTTCTACTCTACTTTGACCAACTGTAGCAAGCAGGACCAAACTGGGACTGATTTTCAGCCCTGGCATTTGAAATCACACAGGTCTACGCTGTCCCAACCCCCAAGCACCAGATGGAGATATATTACTAATATCACCCTGCCTGAAGGAAATCAAGATTTACTACAAGACCTAATCATACCAATAATATTGCTATATAATATTACATAATTATAATACCAAAATAATAATAGTGCAATATTACAGACAAATACCAACAAACCATAACCAAATATTACCACCATATAGAGTATTAATAATACCACCATACTGATCATTAAAAGTGTTGAGGATAAGTCTATGTATCTTCAGACTTCTGAATCCTTATTGAGCACACTGTGAGGATTCTCTGGTGCCAGCATTGGCAGTGGGCCATCATATGACTGCAAATATGGGATATTCACATCCCCAGCCACATTCCAACTAATTGTGCTTGTCTTTGCTAATATCATTGCATTGAGTGAGGCCGTGCACGTTTATTCAGCACGTGACCGCATGTATACAAACTACATACTAGCGATAACATGATCAGGGGCGTAACTACAGTAGGTGTGAGGGTTGCAATCGCACCTGGGCCCTGGAGCCTAGGGGACCCCAAAAGTCCATTTGACCTTTATAAAAAGATTAATGCTACTAAAGACTTGGAATAATAGGGGACCGCATTAGTTCTTTTGCTTTGGGGCCCATTCTGTTCAAGTTATGGCACTGCACATGATCAGCGTGTGAGCTCTGTGAGTATTCAGAAATCCGCAGTCACACAGATTCACTGCAGAAGTTAATTTCAAGCTTGGAAAACTACTTTAAACATGTTGGCAGCAGATTATTCCAAGCATGTGACAACAGAGCCTCTTTGTTCAGGAACAAACAGGAACAATATATGATAAGCTTAATAGAACAGGAACAAATCATTTATGTGTCTCTCTGTGCAGCATCTACAGCAGGCTGCTTCTCTCATACATAGATAGAGAAAAAACAGGAAATACAGTCACATGCTCTCCCTGTGTGAGCCTCAGGGAGTTTTTTTTTTTTTACTTAATAAACAGCATACAAATCTAGCAACTAAACGCTCATATACAGGAATGGAGTTGTTGCACCAAACACATTCCAACACCCCCACTGAACAACTACTTATCCTGTTAAGCCCCCGTCACACACAATGATCTCGCTAGCGAGATCGCTGCTGAGTCACAAGTTTTGTGATGCAACAGCGATCTCACCAGCGAGATCACTGTGTGTGACACCTATCAGCGACCGGCCCCCCTGCCGGGTAACACTGATTGTGCTGGAATGGCCAGGACATTTGGTCGCTGGTCTCCCGCTGGCCAGCACACATCGCTGCGTGTAGCAGGCGGGAGACCAGCGATCAGGAGCTTGTAACCAAAGTAAACAGCGGGTTTCTAAGCTCCCCGCGGCGCTTAGAAACCCTCTGTGTACCTTAGTTACCAGCGCGCTGATGCAGGGAACTGGTAACTAAGGTAAACATCGGGTTTCTAAGCACCGCGCAGCACTTAGAAACCCGCTGTTTACCTTGGTTACCAGCTCCCTGCATCAGTGCGCTGGTAACTAAGGTACACAGCGGCGCCAGCGCTCATCGTCACTGGTGAAGCTGCCTGTTTGGCAGCTCACCAGCGATCATGTAGCGACACACCCGCGATCCTGACAAGTTGATATTGTTGTCGGGATCGCTGGGGAGTCGCTATTATTATTATTATTATTTATTGTTATAGCGCCATTTATTCCATGACGCTTTACATGTAAGGAGGGGTATATATAAAAACAAGTACAATAATGTTAAACAATACAAGTCATAACTGGTACAGGAGGAGAGAGGACCCTGCCCGCGAAGGCTCACAATCTACAAGGGATGGGTGAAAATACAATAGGCGAGGGTAGAGCTGGTCATGCATCGGTTTGGTCGATCGGTGGTTACTGCAAGTTGTAGGCTTGTCGGAAGAGGTGGGTCTTCAGGCTTTTTTTGAAGGTTTCGATGGTAGGTGAGAGTCTGATATGTTGTGGTAGAGAATTCCAGAGTAGGGGTGATGCGCGAGAGAAATCTTGTATGCGATTGTGGGGAGAGGAGATAAGAGGGGAGTAGAGAAGGAGATCTTGTGAGGATCGGAGGTTGCGTGCAGGAAAGTACCGGGAGACGAGGTCACAGATGTATGGAGGACACAGGTTGTGGATGGCTTTGTATGTCATGGTTATGGTTTTGTACTGGAGTCTCTGGGCAATGGGGAGCCAGTGAAGGGATTGACAGAGGGGAGAAGCTGGGGAATAGCAGGGGGACAGGTGGATTAGTCGGGCAGCAGAGTTTAGAATAGATTGGAGGAGTGCGAGAGTGTTCGAGGGGAGGCCACAGAGCAGGAGGTTGCAGTAGTCAAGGCGAGAGATTATGAGGGCATGGACTAGGGTTTTTGCAGATTTTTGGTTGAGGAATGAACGGATTCGTGAAATATTTTTGAGTTGAAGTCGGCAGGAAGTGGAAAGGGCTTGGATATGTGGTTTGAAGGAGAGATCAACGTCAAGGATTACCCCAAGGCAGCGAGCTTGTGGGCCTGGGGAGAGTGGGCAGCCATTTACTGTAATGGATAGGTTTGTTGGGGGAGTCACGTGAGATGGGGGAAAGATGATGAATTCTGTTTTGTCCATGTCAAGTTTCAGAAATCTTGCAGAGAAGAAGGATGAAATAGTGGACAGACATTGAGGGATTCTGGTTAGTAGCGAGGTGATATCTGGTCCAGAGATGTAGATCTGTGTGTCATCAACATAGAGATGATACTGAAATCCAAGGGATTCTATGAGCTGTCCCAGGCCAAAGGTGTAAATGAAGAGCAGGGGTCCTAGGACTGAACCTTATGGGACTCCGACAGATAGGGGGCGAGGTGAGGAGGTGGTGTGTGAGTGGGAGACGCTGAATGTCCGGTCTGTTAGGTATGATGAGATCCAGGATAGGGCCAAGTCTGTGATGCCAAGGGATGAGAGGGTCTGTAATAATAGGGAATGGTCCACTGTGTCAAAGGCAGCTGACAGGTCCAGGAGGAGGAGGACAGAGTAGTGTCGCTTGCTCTTGGCGGTTAAGAGGTCATTGGTGACCTTAGTAAGGGCAGTTTCAGTGGACCGGAAGCCAGATTGTAAGCGGTGTGATGGGGCCCTTAGTCCCATTGCGGTTCTGAAGTCCACAAACTTGCCTCTTGTTAATGGCTTTATACTACCATCAGATAACATCTTGTCAGACTCGCAATAAACAAACTCAAGTACCCACATTCCACAAAGTCACGTAAGTGGTGATGTTTTACATCAATGTGCTTAGTCCTTGCATTTATCTTCTCACTGCTGGCAAGTTTAATGCCTCCCTGGTTGTCCTCATTTATAACTGTTGGTTGAGCTAGTGGCTTGCCAAAATCTTCCAAAAGTTGTTTCAACCAAATTACTTCTTGACTTGCATAAGCCGCAGACATATATTCTGCTTCTGTAGAAGATAATGCGACTGACACTTGTTTTCTGCTGGGCCAAGAAATTGAATTTTCTCCTAACTTGAACAAGTAACCACTTGTTGATTTCCGATCACTTGATTCTCCAGCCCAATCTACATCCACGTAACCTCTGAGAGTGAGCTCTCCTGATGCTGATATCTCAAGATTAAAGGCCCCTTTACATTTAGTGATGCACCAGCGATCCCGACAACGATACGACCCGGTCAGGATCGCTGGTGCATCGCTAAATGGTCACAAGTGAGCTGCCACACAGGCAGATATCACAGCAATGTAGCGATGCAGCAGCGGTCGTTACTTACCTTTCAGATGCGGCGATCTTGACGTCCTCCAGCCCGCGTCCACGCGTCGCTCGTCGGCGCCAGCAGGAAGCCCAGCAGGAAGCGCCCGACGAGAAATGGAGCTGCACAATCTCGCGCGATCAGCGACAGACAGCGGGGGAGCCGGTCGGAGTTAAGTAGCACAAAGCGATATCGCTAGCGATATCGCTGCTGTGTCACAAAATCGGTGACGCTTTAGCGATATTGCTAGCGAAATCGCTATGTGTAAAGGCCCCTTTAGAATTTGAGTTTCTTTAAGATATTGAAGAATTCTCTTAATTGCATTCCAGTCTCTTTGGCGTAGCTTGCTTACACGTCGGCAGAGAATTCCGACTGTGGCTGTGATATCCGGACGACTTGTTGTTGCTATGTACAGAAGCGACCCCACTGCTTGTTTGTAACTCTCATTGCTGGGTAGAAGATCTTCTTCTTCTTCCAACTTAAAGTAGGATGGATCCATTGGTGTTGACGCACCTTAGGTTTCTGACATTCCAAACTGGTTTAGCATTGAGAAAATTTTAGAGCTTTGGTTAAGAAGAAAACTCCCATTTTCCTCTCTCTGGGTTTGGATTCCCAAATAATATGTAACATTTCCAAGTTCCATAGTCTCACAGTGCTGGTTGAGAATTTCATCTAGCTTTGCTATTTCTTTTTCATTGTGGTAGCTCAGTAAGCTCCCATGTCTGGAGTTGGTGAAGGGACTCCATCTCTTCATTAGCATCATTTATCCACTTCTGCTTCTTGTGGACAGGCAGTTTTTGCATCTCTTGCCATGATTGTGGCTCTGGTTCAGGAAGTGTTCTGACCATATAAGAAAGGTATGTAGCTGGGGTACCTTTGTTTGGCCTATCTGATCTCCTGACTGGAGGTTGACTTGGTTCTTCTGTGTCTTCCTTGGTGGCTTCAGAGCTTATCCATACTTCAGTGTTTTCCTTCTTGGCATCTGGGTTTGGTGATTGAGATTCTTGTTCTTGCTTCTTAGGTTGAATAACTGGTGTAACTTCCTGGAATTTGAGTGATACAGAGTTTTAATCAATCACTACATCTCTGCTGATTGTTACTGTGTTGGTTTCTGTGTGCTGGATTCTGTATCCTTTTTGAGTTTCGCTATAGCCCACCAGGACTCCTTGCTTTGCATGTGGTTCCCACTTGGAACATTTTTCTTTGGGAACATACATAATCGTTTTGCTTCCAAATTTCCTGAGGTGCTTCAGGTTAGGCTTCTCGCAGTTCCATAGCTCATATGGAGTTTTATTTGTGGCTTTACCTGGCACTCTGTTTTGAAGATATCAAGCGGTCATGATGCCTTCTCACCAATACGTTGTAGGTAGATTCGCATCAAAAAACATACTTCTTCCACTTTCACAGAGAGTGCAGTTCTTTCTCTCTGCAATGTCATTTTGTGCCGGGATGCATGGAATGGTAGTCTGTAACATGTTTCCATCTTTTTGCAAAATGATTTGCTCCTTACTCCTTGTATACTCGGTTCCATTTTCTGCATGCAGGGCTTTTGCCATTCTTCCAAATTTGTTAAACACTACAGCAAGATATTCTTCAAGTTTCTGTGGAACTTCATCCTTACTGTGAAGCACGTAGGAGACTGTATATCTGGAGTCGTTATCAACAAAATGTGAGAAAATATCTCTTCTTGCTAGGAGTTCAAACACTCTTTGGTCCACATACATCTGTATGTATCTGATCCAGAGGCTGTGCAGATCCAGTGGTGCTTATTTTAGGAAAGGATTTTTTTGGACATTTTCCCTTTAAGACAACTAGTGCACTTCATAATTTGACCACATTGGTTAATTTCAAAACCATTTGTAAGCTGAGCTAGCTTCCTTACTGCTTCTGGGTCTTTGTGCCCAAGACATCTGTTCCATACATGGATACAGTTCTTATGTAGATCTAGTATAGAACTGTACACTCTTTCTTTACATTTTAACTGATAAAGTTCATCTTGGATTTTTCCTTCGGCAAGAGTGTGACCCTTCTTTGAGATGATGCAGCTGTTATCTTTAAAAGTAACTGCATTCCCCTTTTGCATGAGCTTCTTTACTGACCAAAGATTGCTTTCAAGGCTGGGAACATAGAGAACATCCTTTACTGGGATCTTTCTGCTTTGCTGAGGAAAATGAACACTGGAGGTAGCCGTCTCCTACTCCTTCTGAAGTAACATAGTGACCATTAGCTAAGATGACATTTTCTGACTTGCTTTCATTAAGGTAAGTGAAGGAATACTTGTTATTTGTCAAGTGACTGCTTGCACCAGAATCTATACACCATATATGCTTTGCAGATGGGCCTGTACTGGCATTAAATGCAGTTTCAACACATGCAGAATCTTCCTTTACAGCTGTTTTAACCCTTTGATGACTGTTCTGCTTTTTAAGCTGACTCATTCTTGCTTTCCAAATTCTGCAATCTGCTTTAACCCCTTAATGACTGGAGCTTTTTTCGATTTTTTGTTCCCCTTCTTTACAGAGCCATAACTTGTTTATTTTTCCATCAATATGGCCTTGTAAGGGCTTACTTTTTGCAGGACGAGTTGTACTTTTGAACAAAACCATTGGTTTTACCATGTCTTGCACTCGAAAGTGGGAAAAAAATTCCAAGTGCAGTGAAATGGCAAAAAAGTACAATCCCACAATGTTTTTTGATTGGCTTTTTTGCTATGTTAATTAAATGCTAAAACTGACCTGCCATTATGATTCTCCAGGTCATTACGAGTTCATAGACACCAAACATGCTCCTATGTAGCATGATGGTACCCCCAATAGACCCCAATATATTATGATAGTTCACCTCATAGCACCCTACATAGTATGACGGTCCACCTCATATTCCCCCATATAATATGGTGGTCCACCCCACAACAATGTAGCAGACAAGGTGGCCCATGACCAAACAAGCAAACAAGCCCTTCTGGCATTTGCTAGAATTGCTAGATGGCTAGATGGCTACTAGCCGGAAGTAATGAGCTTGAAGTCACACCAACCCAGTCGAAAACTCAGGAGCAGAGCATTATTTTAACAGCATGTTAACTATAAAGTTCCTTTATTTCTGAGAGTCTATACCATGCTTTAATAATTTGGGTCTCCTTAAAAACCCTTTAACCAGATAGACCTCCCTTTTTTGCCAGCAACTCAACAATCAGCAATCAGTTAACGATAGAGAAATCTTCTATGAAAATGGAATGTATCTTGTTTTAACTCCCCTTTTTTACAGTATCCGCCTGTTTGCTCACTTGACAGTAGATTTAGCCACACATGTATGGATTTTGTGGTGTCAGGAACTTCATGAAATAGCACAGTGTGTTCCAATGAGTGCTTGAAGTGCGTGAGTTGTTATATCCATATTTGTAGCAATGATGTTTGACGGGGCTGAGGTGAAGGCTGTTTAACCCCTTAACGACCAGGGTTATTTTTGGTTTTGCATTTTCAATTTTCCCTTGCCTTCTTTCCAGAGCCATATTTTTTTTTAATTTTTCCATCAATATGGCCATATGAAAGCTTGTTTTTTGCAGGATGAGTTGTACTTTTGAATGACACCATTGGTTTTACCATGTCATGTACTAAAAAATTCCAAGTGGGTTGAAATTGCAAAAAAAGTCCAATCCCCCACACTTGTTTCTTGCTTGGCTTTTTTGCTAGGTACATTAAATGCTAAAAGTGACCTGCCATTATGATTCTCCAGGTAATTACGAGTTCATAGACACCAAACATGTCTAGGCTTTTTCTTATCTTAATGGTGAAAAAAATCCAAAATTTGTGGAAAAAAGAAAAAAAAATGCTCTATTTTCTGAAACCCATAGCGTCTCTATTTTTCGTGATCTGGGGTTGGGTGAGAGCTTATTTTTCACAGGATGAGCAGACGTTTTTTAATGATACCACTTTTGTGCAGATACATTCTTTTGATCGCCCATTATTGCATTTTAATGCAATGTCAGAGCGACCAAAAAAACGTAATTCTGGCGTTTTGATTTTTTTCTCGCTACGCCGTTTAGCGATCGGGTTAATACTTTTTTATTGACAGATCGGGCAAATATGAATGCGGCGATACCTAATATGTGTATGTGCGATTTTTTTTTAAAATGTTTTATTTTGGATGGGACGAAAGGGGGGTGATTTAAACTTTTATATTTTTTAATTTTTTTCATATTTTTCAAAATATTTTCTAAAATTTTGGCATGCTTCAATACCCTCCATGGGAGGCTAGAAGCTCCCATACTTGATTGGCTCTGCTACATATAGGCGATGAGCGGATCGCCTATATGTAGCACAATTACTGCATTGCTACTAGCGCCGACCACCGGTTGGCGCTCATAGCAATGTGGCATCAACAACCATAGCGGTCTCCAGGAGACCTCTCGTTATCCAATGCATCGCTGACCCCCGATCACGTGACGGGAGTCAGCGATGCGTGCATTTCCGGCCGGGCGGCCGGCAGTGCTTGTTAAATGCTGTTGTCAGTGTTTGAGAGCGGCGTTTAACTAGTTAATAGGCACAGGTGGATTGCGATTCCACCTGCGCCTATTGCGGGCACATGTCAGCTGTTCAGAGCAGCTGACATGTCCCGGCTTTGATGTGGGCTCACCGCCGTAGCCCTCATCAAAGCAGGGTAGATGACAAATAATGGGCTATGCTATGTCACCTCAAGTACCAGAATGCCTTGCATCACCTGGGTGTGACCCAGTAGCGTGCACCCCTCCTGAGTAACTGGACTGTGGGTGGAGTTTCACCGAACGTTAAAGCCCAGTATCCAGCGCGCCCAACCCAATGCATGAAAGTTAACCCAGAATAGTAATCATTCCTACAATCTTCCCAGTTGGGGCAATGCATTCTGGCAAAGAAACATTATTGTGCCACTTATGTATTCCAGGTTCTTTAAGAAAACCGTTAAATGATGATATGCAATCCATGACATAAGAAAACACTTATTTACTAATCCATACTAGTACTTCGATATGTGTTACAACATACTGGTGACTATACATTTTGATTTAACTTTTCTGTCAATTAATAGTCCATGCAAACCCAATTCACATAAATTCAATTAACTAGCTTTGCGATTTCTTTTGTGGATGGATAATTTTAATGTGCTACATCCTTCCGTACTTAGTGATCCCATACTATAATGTGTCAGTTTAATAAAGTTATAATGTTTCTCTTGATACCTTTTACTTTGGAAATCAATATTTAAAAAGGTGGTCTGAAATGAACCTTGGTTTTAACCCCTTAATGACCGGAGCTTTTTTCGATTTTTCATATTTGTTTTTCGCTCCCCCTTCTTTCCAGAGCCATAACTTTTTTATTTTTCCATCTATATGGCCATGTGAGGGCTTATTATTTGCAGGACGAGTTGTACTTTTAAAAGCACCATTGGTTTTGCCATGTCGTGTACTCGAAAGCTCCAAGTGCGGTGAAATTGCAAAAAAGTGCAATCCCACAGTTGTTTTTTGCTTTGCTTTTTTGCTATGTTCACTAGATGCTAAATCTAACCTGCCATTATGATTCTCCAGGTAATTACGAGTTCATAGACACCAAACATGTGTATGTCCTCTTTTATCTAAGTGGTGAAAAAAAATTCCAAAGTTTGCTAAAAAAAAAAAAATTGCGCAAATTTTCCATTTTTTGTGATCTGGGGTCGGGTGAGGGCTTATTTTTTCCATGCCGGGCTGACGTTTTTATTGATACCACTTTTGTGCAGATACATTCTTTTGATCGCCCGTTACTGCATTTTAATGCAATGTCTTGGCAACCCAAAAAAGGTAATTCTGGCGTTTAGCGATCGGGTTAATGCTCTTTTTTATTGATAGATCGGGCGATTCTGAATGTGGCAAAACCTAATATGTATATGTGGGATTTTTTTTTTTACTGCTCTATTTTGATTGGGGCAAAAGGGGGATGATTTGAACTTTTAGGTTTTTTAATTTTTTTTTATTTTTAAACATTTTTTTTTTACTTTCGGCATGCTTCAATAGCCTCCATAGGAGGCTAGAAGCATGTGCAACCCGATCGGCTCTGCTACATATGGGCGATGAGTAGATCGCCCATATGTAGCAAATTTACTCCTGTGCTTTCAGTGCCGACCACCGGGTGGTGCTGAAAGCCATATGCCTGGAACAACCATAGAGGTCTCATAGAGACCTCTAGTTGTCCAGGCAACATGACGCCGACCCCCGATCACATGACGGGGGTCGGCGATGAGGTCATTTTCGGCCCGGCAGCCGGAAATGCTATTTAAATGCCCACTGTCAGCTTTGACAGCGGGATTTAACTAGTTAATAGGCGCGTGTGGACGGCGATTCCGCTCGCGTCTATTGCTAGCACATGTCAGCTGTTCATAACAGCTGACATGTCCCGGCTTTGATGCGGGCTCAGCGCCGGAGCCCTCATCAAAGCAGGGGATATGTCTAATGACGGACTGTGTCCGTCATTGGACATTAAGGGGTTTTAATCCTAAACATCTATATATTTAATGAAATAGTCCAATCGTTTTTCTTATTTATTCTAATTAAATATTCCCTATGGTTCTCTCTCTCTAATCTAGCTGTTATTATTTTATCTTTTTACATACTTTTAGTTTGATGCTGCTTCATCTGACAATCCCCAGTGCATGTTGGCATACACATATGGCAGATCACCAGGTGGAAGGGACTGCGGTCACTGCCACAGCCCCTTTCCCCATCTTGAAAAGAAGCATCATCAGCGACATCCATTTCAGGGTATGGGCTAGTCCTAGCTCTACTAAGAATGCATCAGTTGTCAATTCTGATGTATGTCAGGTCGAGCTCCCTTGTCTACGTGTGATATACTTCTGAATTGACAATGGCTTTGATGAGAAATGACAAGTTGGGGAGACAGAGCACTGTAGAGAATTAGCATGAAAAGCAGAGACCATTCCCAGTCCCTGAAACAAATGTCACTGATGTCAATTCATTTTTTAGTGGGGATAGAGGTTGTGCTCCTTGATGACATCTTGTCTCAGTTTCCCAGCTTACATTGGGTATTCCAGGCAAAATGTAATCAAATCGGAAGTAATTTAAAAAAAAGGTTTGAGAGAATAGAGAAGGAACAATAGGGACTTTTTAGTCAAAGAATATTATAAAAGCGGTTGTTATTACATTAACCCCTTCCCAATGTTTGCAGTACATATACGTCATTGTCGGGAAGGACTTCCTGACCAATGCAGTATATGTACGTCATACGAGGGTGATCGCTGCTGGGTGTCACTTGATTCTGAAAGCTGACACCTAGCTCTCAGTGGCACTGGAATTTTCAGTCAAGATGGGGTGCAGAGTCTACATTAACGAGAAAAAAAAGTGAACTTTTTTTAATTTACCAAATGGCTGCAATGAAACAAAGAGTGAAACTTTAAATGGGTCTGAATACTTTCTGTACCCACTGTAACTGCTGATCCCTATTATGGCGACACTACAATTACAGAACTATATATGCAGCACATATATACAGATATACACTATACATGTACACATTACATATACTTTATAAATATAGAAACATACACTATATACTGTATATACAGTATACAGACACATACAGTGTCTACAAGCATATATATAAGGTATATGCACACAGAAACATTCAGTTTATATACAATATAAACAGTATGCTCACATACATATATAGTTTATACATGTTTTACACAATATACTGCACACAGGAAGTATACATGTATAATATACATAGACACACATACTATATACTGTACGTACAAACATATATATATATATATGTATATACACACATGCACCACAGATATACACAATCATACTATATATTGTATATATGTAAACACATTCTATATACATATATACAGACACACATACTATATACTGCATGCACATGTGTACAGTTGTAGCCAAAAGTATTGACACCCCTGCAATTTTGTCAGATAATACTCAGTTTCTTCCTGAAAATGATTGCAAACACAAATTCTTTGGTATTATTATCTTCATTTAATTTGTCTTAAATGAAAAAACACAAAAAGAATTGTCCAAAAGCCAAATTGGATATAATTCCACACCAAACATAAAAAAGAGGGTGGACAAAAGTATTGGCACTGTTCGAAAAATCATGTGATGCTTCTCTAATTTGTGTAATTAACAGCACCTGTAACTTACCTGTGGCACCTAACAGGTGTTGGCAATAACTAAATCACACTTGCAGCCAGTTGACATGGATTAAAGTTGACTCAACCTCTGTCCTGTGTCCTTGTGTGTACCACATTGAGCATGGAGAAAAGAAAGAAGACCAAAGAACTGTCTGAGGACTTGAGAAACCAAATTGTGAGGAAGCATGAGCAATCTGAAGGCTACAAGTCCATCTCCAAAGACCTGAATGTTCCTGTGTCTACCGTGCGCAGTGTCATCAAGAAGTTTAAAGCCCATGGCACTGTGGCTAACCTCCCTAGATGTGGACGGAAAAGAAAAATTGACAAGAGATTTCAAAGCAAGATTGTGCAGATGTTGGATAAAGAACCTCGACTAACATCCAAACAAGTTCAAGCTGCCCTGCAGTCCGAGGGTACAACAGTGTCAACCCGAACTATCCGTCGGCATCTGAATGAAAAGGGACTGTATGGTAGGAGACCCAGGAAGACCCCACTTCTTACCCCGAGACATAAAAAAGCCAGGCTGGAGTTTGCCAAAACTTACCTGAAAAAGCCTAAAACGTTTTGGAAGAATGTTCTCTGGTCAGATGAGACAAAAGTAGAGCTTTTTGGGCAAAGGCATTAACATAGAGTTTACAGGAGAAAAAAAGAGGCATTCAAAGAAAAGAACACGGTCCCTACAGTCAAACATGGCGGAGGTTCCCTGATGTTTTGGGGTTGCTTTGCTGCCTCTGGCACTGGACTGATTGACCGTGTGCATGGCATTATGAAGTCTGAAGACTACCAACAAATTTTGCAGCATAATGTAGGGCCCAGTGTGAGAAAGCTGGGTCTCTCTCAGAGGTCATGGGTTTTCCAGCATGACAATGACCCAAAACACACTTCAAAAAGCACTAGAAAATGGTTTGAGATTAAGCACTGGAGACTTCTAAGGTGGCCAGCAATGAGTCCAGACCTGAATCCCATAGAACACCTGTGGAGAGATCTAAAATTGGCAGTTTGGAGAAGGCACCCTTCAAATATCAGGGACCTGGAGAAGTTTGCCCAAGAAGAATGGTCTAAAATTCCAGCAGAGCATTGTAAGAAACTCATTGATGGTTACCGGAAGCGGTTGGTCGCAGTTATTTTGGCTAAAGGTTGTGCAACCAAGTATTAGGCTGAGGGTGCCAATGCTTTTGTATGGCCCATTTTTGGAGTTTTGTGTGAAATGATCAATGTTTTGCTTTTTGCTTCATTCTCTTTTGTGTTTTTTCAGTTAAAACAAATTAAATGAAGATAATAATATCAAAGAATTTGTGTTTGCAATCATTTTCAGGAAGAAAGTATTATCTTACAGAATTGCAGGGGTGTCAATACTTTTGGCCACAACTGTGTGTGTGTATATATATATATATATATATATATATATATATATATATATATGCTAGCTGAAGAGCTTGGCGTTGCCTGGGCTTAGTAAACAACTGTGGTTAGTTATAACAAATTATAATGATTATATTGCACATAAAACCATTTCACATCATATATTCAACACTACAGATTTGCAACACAAATTAACTAAATGATTACCAGAGTATCCTCTCCTGTGTTATACTTTCTGCTGATCTGTGTATCTAATCCTATAATGTGTTACTGACTGCTCAGCCGTGTATCTAATCCTATCCTTTGTGATACTGACTGCTGAGCAGTGTATCTAATCCTATCCTGTGTGATACTGACTGCTGAGCCATGTATCTAACCCTATCCTGTGTGATACTGACTGCTGAGCGGTGTATCTAATCCTATCCTGTGTGAAACTGACTGCTGAGTCATGTGTCTAACTCTATCCTGTGTGATACTGACTGCTGAGCCGTATATCTAATCCTCTTCTGTGTGATGCTGACTGCTGAGCCATGTATCTAATCCTGTCCTGTGTGATACTGACTGCTGAGCAATGTATCTAACCCTATCCTGTGTGATACTGACTGCTGAGCTGTGTATCTAATCCTATCCTGTGTGAAACTGACTGCTGAGCCGTGTATCTAATCCTCTTCTGTGTGATACTGACTGCTGAGCCATGTATCAAATCCTATCATGTGTGTTACTGACTGCTGAGCTGTGTATCTAATCCTATCCTGTGTGATACTGAGTGCTGAGCTGTAAAGAAAAAAGAGGGGGAGAAGCCAGCGCTGCTTGTGGTCAGAACGTAATACATAAAGTGTGAAAACACACATTGGTTTCTATCTGTATTCAAAAATGAGACATTTAGCAAAAAATTGATCAATTGTTTGAGCTACCCCGCCACGTCAAGGCAGTCTCGTATGGGGAGTCCTACTCTACGTTTTTTATGTTCGCTGTGCCATTGCGGCCTCCTAAATGTATAAAATTTGGAAAACGTAGAGTAGGACTCCCCATACGAGACTGCCTTGACGTGGCGGGGTAGCTCAAACAATTGATCAATTTTTTGCTAAATGTCTCATTTTTGAATACAGATTGAAACCTATGTGTGTTTTCACACTTCTTGTATTACGTTCTGACCACAAGCAGCGCTGGCTTCTCCCCCTCTTTTTTCTTGATATTGGTTTTGTGGCTGACCACCACTGTAGCCGTGCGCGCTGGGTCATGTACGCCATTCTTTCTGTTTTCTCAGTGATTGATCTAGGCTGCTGTTCACATTAAACGGCAGCCCTGCCCTGCCCTAGGCTTTATTTGATTACGCACCTGTATCTGGGCCTGGATCGTCCTTTATCATGTGGTGCTGGACAGGCAGTGTGGAGGTTGGACCTGAAATGTCTGCATGGACCTGGCTAATCTTTATCTGCGCTTGTCCTCTCTGGTGCCATAGGAGCGATTCTGAAATGCTTGAGGTACGGTGTGCATGTAATGAGGTCTTGCTTTTATACATTTAGGAGGCCGTAGTGGCACAGCGAATGTGGAAAACGTAGAGTAGGACTCCCCATACGAGACTGCCTTGACGTGGCGGGGTAGCTCAAACAATTGATCAATTTTTTGCTAAATGTCTCATTTTTGAATACTGATTGAAACCTATGTGTGTTTTCACACTTCTTGTATTACGTTCTGACCACAAGCAGCGCTGGCTTCTCCCCCTCTTTTTTCTTGATATTGGTTTTGTGGCTGACCACCACTGTAGCCGTGCGCGCTGGGTCATGTACGCCATTCTTTCTGTTTTCTCAGTGATTGATCTAGGCTGCTGTTCACATTAAACGGCAGCCCTGCCCTGCCCTAGGCTTTATTTGATTACGCACCTGTATCTGGGCCTGGATCGTCCTTTATCATGTGGTGCTGGACAGGCAGTGTGGAGGTTGGACCTGAAATGTCTGCATGGACCTGGCTAATCTTTATCTGCGCTTGTCCTCTCTGGTGCCATAGGAGCGATTCTGAAATGCTTGAGGTACGGTGTGCATGTAATGAGGTCTTGCTTTTATACATTTAGGAGGCCGTAGTGGCACAGCGAATGTGGAAAACGTAGAGTAGGACTCCCCATACGAGACTGCCTTGACGTGGCGGGGTAGCTCAAACAATTGATCAATTTTTTGCTAAATGTCTCATTTTTGAATACAGATTGAAACCTATGTGTGTTTTCACACTTCTTGTATTACGTTCTGACCACAAGCAGCGCTGGCTTCTCCCCCTCTTTTTTCTTGACTGCTGAGCTGTGTATCTAATCCTCTCCTGTGTGATACTGACTGCTCAGCCGTGTATCTAATCCTATCCAGTGTGATACTGACTGCTGAGCAGTGTACCTAATCCTATCATGTGTGTTACTGACTGCTCAGCCATGTATCTAATCCTATCCTGTGTGATACTGACTTCTGAGCCGTGCATCTAATCCTATCCTGAGTGATACTGACTGCTGAGCCATGTATCTAATCCTATTCTGTGTGATACTGTCTGCTGAGCTGTGTAGGCAACAACAGTTGCTTAGTCATCGTGGCAACACGGCCGCATTGCTTATTGTACAGGCACCTTAAAGCCGTTAAAGGCATCACTGCTGCATCGCTCATTACACAGGCACAGGCCTGTACATATTCTGGAGTACAATACATTAGGTAATTAGGTAACAGTAGAACAGTGACTGCAGCTCTGGGTGTAACTTGCATACAATACATTAGGTGACAGCAGAAAAGTGAATGCAGCTCTGGGTGTAACTGGAGTACAATACATTAGATAACAGCAAAACAGTGACTGCAGCTCTGGGTGTAACAGGAGTACATTAGGTAACAGCAGAACAGTGACTGCAGATCTGGGTGTAACTGGAGTACAATACATTAGGTAACAGCAGAACAGTGACTGCAGCTCTGGGTGTAACTGGACTACAATACATTAGGTAAAAGCAGAACAGTGACTGCAGCTCTGGGATTAACTGGAGTACGATACATTAGATAACAGCAGAACAGTGACAGCAGCTCTGGGTGTAACTGGAGTACAATACGTTAGGTAACAGCAGAACAGTGACTGCAGCTCTAGGTGTAACTTGAGTACAATACATTAGGTAAGATCTGAACAGTGACTGCAGCTCTGGCTGTAACAGGAGTATAATACATTAGGTAAGAGCAGAACGGTGACTGCAGCTCTAGGTGTAACTGGACTACAAAACATTAGGTAAAAACAGAACATTGACTGCAGTTCTGGCTGTAACTGGAGTACAATACATTAGGTAACAGCAGAAAAGTGACAGCAGCTCCGGGTGTAACAGGAGTATAATACACTAGATGGTGGCCAGATTCTATCACATCAGGTATTCTAGAGTCTCTGTTAAAATAAAAAATAGTTATATACTCACCTTCCGACGACCCCCGGACTATGTTCCTCCTCTCACCATGCTCCCGGCATCTTCCAGTCCCAGTAATGCTTAGCGAGAAGGGCCGGAGATGACGTCACTCTCGCGAGAGCGCGACTTCATCAGTGGTGTTTCGCGCTAAGCATTACTGGGACCGGAAGATGCCAGGAGCGTGGTGAGAGGAGAGAAAGAGTCCGGGGGCCATCAGGAGTTGAGTATATCACTATTTTTTATTTTAACAGAGACTATAGAATACCCGATGCGATAGAATCGGGCCACTATCTAGTATATATATACTGTATATACACATGCACCACAATGATACTATATACTGTATAAATTGTGAGGGGTTGACTTGCTCCACTGCTTCACAAAGGTAGACACAGGAACAGACCTAGTAGAAATTCACCTGCTGCTTTATTTTAGACAGCATAAACCTTTGCAGGGTCCGGGGAAAACAAACAAAGCTTTTCTGGCAAAAGGTAAACAAAAATAAAGTCTCTCAGAGTCCTTGTCCTGCAGGCTTCACTGCAGGTAATGCACACAGCGTCGTTAGCTCCTATGGGAGCCACGTGGTAGTTTCACCTCTCTCCCAACACACACCCAGACTGAAACACAGGTCCAGGTATATATCACATATACAGGTCATGTGATCATGACATTACTGCAGGTCTTCATACACCTGCAGGTCCTGCAGGGAAAAGGGGTACGCTGAGCGCCCTCCCACCTGCACTCTGGGTGCTCACATAAAACCAGCCTATTAAACTCTGTGCCAGCCACTCAGCACCTAGTGTACTGGAAACACAAAAACATTCCAGTTTCACATCACTGACTGCTGCATGCCCAGTGACATGTACCTCCCTTCCTTCCCAAAGCCAGTGACTCTGTCTGGCATCATCAGACAGGGAATCCTGGAGAGGGCATCCGCGTTG
This sequence comes from Dendrobates tinctorius, assembly GCF_039654945.1. Classification (NCBI taxonomy): domain Eukaryota; kingdom Metazoa; phylum Chordata; class Amphibia; order Anura; family Dendrobatidae; genus Dendrobates; species Dendrobates tinctorius. Next base: position 19,542,677 of record NW_027361693.1, read on the forward strand.
CCATGTAACTTCCCTGGCCTGTGTTGGACCTGAAATGAAAAGTCCTAAATAGCTAAGAACAACCTTGTCACCCTGACATTCTTACCCTTTTCCTCACTGAACCATCTCAACGGGGCATGGTCTGACACTAGTTTGAATCTATGTCCCTGAAGGTAGTACAATAGTGTATCTATTGTGTTACAGTAAAGGGTGTTTTATTGGATGGGAGATACTTTTCTCCCAGCAGATTAATGTTTGGTCGGGTTTTTCCCTAAAGACAGGACCTGCGATGATGTCATGGTCACGTGATCTGCCCATGTGATGTCTACCTCACTTGTGGGAGGGGATATGGGCTATGTAATGGAGATTGGTGTTTGGCACATGGTGACTGTGTGTCTGGAAGTTACAGGAACTTGGTTGGACTTATCCTGAACTTGTCTACAGGATCCCTGTGCTGCAGGACTATAGCAGCAAGACTCTCAACAACCCTGGGAATGGCACCTGGCGGATGCCATGGACCTGGCAGCCGCTTAGTTAAGCCCGTCCCGTGCAAGGGGTGAGTCTGGGACCAGTAGTTCTCCAAGGTGGAGTATATTTATGTTTTTCCTTACTGTCTGTTAATCTGCTGTTTGCAACGTGACATTAAACCACTGAATTTGGACTTTAAGCCTGTGTGTTGCCTCATTACTGCATCCCTGCCATTACCTACCAGAGCGAATCCCTACAATTGGTGGACTGAATGCGGGCAAACGTAGTGAGGCCAGGCTGTTTTTCTAATTTTTGATTTGTACCCCAGCCTATGTCCTGGGTGAAACGAGTGGCACAGACCCAGGCGAGGAACTTTCCAGAAATGGAGGCCACGATAAAAACGCTCATAGAGGCCATGCGACAGCAGCAGCAGGCTATGCAGCAGCAGGCTACACAGCAGCAGCAGGAATCCAATCAGCTGTTGATACAGCATATCACGACAGCGCAGACAAAAGGAACTATCCGGGGAATCTATGATGTTCGGAAAGCGGTTCTTACAGCGGTCCCCAAAATGGAGAAGTCGGACGATGTGGAGGCGTACCTGGAGATGCTCGAAGGAGTCGCTGAGAGAGAGAGAAGCTACCCCGGGATCAGTGGGCAGAAATCATTGCTCCGTTTCTGGCCCCAGGACCTTTGAAAGCGTATCAGGACCTACCCACGGAGCAAAGGGCGGACTACACGGTCATCAAGGGTGAGATACTGGCACGTCTTGGGGTAAATGTGTTAATTCGGGCCCAGTGGGTACACCAGTGGGAGTTTACCCCCTCCAAGTCGGCTTGGTTCCAGTGACCGCATAGTGACTGATAAGTTTTGGAGGGCTTTGGCCCCCCTCCCTCCAGACATGGGTCGGACAGGCATCCCCTACTAATGCCATGCAGATGATAGACCTCATAGAAAGGTAGGGGGCTACCAAAGAGCTACAGGGAGGGACTCCCCAGAAGGTAACAGGAAGGTTCCCTAAGTCTCCACCCCTGGTTCGGCGAGCAGAGCCCAGGAAGGTTGCTCAGGACTTATCTGAGGAAGTAAGGAGCCCCATAATCTGCTGGTGGTGCCAGGAACCAGGTCATATGAGAGCTGATTGTCCCCACCGGGCTGAGCCCTTGGACACAAACTTTGGGTACCGCCAGTCTCACTATGCCGAACCGATGTGTGCAATGGGCACCCTGAAAGGTCCCAATATGGAACATTTGTGTCGGGTTGAAGTGGACGGCACCCCGACTGTGGCCCTATTGGACTCAGGGAGTCTTGTAACCCTGGTACGAGCCAGATGGATACAAACCAGCGAGTATACGGGTCGGAAAATAGGGGTGTTGTGTATGCATGGGGACTTAAAAGACTATCCCACCACACTAGTGGTGATAAACATGCCAGCAAGAAGACAGTGCCACGAGGTGGGGGTTGTGACTAATCTGCATTATGAAGTGATAATTGGAAGAGACTTTCCTTTATTTTCTGTGCTGTGGCCATCTGTTGTCCCACCCACGGAGCAACTGCCGGCACCAGAGGCAACCAGGTTACATTCTCCAGAAGTAGGGCATGAACCTGGTGGCCCTGAGGAAGAAGTGCTGGCGGTTGGGGTAACCTTCCCTTCGGTGGAGGAGGGGAAGAATTCTCCCATAGAAGTATTGGCTGAAGTGGTGGAAAACTTGCCGCTGGGACCCGAGTTGTCAGACTTAAATGTAGCAGGTGACAATTTTGGTACGGCGCAACTCCGAGACCCTACTTTGGCCCGGGCCAGAGAAAATGTACTGTTTTTTAATGGGGAACCCCAACAACCTGAGGAAGCTACAGTGTTACCACGCTTTGAGCTGAACAAAGATTTGTTGTACCGAGTGGAAATGGTAGAACAGTTACTGGTACCTCAGGCATATCGTAGGCTGGTAATGGACTTAGCACATGCAAATGTACTTGGGGGTATTTGGGCCAAAATAAAACCCTTGACCGAATTTTGCAGCGGTTCTACTGGCTAGGGGTCCATGAAGAAGTTAATCGGTACTGTAATTCCTGTCCAGTGTGCCAGGTAACCAATCCCCAGCCTCACTTTCAGAGTCCCTTTTTGCCTTTACCAATCATAGAGGTACCCTTTGAGAGAGTGGCAATGGATCTGGTCGGGCCTCTCAATAAGTCGGCAAGGGGACACCAACACGTCTTGGTAGCTCTAGATTATACTACCCGATATCCTGAGGCCATTCCTCTGCGCCACACATCAGCTAAGCTTATAGCAAAGGAACGCATGGGTATATTTTTTCGGGTTGGAATTCTTAAAGAAATTTTAACAGACCAGGGAACCCCCTTTATGTCAAAAATTCTGAAGGAACTCTGCCGTTTGCTAAATGTTAAACAGTTGCGCACATTGGTCTATCACCCCCAAACAGATGGTCTGGTAGAAAGATTCAATAAGACGTTGAAGAACATGTTTAAAAAGGCAGTTTCCAAAGATGGGAAGGACTGGGATCTCTTATTGCCATATTTGTTGCTTGCAGTGCTGGAGGTGCCTCAGGCATCTAAGGGGTTCTTGCCCTTTGAACTATTGTAAAGCAGACATCCACGGGACTTACTCGATATAGCCAAAGAGGCCTGGGAGAACCAACCTACCCCCCACAAAAGTGTGATAGAACATGTTGCAAAAATGCAAGAAAGAATGGAGACAGTCCTACCCTTAGTCCGGGAACATATGAAGGCAGCACAACAATCACAGAGTCGGGTCTATAACTGGGGGGCTCGGGTAATAACCTTTAGCCCTGGGGATCGGGTGATAGTACTTGTGTCTACCGTAGATAGCAAATTTCTTGCAAGGTGGCAGGGACCCTACCAGATCATGGAAAAGGTGGGGCCAGTAGACTACAAGGTACACCAGCCAGGACAGAGAAGCCAGAACAGGTTTACCATGTTAATTTTCTTAAACCATGGAAAGATAGAGAAAACCTTGGTGGAGATATTCTGCTGCCTGCGTTTCAGATGGAGAAGGCTCCATTACCTCGAGGTGAGGCAGGAGAAGCCCAACCTGCAGTCAAAATTTCAGACACTTTGTCTCCTAGACAGGTTCAGGAGGTCCGAGAGTTCATTAGTCGAAATACAGATGTTTTTTCGGAGCTCCCCGGGCGCACCTCCCTAATCCAATATGACATTGTCATGGAGCCACAGGCCAAAGTCCGACTAAAGCCATATCGGGTGACTGAGGCCTGGTGACAAGCCATCTTAGAAGAGGTAAAAACTATGCTACAGTTAGGGGTCATAGAAGAGTCCCAAAGTGAGTGGGCCAGCTCAATAGTCCTAATACCCAATTCTGATGGATCTCTAAGATTCTGTAATGATTTTAGAAAACTTAATGACATTTCAAAGTTTGACGCCTACCCTATGCCTCGGGTTGACGAGTTGATAGAGCGATTTGGGCAAGCAAGGTATTTTACAACTCTGGACCTCACAAAAGGTTATTGGCAGGTACCCCTAACAGAGGCGGCGAAGGGAAAAAATGGCTTTTGTAACATCCGAGGGGCTGTTCCAGTATAAGGTGTTACCCTTTGGGTTGCATGGCGCACCAGCAACGTTCCAGCGATTAATGGATATTGTTCTCCGTCCCCATCGCAGCTATGCCTCAGCCTATCTAGATGATATTATTGTGTACAGCACCGACTGGGAAAGTCACTTAGCAAAAGTACAGGCAGTGATAGACTCTCTGCGACAAGCAGGGCTAACTGCCAATCCAAAGAAGTGTTCCATAGGGTTGGAGGAAGCTCGGTACTTGGGTTACGTCATTGGGAGAGGAGTCCTCAAGCCTCAAGTAAAGAAAGTGGAGGAAATTTAGAACGGGCCCCATCCCCTCACAACAAAACAGGTAAAAGCCTTTTTAGGTTTGGTGGGATATTACAGGTGATTCATTCCCAAGTTTGCAACCCTGTCCGCGTCTTTAACAGACTGCTTGAAAGGGAGGAAATCTGTGATGGTCCACTGGAATGATCAGTTAGAGGAGGCCTTTATAAAGTTAAAAGGGGTACTGTGTGGTACACCAGTCCTGATCACTCCAAATTTCAAAAAAGAGTTCATTGTGCAAACGGATGCCTCTGAGATAGGGCTCGGTGCCTTGCTGTCTCAGGAGGTTAACGGGGAAGAGCTTCCCATTAGGTTCCTAAGCCGGAAGCTTACCCCAGCTGAAACCAGGTACAGTATTGTGGACAGAGAGTGCCTGGACATCAAGTGGGCACTGGAGTCATTGCGCTACTATTTGCTGGGGAGAACATTTCGGTTGGTTACAGATCATTCCCCTCTTACGTGGATGAGTCAAGCTAAGGAGAGGAATGCCCGAGTCACCAGGTGGTTCCCGTCCCTGCAAAATTTTAAATTTTCAGTAGAACACCAGGCAGGCAGACTATAGGGGAATGCAGATGCCCTGTCCAGAGTTCACTGTATGTCATGTGTCCACCCCCTTATAGTTGAACATAGGAGGGAGGTATGTGCTACAGTAAAGGGTGTTTTACTTGATGGGAGATACATTTCTCCCAGCAGATTATTGTTTGGCCGGGTTTTTCCCTAAAGACATGACCTGCAATGATGTCATGGTCACGTGATCAGCCCATATGATTTCTACCTCACTTGTGGGAGGGGATATGGGCTATGTAATGGAGGTTGGTGTTTGGCACATGGTGAGTGTGTGTCTGGAAGTTCTAGGAACTTGGCTGGACTTAGCCTGAACTTGTCTACAGGATCCCCGTGCTGCAGGACAATAGCAGCAAGACTCTCAACAACCCTGGGAATGGCACTTAGCGGATGCCGCGGACCTGGCAGCTGTTAGATAAGCCCGTCCTGTGCAAGGGGTGAGTCTGCGACCAGTGGTTCTCCAAGCTGGAGTATATTTATGTTTTCCCTACTGTCTGTTAATCTGCTGTTTGCAACGTGACATTAAACCACTGAAATTGGACTTTAAGCCTGTGTGTTGCCTCATTACTGCACCCCTGCCATTACCTACCAGAGCGAATCCCTACACTATGGACAACTTTATGGCCCAACACTGCTCCACATTCGCATAATTTTTCTCACAAGAAGAGAGTTTTTGGCTCAGATACAGGATGAGATGCTCTTCTCCATTTATTTCCTGTGAGAGTAAAGCTCCTAATCCAGCCTCTGAAGCATTGGTCTGTTACACGAACTCCTTCTTAAAGTCTGGTGCTATGAGGACTGGATGCCTATACAGAGCCCGTTTGAGTTCCTGAAATGCCTTCTTTGTGTCAGGAGCCCATTTTAACACAGCCGGTCTAGTTCCACCAAGGAAGTGAGTTAATGGTGAGGCAGTCGTGGCAAATTTCGGTATAAACCGCTAGTAAAAACCCACAATCCCAAGAAATGCTCTCACTTGCTTCTTGGACAGCAGTTGCAGCCAATCCTGAATTGCCTCTATCTTACTCCATTGGGGCTTAATTATGCCTCACCCAACAATGTAGCCTAAATTCTTGGCCTCCTCCTTCCCGTCGGCACATTTCTTCAGGTTTATGGTAAACCCATGCTATCCTCAAGGCATCGAGGACCGCCTGTATTTTTGGGAGATGCGATCTCCAGTTATGGCTGAAGATGACGATGTGATCCAAGTAAGCAGCGGGATACTTCCTATGAGATACCAAGACCCAATCCATCACCCTCTGGAAGGTAGCAGGGGCCACCTGCAGACCGAATAGCATCTTGGTGTAATGAAAGCAGCCATCCGGCATCGAGAAAGCCATCTTCTCGTTGGCACTCTGCGACATGGGAATCTGCCAGTACGCCTTTGTTAGGTCAAGGGTGGTGATATAACTCGTGGGTCCCAGTCGCTCAAACAGTTCATCCATGTAGGGCATCAGGTATGCGTCAACACTGGACACCTTATTGAGCTTGCGGTAGTCATTGCAAAGCAGCCACTCGCCACTGGGCTTTGGTACAAGGACAATGGGACTTGACCAGCCTGTAAGGATTCTGGACTTTTCTTTGTGCCTATTTGCCCTGATCCAAGATGGAGTCTTGTATCTCGCCTTGCCAGGGAACTTCCTATCTGTCCTGATTATTTAAGACCAGGTCGTGTGCTCCTCTTTGCCTGAATATTTTGTTGCTGTTGGCTCCCGAGCTCCTGCTGTTCTGCTATTGGACTTCCTGCTTCTGCTGTTCATTACTCAGTGCTCTGCCTCACCTTGTTCTGCTGCCTACAGTCCTCTGGGCATCTCCCTGATGCTGTCTGTGCTTAGCTACTCTCTGGACTTCTTGCTGGAGCTATATGCCCCTGGAACTGCTGTGGCCTGTAAGGAATCCTGACATTTTCTCCTCTAGGTCTGTGTTTGTGTGGGCTACTGTGTGGGACTCGTGTGGGACTCCAACGTTTTGTGTCTAGTACACACTTGGTTTATATTACTGTTGAACTGGTTATATTAGTGGTTGCTCCCCGCTCTTCAGTTACTCTGGACATTTCTATATTGAGCTGTGTTTTTGTTACAATTTCAGTAAGTGGTCTGTTAGTTTTGATTTACTTCCATCATTCCATATTGTTCTGTGTTTTCATTACTATTGCAGGAAGTTCCTTGTTAGTTTTGTTACACTTGTTAAATATACTTATTTGCATCAACTTTGGCATCAGTGTCATATTAACCAAGGCAATCAGCCTCCGTAGTACTCATATAAGTGTTACAGGATACTCAAGCTTTTAAGGAATTTGCTGGGATAATGTCGACTGAAACAAAGTTGGATCAGTTGTTCTCTATGATCCACTCTTTACAGGGGGACATAGAGGCTCTGGAAAGCAACGTTGCCAACTGGAAAGCCCATTTTGGACAGGCGCTTCAGAATTTAAGTAATCAGATAACAGCACGGGTGCCTCCACATCCGGGGCATCTACTGCCAACTAGTTCTCCAAAGATACCACCATTTAGGTTGAGTGGAGACTAGAGATGAGCGACTTTGCCTTTTTATGGTTGAGTCGGGTTTCATGAAACCCGACTTTCTCAAAAGTCGGGTCGAACGAAATTGGCCGACTACAGGGAAAAGTCGGAGGCCGATTGAAAGACGAAACCCAATGCAAGTCAATGGGGAAGCAAAGTTGGCAGGGAGTGGAGGACAGTAAACACACCTACAGTGCCCATTTCAATGCCAAAAACATCAATTCTTATTACTGAAGCTTGTCAACCTTAATTTACTTCATAATATTAGTTATGCATTGAAAACTGGGGGTTATTTGGCTAAAGTTGTGAGGGGGTAGGGCTGGCTCGAGGTCTTCATGTGCCCTGGGCCAAAGAGTGTCAGTGCGCCCCTTTAACACATACCACAACTCATGATGCTCTGATACGGCACAGAAATATAGGTATAGTACAATGACAAATACTTCACTGCTTACATGACATGACTGATCTATTTTAAATAGTACAATAGCTAAAAAAAGGACAGTATATTATTCCATACAGTATTATGGCCACCACAGTGTGCGCCATACAGAATAATGAGCCCCATATATTTCTCCATACAGAATAATTGGCCACATATAATTTTCCATACAGTATATGATGAGCTCCACAAAATGCTGCAGTATATGAAGGTCCCCATGGATGATGCTCCAGTGTATGATGGGCCCTAATACTGCTCCATATATAATGGGCCCCATTTCTAATGCTCCACTGTATAATGTGCCCCATAGATGCTGCTCCAGTGTCTGATCTGCCCCATTTACAATGCTCCAGTATATGATGGGCCTCATGGATGATGCTCCAGTGTATGATGGGCCCAAATAATGCTCCATATATAATGTGCCCCATTTCTAATGCTCCAGTGTATAATGGGCCCCATAAATGCTGCTCCAGTGTCTGATGTCCCCAATCTGGAACGCTCCTGGGTCGCCCTCTCACACCCAGGGCAGCGGGGTTCTCGGTACCGGGCCGGTGTCAAGGTGGGAATGTGTCACAGCAGCAGTGACCCGGTCCGTGGCCCTGGGCGCCCAATATCAATGGCGGTGATGTTAATGGTGTAATAGTTTATTTGGATAATTCGTGACGCCAACTAACCAGCTACCTCTAACTCTCACTCTTCCCACTCTTTTATATCATCTCACTCCAACCGCCTCCCAGCACATCTCGTGTTACAAAGCAGGGTTCCACGAGGGGTGCTCTGCTAACCCCCATCCTGAAGCTGTTAGGTGGCCCCACTGTACTATCCTGTGTGTGGAATGCAGGTGTGGAGTGTGGTCAGGTGTTCCCACCTTACCTGGATGGTGGGGCACTACACCTTAGGAGAAGGTGCAGTACCTCTGTGGCGACTGAAGCCTCAGGGGCACTACACTCCAGTATATGATGGGCCTCATGGATGATGCTCCAGTGTCTTATGGATCCTAATAATGCTCCATATATAATAGACCCCATTTCTAATGCTCCAGTGTATAAAGGGCCCCGTAATTGCTGCTCCAGTGTCTGATGTCCCACATTTGGAATGCTCCAGTATATGATGGGCCTCATGGATGATGCTCCAGTGTATGATGGGCCCTAATAATGCTCCATATATAATGGGCCCCATTTCTAACGCTCCAGTGTATCATGTGCCCCATAGATGCTGCTCCAGTGTCTGATCTGCCCCATTTGGAATGCTCCAGTATATGATGGGCCTCATGGATGATGCTCCAGTGTATGATGGGCCCTAATAATGCTCCATATAAAATGGGCACCATTTCTAACTCTCCAGTGTATCATGTGCCCCATAGATGCTGCTCCAGTGTCTGATCTGCCCCATTTAGAATGCTCCAGTATATGATGGGCCTCATGGATGATGCTCCAGTGTCAGATGACCTCCATTTTGAATGCTTCAGTATATGATGGGCCCCATTTTTAATTAACCCAGGCATGGTATGTGAAAAGAGATCCATGGAGTAATCTGAAGTGTGTGCTGCCACATCCTTCACTTTTGGTGTGGGTGAAGGACAAAAGGAAAGTGGTTGCTCCTGACCAGAAGCCCGCACTTACGACTCAGTGCTTGCATTTTTTTAAACTTCAGAAGAGGAGGCGATAGAGCTGGAGGTTGTTTCAACAATGTAAGCCAAAAACAGTTCCTGATGCTCCGGCTTTAAAAGCAGTCTACCTACTCCCAGAAAACGGAGCCTTACAGGCCTTCCAGAGCTACACCATGACGCAGGCTCAACACCTCCTGCCTTAGCTGCTATTGTGTTTTTGGCACTACAAACAGATGCACCACCACCACCATCAGTACCAGGTGGCCCCCACGCCCATGTCCGCATCCTCTTCCACCATACTTCCTCATGTTTTAGAAAATTGACCCAAAACACCAGCAGATATATGGAACTCTATCAGAAGCGTACAGCTCTATACAGTCTAGGGATAACAGTAAATCTCTGTATATATTTCATGAGTCATACACAGACGCTCACAGGCTCAGTATGGATTACCCAATAAAATAGAAAGGTGAAAAAGGGTACAGTATCACCAGAAACAAGGTATATATAGTATAATGTAAACATTCTGAATCTCCATATACATTTCAGGAGGCAGACACAAGCGCTCTCAGGCCCAGTATGGATTACACAAGAATATGAAAAGCTGTAAATGGGTAATGTAACACAAGCGTACATCTGTATACAGTGTTAGCCAAATTTGAAATCTCGGTATATATTTCCGGAGTCACCCTCAGACGCTCACTCAGTCTGGGTTTGACCATAATAAAAAATGTTGTAGAAAAGATACTGGATAACAAGATAGCAAGTATATATATATTATAGGGTACAATTTAAATCTCTGTATACATAGTCCCGTAGTCAGTCTCAGACGCTTACTCAGTATGGATTTGACCGTAATCCTAAATGTCGTACAAAGGTACTGTATAACAAGATACAAGTTGTATCAAGTATAGGGTAAAAATTGGTATCTCCGATTCACCGTATATATAGAAGGCGTAAACCACACATGCTCACTTACAATGGACGATACCGTAATACAAAATTTTGAACAAAGGTACTGTGTCAGCACTTACCAGGTGTATCCAGTCCAGGGGTAATTTTAAATTTCTGTCTATACTTCCGTAGTCAGACAGACACTCACAGGCTCAGTATGTATTACACCAGAATTTAACAAGTAGAAAAAGGGAAAGGTAGTCGAAGCGTACAACAGTATACAGTGTTGTGGTACTTTTAAATCTTTGCATATATTTCAATCTCAGTAAGCCAGTCCAGACTCCCCGCTACTGGAAACTACATGGATACAAGTTAGTGTAATGACAAAAAAAAATTTTTTATGAAACCATGTGCAATGGAGGAACTTTTATGGGTTATTTAAGAATAAGTATTGCTTTTTTTTGTTTTTTAAAAAAGTTCCCCCTTTCATTCAAATGAAATAAGGCAAAAATGGTATTTTTCCGCCAAAAAAGGACATGCAATTTTGCATTATTATCTTTTATGTTGACAATAGGAGGGCAGATTCCTCGTCCAGATAGACCTGTTTGCTTTTACACTGTTGCTGGAATTTCTAGAAGACATTTTCTGAATGCACTTCTTGATCATAAAATTTGAAGCTTTGCACTGAAAATGAAAAGATAATACTAAGTTCCAAAATATTTTAAAATATTCCAGAATGTTCTAGATGTGAATAAAATACCACTTTTTGTTACAACTTAGAAAGATATTTTCTTTAAAGATTAAAATTATAAGACGAAAAATCTTTTGAAAAAGAGGGGGAACTTTTTTGAATATTTTACAAATTTGATGATACTAATGTCATTTGAATGCAATTGTTCCTCCAATGTAAGGGGTTTCATTTTCATTTTGCAAAATTTTTAAAATTGTCATCACCCTAATACAAGTACAGACGGAAAGTCGAGTGTTAGCAGAAATTTGGGAATTACTCATCGCGGGAAAACCTCCCGGTACATGTTGCAGAGGCGATGCAGACCCTCAATTACTGTTTCTGTGGAGACAGTGAAAATGGTTCTTTGTGAAGAAAGGATTGTTTTATTGCAGTAGCGTGGATCACATCACCATTACTTGTCTCCATCAAACTGTGATCACAGGGAGAGATGTAGACATGGTCCTCACTGCCTATCATGATGTGTCTGGTCATTTTGGAGTGCAAAAGACAGAAGCCACAGACTGTAGGCGATTCTATTGGATTGGCATGAGAGGAGACAGTGAATAATGGTGGCAAGAATGTCACAAGTCTGTGACTATCACAACTGTGAAAGGTGATCATAAAGCACCACTGCATCCGCTAGTAAGTTGACGTTCATTACAAATGGTAGCCATTGATCATCTGAAGGCCAGCAGGAAAGGCCATAGCTACATCTTACCCATCATCAATCAATAAACCAAATTTCTAGTGGCCGTCCCTGTGAAGGATTTAACTGCCCAGACTACACAGCGGTGGAGCAGGGAGAGGTAAGTATTGCAACTTGCAAGTGCTGTGGCCATGACCAAACAGGGGGGGCATACTCATGGTCGATGGTACTGGCACAGGGCCCCTCATAGTATGCTGGTTTGTCTGACGGCGAGTGGGCCCCCCACCGTCAGAGACATTGTATTGTTCTATGAGGGGCCCTGTGCCAGTGCCATTGGCCATCTGTGGGCCCATCCACCTGTTCAGAGCAATGGCACTTTCCCGGGTGCGCCAGATGTTGACCCCAGCCATTGGGGGGGTGGGCAGCCCACTTAGGGAGGTTTAAAAAAATGGCATATGTTGATGTGTTGGCTGGACATTCAGCTGCTGCAAAGGGTGGAATTGGGCAAGTCCAAGGAAGAGGACGTCAAAAGCGAGGCAGTTTTCTGGCAACCTATGTGTCATCAGGGGAAGGTGGGACAAAATCCTTTGAAACCCATGCATGGTTCATTTTAATGAAGGTTAGATCATCAACATTTTGGGTAGACAGACGGGTCCTTTTTTCTGTCAGGATTGATCCAGCAGCACTGAAGACTCGTTCAGATAGCACACTAGCAGCAGGGCAAGCGAGTTCCTGTAAGGCATATTGTGCCAATTCAGGCCAGGCGTCCAGTTTAGAGGCCCAATAGTCAAAGGGGAATGACCTGTGAGGGAGAACATCGATATGGGAGGAGAAGTAGTGTGTAACCATAGTTGACAACTGCTGTCTCCTGTCACTTTTAATCGATGCAGTATTAGCAGTCGTGTGAGCGGTACTTGATAAATCATTCCACAACATGGTCATTCAACCCCTGTCTCCAACGCCACTTCGGCTGTGTGCAACACGAACATCTCTTCCATTGTTCCCACTACGGCTTGTGGGAGAACCAGCACCGCTGCTGTGTGCTGGGAATGCCTCAAACAAACGGTTTACCAGAGTTGCTTGTTTGTTAGCCAATATTATCTCTAGGTTCTCCTGTGGCATGATGTTGTGTAATTTGCCTTTGTAGCGTGGATCGAGGATGCTGGCCAGCCAGTAGTCATCATCCCTCATCATTTTGGCAATGCGGGGGGTCCCTTTTTAGGATCCACAAGGCATAATCGCACATGTGGGCCAATGTTGCAGGTGTCAATGATGCACTGCCAGTGGTGGGTGGAGGAGCACTTTCTGGCAAATCCACATCCCTACAGTCACGCACAAACACTGTACCTGACCTTGGAACGCCAACATTTTCTCTTGACCCCTGAGAAGCATCCTCCTGCCCAAAATAATCATCCCCCTCATCCTTCTCCTCCTCTTCCTCTTCTTCTTCCACCTCATCCAGGACAGTTCCATGAACAGACAATGGCTGACTGTCATCAAGGCTTCCCTCCTCCTCCTCCTCCGCTGCAGATGCCTGATCCTTTATGTGAGTCAAACTTTGCATGAGCAGACGCATAAATGGGATGCTCATGCTTATGATGGCGTCGTCTGTACTTACCAGCCGTGTGCATTCCTCAAAACACTGAAGGACTTTATAGAGGTCTTTCAGCTTTGACCACTGCACACCCGACAATTCCATGTCTTCCCTCAAACTGCCTGCCTGTGTATCCTCCCACAAATGCATTACAGCCTGCCTCTGTTTGCACAGCCTCTCAACCATGTGCAGGGTGGAGTTCTACCTTGTTGCAACATCTATGATTAGGCGGTGCTTGGGGAGGCGGAGCAATCGCTGCAGCTTCTGCATACGAGTGGAGTGGACGTTTGAGCGACGGATGTGCGAGCACAGTCTTCGCTCCTTATGGAGCTGGGATGTTTACTCCGGATAATTATTAAGGAAGCACTGCACCACCAGGTTCAAAGCATGAGCCAGGCAAGGTATGTGTGTGAGTTTTGCACATGCTATGGCTGTCACAAAATTACGGCGATTATCACTGACTACCTTGCCTGCCTCAAGATGTAGACTGCCCAGCCATGACTCAGTTTGTCGCTGCAAGTAGTCGGCCAGTACCTCCGTGGTGTGTCTGTTGTCACTCAAAGACATCATCTTTAACACAGCCTGCTGACGCTTACCACTAGCTGTTCGATACTGGGACACCTGGCGTGCAACACTGCCAGCTGCGGATGGAGTGCTCGTGCGACTGCGCTCTCTGGACGAGCTTTCACTAATGGATGAGGAGGATGGTCGAAAGCCTACAGCCAACTGTTTCCTATACCGTGGGTTAGGCAGCACTGTTCCTCTGCCGCTGTCCCCAGTGGAGCCTGCATCAACCACATTAACCCAGTGCGCAGTGATGGACATGTAACAGCCCTGGCCATGCCTACTGGTCCATGCATCTGTTGTGAGGTGCACCTTTCCACTCACTGACTGTTTTAGTGCATGGACAATGCGGTCTTTCTCACGCCGGTGGAGGGCAGGGATGGCTTTTCGAGAAAAGAAGTGCCGACTGGTAGGTCATAGCATGAGGTCGTGGAAAACTTAGCTTTCAATCAAACGGTAGGGCATCATCTCTACAGAAATTAGTTTGGCAATGAAGGCGTTCAAACAAAGTGTACGCAGATGAGAGGATGAGTACTTTCTTGTCCTACTCAGAGTGTCTGGTAGGGTGAGCTGGACTGGAGAGCTGCATATGGGGGAAGTAGAGGTGGACCGGATGGAGTGAGAGGGGGTTGGTGATGGTATTGGTGGTGATGGCCTAGATTCAGTGTTGTGTTGCAAAACCATTGTGATTCCCTGAGTGCTTTGGCCTTGCGACGACACCTCCACATTTAGTGCTGGTTGTGTGCTTAATGGTGGCGGTGGTCTTACAGTGGGGGAAGCGATGGAGCGTTGCTAGTTACCTTCAGTCGGAGCAGGTGCACATGTGCTACCTGAGGTTTTGTAGTCCGTCCACGCTTGCAAGTGCATGTTGATTAAATGTCTAAAGCCCCCGTTACACATCGCTAGCAATATCGCTGTAACGTCACCGATTTTGTGATGTAGCAACGATATTGCTAGCGATATCGCTATGTCTGATATTTACCTCCGACCGGCTCCAACGCTGCTCATCGCTGGTCGTGCGAGAAGGTCCTGGACCATTTCTCGTCGGGCGCTTCCTGCTGGGCTTCCTGTGGCGCCGACGAGCGACGCGTGGACGCGAACGGGAGGACATCAGGATCGCCGCGTCTGACAGGTAAGTAGCGACCAGATTCTGGCTCAAAAGACTGCGAAGGCAATGTAGTGCTCTGGGTCGCTGTACCAGCAGAATCATCTAGCAGTGGCTGTGCATCAGTGCACTCCATGTCAGATTCATCTTGGACTGGGGAATTCTGGATTTGACTGGATAACCCAGGCATGATATGTGAAAACATCTCCATAGAGTAATCTGAAGTGTGGACTGCCACATCCTTAACTTTTGGTGGAGGTGAAGGACACAGGAAAGGTGTTTTTCCTGACCAGAACCCTGCACTGACGACTCCGTGCTTGTAGGCTTCGAACGTTCAGAAGAGGAGGCAATAGAGCTGGTTGCTGTTTCGGCAATGTACGCCAAAACCTGTTCCTGATGCTCTGGCTTTAAAAGCGGTTTTACTACTCCAAGAAAAGCCAACCTTACAGGCCTTCTTGGGCCCGAGGATGATGCAGACTCAACACCTCCTGCCTTAGCTGCTATTGTGCTTTTGCCAGAACCAGCCGATGCACCACCACCATCAGTACCAGCTGCACTCCCCTGCCGACGTCCGTGGCCTCTTCCACCATACTCCCTCATGTTTGGGAAAATGTACCAAAAATACCAGCAGAGAGATGGTACTGTATGAGGAGCATCCAGCTGTGTAAGGTGTATTAAAAAAATTAAATCTACGCATATATTTTGTTAGTCACAGACGCTCTCATAGTATGTATTGGACCGTAATCCAACAAGCATATATACGGAACTCTAGCAGAAGTGTACAGCTGTATACGCTTTTTGTGTAACTAATAATCTCCGTATATGTATTTACGGAGTGTTACACACAAACGCTGACTCTGTATAGATGTGACTGTAATGCGAATGGCAGATATACAATACTGATTGAGAATCGGACAGCTCTATACGGTGTCTGTATGGAAAATTGTCAATCTCCGTCTATTTGTATACGGACTGACACACTCTGTCTCTGTCTAGTTTTGACCGTGATCAAACAGCAGATATACAAAACTGTTTGAAAAGCGGACAGCACTCTGAGGTGTAGGTCTGAAAAAATGGAAAAACTCCTCGGCTTTTTTTTCCAGAGTCACACACACATAGCTTCTATTTGTCCGTGATACAAGGCGGTACACGGTAGTGTGTGAGGAGCGTACACCGCTATACGGTGTCTGTATGGAAAATAGATGGAGATTGACAATTTGTGTAGGGACTGACACACGCTGTCTCTGTCTAGTTTTGACCGTGATCAAACAGCAGATATACGAAACTGTTTGAAAAGCAGACAGCACTCTATGGTGTAGGTCTGGAAAAACGGAAAAACTCCTTTGCTTTTTTTCCAGAGTCACACACAGATAGCTTCTATTTGTCCGTGATACAAGGCGGTACACGGTAGTGTGTGAGGAGCGTACACCACTATACGGTGTGTGAAAAAATGAATGCTCAATAACTCACCAGGACAAAATAATAAAAGTTGGAGTGCTTTGAGAAAAGCAGTTCGAACAGTAGTGTGCACACAGCAATGCAGCTTGCAGGTAGCCTTTAAAGGCAGCCTAATCACCACCTGCGCTGCTGCACACAGCAAAAATCCTCCCCTTTCACTGCACACTAACTGTATAGTGAAAAGCGCTATCAGAAGAAGCAGGTTTTTTTTCTTCTTCCCTGCCTAACGCTCTCCCTGTTGAGAATCAGCAGCAGCACCTCTCCCTATTCTAAGATCGGCAGAAGTAAGATGGCAGTCGGCGGTCACAGCCTTTTATACCCACTGTAACACCACACAAAGCCAGCCAATCACTTCAATGCCCTTCTCTAAGATGGTGGTGGCCGCTGCCCATGTCATCGCGTTGCCCACAGTGTGCGTCCACCTTCATTGGCTGAGAAAAGGTGCTGGAAGCATTATTTGAAATGCAACTTTGGCGCTCTGATCGGCGACCTTATGGCCGACCTCACGCTATGGTCGGGTTTCGATCGGCAAAACCCGACTTTAGCTAAAGTTGGCTATTTTTTAATTTGACCGACCCGTTTCGCTCAACTCTAGTGGAGACCTCTACAAGTTTTGTCGGTTTGTGAATCAATGCCTTTTGTATTTTGATGTGCATGCCGACCACTTCCTTACTGATTGATCCAAGGTTTTTTGTATGATCATTTTACTTACTTCCTGAGCTCTCACATGGGCGAATTTGCTTATGGTGACTCATGATCCTCCTTTGAATAACCTTGACTATTTTCTTCCTATGATGTCTATGATGTTTGATGACCCCAATGTTGCACTACAGCTGAGACCGCCTTGTTATCTTTACTTCAGGGTAAGCGTTCTGTCATTGAATGCGCTACTGAGTTTAGATGGCTGGCTATGTAATTTGGGACTGTTATTCCCCATTACCCATTTTTAAGAGGGGATTTTCTAGTGCAATGAAAGACAATTTAGTTCATGCAGATGCTCTTCAAGAGTTAGACGCCTTTATACAACATTGTGTATGCATTGATAGGCGAATTACTGAGCGTAGACAGGAGAGATTTGCAGCCTCTAATCATGTCTCTAACTCTTCCTTTTCTCTTAGGCTGTGTTCAGACACAGCGTTTTTTTTCGCATTTTTCCTGCAGATTTACCAAAAAATCAGCTCAAAAAATGCTTAAAAGAAGCTTCCCATTCATTTTAATGCATTTTGCACTTTTTGAGCATATTGATGCGTTTTTACCGTGAAAAAAATGCTTTGCGGTAAAAATGCAGCATGCTCATTCATTTTGCGGTAAATTCCGCATTTCTGGCTATTTTCTATGTGTCTGGGGACGCGCGGAAAAAAACGCGTGTTTTCTGGGAAGGAGTCCTGTTTTTATGCAGAAATTTTCTGCATACGTGTGCACATAGCCTTAAAGAACCTACAGGCAAATCCTCTTGGGAGGCTGAACCAGTTCCCATGCAGGTGGATGCTTTATGGCGGCGTGAGAGTAACGAGTGCAGAGAGCATCTTTTTCGAGAAAGTCTGTGTTTTTACGGCGGTTTGTCAGATCACTTTCTTATCAACTGTCCCAAGTGGCCTTGCAAGGTACTGGCCACGGTAGGGGAATTTTAGAATCAGGATGCTGAATCTGTTACATCGGAGTCTAATTTTTCTGTGAATGCCATCTTTCATTCTCTGTCTGTGACCTCCTCTCCTAAAACCCAGAGGGATAAAGAGACACATTGCTCCCTTCCCATTAAGATCTGATTGTCGGGACAATGGATTCCCTGTGCAGCTATTGTGGATTCAAGGGCAGAAAGTACCGTATTTTTCCGACCATAAGACACACTTTGTTCCCCCAAAATTTTGGGGGAAAGTGGGGGGTGCGTCTTATGGTCGCAATATACTAACCTACGGTGCGGTGGTGGCAGCGGGCGGGGCTCTGCGGTGCGGTGGTGGCAGCGGGCGGGGCTCTGCGGTGCGGGGGTGGCGGCGGGCTGTGCTTCGGTGCAGGGGCGGCGGCTACGCCGGCATTTCCTCACAGCCCGCAGGCCCCCGCACATCCCTTGCAGGTACAGATCTCGTCCCGAGATCTCGGGGGACCGAGATCTCGTTGCCGAGATTTGAATCTCGTCCCCCGAGATCTCGGGACGAGATCTGAACCCGCGCATGCGCCGTCCCCGACCGGCGGCCATCTTTCCGGCGTCCATGTTCCCGGAGGCCTCTGCAACATGGCGGCGGCCAGTAAGGGATGTGCGGGGGCCTCCGGGCTGCGAGGAAATGCTGGCGGAGCCGTCGCCCCTGCACCGGAGCACAGCCTGCCGCCCCGCTCACCCCGCAGAGCCCACCTGCCGCAGCTCAGCACAAGGCAACTGCCCCAGCACAGCACAGCTGCCCCTGCCCCAGCACAACTGCCCCAGCCCCAGCGCAGCTGCCCCAGCCCCAGCGCAGCTGCCCCAGCACAACCAACCTGCCC
Source organism: Dendrobates tinctorius (assembly GCF_039654945.1). NCBI lineage: Eukaryota > Metazoa > Chordata > Amphibia > Anura > Dendrobatidae > Dendrobates > Dendrobates tinctorius. The sequence goes on from NW_027361693.1 coordinate 19,561,591, forward strand.
CAGCACAGAGCCGCCACCGCACAAGCCTGGACCACTGAATGACCCCTGTGACTACTCCTCCACCTGTGCCGGATCCCTTCCCAGGTAAGCTGAATTCGGACTGTAAGACAGACCCCCATTTGACACATTATTATTTTTTTCCCTATTTTCCTTCTGAAAATAGGGGTGCGTCTTATAGTCCGGTGCATCTTATAGTCCGAAAAATACGGTAATTTTATGGACTTAACCTTTACCAAGGAACATGGCATTCAGACTCAGCAGAAAGCCACCCCAGTAACTTTGGAAATGGTGGATGGTTCCCCTCTAGTTTCTGGACCAGTAGATCAGGAAGCTACATCTAGAAGTCTCCATTGAACCCGATCATCAGCAAATGCTATCATTTATGTTGATCGCCTCACCACTTTTCCCTTTAATTTTAGGAATTCCATGGCTGCAGTTGCAAAATCCTACCATCAACTAGGAGACCAAGGAGATCACTTTCCCATCAAGAGAAACACCAGTAACAAGCCAGGCAACTCCTCGGGACATGGAAAGCACCACTGAGGTATCTTTATTATCATTTATTTATAATGAATTTTCGGATATTTGTGAGAAGAAAATGGCAGACCAGCTTCCTCCTCACAGACCTTATGATTGTCCCATTGAACTGGTTCTGGGGGGCAGCTATTCCATTCAAGAATATCTACCCACTAGCAGCTGCAGGCATTGAAGGAATACATTAAAGCAATTTTAGCTTAGGTTTTCATTTACTCCTCCTCATCACTGGCAGGAGCACGCATCTTTTTCATTAAAAAGGATGGAACTCTCAGACCTTGTATTGATTATTGAGAGCTCAATAAGGTAACCATCCGGAATCGCTATCCTTTACCATTGATTCCTGAACTGCTGGAAAGAGTACGACATGCTAAAGTCTTCTCTAAGTTGGATCTTCGAGGAGCGTATAATTTGATTCGGATCCGCTCTGGAGATGAATGGAAGACTGCATTTAGATTTTGGTATGGGAATTTCGAATATCTTGTGATATTTTTAGAGATCTATTAGACCATTTTGTCGTGATCTATCTAGACGTTATTTTGATTTTTTTCTGATTCATTGCAGGAACATCAAGAGCATGTTAAAACCTTCCTGAGACGTCTGAAAGAGAATCATCTCTACATTAAACCTGAGAAATGTGAATTCCTTCACACAGAGATTCAATTTCTCTGGGTATGTCATCTTGCCACCGGGGCTTAACACGGAGGAAAGTAAGATCCATGCTATTCTTGATTGGCCCGCATCTAAAAATGTCAAGGAGGTACAGCGTTTCATTTTACTCGCAAATTTTTATAGACGATTTATTCAGAATTTCTCTGAGATTGTTCGACCCATTACACAGTTAACCAAGAAGGAAAAGATTTTCTTGTGGTACTCACAGGCTCAGGAAGCCTTTGATTGTGTTAAGTCCCTGTTTACTTCTGCACCTGTACTGATTAACCCTAACCCAGCACATCCTTTCATTGTGGAAGTGGACTCTTCGGACTGTGCTCTGGAGGCCATCCTTTCATAAAGAATGGGAGACAAGGTTCTGTTACATCCATGTGCTTTTTATCACAGACTTTCCGCTGTAGAGAAGAACTATGATGTGGGAGATATGGAGCTTCTAGCCATTATTGCTGCATTTAAGGAATTGAGGCACCATCTGCAGGGGGCAGCACAAGTTATTGTGTCCATGGATTATTGCCATCTGGAATTTCTTAGATCTGCTAGATGTCTTTCTCCACAGCAGGCTCGTTGGAGTCTACTTTTGAACCAATTTAATTTTATCATTTCGTACCTCCCAGAGTCACGTAATGGGAAAGTGGATGCTTTGTCCCAAATCCATGCCAAGGATTCCTTACCTGGGACCTCACCCAAGACCATCTTGTCTGATGCCTACTTTGTTGGATTCATTCAGAATAAGGATTTATGGAAGATCATTAAGGAGGCCTATGACACAGACCATTTCTTGCCAACCTGACTGCTGATGTGAACTTAATTCTTAAAAATGGTATGTTGGTCTGGGATCAATGTTTATACTTTCTGGAGGCTGTAAAGCTACAGGTCCTCATGTTTGTCCATGACTCCAAGTTGGCTGGTCATTGGGGGGAATAGAAGACACAGGAGTTCCTCAGCCATTTTTTTGGTGGCCTACCTGTTTGAAAGATGTGAAGAGCTACAATCTCTCTTGTGAGGTATGTGCACGCTTTAAAGGGCATGTCACACTAAGAGATATCGCTAGCAATATCGCTATAACTTGTGACGTTATAGCGATATTGCTAGTTATATCGCTGTGTCTGATACTTACCTATGACCCGCTCCCCCTGCTGATTATCGCTGATCGCGCGAGAACGTCCTGGACTGTTTCTCGTCGTCAGCTTCCTGCGGCGCTTCCTGCTGTGACAACGAGCGACGCGTGGAGCCAGGCGGGAGGACGCAGGATTGCCTGGTGTGACAGGTAAGTAGCGACCCCCATCCCCAGCGACGTCGCTAGTGAGATCTGCCTCTGTGGCAGCTCACTAGCGACCACTTAGCGATGCACCAGCGATCCTGAATGCGTCATATCGCTGGTCGGGATCGCTGGTACATCGCTAAGTGTGACAGTACCTTTAGACTCCTCATGTATCACCTATTGGATTGCTTCAACCACTAACCTTCCCCTCTCGCATTTGGGGGTCTATTTTGATGGACTTTATAGTAGAATTGCCCACGTCTGGAGGAAAGAATTCTATTCTGGTGATTATAGATTGCCTTACTAAAGCTGACTACTTCATCCCTTGTACTGGTCTTCCCTCTGCCAAGGAGACGGTAGATCTGGTCATCCAGAATGTGTTCCGGCTGCATGGAGTTCTGAATGAAATCATCTCCGATCGGGGAGTGCAGTTTACATCCAGGTTCTGGAAGGGATTCTGTTCTGCGCTTGGTGTTAATTTTGTCTATCTTCTGCATATCATCCTCAGAGTAATGGGCAGACAGAGCGGTCTAATCAGACTCTGGAACAGTATCTTCAATGCTATTTCAACCATTCACAAGAAGACTGGTTGAAGTTGCTTCCGCTAGCATAATTTTGTTACAACAATTCTCAGAGTTTGTCTACTAAGGTAACACCCTTCTTTGCCAACCTTGGTTATCATCCCTGTATTCTTCCCAGATCCCTGATCGATGTACCGGTGCCTGCAGTTCATGAGAGGTTGGCGTCAATGAGACAGAATCTGGAAACCTTGAAGGAATCACTATCTACTGCACAGGAGAGATTTAAAAGATCTGCCGATAGGTTTTGGAGACCTGCACCTTTGTTCAAGGTCGGGGACTCTGTGTGGTTATCCACAAAAAACTTGAGATTGACCATTCCATCACAGAAACTGGGACAAAAATTCATCGGCATGTTCAAGATCTCTGGGATGATGAGCTCCGTTGAAAACCACAGAAAGAGGAAAAAATCCTCCAATATTCAGGAGAACACCAAAAACAGGCAGAGATGCTTACCTGTGTAAACAGGCCTCAATACATCTGCACTAAACAGGGTGCAGCGGACCCAAGTAAAATGGCATCTGCACAGGTGCAAAATACCAAATGAGAGAGCCAGCCTACAATCAGGGATTGGCCGTGTGGCACACCAGCACAAAGAAAATAATCCGTATGTGGCAGTGTTCACACAGGGAATGCAGAGCATCAGGTTCACAGCCTCTTAGTAACACCATATACGGGGGCTGCCCAGTGATAACTATAAAGCATCCCGTGTAAACAGAGGCCACATTTTACAGAACCATTTGGGCCCAACTGCACCCTGAAAAAGATATAAAGTGCATAAAAACATATAAATATATGTAAGGTATTGGTTGATATTCTGGCCACAATATGTAAGCTGGCAATCCTCGCCAAGGTTCCTTACACTTGCCAGTCCTACTCTAACATGAAAACCACAGAAAGAGGAAAAAATCCTCCAATATTCAGGAAAACACTAAAAACAGGCAGAGATGCTTACCTGTATAAACAGGCCTCAATACATCTGCACTAAACAGGGTGCAGTGGACCCAAGTAAAATGGCAACTGCACAGGTGCAAAATACCAAATGAGACAGCCAGCCTACAATTAGGGATTGGCCGTGTGGCACACCAATACCAATACCTTACATATATTTATATATTTATATGTTTTTATGCACTTTATATCTTTTTCAGGGTTCAGTTGGGCCCAAATGTTTCTGTAAACTGTGGCCTCTGTTCATACAGGATGCATTATAGTTAGCACTGGGTAGCCCCCCTATATGGTGTTACTAAGAGGCTTTGAACCTGATGCTCTGCATTCCCTGTGTGAACACTGTCACATGCGGATTATTTTTTTGCACTGGTGTGCCACACGGCCAATCCCCGATTGTAGGCTGGCTGTCTCATTTGGTATTTTGCACCTGTGCAGTTGCCATTTTACTTGGGTCTGCTGCACCCTGTTTAGTACAGATGTATTGAGGCCTGTTTACACAGGTAAGCATCTCTGCCTGTTTTTGGTGTTTTCCTGAATATTGGAGGATTTTTTTCCTCTTTCTGTGGTTTTCATGTTAGAGTAGGACTGGCAAGTGTAAGGTTTGTCAGCTTACGTATTGTGGCCAGAATATCAACCAATACTTTACATATATTTATATGCACTTTATATCTTTTTCAGGGTGCAGTTGTGTTATGAGACGGGTCACCGAGGAGTATAGCAGGCCCAGGCTAAGCCACAGAAAACCAGAGAGGTTGGTAACTAAGCGGATGCAGACCCCTGATCCTGTCCACACAACTAGCAGTAGCCGTGGAGCGTACCTATGATTATCCTAGACGCCTCTGCACAGCCGGAGAGCTAACTAAGCCTAAAGCAAGACAGGGGAAATCTAAACTGCCCCGGAGCAGACCCCAAAGGAATAGATAGCCCCCTAACATATATTGTCAGTGAGACAAGATGAAAACACAAATGCAGACAGAAAAATAGACTGAGCAAACGATGGGGCCCACACTGATTAGACAGGACAGGAAAGGAAAGACACTGTCTGCAATCACGCAAAAAAACCCTGCAAAAAGTCCAACTCGTCTGATTCACAAAAACACTGACGTCGCACGACTTCGACCCCACTAATCAGCACTCTGGTATATTCTGAAAGCAGAGCAAAAAGAGACCAATATAAAAGTGGACAAAACAAACTGGCACATGCAGTAACATATTGGCGGTGATTCAGCCCAGCCCCAGCAGGAGCTAGCTGACCCGCACAAAGCAGAGATAAACAAAACCAGATCAAATCCAAACAGAATAGCAAATAAACCACTTAGCTGAACATGCAGGGAAAGAGCAGGAGACATCAGACCTCAGGAGGCACAAGAAGAAACTCACCAGCTGGGATAGAGGGAGTCAGCTGTCTTAAATCCCAATCAGAAACCCCAGATCTCTAATCGTCTTCCTCATTATCAGGTGGCAAGCCTCTGTCAATCAGATCAGCTCCACTACCTCCAGTAACCGCCAGAGGGAGCCCAGAAAGCGAACTATCAATCTGACCAGCTCCACTATCTTCAGTAATCACCAGAGGGAAGCCAGAGAGAGAATTCACAACACAGTTGGGCCCAAATGGTTCTGTAAACTGTGGCCTCTGTTCACACGGGATGCATTATAGTTAGCACTGGGCAGCTCCCCTATACGGTGTTACTGAGAGGCTGTGAACCTGATGCTCTGCATTCTCTGCGTGAACATTGCCACATACAGATTTTTTTTTTGCACTGGTGTGCCACACGGCCAATCCCTGATTGTAAGCTGACTGTCTCATTTGGTATTTTGCACCTGTGCAGTTGCCATTTTACTTGGGTCCATTGCACCCTGTTTAGTGCAGATGTATTGAGGCCTGTTTACACAGGTAAGCATCTCTGCCTGTTCTTGATGTTTTTATGATGAGCTCCGTTGCCTGTCATCTGAACTTACCAAAGACCTTGGAGGTACATTCTGTGTTTCATGTCTCCCTATTAAAACCAGTGTCTCCAAAAACTTTTTAGGGTCATATTATGCCTCCTCCTCAGCCTGTGTTGGTGGACAAACAAGAACAGTTTGTTGTGAAGAAGATTCTGGACTCTAGGATCTGCTGGAACCAACTGCAGTACCTCATCAAGTGGCAAGTATATTCGTCTGAGGAAAACTCTTGGAAGCCGGTGAGCAATATCTGTGCTCCTCAAAAGATTACACTATTCCATCAGAAATATCATGAAAAGCCTGGTCCTGGGTCATCCTGAGGCCACTTCTGAGGTGGGAGTAATATAAGGATTCCGGATTTTCCTTTGTACCTATGGCCTGATAACCTTCAGCACTCATAGAGGAATATGTGTACCTGTTTAAAAGAGACGTAAAACTAGAGTCAGTGGTATGGTAATATTGTACCAATAAGCACTATGCAAAGGGCCAGTTAGTGAAAATGACATACCAAGAGGAATAAGCAAGATAAATCACTGTAGAGTCACAATTGTAGACCTAAAACATCATAAGGGAATATGAGTACCTGTATATGTGGAGCGATGAACTGAACCCAGTTATATAGTGAAGTTGTGCCCAAAAGGACAGCCAGGAAGATAAAATAATATGTTAAGTGAAATCACTAAATACTAAATCACCAGAATATAAACAGAAAAAGTGAATGTATAATTACCTGTGCTGGTAAGAATGCTGGCGTGCTACCGTTAAGGATGGCAGGAAGTGCTCAATGACAGAAAGGACTCAGTATAAATACAGCCTTTAATGTCATCATATTCGGTAACATCGTGTGCGCCGGAGAGCTATGGAGAAACCCGAAGTGCGGATCTTGCAGGCTCATGTGCCGTGGTGCTCAGAGTGCCAAACATGAAGAGAAACATGCACACTTAATATTTTGTGTTTCTCTTGCCTGGAAGCCCTCTCCCTCCTTTCATCAAACATGGGAGAGGGGTCTGATGCAGTGCTCAAATATTATTATTGGTATGTTATTGGAGCAAGACAAACAACTTTTTACCTCTACTAAGCTCTGTATTAAGGAGCTTGAGAACAAACTTGCCACATTTGATGAAACCCATTGGTCGCCCCTTTTAAATTAAAGTTGAAAGACACACTGGATAAATTTAAAAAGAGGTGATATCCAGGAAACAAAAAAAATTTCAGAGAGATCGTCTGGATTTCAATGGTCAGGGTGCTTTCAAATGGAAACACTACGGCAATTCTCGCCAGACCAAACAATTGGTTCCACAACGCACTTATGTACCCCCTGAAACTACATCCGGGGCTACCAGTTCCAGTGATTTTTTTTTGTCAGGGGGCAGTGATCCTGATATAGGACCAGGCATGGATGCAAGCATCCGAAATCTCAGAAAAAGCCAAACGGGTCGCAGGCACGCTGCATCACCTTTTTGTCGCAATTACAGAACCAGGCGACATTAGATGAAATTGACAGCCTCTCGTGCAATGAGTCTTCATCACAGGTACAGTCCTCTGCTTTACAAATTATTAATTTATCTGACCATGAGCTGAGGACAGCCGAGGTTTCTGTTCTACAAGGAGACTTACTTTTTATCCTACGTTGATGATGAACAAATTTGACTTGGTCAAAGATTTGCTTTTATATAGCAGGAAACAGGTTTTACAGGTTATACATCTGACTACCTCAGTGGACTAACAACGGACTTTCCAGGATTTGCTTGATCTATTGGAAGAAAATGCCACCCAAGCAGGTAGGAGAGTTTTTTCACACAAGAAAAAATCAGCTGCTGATTCTGAATAAGGGAGAGCATTAGGCAGGGAAGAAGAACAAAAAAACTGCTTCTGCTGTTAGCAATTTCCACTGTACAACACAACAGTTTGTTTGCAGTGACAGGGGAGGATATATTTTTGTGCATCAGCTCTGTTGGTTATTAGGCTGCCTTATAAAGCTCCCTGATAGCTGCATTGCTGTTGCACACTGCTGTGCAAACTGCTTTTTTAAAAGCAAAAATACTTTTCTTCCTCTTTTCTGCACAGTTACCAAGCGTTAATTTTTCCACCCTTTTGTGTGCAGCAGTCCTGCTTATTAGGCTGCCTGCTGCCATACTTGGACTGAGAGCATCATTGTCAGCCTCCTAAAATCTTTAGGGAGCTTCCAATTCTCCCCAATACTATATACAGTGGGGAAAAAAGTATTTAGTCAGTCAGAAATAGTGCAAGTTCCACCACTTAAAAAGATGAGAGGCGTCTGTAATTTACATCATAGGTAGACCTCAACTATGGGAGACAAACTGAGAAAAAAAAATCCAGAAAATCACATTGTCTGTTTTTTTTTCATTTTATTTGCATATTACGGTGGAAAATAAGTATTTGGTCAGAAACAAGCAATCAAGATTTCTGGCTCTCACAGACCTGTAACTTCTTCTTTAAGAGTCTCCTCTTTCCTCCACTCATTACCTGTAGTAATGGCACCTGTTTAAACTTGTTATCAGTATAAAAAGACACCTGTGCACACCCTCAAACAGTCTGACTCCAAACTCCACTATGGTGAAGACCAAAGAGCTGTCAAAGGACACCAGAAACAAAATTGTAGCCCTGCACCAGGCTGGGAAGACTGAATCTGCAATAGCCAACCAGCTTGGAGTGAAGAAATCAACTGTGGGAGCAATAATTAGAAAATGGAAGACATACAAGACCACTGATAATCTCCCTCGATCTGGTGCTCCGCGCAAAATCCCACCCCGTGGGGTCAGAATAATCACAAGAACGGTGAGCAAAAATCCCAGAACCACACGGGGGGACCTAGTGAATGAACTGCAGAGAGCTGGGACCAATGTAACAAGGCCTACCATAAGTAACACACTACGCCACCATGGACTCAGATCCTGCAGTGCCAGACGTGTCCCTCTGCTTAAGCCTGTACATGTCCGGGCCCGTCTGAAGTTTGCTAGAGAGCATTTGGATGATCCAGAGGAGTTTTGGGAGAATGTCCTATGGTCTGATGAAACCAAACTGGAACTGTTTGGTAGAAACACAACTTGTCGTGTTTGGAGGAAAAAGAATACTGAGTTGCATCCATCAAACACCATACCTACTGTAAAGCATGGTGGTGGAAACATCATGCTTTGGGGCTGTTTCTCTGCAAAGGGGCCAGGACGACTGATCCGGGTACATGAAAGAATGAATGGGGCCATGTATTGTGAGATTTTGAGTGCAAACCTCCTTCCATCAGCAAGGGCATTGAAGATGAAACGTGGCTGGGTCTTTCAACATGACAATGATCCAAAGCACACCGCCAGGGCAACGAAGGAGTGGCTTCGTAAGAAGCATTTCAAGGTCCTGGAGTGGCCTAGCCAGTCTCCAGATCTGAACCCTATAGAAAACCTTTGGAGGGAGTTGAAAGTCCGTGTTGCCAAGCGAAAAGCCAAAAACATCACTGCTCTAGAGGAGATCTGCATGGAGGAATGGGCCAACATACCAACAACAGTGTGTGGCAACCTTGTGAAGACTTACAGAAAACGTTTGACCTCTGTCATTGCCAGCAAAGGATATATCACAAAGTATTGAGATTAAATTTTGTTTCTGACCAAATACTTATTTTCCTCCATGATATGCAAATAAAATGAAAAAAAACCAGACAATGTGATTTTCTGGATTTTTTTTTCTCAGTTTGTCTCCCATAGTTGAGGTCTACCTATGATGTAAATTACAGATGCCTCTCATCTTTTTAAGTGGTGGAACTTGCACTATTGCTGACTGACTGACTAAATACTTTTTTTCCCCACTGTACACCTTGTACTTTGTCATACACCAGCCACTTTCAGCCTGTTAAATTGAGGTGTAATCTATAGTGGGCCTGAGATAATAGTTCAGCCTCCTAAAATCTCTAGGGAGATTCAAATTCTCCCCAATACTATATACACCTTGTACCTTGTTTAACAGTACCATATAGCTGGTGGTATTTTGGGTACATTTTCCCAAAAATGAGGAAGTATGGTGGAAGAGGCCGTGAACGTGTTAGGGATGGCGGAACGCACCAGATTATAAAATAGTAGAGAGTGCATTCGCAGCCGGGGTCCACCGTGCAGAGGTGGTACAATGCTGCTAGGTAATGGCGGAAGGGAAGAGCGACGTGAAAACAGTAACACGTGGGTTACGTCACCCAGTGTGAACAGGAGCGGATTATGTTACTTCACAGAACCGCACAGCCGCTTGAAAGTGAATGCCGGAGTCTGTTTAGCTCACAGAGCCCGGCCACAGAGCACACAGCAAACAGCCACAGAAGTCCACCACAAGGCACGGGGTTAGAGTCCTTCTAGGCCACTGAGCGCATGGCGTCGCTGCCACGAACGCCGCTATAGATGCTGGCTAAGGAGTGCGGAGCACTTGCTCTGAGGCGTGCCGAGTCACTGATAGTGACTAATATCTGACTCAACTCTGTCCTACCTGTGCCTAAGCCTGGGCGCTAGCAGGCTAGGCTGCACAACACATGCGTACCAAGGGTAGGGGTTTGATAATGAGTCAGTCACCAGAGACATTCATACGTGTAACCATCACTCACTCCTTATAGTCAGAAAATACTGGCTATCCTAGCGCATGGCTGAGCGGCCATGCGAACCTTTTATAACCTCGAGTGTCCGGACCTTCCTGGCTTCTCGAATGGGCCAATCCGAACACGAGCAGGACCTGAGCACGTGACCTTTGATCTCCAATGGGAGATCATACCACGGGCATGCTCAGTGGCCCGACATGAGGACTTAGTCCCTGGAGAATCTCGCTGCTGAGCAGCATGCATTGCCATAGTTGTGCCAGAGGCAGCAGCAAGCAAACCCACGGAGATGGTCTGGGCAGAGCGCCGGGACTGACGAGTTTGCTGAGCAAGCTCCTCTGCGGCTGGAGAGGAATGAGAGACCGCCGGAAGTAAGGCTTGGGATTCTCGCTGTGCAGCGACAGAATTACAATGCCTAACATTACCCCCTCCTCTCTGAGCCTCACTCCGCTCAAACTCCACAATGAGGAGAGGAGCGTGGATGTTCTCCACTGGCTCCCAGGTCCGAGCCTCTGGACCATGACCCTTCCAATCCACCAAGTAAAACTTTTTGCCCCACATCACGTTGCATCCCACGATGGCATTGACCTCAAACTCGTCAGACGACAGGTCTGATGTCCTGGCAGATGGCTCAGAAAACCGGGACTTGTGAACTGGCTCAAGGAGAGACGCATGAAACGTGTCCGAGATAGCCAAATGTGGTGGAAGGGCCAGACGGTAGACCACAGGGTTAACCTGCTCGAGGACCTTGAAAGGGCCAATATAGCAATATAGCACGGTGTGAACTTAGCGGATTCCACCCGCAGCCTGATGTTTCGAGCGGAAAGCCACACTAAGTCGCCAGGAGCGAAGGTCAGAGCAGGGCACTGGCGAGAATCAGCGGAGGACCTCATTCTCTCCTTGGAGGTCCGGATAGCATCCTGCGTGTGATCCCAAATGTCACGTGCCTCCACCGCCCAGTCTGCCACCCTAGAGTCGGTGGATGACACGTGCATGGGCACCGGGACGTGCAGATGCTGACCGTAATTTAAGAGGAATGGGGTCTGACCAGTGGAGTCGGCCACAGCGTTGTTTAAGGCGAACTCCGTCCACGGCAGCAAGGATGCCCAATCATCCTGCCTGGCCAAGACAAAATGTTGCAGATATGTCACCAGGGTCTGGTTGGCTCTCTCAATCAACCCATTCGTCTTGGAATGATAGGCCGAGGAGAGATTTAGCTCAATGCTGAGCAGAGAACAGAGCTCTCTCCAGAACCGAGACGCAAACTGGAGACCCCGGTCACTGACAATTTTATCTGGCATGCCGTGCAGGCGGAAAACATGTTTAATAAACAACGCTGCCAGACCCCGTGCCGATGGTGGCCGAGAGAGTGGTACCAGATGCACCATCTTGGAGAAATGATCGGTGACCACCCAAATGACAGTGCTGCCACTGGACTTGGGCAGACCCACCACAAAGTCCATATCGACCATCTCCCAGGGCCTGTCTGCAACCGGCAGAGGATAGAGTAACCCAGCGGGCCGCTGCCGAGAGGACCGATTCTGGGCGCAAGAGACGCACACCTGAATATAGTCCCTGAGGTCATGGGCCATATGCGGCCACCAGTACGTCCTCGCCAGGAGTTCAGAGGTCCGTTTGATCCCAAAATGGCCACCCACCCTGGACGAATGGGCCCAAGAGAGGACCTCCGGTCGCAGATGGGCAGGAACTAAAGTCTTGCCCGGAGGTACAGACTCGAGAGCAACCGGAGCCACGGTCCTCAGGCTCTCTGATGGGACTATCAACCGAGGCTCCTCCTCCGATGACACCACGGAGTGGGAAAGAGCATCGGCCCAGACGTTCTTCTCCCCGGAGACAAAAAAGGAGGGTGAAATGGAATCGGGAGAAGAAAAAGGACAATCTCGCCTGGCGAGAATTCAGCCGCTGGGCTGTCTGTAAATAGACCAAATTTTTGTGGTCGGTGAACACCTGGAATGGATGGCGAGCCCCCTCCAGGAGGTGTCTCCACTCTGAGAAGGCCAGCTTCATTGCTAGCAACTCCCTGTCCCCGATGGAATAATTCCTCTCCACTGGTGTGAAGATCTTAGAGAAGAAGAAGCATGGGTGCTTCCGACCTTGCGAGTCCTTCTGAAAAAGGACCGCTCCAGCACCAACGGAGGAGGCATCCACCTCCAAGATGAAGGGCTTATCTACATCAGGGCGATGTAGAATGGGAGCGCTAGCGAAGTGGGACTTAATGGAGGCGAAGGCCTTGGAGACAGTCTCCGACCACAGTTTGGGATTTGCACTCTTCTTGGTGAGGGCAACCAACGGAGCGACCAAAGTTGAGAAATGGGAATGAATTGGCGATAGTAATTTATGAACCCCACAAAGCACTGCACCGCTTTGAGAGAATGGGGTTCCTGCCAATCCATCACTGCCCGTAGCTTGGCAAGATCCATGGCCAAACCCTGGGCTGAGATGATGTAGCCCAGGAAAGGCAAGGACTCCTGCTCAAACACACATTTCTCCAATTTGGCATAAAGAGAGTTGGCCTGCAGGAGATCGAAAACTTTGCAAACATCTATCCGGTGGGAGTCAATATCTGGAGAGTAAATGAGAATATCATCCAGATAGACTTCTACCGAGGTGGTAAGCATATCCCGGAAGATGTCGTTCACAAAGTCTTGGAAGATGGCTGGTGCATTGCATAGCCCGAAGGCATCACTAGGTATTTATAGTGCCATCTCTGGTGTTAAAAGACTTCTTCCATTCGTCCCCCTCACGGATGCGAATCAGGTTATAGTCTCCCCGCAGATCGAGCTTAGCAAACACTCTCGCTCCCCGTAGCCTATCAAACAGTTCCGATATCAGGGGCAAAGGATACTTGTTGTTAAGACCCCTGTAATCAATGCATGGACGTAATTCTCCATTCTTCTTTTGGACAAAGAAGAATCCTGCACCCGCCGGAGACACCGACTTCCTAATGAATCCTCTTGCCAGATTCTCCCTGATATACTGAGACATGGCCTCTGTCTCTGGGAGAGATAGTGGATATACTCGACCCCGGGGAGGCTCAGCACCGGGCAAGAGGTCAATAGGACAGTCGTACGGGCGGTGCGGTGGAAGGGTCTCTGCCGCCTTCTTGGAGAATACGCCTGCATACTGTCGATATGGCTTGGGAAGCGAGGAGAGATCTGCAGGAACCTCAGAAGTGGCGACCTGTATGCAGTCCCTCAGACATCTACCCTCGCAGGCCTTTTCCCGAAGGCCACACTATATGGGGAGAGTGAGATCGCAACCAGGGAACCCCTAGGAGGACCTGGTTGACCCCTTTGGGCATAACAAGGAGAGACAGCATCTCCTGATGAGAAGGAGACAAAGAGAGTCTTAGTGGAGACGTCTGGTGGGTGATTTGGGACGGGAGTGTCGCCCCATTCACCACTCTGATGGTGACTGGTTGAAGTAGCAAGACCAGGGAGACTGCGTGTTGTTGAGCGAAGGCAGATGACATGAAATTACCCTCCGCCCCTGAGTCCACACAAACCTCCACCATCAGAGTGGAGGAATTAAATTCTAATGTGAAGCGAAAAAAGAAGAAATATGCAGCACTCACCGATATAGCTGAAAAACTGTGCGTCTTTATTTCACATAAATTCCATCAAAAGATGTGTGGACCTGCAGGACATTAGAGGAATGCTAGGGGAGGGAGGTGCCGGACAACGGCCGTTTCGCAATTACTCGCTTCTACGGGTCCCCGTGGTGGGCACCTCCCTGGTGGCCAGGGCGTCTTTGATGTGATCAGCCAGGCCTCTACAGAATATGGGTATGAGAACCTTATCTGGCCACTCCAACTCCGAGACCAGAGTTCTGAAGAGGATGGCATACTGGCTGACCAAAGACGCACCCTGGGTCAGAGCCAGCACCTGAAGTGCGGTGTCGTGCATGACCCGAGGACCCAGTAACACCCGCTTCAGAGTGACCAGAAAATGGGTGGCACTCTGTACCTGGGGATCCCCGCGCTCCCACAGCAGGGTGGCCCACTCCAGGACCCTGCCCAACAGGAGGGAGATGATAAACCCCACCTTGGCCCGCTCGGAGGGGAATCGTGTGGCCAGCAACTCCAGGTGAATGGAGCACTGACTCATGAAACCCCTGCATGAAGCACTATCGCCCGAGAACTTCTTGGGCAGCGGGAGGTGGGACAAGGTCGGGGCAGGACTGGCCATGGAGACACAGGCGACAGGCTCTGTAGCTGCATGGACGGCGACTGAAGTAACATCCGCAGCTGAGGTGGAACGCTCTAGTGCTGCCAACCTACCCTCCAACTGCTGGATGTATTTATGCAGTCGCTGTTCGTCCACCATTACTAGCCAGACCCTGGCGCTAGGATAATGTTAGGGCTGGTGAAACGCACCAGATTATAAAATAGTAGAGAGTGCGTTCGCAGCCCGGGGTCCACCGTGCAGAGGTGGTACACTGCTGCTAAGTAATGGCGGAAGGGAAGAGCGGAGTGAAAACAGTCACACGTGGGTTACGTCACCCAGTGAGAACAGGAGCGGATTCTGTTACTTCACAGAACCGCACAGCCGCTTGAAAGTGAATGCCGGAGCCTGTTTAGCTCACAAAGCCCGGCCACAGAGCGCACAGCAAACAGCCACAGAACTCCACCCCAAGGCACGGGGTTAGAGTCCTTCTAGGCCACTGAGCGCGCGGCGTCGCTGCCACGAACGCCGCTATAGACGCTGGCTAAGGAGTGCAGAGCACTTGCTCTGAGGCATGCCGAGTCACTGATAGTGACTAATATCTGACTAAACTCTGTCCAACCTACGCCTAAGCCTGGGCGCTAGCAGGCTAGGCTGCACAACGCATGCGTACCAAGGGTAGGGGTTTCATAATGAGTCAGTCACCAGAGACATTCATACGTGCATCCATCACTCACTCCTTATAGTCAGAAAATACTGGCTATCCTAACGCATGGCCGAGTGGCCTTGTGAACCTTTTATAGCTGCGAGCGTCCGGGACCTTCCTGGCTTCTCGGCTTCTCGGATGGGCCAATCCGGACATGAGCAGGACCTGAGCACGTGACCTTCGATCTCCAATGGGAGATCACACCACGGGCATGCTCAGTGGCCCGACATGAGGACTTAGCTGTGCGAGAGGTGGCAGCAGCAAGTAGACCCACGGCGCTGGTCTGGGCAGAGCGCCGGGACCGTCGAGTTTGCTGAGCAAGCTCCTCTTCGTCCGGAGAGGAATGGGGGACCGCCGGAAGTAAGGCTCGAGATTCTCGCTGTGCAGCGACAGAAATCCAATGCCTAACAGAATGAGGGTGGGGGTTACCAGCTGGTACTGATGGTGGTGGTGGTGGTGCATCTGCTGGTAGTGGCAAAAGAACAATAGCACATAAGGCAGGAGGTGTTGAGCCTGCGTCATTGTCTGGCTCCACAAGGCCTCGAAGGCTCCCTTTTCTGGGAGTAGGTAAACCGCTTTTAAAGCTGGAGCTTCGGGAACAAGTTTTGGCTTACATTGCTGACACAGCCTCCAGCTCTATCGCCTCCTCTTCTGAAGTTTCAAAAATTAAAAGCACAGTCGTCAGTCAAGGCTCCTGGTCAGGAACAACACCTTTCCTTGTGTCCTTCACCCCTACCAAAAGTGAAGAATGCAGCCGGCCACACTACAGATTACTCCATGGAGCTCTTTTCACATACCATGCCTGGGTTATCAAGTCAAATCGTGAATTCCCCAGCACAAGATGAATCTGACATGGAGTGCACTGATGCACAGCCACTACTAGATTTTTCTGCTGGTACATTCACTCAGAGCACTACATTGTCCTCGCAGTGTACTGAGCCAGAATCTGACCCTGATGAAACTCAGGTGCCCCTTCCCGCATGCAATACCACCTTACACGGTGACACAGAGGAAGGTGCACATGAAATTGAAGAGAAAGTGATGGATGACCCAGTTGTTGACCCAGATTGGCATCCATTGGGGGAAGAGGGTGCCGCTGCCAATAGCTCAGAATAGGAGGAGGAGGATCCGCAGCAGGCATCGACATCGCAACAGCTGTTAGCTGGTAGGCCCATAGCAGTCCAAAAACTGGTTACAAAAACCAAAAGAGTTGCAAGACAGCTTGGCCAGATTGTCAAATTAGCACAGCGTGCAAGGCCTCAAAATGTCTTCCATAGTAGGAAGAGTGCAGTGTGGCACTTTTTTGAACAAAATCCTAATGATCAGGCAAAGGTTATCTGTAAGAATTGCGCAAAGACCTTTAGCCGAGGGAAAAATCAGAGAAATTTGAATACCAGTTGCATGCTTAGACATTTAACCACCATGCACTTGCAAGCGTGGACGGACTACCAAACCTCACGTACCACATGTGCACCTATTTCGAATGAAGGTAGTCAGCAACACTTCATCGCTTCCCCCACTGTAAGCCCACCAGTTAGCACACCATCAGCAGCAACTGTTGAGGTGTCGTCACAAGGCCAAAGCAGTCAGGGAATCACAATGTAATTGCTATGAAAGACTGAATCTAGGCCATCAGCAAGCCCACCAACACCATCACCAACCCTCTCTCAGTCCGCCATGTCCACCGCTTTTCCACCATATGCAGCTCTCAAGTCCAGCTCACCCTACCAGAGACTCTGAGTAGGACAAGAAAGTACTCATCCTCTCATCCGTGGACACTGTGTTTGAACGCCCACATTGCCAAACTAATCTCATTAGAGATGATGCCCTACTGGTTGGTTGAAAGCGAAGCTTTCCACGAGCTCATGACCGACGCAGTACCACGCTATGACCTACCCAGTCAGCACTTCTTTTCTCAAAAAGCCATCCCAGCCCTCCACCTGCATGTGAAAGACCGCATTGTCCATGCACTCAAGCAATCAATGCGTGGAAAGGTGCACCTCACAACAGATGCATGGTCCAGTAGGCATGGCCAGGGCCATTACGTGTCCATCACTGCGCACTGGGTTAATGTGGATGCAGGGTCCACAGGGGACAGCGGCGGTTGGACAGTGCTGCCTAGCCCACGGTATAGGAAACAGTTGGCTGTAGGCGTTCGACCCTCCTCCTCCAGAAGCGAAAGCTCTTCCACAGAGCGCAGTTGCACGAGCACTCCATCCGCAGCTGCCAGTGTTGCACACAAGGTATCCCACTATAGAACAGCTAGTGGAAAGCATCAGCAGGCTGTGTTGAAGATGATGTGTTTGGGCGACAGCAGACACACCGCGGAGGTACTGGCCGACTACTTTCAGCGACAAACTGAGTCAAGGCTGGGCAGTCTACATCTTGAGGCAGGCAAGGTAGTTAGTGATAACGGCAGGAATTTTGTGGCAGCCATAGCCCTTTCAAAACTCCGACACATACCTTGCCTGGCTCACACCTTGAACCTGATGGTGCAGTGCTTCCTCAATAATTATCCAGTGTTAACAGCCCTGCTCCATAAGGTGCGAAGACTGTGCTCGCACATCCGCCGGTCGCCCGTACACTCCAGTTGTATGCAGAAGCTGCAGCGATTGCTCCACCTTCCCAAGCACCGCCTAATTATCGACATTGCAACAAGGTGGAACTCCACCCTGCACATGGTTGAGAGGCTGTGCGAACAGAGAGCAGGCTGTAATGCATTTGTGGGCGGTTACACGGGCAGGCAGTTTGAGGGCAGACATGGAGTTGTCTGGTGTGCAGTGGTCGAAGCTGAAAGACCTCTGTAAAGTCCTTCAGTGTTGGTAAGCGCAGACGTCGCCATCATAAGCATGAGCATCCCACTTATGCGTCTGCTCATGCAAACTTTGACACACATTAAGGAGCAGGCATCTACAGCTGAGGAGGAAGAGGAAGAGGAGGAGGGAAGCCTTGATGACAGTCAGCCTGTCATGAACTCATTTTCTGCTCCAACAGTTGAGAGTTCCCCTTCCTTTCTCCCTCTGGTGGTGACAGGAGGTAGTGCAGTTGGTTTAAGTGGTAGTGATCTGCCACCTGATGAGGAAGATAACGATTGGATCTCTGGAGTATCAGACTGGATATAAGACAGCCGACGCCCTTTCCGGGTGCTGGTGATTCAGTCTGCTTCTCAGGTCCTGGACTTCAGCTCTCTTCCAGTCTTCTCAAGTTAAGCTTGTTTTTATGCTAATGTTCACACTTGCGCTTTTTGGTCAATTACGTTTTTTGTGTAATCAGCCTTCCCCTGTATATTCTGGTCTAATCCAAACTGACCAAGTGAGAGTCTGTTTCTGACTGTGGAAATAAATACTGAAATTGACAATGACCCCTACACTGTGTACAGCTGTACGCTTCAGATCCATTACCGTTTTATGGCTTTTTATATAGTGTTGTAATCCATACTGAGCCTGAGAGCGTCTGTGTCTGCCTCCTGAAATATATATGGAGATTTAGAATGTTTAAACTATACTATATATACCTGTTATCTGATGATACTGTACCCTTTTTCTACTTTTTATATTCTTATCTAATCCATACTGAGCCTGTGAGCGTCTCTGTGTGACTTATGAAATATATAGGGAGATTGAAAATTATCCTTTGACTGTATAAAGCTGTACGCTTCTGATACAGTACCATATATCTGATGTTATTTTGGGCACATTTTCTCCAAAATTTGGAAGTATGGTGGAAGAGGCCGTGGACGTGGGCGTGGGGGGGGCAGCTGGTACTGATGGTTGTGGTGCATCTGCTGGTAGTGGCAAAAGCACAATAGCAGCTAAGGCAGGAGGTGTTGAGCCTGCGTCAAGGTCTGGCTCCGGAACGCCTGAAAGGCTACCTTTTCTGGGAGTAGGTTAACCACTTTTAAAGCCGGAGCATCAGGAACTGGTTTTGACTTACATTGCCGAAACAGACTCCAGCAAATATGTCCTCCTCTTCCGAAGTTTCAAAAAATGCAAGCACTGAGTCGTCAAGTGCTGGCTCCTGGTCAGGAAGAACCCCTTTCCTTGTGTCCTTCACCCCCACCAAAAGTGAATGATGCAGCAGGCCACACTTCACATTAGTCCATGTAACTCTTTCCCACATACCATGCCTGGGTTATCAAGTCAAATCGTGCATTCCCCAGTCCAAGATGAATCTGACATGGAGTGTGGGTGGCCAGCCAGGGCAGTGGGGTTAATCAGTACCGGGCCGGTGTCTCAGAGGGATGTGTCATGGTGGTGGTGACCCGGTCTGTGGGCCTGGGCATCCATGCAAAGGGGTGAATAACGTTTATAGGTGAATGATACGTGACGCCACCTGTGGTTTCTGATCAGATTGACCAGCGCTGCAGTGTCGCTTCTCTGGGACAGATGTTGTGGTGCAGCTAAGATGTAGAAGCCCTGCACAGGTAGGGCCATAGTCACAGGGCAGATGAAAGAGTTGGTAGATGGTGTGCAGTGCAGGATGTAGCAGAGCCTTGCACCAGGCGCAGGAGAAAGATGACAGACACAGCCGTGCAGTTCCTTTACCTGTACTTCGTAAGTGCCGTACAGGACCCAGAGTACAGATGGAGAAGGAGTTGGTAAGCATGGAAGCAAATTAGGAATTCTCTCTCTGCAGATAGTTAGTGTGGCCTCCGTTCTAGCGCTTATCTGAGGTACTTGCAGTACTGAGTTCACTGAAGTTCCCCCTGTTGACTCTCTTTTGAAACTTTCTCGTATGGCAGGCAGCCATAGCCTTTTCCTTCTGGCTCACACAAGTCGCTGCTGGGGCCTCCGAGCCTTAGTTGGGAACAGTGCATTTACTGCTGCTACTTTCTCCGGTTTCTGCTGCAGAACCGTCAGTGTCCCTACAAACTCAGAGACCGGAATCTGGACCATGCGCTCCAAATAGGAGTGAGCCTTAACTCTGCTCATCCTCCAGCTCCCCTTCTCACATCCACACACTTCCCCTTCCCTTCACAGACTGCCCTAACTTCCCTCCTCCCGACCAGAGAGAGCAGCTCCTCAGCAGTCAGGTTCAGAGATCTCCCTGCAGGCCTGGAGTGGGAACTGTGTTGTGTGTTGGTTTAACTGCTAGAGAGATTCTTCATTGCTCCCAAGCATGACATCACACTCCCTAGGAGGAAGGTAATGCCACTGTGGCGACCGTAATCCTGGGGGAGCCACAAGTGCACTGATGCCCAGCCACTGCTAGATGATTCTGCTGGTACATGGACCCAGACCACTACATTCCCCTCGCACTCTACACAGCCAGAATCTGACCCTGATGAAACTCAGGTTCCCCTTCCTGCATACTATACCACCTTACACGGTGACAAAGAGGAAGATGCAGATGAAAGTGCAGGTTCCTTGAACAGGTGGGGGGTACACTCTTGGGTGATGGCACTGGCACAGGGCCCCTCATAGTACGCAAACGTGTCTCTGCCGGTGGGAGGGCCCACACCGCCGTACTATGAGGGGCCCTGTGCCAGTGCCATCGCCAACGAGTGGGCCCCCCTGTTTGCTCAGGATCACAGCACTTGCAAAGTTGAAATACTTACCTCTCCCTGCTCCACCGCTGTTTCCTGACAGTGACATTCTGCTCAGAGAGCGCGATGACATCACGTCTGTACGCCCTCTGCCTAAACAGTCCAAGTGCAGAGAGATGGAAGATGAGGACAATGAGGAGTCCAGACTAGTACAGGGACTCCCTAGCGAGGAGACTTATTTAATTGTTTTAAAGGTTGGGAGCAATTTTTGGGGAGTACTATACTCTGGAGAATGATATATGGGGCCCACCATACACTGGAGCATTCCAAAGGTGGATATCAGACACTGGAGCAGCATTTACAGGGCCCATTATACACTGGACCATTAGAAATGGGGCCCATTATACAGTGGGGCAAAAAAGTATTTAGTCAGTCAGCAATAGTGCAAGTTCCACCACTTAAAAAGATGAAAGGCGTCTGTAATTTACATCATAGGTAGACCTCAACTATGGGAGACAAACTGAGAAAAAAAATCCAGAAAATCACATTGTCTGTTTTTTTTTCATTTTATTTGCATATTATGGTGGAAAATAAGTATTTGGTCAGAAACAAGCAATCAAGATTTCTGGCTCTCACAGACCTGTAACTTATTCTTTAAGAGTCTCCTCTTTCCTCCACTCATTACCTGTAGTAATGGCACCTGTTTAAACTTGTTATCAGTATAAAAAGACACCTGTGCACACCCTCAAACAGTCTGACTCCAAATTCCACTATGGTGAAGAACAAAGAGCTGTCAAAGGACACCAGAAACAAAATTGTAGCCCTGCACCAGGCTGGGAAGACTGAATCTGCAATAGCCAACCAGCTTGGAGTGAAGAAATCAACTGTGGGAGCAATAATTAGAAAATGGAAGACATACAAGACCACTGATAATCTCCCTCGATCTGGTGCTCCACGCAAAATCCCACCCCGTGGGGTCAGAATGATCACAAGAACGGTGAGCAAAAATCCCAGAACCACGCGGGGGGACCTAGTGAATGAACTGCAGAGAGCTGGGACCAATGTAACAAGGCCTACCATAAGTAACACACTACGCCACCATGGACTCAGATCCTGCAGTGCCAGACGTGTCCCACTGCTTAAGCCTGTACATGTCCGGGCCCGTCTGAAGTTTGCTAGAGAGCATTTGGATGATCCAGAGGAGTTTTGGGAGAATGTCCTATGGTCTGATGAAACCAAACTGGAACTGTTTGGTAGAAACACAACTTGTCGTGTTTGGAGGAAAAAGAATACTGAGTTGCATCCATCAAACACCATACCTACTGTAAAGCATGGTGGTGGAAACATCATGCTTTGGGGCTGTTTCTCTGCAAAGGGGCCAGGACGACTGATCCGGGTACATGAAAGAATGAATGGGGCCATGTATCGTGAGATTTTGAGTGAAAACCTCCTTCCATCAGCAAGGGCATTGAAGATGAAATGTGGCTGGGTCTTTCAACATGACAATGATCCAAAGCACACCGCCAGGGCAACGAAGGAGTGGCTTCGTAAGAAGCATTTCAAGGTCCTGGAGTGGCCTAGCCAGTCTCCATATCTCAACCCTATAGAAAACCTTTGGAGGGAGTTGAAAGTCCGTGTTGCCAAGCGAAAAGCCAAAAACATCACTGCTCTAGAGGAGATCTGCATGGAGGAATGGGCCAACATACCAACAACAGTGTGTGTCAACCTTGTGAAGACTTACAGAAAACGTTTGACCTCTGTCATTGCCAACAAAGGATATATCACAAAGTATTGAGAAGAAATTTTGTTTCTGACCAAATACTTATTTTCCACCATAATATGCAAATAAAATGAAAAAAAAACAGACAATGTGATTTTCTGGATTTTTTTTTCTCAGTTTGTCTCCCATAGTTGAGGTCTACCTATGATGTAAATTACAGACGCCTCTCATCTTTTTAAGTGGTGGAACTTGCACTATTGCTGACTGACTAAATACTTTTTTGCCCCACTGTATATGGAGCATTATTTGGCCCATAAGACAGTGGAGCTTCATCCATGGGGACCAACATATACAGTAGCATTATGTGGAGCTCATCATATACTGTATCGAACATTATATGGGATCAATGATTCTGTATGGAGAAATATATGGACCTCATTACTCTGTATGGCGCACTATGCGGTGGCCATAATACTGTATGGAGTAATATACTATCCGTTTTTGGAGCTATTGGAGAATTTTAAATGGATATCAGTCATGTGATGTAAGAAGTGAAGTATTTTTCATTGTACTATACCGCTGTTTCTCTGCCGTATCAGAGGATCATGAATTGTGGCATGTGTTAAAGGAGCCCAGTGACACTCCTTGGCCCTGGGCCCACGAAAATCTGGAGCCAGCCCTACCTCCCCCACAACTTTAGCCAAATAACCCCCAGTTTTCAATGCCTAACTATTATTATAAAGTAAATTAAGGTTGACAAGCTTAAGTAATAAGAATTGATGTTTTTGACATTAAAATGGGCACTGTAGGTGTGTTTCCTGTCCTCCACTCACTGCCGACTTTTCTTCCCCATTGACTTGGATTGGGTTTGGTGTTTCAGTTGGCCTTTAACTTTTCACAATAATCGGCCGATTTCGTTCGACCCGACTTTTGCGAAAGTCGGGTTTCATGAAACCCGACTCGACCCGAAAAAAGGCAAAGTCGCTCATCTATAATTACAACCCCTTATGTCTTTTCTCTGTTTAGAAATCAATGTGTAAGCATATGGCAGCATATCTTGATGTAAGTGCATCATTGATAAAGACAACAATTGAAAGTGAAAACTTTTTATGTATCCTTTTTTTAAAGGCCTTGTGAAGCCTTATGTTATTTAGCAAAATGGCCGGATTTGGCTTTAGAACTCAAACAAATTTTTTGAATGTTACAATACAGCATTTAACCACAAAAACACACACAAAGTTATAAATTGTAGTATGTAGGGGGTGGAGAAGGCGGCAGCCCAGCCTGTGTTGCCTGATGGCTAGTGTGGCCACCTTGGCCCTCGGCCTGTGTGGGGGCATACTCTTGCCCATGATGGAGGTAGTGGGCCGGCTCATGGGCTTGAGGTGGATACTGGGCACTATATTGGAGATGACTCTCCTGTTGAGGCCGGTAGGGCCGTGAGACTAAACCACCAAAATGGCCGTGTTGTCCCCAACCAGATTGGGACCAGCCTCCAACATTGGCTGGGAACAAGTGGCCATATTTGTGTGCTGGGTTATACCGTAACATTTGGGAATGATGTTGCCAATGTTGAGTAGGGGGGAAGTGGGTGAGGTGTAGGCACACGTGTAGGAGGATCCTCAGACCCGGATTGAGCAAGCACTTGGGGGTGTGGGTTAAGACACATGAGATTCCTGGGTGACAGCTGCCATATCTCCAGAAAGGCAAACAGCTCATAAGGGGTATTGGGGGGTGTGCTTGCGTCAATTAGGATCTGAATGGATCCTCGCACACGAAGCCGCACCTCACGGGGAAGGGAATGTAGATAATGGGCAAGGCTGCATGAGTACTCCTCCTCCCCATCATCAGTGGCAACTCTGTTACGAGAATTTTGGGCCCCTGTATCCACATTGGTCCTGGTATCAGTGCCAGGGATATGGTGCCTTTGTCTACATCACCTGAATGGCACAGCAGGCTGGGGGGAGCCCTCTAGGCAAACAGTTGGGCTGCTGCTGTTGCCCTGTTCATTCTGGATGTTGGGTGGTGATGCAGCTGACGGTCTCTTGCTCTGTTCTTTTCCAGGTGGTGGTGTTTCTGTGGCGGCCCATGTTCTAGGGCAGGATCAGGTCAACTTGGGCCTGGCTCCTTGGAAGCTCACAAGATGGTCCACACAGCTCAACTCCTCCACCTACAGGATCGATGGCCTCTGATTCAGACCCTGTCTCCCTTTCAGTGATGTTAGAGTAAGTTCTGTGATTAAATATAAAATGTAGAAAAAGGAAATTTTTGATCGGGCCCTATATAGCATTTGTGTCATGTGGTGTTTTTGTTATACTTACGGTCTGAGATCCATAATTGGAGTGAGGAACCAGAGGCGGTCAAAATAAACATATTTCCGCTTTGTGTGGGCCCCTGAACCACTTCTTGCCCGCTGCTGACGCCTACGGCAATACTGGTAACGGATGCTGCGCCAGCGTCTCATCACATCTTCAACTGCAATGTGACATACAAGAATGAAAACTTACAATTTGCATTAAACAAGTTTTTTAACTAGTATCAAAGTCATGTGGCCTAAAAGGGAGTGAGCTCTACCCAGGGTGGCATATAGCATTGGTGCAACCAGGCCAGATGCACAGGTCACAGTAGCTCATGAGGCAATTAGCAACTCTTTAAACTGTTTTTGCTAGGCATTATGAGGAGCTTGGGGACAGGGGAACATTCTCGCAGGGTTAAACAGTGTGTCCAAAAATAATTTAAAAGACACAAGAGCCCAATATCAGAAGCACAGGATGTGGGGGGGCCTACTTATAACATTTTTTTGGTATGGCAGGTAATTTGACATACATAATTTATGTGCACGTACTTATGAGCTGCTGCTCCTCCTCACGTGGCCGATCACCAAAATCAGGGAAAATTTTGCGACATATGCGCCTCCATGCAGCCTCCTTTCTTGCCCGGTTGGCATAATGTGCATCCCGTTGGTCCCATAATTCTGGGCGATCATGCACAAGAACAATTAGCAGCTCCACATTGAGATTCTGGTAGGGTGCCATGATGCTGTACTCTGTGGAGGCGTACTTCCAGGATGTCTGGAGCGCTTTTGAGATAACTTGCATGTCTAATGCTTCCTGATGATGGATTGGCCCATTTCCTGTCACCAGGAAAAGTCTTGTGTATTTCTCGCAAGTCGGACGGGTGGTCCGTGTGTAATGCGATGTTTTTGCGCACCCATAGACTTGCATTGGCATAGTATGGTCATAATACGCTGACAATTGCAGCATGCTGCGATTGGCATGGACCATAGAAAACATGAGAGGAAAATACGGCTGATGGGAGCTAACCCATAGAGAATCACTAGTCCGTGTGCAATGCATTGTTTTATCGCCTCTCACTCGTCCGTATTCCTCTCTAGTGTGACGCCGGCCTTAGTGTGTACTTGAAATGCTGTCCCCAGCCAATTGCTGAGGGGCAGCTCCATTATAACCTTACCCTGCCCTATGGGCGGGGCCAGAGCTACTCACAACTCACAAAGCTCTAGGATTTTGCCATGTGTGTCTCGTGTCTGTGGATCTCGTCTGTCTCAGTTATGGTACCAAAGTCCCTGCTTTGTCCTGTATCCTCGCCCTGCCCCAGAGGCAGTATATCAGTGCCTTGATCCTGTACCTGTCCTGTACCAGACCCTGTCTAAATTTGCCCTGCCCTGGAGGCGGTGTATCCAGGCTTGAATCCTTGATCCTGTGCCTACACTGTTCCTTTGCCCTGCCCGGGAGGCAGTACATCCGGGCATGAATCCTTGATCTTGTACCTGTCCTGTACCTGACCCTGTCTAAATTCATCCTGGCCTAGAGGCGGAGTATCCAGGCTTGAATCCTTGTTCCTGTACCTATCCTGTACCTGACCATGTCTGAACTGTCTGCTGTGTTATGTTCCTGTAATCCCTCTGTGTTTGGAGCCCTGCACCCAGTGACTCTGAGACTCTTATGGCAGCTGTTCTTGCTGAGCATCTACTGTGCTGTGCTCTGACTGCCATGCGGTGCTAGCTCCATGCAGGCCCAGCAGTCCTGCGGTGTTAGCGCCATCACGCTTGAGTTCCTTCTTAGGTCCAATGCCCGGAGCCTGTCGACCGCAGTCTGGAGCCTGATGATTGCTGCCTGGAGCCTGGAGCTGGATGACTGCAGTGGTGCCTGTAGGTCGTGTTGGATGTCCGGAACCAAACGACTCCTGTCTGATGTCTACCGGTGACTCTGATGTCCTGTGGGTGACCCTGATGTCCTGATGACCTCGTGTACCCTGATATCCTGATTACCTTGTGTGCCCTGATGAACTTGTGTGTCCTGATGTCCTGATGACCTCGTGTGTCCTGATGACCTCGTGTGCCCTGATGTCCTGATGACCTCGTGTGTCCTGACATCCTGATGACCTTGTGTGTCCTGATGCCCTGCCTGTGCCCTGACGTCCCACTTATGAGTGACTTAGTGATCAAATGGTGCCTTGGGGTCCACTGGGTGGTACCCTTCTGGGAGGTGTGGAATCGGGAGCCTGGTTTAGCCCTGTTTTGTCTATGTACTGTGACTTTACTTTAAGTAAACTTTACTTTATTTATACCTGAAGTTGTGCAGTGTTATCTAGTCCTACGTGGCTTCTTTGTCCACATGCTCAGCTGCCACAGAATCCCGGTCGCTACCCTTCCGTAGTTTGGGTAGGCCCGGGTCCCCCTCTGTGGTATAGAGGGTCCATATTGCATCCCCGGGGGATGCCCGTCCCTCGCCATCGGCGTGGAGGCGCCTGCTGGGCCGCGGCTGCGGCTGCAGTTGTGACATTAATAAGAGGAGTATTTCCTTTCACTTGCCTGCTCTTCATTTCTTGCATGTCCTTGTTGCATGGTTTTCATCCTGGAATTTCTGTCTGTATAAAGCATTTTTTATCTTCGACTTGGGCTGTGTGTGCACTATTATTTGTGCTCTTCTTCTTTTTGGGTCACAAAATCCATCACAACTTCTCGTGCCAACTTCTATCAAAGGGAATTTCTATCACCAGCAATGGCACTAAGGGGCTTCTGTTATGAATGGGTCACCGAGGAGAAAAAAGCAAAACAAGCTAAGTCACAGAAAACCAGAGAGGTTGGTAACTATGGAGATTGCAGATCCCTGATCCTACCACACAACTAGCATCAGCCGTGGAGCGTACCTACGATGTTCCTAGACGCTTCGTCACAGCCGGAGGACTAAATAAGCCTGAAGCATGAAAAGGGGAAAACTAACTACCCCAGAGCAGACCCCAAAGGAATAGATAGCCCCCACACATGTATTGAAGGTGAAACAAGATGAAGGCACAAACACAGGCAGGAAAATAGGCTGAGCAAATGATGGGGCCCAAACTAACTAGAAAGGAAAGGAAAGACACTGTCTGCAACCTGCAAAAAAACCCTACAAAAATAATGTCCAACACTTCTGATAGCAAAATTAACCCTGAAGTCACTAGACTTCTCCCACTATATCAGCACTCTGAAATATTCTGAGACAGAGCAAAAAGAGACCAAACTAGTAAGGGACAAAAAGCAAATTGGCAAAATACTGATAAATAAGAGTGGAAATTCAGCACAGCCCCCAGCCGGGCCTGGCTGACCACACAAAAAACTGAATAGACCAACAAAATCAAGTGTGAACATTAGCAGAAAAACTTAGATTTAGATGACTGTAACAGAGCTGAAAACCAAGAGCTGACAAGCCAGAAGGAATCACTAGCAACTGAATAGGGTGTCGGCTGTCTTAAATCCAATCTGGGACTCCTGAGGTCCAATCGTCATCCTCATTCTCAGGTGGCAGATCTCCACCGATCAAATCAGCCTCACTACTTCCTGATACCACCAGAGGGAGTCTGAAAGGAGAACTCACAACTGGTGAACCAGAGAATGAACTCACAACAGTACCCTCCCATTGAGGAGGGGTCACCGAACCCTCATCCATGCCACCAGGCCGATCAGGATGGGTCCGGTGAAAAGCACGAACCAATCTATTGGCATGAATCCTCCTGACCATAACCCTTCCATTTGACCAAATACTGGAGTCTCCGTCTAACCAAACGAGAATCCAATATTTTCTCTACCTCATATTCCACATTTCCTTCAACCAACACAGGGTCAGGAGGTGCTGCCATAGGAACCACTAGCTCAACAAACCTCTTCAACAGAGATTTGTGAAATACGTAACTGGACGTAACTGGAAGAGCCAATCGAAACGAAACAGGAATAAGAATTTCCAAAATCTTATAAGGACCAATTAATCTTGGCTTAAAATTAGGAGATGCAACCTTCATAGGAATATTCTTAGATGACAACCAAACCATATCACCCACTTTAAACCGGGGACCAATGGTCCTATGCCAGTTGGAAAATCGCTGGGCCTTTTCCTGAGAGAGTGACAACTTATCCACCACTTGGTCCCATATCTGCTGCATTCTCTTAACCACAGTGTCCACACCTGGGCAGGACGAAGATTCCACTTGCCCTGAAGAGAATCGAGGATGAAACCCAAAATTACAGAAAAAGGGTGACATCAAAGTGGCAGAACTAGCCCTATTGTTCAGTGCGAATTCGGCCAAGGGCAAAAATGAGACCCAATCATCCTGATCAGCAGATATAAAACATCTCAAATAAGACTCCAAGGTTTGGTTTGTTCTCTCAGTCTGTCCATTGGTCTGGGGGATGAAACGCGGAGGAGAAGGATAACTGAATTCCCAGATTGGAACAAAATGCTTTCCAGAATCTGGAAACAGACTGGACTCCTCTGTCGGGCACAATGTTCTCAGGAATCCCATGTAACCGAACCACCTGTTGTAAAAACAAGGGCACCAACTCAGCGGAAGATGGCAACTTTGGGAGTGGTACAAGATGGACCATCTTTGAAATCTATCACAAATCACCCAGATAACAGTCATTCTCTGAGAGACTGGAAGATCAGAAATAAAATCCATTGAGATATGGGTCCGTGGCCTCTTGGGCACCGGCAAGGGCATCAGCAACCCAATAGAATCACTGCGTTGAGAAACATGTGATGGTGTCTCCGCAGTGTTGGATGTTGATCTCCATGAGTTCATTCATCCTCATTTTTCACAGTCTTCTACTAGGCATTGCTCCTACTGGCCAGTTTCTTACTCCACACTGATGAGGGGCAATACCCTGAAACAGCTGTCAGTGGATAGATACCATGTTTTGGCATAGGTGGTTTCCTTCATTGGAGACTGCCCTTCCTGTGGTTGTTCCCTCCCGGGGAAAGACCTGGCTAGTCATTGCTTGCATTGAGAAACATGTGATGGTGTCTCCGTGGCTTGTGTTTTGCATATATTTACATATTTCCCATAAGAGTGGGGGCATTGCCCTAGAATCGCTGCTTTGAGAAACATGTGATGGTGTCTCCGCAGTGTTGGATGTTGCTCTCCATTAGTTCATTCATCCTCATTTTTCACAATAACTAGGTTAAGACACAGGAAAAATAGTTGAATGGAGGCCTCAAATGCCACAATTTGTAGCCCATAGATGGAGATTCCACACTGTAAAATATGTGGCCTGCATTTTTATTTTTTACAGCAAAATAGTGTCACTATCTAGGGTAGCACACAGCAAAAACAGTTCAATGCATGCCTGAAATGTCACAATTTTTAGCCCACATAGTTTTTATTTTTGTTTTGATGGAGCAGTGTAAGGGCTTCTTTTATGAGGGTAGAGGCAAAGTTTTTATTCATACCATTTTAAGATAGATCTAATTATTTTATCACTTCTTACTGTATTTTATTTTGTGGCACTGTGGTGATCAAAACAATGCAATTTTTGTGAGTTGTTTTTTTTACTTGGTGCAGGTTTACCAGTGGCAAAAAGGCACGGTGCCTCATACTTGTCATACAAGGCTTTGACTCTTGGTATCTGAGGACCTGATACCAATTTAAGATGAGTTAAAATCAGAAGAGATTGAGTGAAGGACAGATTAGTTTTGGTCGCGGCTATCCTGTATGACGTACTTCCGGTACGGCGACACATGTGCTCACCAGCGCGCACTCTATCAGAGGACACCGCACATGTATTTTAATGTCCTTTTTCCACAGGTGTTTACCAACATTTCCTTTAGACGCAGTCAGCACAAGTACCCTGGTGTTTATAGACATATGGAAAGCATTAAGATATAGACTATATAGACACATTGACGCACTTCACTTGCTTTAATGATAATGTTGCTGTTATTGTTTCACAGTAGTGCAGAAACAGGCGGCTTCACTGATTCTTCTGTTCAAGGGAGGACACAGGGCCATTACAAGGGTTTATATGGGTAAGACATATGGCACTTATCTTCATTTTTTATTCCTTGTGACCGTTTTTCCCCAACTGGCCGTATATTTTACCATTTTTTCTTTGACCATTTTTTCTTTTTCTTTTTCTTCTTCTTTTTAACCCCCCTTTTTTTCACCACTATGTACTAATGTGCATATTAGATGACACATGCAATTATTAAGTATACACGTTTCCACACCCCTCCACTATTATCTCTCTTATAAGAATCTGATCGTTAAGAGAGAGGTTATGTATATTTTTTGAGAGCTATTGATTATATTATAACCTATGTATTAAAACCTATGTCTCGGGTTCATCATGTTTCAGTTTTTTTGTGAGCTATGCAGTTATCACCATTTTTTCTGGATTTATAAAAAAAAAAAATCTGTATTTAAATTTCTTTCAGATCGTCATTTGTTCTTTGTGTATATTTTGGGATTGCTGTTACCCAGCCTAGCTTCCATCGAATATACTAGTGTATCCAAACAAAAATCATCATGAGTTGTTTCATGAAGATTGAAGAAGTGAAAACAGTGGTAAATTATTAAAAAAAGTTCAAATTTTATTGATAAACAATTTAAAACAGCAAGAGATTACATAAAAAAGACATGATGATGGGTCTCCAACAAAAGGGGATAAGGATAACCAGCAAAAAAAGAAAAATTTTAATTCTCCATATGGTGCAGAATGCATGTATTAGCGGTTAATTCAAATGTTTCTTTTTTGCTGGTTATCCTTATCCCCTTTTGTTGGAGACCCATCATCATGTCTTTTTTATGTAATCTCTTACTGTCTTACTGTTTTAATTTGTTTATCAATAAAATTTGAACTTTTTTAATAATTTACCACTGTTTCACTTCTTCAATCTTCATGAAACATCTCATGATGATTTTTGTTTGGATATACTTATTGAAGTGACCATTGCCGTATTGATTTAGGATTATGGGTATGAATATACTAGTGTGTAAGCTATGTGCATGAAACCAGTTGTATAACATGGACTAATTATGTATTCTGCATTTTTTTCTTATTTTTTGTACTGTATATATTTAGTCTGAAGAAGGTCCATGTTGTGACCGAAATGTTACATACAATTAATATAAACCATGTGGATTGCTTCAATGTGAATAAAGGATCTATATTTTTTCTTAATGGGATTTTTCTCTACATGTCATTGGGATTGGTACACTTTTCTGTGCACCCCTCCAGTGTGAATCTCAGAGTGACTTGATTTCTTGTTCTACTTAAATCTGTAGTGAGACATGTGAGAGGTGATGCAATTAAAATTGAAGAAACCTAAGATCATCAAAGGGAGCACTTCATTTTCATCCTATAATTTCAATGCAAATCAAATTTTCTTTCCGTATTCAAGCAAACTGACCCATTTGAAAGTTGCTCATCACTATTGGTGAATATTCCATATACCACATGTCACTTTTATGAAAATTACATCAATATTTAAACAAAAAACTTTTAGGCTAGTTTCATTCATGTTTAATTCTTCTTTTTTTCTTTTTTTACAAATGCTGTAGTTTAAATCTTAATTTTGAAATCTATATTGAAATATAGAGTTACTATTTATAAAGCAGGCAACTACCGTCCAATAAGTGTCATCAATAGTGTGCAAATTTATTTTGGTCATTATAAGTCATGTATAACCAACATGTTGACTTTCTAAGAGAAGGTAGGTGCATATCTGGATGTTGGTAATGCGACTGATGGGATTTATCTGGACTTTGCAAAGCCATTTGATACTGTGCCACATAGCAGCCTTATACTAAAGCTACAGAAGCAAGAACTATTGGAAACTATAAGCAGATAGGTAAAGATTTAGCTAAAAGACAGGAAACAAAGAGTTGCCTTAAATGGTACATTCTTTAAATAGGATACAACAAGCTTCTGTGAAAGGGAAAATTCCTTTTAATCTCTTTATTAATAACCTCGTGGATGGGATTGAGAGTAAAGTGTTAGTCTTTGCTGACAACACCAAACTATTTAAAATATTAAAAGCTGACATTGACACTACAATATTGAAAAATGATCTGGATAAGATGTCTGAATGGGCAAACACTTGACAATGTGTCTGAGCTTCCTCATCTACCATCATGGGCTTTTCACTTATTCGTATGACATGAAATAAAGCATTGAAGATTTATCTACGATTGCTGCAAGCCAGAATTCTTTCTAACAAATTGATCTCAATATTGTCACCCCTCTATAACTATCTTGTAAGGCCACATCTAGAATATGGGATCCAGTTTTGAGCTCCACATTTTAAAAAGGCTATTCAGAAGTTAGAGTCAGTTCAAATGTGGACAACTAGATTATTACAGGGTTGTAAGGCCTCTTGTCACATAGTGATAAGGGACTGTGGGTACCTACCTTATCCCTCAAAATAAGGGTGCCTAACTTAACATTTATCTGATCCCTCCCCCACCCAGGGAGTTGATGGTCTGATGTGTATGGAAGAGCACTAACCAGACAGACAGGGCTGAAAGAAAACTACAATCATACAAATACACTCACAAAACAATAGAGTGTGAAACAAAGGAGGTATAGGAAGGGTAAACCAAATGTGAGAGGATAAGGATAGTGACATGTTAAGCATGCTGAAAGAAGGAGACTTTTAAGACGCTTTGCTCCTCTGGAAAAATATGCAAATTGTCTCTTCAGAGAGGAAGAAGAATAGAACTCTAGTGCCACCTATAATGTTTCGTATAGGTGGCACTTTAGTTCTAGTCCTCTTCCTCTCTGAAGAGACAATTTGCATATTTCCCAGAGGAGCATTAATGTTTAAAAATCTCCTCTCCTCAGCATGCTTAACATGTCACTCTCCATAAGGAGAAACGTTACCCCTTGGATCCTGTTCAGATGACTCAAACACAGCCAAAACAAATCTCACAATTTGCACTGACAATTTGAAATACCAAAAAACACAGTGTCTGCAAGGGTCAACATTGACTTTTAGGATTGTTACTTCCTATAGTTGGCACTAGCGTTCTACTCCTTTCCCTCTCTGATGAGACAATTAGGATAAGGATAACCATGCAAACCAACTCCAGCAGCAATCTCCTGAAAAACTCTCCAACCCCCAACTTCAAACACTGAATTTTCTCCTTCACCACCAAACCAGGAACTCCCAAGTGCTAATGGTGAACAAATATACCAGAGGGGAGTGGCCAGCGTAGAAAAGCGAAGACAATTCAAGACGGAAAGCTCCAGAGGATGAAATGAACTGTTTAACTCTTGCCATAACAGAGCAAAGAGAACCATCACTGTTTAAAAGGATGTTAAAGCAGGTATAATTAGTGTAGGAGTTTGTGTAACCGGATGCGACAATCTTCTGGCCCCTCTCTGTCATGGTAACCCTGTGACACCTCTCATATGATGAGAGGTTTTAAAAGTTGGGCTTGTTTAGTTTAGGAAAAAGACTTCTCAAAGGAGATCTCATTTAAATGTACAGTATAAATACATGTGTGGTCAATACAAAGGAATGGATCATGACTTATTCCTACCAAAGACCATAGTAAGACTCATGGTACACTCACTACGGATGGAAGAAAGGTGATGCTGGCAACTAAATAGGGGAGGGTTCTTTACAGATTGCATTTTCAGACTGTGGAATGTCTTACCACAAGAGATAGTAATGGCAGACAATGGTAATGGCTGGATGATTTTCTCAGTACACATGACATTGTGGGTTATAGATAATTTACTGACAAAAGATGTATAACTCATGGAGAAAGGTTAAACTTGATGGACCTAGGTATTTTTAACCTTTATAAAAATTTTTATGTTTTGGGGTTTTTAATTCAGCTTTCTTTGGTTTTATGGCTTAAAGCATGCTTGTGACAGCAATCACAATATTACCATGTCTCAGATGCACCATTCCCTTATTGCTTTCAATATTGTAAAATACGTTCAGTAAAATATAGTAAAATGCTTGAAGAAATCCTGCTTTTATTTGTAGGTAATATATAGTTGGAAGAAAATATTTTTGTTTTATCCAGACAACAACGAACAACCACTTCAAACACAGAGCAAAGGCTCAAAGGAACAGCTTAAAATAAACAATGCTAATGGTGTGCCAAAGCGATTTAAAGGTCATTAACATATTTGTATCCACTTTCTTAATTGCTATATGCAATCCTATGTGTCTCAGAGGTTACAAACTTCAAAAGAACCTTGTGTGAAGGATGTTTTTTCAAAACGAGTGACTTTATTCTCTTTGCTACATCCCTTTTTCATAATATTAAGAAATTAAAAAATATTTATGAAATATTGACACCATTGTAGTTAAGCATACAATTTTTGTTATAGCACAAATCAGTATTGCTAAAAGTTAAAATTTAAAAACTGCAAGAGATGCATTCTTATCGGACAATATTAATGTGGGCATAATTATTCTCTAAAAATAAAGGAAAAACTGCAGCATAAACACTGCATCATGTAAAAATACATAATTATGTGAAAACTGAGTACTTAGTGAATGATTAAAGAACAAAATAAAACTCATTTGCAAAAATAATAGTGTCCCTCAAGTGTTATTATCACCATGAAATTATTATTATATCAGCTATACTTATATGTGGACAAAAGTATTAGGAGACCTACACATTACACCTCTAGGAGATCTTATTACATCACATCCCTACCAATTAATACATAGTTGGTTTCCTCTTTGCACCTACAACCACTTCCAGGCTTCTCTGAAGGCATTCTACATGATTTTCGAGTGTGTCCTTCATATTTTTTGAACATTACGTGAAAGTGACTGGCTCACAATTTCCGGTCAAAAGTGTAAGATTGGGTTGATATTAGGATACTTTGGGCATCAATCATGTTTTTCCACACTAAACTCAATCTAACATGCCTTCATGAGCTTTATTTTGTGATAGAAAAAGGACATGTCAAACTCTTCCCACAAATTTGGAAGCATAGAGTTGTCCAAAATTTTCTTCACATGCTGAAGCATTAATACTTCTCTTCACTGGAACTAAGGTAGCAAGGCCAACCCCTGAGAAGCTTACCTCCTCCACCAAACTTTACATTAGTCTCAATGCAGTAAAGCAGGTAACGTACAACTGATATGGGACAACTCAGACTCATCTGTCGGATTGCAATATGACTTACATGTAGGAACCATTGAAATATATGTAATACAGGTTTCAATGTAGCTTTTGTGCTGATATTAATGCCAGAAGAGGTTTGGAACTCTGCAGGTAATTAGTTGGCAGACTTCATGGCATTCAAATTCATTGAGCTCTACGGAATGGATGATTTGTTTTAACAAATGGCTGCTAAAGTAAAATGTAAGTCTGAGTGTTTCTATACACATTTTGCAAAACTACTGAGTATTTCATATTGTACCTTTAAAATGTCATGAAACAGAAGACATATTTTATTTTTTTTGCAAAACCTTCAAAAATGTGTGTGTTGAAGAAGCCTTTGGCATTTTTTTAGGAATTAAATTTAGAGGAATGATGCTTTGAATTCTCATAAAAAAATACATTTCCCCATTTCAAAACTTTCGAATTACCAGCTGGTATAGTACATAATAGATATGTTTTGTAATGCAGTATGATGTCGTAGGTTATTCAATTCCTTGAAAATGTTGGTTCTCCTTACTGAGATCCAGCTGCTGTAGGCAGCCTTTCAAGCAATGCTTCCTGGGAATAAGTATGCAAATTTTCTTTCTTCTGTAGTGAAGAATGCTATCGACATAGAAGCAGGGCCTATTAAAAGAACTCAGGTTGTTACGTGTACAGGGGATTTGGATGTTTGCTTGTGAAACATTTTAAAAGTTATGGGATATGATGTAAAAGTAGTTTTGTCATAGCTAAATGAAATGTTTGAAAGGCTGTTTGTTGTAATTATTGTATTTCTTCTTTTTTAACGTCTTCAATGGACCCTTAAAAAGTTAGCACTGTGTAAATACAGATAACTGTTTACCAAAGGGCTTCTATAAATTTTAACCAGGTGCAGTTCAAAATGAACTATAACTATGCAGGAAAGAGAACATTCTAATTAAAATCTCCAAAATATGGCATCAATAAAGTACCCTTAGGCTACTAAAAAGTGAAGTTCATAGCTTATAAAATTGGCTTAGAAATCTAAAGTTTTCATGTTAAAGTAATAAACACGTATTAATTGTCTGAAAATGATATTGCAATTGAAAAACACTGTGTCAAATCTATTGTTTGTAATGTGATGCTTCATATTCAACATAACTACATGCGTCATATGAAAATTTAAAGTTAAATTGAAGACTAACCATAGTTTGAATGTTTATATCATAGATATAAATTATTGCAGCTTACTGCTTAACCAACGTCCATGGCCTAAGTGCCCACCTGGATCTTGGGCTTAACCCCTTTCTGCCATCTGACATACTATCCCGTCCATGGGACCCGGGCCTCTATGCCCATGGACGGGATAGTACGTCTAGAGCGATCAGCAGCGCTCATGGGGCGAGCGCCGCCGATCGCAGCCGGGTGTCAGTTGATTATCACAGCTGACACCCGGCACTATGTGTCAGGGGTGGTCACGGTCCACCCACGACACGTTAACTCCTGGCACACTGGGATCAAACACGATCGCAGTGTACCGGGGGATTAGGGAAGCATCGGCAGGGAGGGGACTCCCTCCGTGCTTCCCTGCGACCCCTGCAGCAGCGCTATGTGCAGCGCTGCTGCGGGGGCCTTCTTCCCTGCAGGACCCCGGATCCAATATGGCGGCGGGGACCTTTGGGGGCCTGCAGGGAGCCTGCTTCCTCAGTGCCTGCAAAGCGCCGGCATGAGAAAGCCTCCAGCAGTGCCTGTGTGAGATCGCTGATCTGTCACAGCGATCTGTGATGTGTCAGATCAGCGATCTCACACATGACAGTGTTGTCCCCTAGGGACAGTATAATAAAGTAAAAAAAGTGTAAAAATAATTTATAAAAAAAAAAAATCGCTAAATAAATTTAAAAAATAAAATATTCCCTAATAAACTCATTTTTTGGAAATAAAAAAACCCCAAAACAATAAAAGTACACATATTTAGTATCGCCACATCCATAACGACCCGCTCTATAAAACTGTCCCATTAGTTAAGCCCTTTAGCGATCCCCTTAAAAAATAAAAAGCAAAGCAAAAAATAATGCTTTTTTATCATACCACCG
The DNA here is from genome assembly GCF_039654945.1 of Dendrobates tinctorius. NCBI lineage: Eukaryota > Metazoa > Chordata > Amphibia > Anura > Dendrobatidae > Dendrobates > Dendrobates tinctorius. The sequence goes on from NW_027361693.1 coordinate 19,599,669, forward strand.
AACAAAAAGTGCAATAATGCGCGATCAAAAAGACAGATATAAATAACCATGGTACCGCCGAAAACGACATCTTGTCCCGCAAAACACGAACCACCACACAGAATCATCAGCGAAAAAAGAAAAAAGTTATAGCTCGCAGAATAAAGCGATGCAAAAATAATTATTTTTTTATATAAAATTGTTTTCATTGCATAAAAGCGCCAAAACATAAAAAAAACATAAATGAGGTATCGCTGTAATCGTACTGACCCGAAGAATAAAACTGCCTTATCAATTTTGCGGCACGCGGAGCGGTGTAAACACACCCCCCAAAAGAAATTCTTGAAATGCTGGTTTTTGTTCATTCTGCGTCACAAAAATCGCAATAAAAAGCGATCAAAAATTTCATGTGCCTGACAATGCAACAATAAAAACGACAACTCGTCCCGCAAAAAATAAGACCTCACATGACTCAGTGGGTCAAAATATGCAAACATTATAGCTCTCAAAATATGGTGATGCAAAAACTATTTTTATAATAAAAAGCGTCTTTTAGGGTGCGACAGCTGCCAAATATAAAAACCCACCATATATAGTAAATCAAACCCCCTGTTATCACCCCCTTAGTTAGGGAAAAATAATAAAATTTAAAGAAAATGTATTTATTTCCATTTTCCCATTAGGGTTAGGGTTAGGGCGAGGGTTAGGGATAGGGTTAGGGTTAGGGCTAGGGTTAGGGCTGAGATTAGGGTTAGGGGTGTGTTGGGGTTAGGGTTGGAGTTAGAATTGGGGGGTTTCCACTTTTTGGGCACATCAGCTGCTCTCCAAATGCAACATGGCGTCTGATCTCAATTCCAGCCAATTCTGCGTTGAAAAAGTCAAATGGTGCTCCTTCCCTTCCAAGCTCTGCCATGCGCCCAAACAGAGTTTTACCCCCAGATATGGGGTATCAGCCTACTCAGGACAAATTAGGCAAAAACTTTTGGGTTCCAATTTCTCCTGTTACCCTTAGGGAAATAAAAAATTGGGGGCAAAAATATCATTTTTGTGGAAAAAAATATGATTTTTTTATTTTCACGCCCAGGCGTTATAAACTTCTGTGAAGCACTTGGGGGTTCAAAGTGCTTACCACACATCTAGATAAGTTCCGTGGGGGGTCTAGTTTCCAAAATGGGGTCAATTGTGGGGAGTTTCAACAGTTTAGGCACATCAGAGGCTCTCCAAACGTGACATGACACAAGCAGACCATTCCATCAAAGTTTGCATTCCAAAACGTCACTACTTCCCTTCCGAGCCCCGATGCATCCCCATACAGTAGTTTTCTCCCACATATGGGGTATCATCGTACTCAGGTCAAATTGGACAACAAATATTTGGGTCCAATTTCTCCTGTTACCATTGGAAAAATAAAAAAATCAGGGACTAAAAGATCATGTTTGTGGAAAAAATGATTTTTTTATTTTCTTGCCCGTGTGTTATAAACTTCTGTGAAGCCCTGGGAGGTTCAAAATTCTCACTACCCATCTAGATAAGTTCATTGAGGGTCTAGTTTACAAATTGGTGTAATTTGTGGGGGATTTCCACTGTTTTGGCACATCAGGGGCTTTCCAAATGCGACATGGCGTCCTATCTCAATTCCAGCCATAAAAGTCAAATGGCGCTGCTTCCCTTCCGAGCTCTGCCATGTGCCCAAATAGTGGTTTACCCCCACATATGGGGTATCAACGTACTCAGGACAAATTGCAAAATAACTTTTGGGTCCTGCTACCCTTGGGAAAATAAAAACTGTGGGTGAAAAGATCATTTTTGTGGAAACAATGTGATTTTTTAATTTTACGACTGTACGTTATAAATTTCTGTGAAGCCCTGGGAGGTTCAAAGTTCTCACCACATATCTAGATAAGTTCCTTGGGGGTCTAGTTTCCAAAATGTGGTGTCATTTGTGGGGAGTTTCCACTGTTTAGGCACATCAGGGTCTCTCCAAACGTGACATGGCGTCCGATCTGAATTCCAGCCAATTTTTCATTGAAAAAATGCAACGGCACTCCTTCCCTTCTGAGCTCTACCATGCGCCGAAACAGTGGTCCCCCCACATATCAGGTATCAGCGTACTCAGGACAAATTGCACAATAACTTTTGCAGTCCAATTTCTCCTGTTACCCTTGGTAAAATAAAAAAATTTGGACCTGAAGTAATTTTTTTGTGAACAAAAAATTAAATGTTCATTTTTGCTTTTTAAACATTCAAAAAATTCCTGTGAAGCACCTGAAGGGTTAATAAACTCCTTGAATGTGGTTTTGAGCACCTTGAGGGGTGCAGTTTTTAGAATGGTGTCACTTTTGGGTATTTTATTTCATATAGACCCCTCAAAGTGACTTCAAATGTGTTGTGGTCCGTAAAAATAAAATGGTGTTGCAAAAATGAAAAAATCGCTTTTCAAATTTTAACCCTTATAGCTTCCTAACAAAAAAAATTTTGTTTCCAAAATTGTGCTGATGTAAAATAAACATATGTGAAATGTTACTTATTAAGTTTTTTGTGTGCCATATCTCTGTGATTTAAGGGCATGAAAATTCAAAGTTGGAAAATTGCGAAGTTTTCAAAATTTTTGCGAAATTTCTGTTTTTTTCATAAATAAATGCAAGTTATTTGAATTAAATTTTACCACTAGCATGAAGTACAATATGTCCCGAGAAAACAATGTGAGAATCAGTGGGATCCATGGAAGCATTTTAGAGTTATTACCTCATAAAGGGACAGTGGTCAGAGTTGTAAAAATTGGCCAGGTCATGAACATGCAAACCACCCTTGGGGGTAAAGGCGTTAAAGGATCCACCTCACTTAGTGAGCCTATCAGAATGCCAAGACCATGGATCCTAAAGGCACATCTACACCACCATTTGCCATGGTATACTGATGAATTACCTGGAATTGTGTTACAATTTGCTGCAAGTCAATGGGAGCTTCTCCAGGCTTTGTGGAATATCAGTTTTTATGGATGGTTCATCCCTGATTCTGGAAAAGGAAAGCATATCCAGCTCCACACAAGGATCGATTTCCAAATTTAATCCAATAAAGATGATGTACAAATCAGCTCCAGGGCTGCATCAGCTCACACAGGAGCGACATAAGCGACGCGTTTCGATCGCTACAAGCGATCTTTATCAAAGCTACCATATCAAAATCACACACAGGTTAAAAAGGAGCAGAGACCAATCCTGAATCTAATACAAGTCACATGATTGGAAGGTCCTGTTCTAAACAATGCAATAAAGAAAAACAATAAAATTACATCAATATTGCCCATAAATATACAAGAATGAACCACAAAAATATATAGAAAAAATATATGATGGAAATTTTTCATAATTCTATCAAAAAATGCTGACATTACAAATAAACATGAATCATGTGATCATGAAAACTCGTCTCCTATCACATACATCCATTAACGATGTCACATATAATTTTAGAGATTCATGAAAAAAGAATATAATTGTAAAGAATTATATTTGATAGAAAATATTCACAATTCTACCAAACTTGGTGCATTTTAAAAAGCATGATCGTGAATCCCGTGACCACAAAAATTATAAATTATGTGATCACAAAAACTCATTTCATCCTGGAGCTGATTTGTGCATCATCTTTATTGGATTAAATTTGGAAATCGATCCTTGTGTGGAGCTGGATATCCTTTCCTTTTCCGTTGAACTAACCATTGCAGGATGGTGATCCTTGCTCCCATGGAAGTCGGTGAGCTGGCTTTATGCTTTTGAATGACTCATCCCTGATTCCTACAGGTTCACCACCAGCCCCTCAACACCTGCAGCAGCTTAATAACCACTTTAAAGTTCTGCCTGCAAGACATCTCCCCATTTGCACACTACTGCACAATTTGTTGACATTAAGACCTGCCGGGGCTTTGTGAATCAGTGCACCATATAATTTGGGCTATATTCCCAGCAATTTGGGGGTAAAAGCCCAAAGTAGCTTACATTTTTTCTTTGTCTAGTGTAAGGTAGCGCTCACTGAGTGTATTGGGGGACACTCACTTGGCAGCGGATTCACGTCACACAGGAACACTTTCCACTTAAACAGTCCATGTTGTTTATTAAACAGCATAAACCATGTTAGGCAACACAAAGAATACAGTCTTGCATCATACAGATTAATCATTAATGATCGTAGTAGAGCTCCACTCTCTCAGTTCATTAGTATCCATAGAACATCACGGGCACCAACAGTTATATCCCCATGTCTGGGGTTACCTCGCAGGAGCTCTGGCTCCTGATGCCGACTCTTTGGTAGCCCTCTCTCTCAGGGAAGCTGCCGAACTGGGATCACTGTCCCAGACAACGCCTTGCTCACCAGGCCACCTGACAGTCCAGGTCCACAGATGGACAGAAGCTCCCCCAATGCAGTGCCGTCACAGACTCTGCTCACACACGTGGCTGGCCTGGGTGCTGTTCAGGCATACGACCCTCATCCTTGGGTCTCCCACACACTGGTGTTATAAATGGGTCACCGAGGAGAAAAAAAGCAACACACGCTAAGTCTCAGAAAACCAGAGAGGTTGGTAACTATGCAGATTGCAGATCCCTGATCTTAACACACAACTAGAAGCAGTCGTGGAGAGTGCCTACGATGGTCCTGGACGCCTCGTCACAACCGGAGAGCTAAATAAGCCTAAAGTAAGAAAAGAGGAAAACTAACTCCCCCAGAGCAGACCCCAAAGGAAAGACAGCCCCCCACATGTATTGACGGTGAAGCAAGATGAAAACACAAACAAAGGCAGAAAAATAGGCTGAGCAAATGATGAGGCCAAACTAACTAGAAAGGACAGGAAAGGAAAGACACTGTCTGCAATCTGCCAAAAAACCCTACCAAAAATAAAGTCCTACACTTCCGATAAAAAAATTAACCCTGAAGTCACTAGACTTCCCCCACTATATCAGCACTCTGAAATATTCTGAGACAGAGCAAAAAAGAGGCCAATCTAATAAAGGACAAAAAGGCAAATTGGCAAATACAGATAAATAAGAGTGGAAATTCAGCACAGCCCAGCCGGGCTGGCTGACCACAAAAAAACTGAGTTGACCAACAAAAGGAAGTGTGAACATTAGCAAAAGCAAACTTAGCTTGAGAAGACTGGAGCAGAGCTGAAGTCCAAGACCTGAGAAGCAGACTGAATCACCAGCACCAGGATAGGGTGTCGGCTGTCTTATATCCAGTCTGATACTCTAGAGATCCAATCACTATCCTCCTCGTCAGGTGGCAGACCATTACCAATTAAACCAACCTCACTACCTCCTGTCACCACCAGAGGGAGAACGGAAGGAGAACTCCCAGCTGGTGGAGCAGAAAATGAGCTCATAACAGTACCCCCCCCTTGAGGAGGGGCCACCAAACCCTCATCCACACCACCAGGCCGATCAGGATGGGCCCAGTGAAAGCACGAACCAATTTATTGGCATGAATATCCGAGGCAGAGACCCAAGAATTATCCTCCTGGCCATAACCCTTCCATTTGCCAAATACTGGAGTCTCCGTCTGACCAAATGAGAATCCAATATTTTCTCTACCTCATATTCCACATTGCCTTTAACCAAAACAGGGTCAGGAGGTGCCGCCACAGGAACTACTGGCTCAACAAACCTCTTCAACAGTGATTTGTGAAATACATTATGGATTTTGAACGTAACTGGAAGAGCCAATCGAAAAGAAACAGGATTAAGAATCTCCAAAATCTTATAAGGTCCAATAAATCTTGGCTTAAATTTTGGAGATGCAACCTTCATAGGAATATTCTTAGACGACAACCAAACCATATCACCCACTTTAATCTGGGGACCAATGGTCCTATGCCGATTGGAAAAACGCTGGGCCTTTTCCTGAGAGACTGACAACTTATCCACCACTTGGTCCCATATCTGCTGCATTCTCACAACCACAGTATCCACACCTGGGCAGGACGAAGATTCCACTTGTTCTGAAGAGAATCGGGGATGAAACCCAAAATTACAGAAAAAGGGTGACATTAAAGTGGCAGAACTAGCTCTATTGTTCAGCGCAAATTCGGCCAAGGGCAAAAATGAGACCCAATCATCTTGATCAGCAGATATAAAACATCTTAAATAAGACTCCAGGGTCTGGTTTGTTCTCTCAGTCTGCCCATTGGTCTGGGGATGAAACGCGGAGGAGAAGGATAACTGAATTCCCAGATTGGAACAAAAGGCTTTGCAAAATCTGGAAACAAACTGGACCCCTCTATCGGACACAATGTTCTCAGGAATCCCGTGTAACCGAACCACCTGTTGTAAAAACAAGGGTACCAACTCAGCGGAAGATGGCAACTTTGGGAGTGGTACAAGATGGACCATCTTTGAAAATCTATCTCAAATCATCCAGATAACAGTCATTCTCTGAGAGACAGGAAGATCAGAAATAAAATCCATTGAGATATGGGTCCATGGCCTCTTGGGCACCGGGATGGGCATCAGCAACCCACTAGAACAAGAACAGGGTTTAGACCGAGAACAAGTCCCACAGGACTGTACAAAATTCCTGACATCACGAGATAAGGCAGGCCACCAAAACGACCAACTCACCAAATCTCTGGTACCAAAAATACCTGGATGACCAGCCAATGCGGAGCAATGGACTTCAGACATCACTCTCTTTCTCCACTGGTCAGGAACATACAATCTTCCCATAGGGCAACGCTCAGGTTTTACCTCCTGAAATTCCTCCAGGGCGCATCTCAAATTGGGCTAATTGGCAGAAAGAACTACCCCCTCACCTAGGATAGTAGTAGGCTCAGTCACATTAACCCCTTCCTGACATGAGACGTACTATCCCATGCATGGGACCCGGGCCCCTATGCCCATGGACGGGATAGTACGTCTACCGCGATCAGCGGCGCCCACATGGTGAGCGCCGCTGATCACGGCTGGGTGTCAGCTGATTATCACAACTGACATCCGGCACAATGTGTCAGGGGCGGTCACGGACCATCCCCAACACGTTAACCCCTTGCACACCACGATCAAACATGATCGCGGTGTACCGGGGGTTAAAGGGAAGCATCGGCAGGGTGGGGGCTCCCTCCTTGCTTCCCTGAGCCCCTCACGGCAGCGCAATGTGCAGCGCTGCTGCCAGGGGCTCCTTTCCTGCAGGCCCCTGAATCCAAGATGGCGACGGGGGCCTTCGGGGGCCTGCAGGAACCTGGCTTCCTCAGTGCCTGCAAAGCGCAGAAGAGTCTTGAGGAGATCATTTGCATATTCCCAGTGCCTTCTGGGATAAGTGAAGAGTCTCCGCGAGCTCAACGATCACTGGGTTTTGGCCGTTGCAGCTGAAAAGAGGAAATCGGAAAAACTTTGGCTCATCTTTCATCGTTTTTAAGAAATCTCAAGATGGAAGAGGCCAGGAGCCATTTGGTGAGCTGCATTTCTTGCTACATGTTCACAGATTTACCAGTGGAAAAGCCAAACTTCACATGCCACAAATGCAAGCTTGTGTCCCTGTTGGAGGAAAAGTTGCAAAATCTCGAAGAGAGGTTAGCTACGTTGAAGATCATTAAGGAAGGTGAAGAGTTCTTGGACAGAGCAGAATTATCTCTTCATGTTACAGAAAGAGAAGAAATTTGAAGTGCACCTGAAGAAACAGAGGAATGGAGACATGTGACCCAGAGAAGCAGGAGGATCAGGAGGCAGTCAGCACCCATACTGCTCAGGAACCAGTACCAGGCTCTCACGCAGGAAAACGATGAAGAAATACATCAGGATAAGACTTTGCCAACAAACAGCAACCTTGTACGCCCTCAGAGTCCTCCTGGATGGAGAAAGAAAAATGTTGTGAAGAAGAAACGGAGAGTGGTGGTCATGGGGGATTCCCTGCTGAGAGGAACAGAGGCCGCTATCTGCAGACCGGATATAACTACAAGAGAAATGTGCTGTCTTCCAGGTGCAAAAATTAAAGATGTGTCTGACAGGATATCAGGACTCTTCAGACCTACAGATGACTACCCATTCCTGCTACTACATGTTGGGACAAATGACACCGCAAGAAACGACCTGGAAATCATCTGCAGAGACTTTGAAGACTTAGGCAAGATAGTGAAAGAACTGGGAGCGCAGGTGGTCTTCTCTTCCATCCTCCCAGTGGATGGCCATGGAACAAGGAGGTGGAATAAGATTCTGCAGGTGAACAACTGGCTACGTCGATGGTGCCGTCAGCAACGATTTGGATTTCTGGATCACGGAGTGAACTACTTATACGATGGACTACTTGCTAGAGATGGGGTGCACCTTACGAAGACTGGAAAGCATGTATTTGGAAGTCGCCTTGCTACACTTGTAAGGAGAGCTTTAAACTAGAACAACATGGGAAGGGAAGCAAAAGACCAGAAAAAGCCATACACCTGACAAATGCTATTGAGAACTCTGCTATTAGAAGTGGAAAGGAAGAACAAAGACGAAAGAATCTAATTAATAAAAATATTGGAGAAAGAGAAACCAATCACAAACTAAAATGTTTCTATACTAATGCACAAAGCATGGGCAACAAACAAGGAGAATTGGAACTACTAACACAGGAACAGAAATATGATGTAATTGGAATCACTGAAACTTGGTGGGACAATACACATGATTGGAATACAAGACTAGAAGGATACAACTTATTTGCAAGAAATAGACTTGATAAACGAGGAGGGGGTGTTGCATTGTATGTTCAAAACGCGTATATCTGCACAGAGATTGAAGCTTCAGAGACTGGGAGTTCTGTGGAAACTGTTTGGGTAAGAATACAAGGACAGAACAATGGAAAGGACACCATTGTAGGCATTTACTACAGGCCGCCTGTGCAAGCCGAAGATATAGATGAACTCTTTATGCATCAGATGGCCAAGTTCTCCAAAAAATATGACATAGTTGTCATGGGAGATTTCAACTATCCAGACATTTGTTGGGAATCTCTCTCAGGCAAAACTAACAGGTCAAGGAAATTCTTATCCTCTCTTGCTGACAACTTTATCTTCCAAAAGGTAAGGGAGAAAACAAGGGGAACTGCTACCTTGGATCTAATCCTTATAAACAGGGAGGAAATGGTTGAGGAGGTAAAAGTGGCTGGGACCCTAGGAGGTAGCGACCATGCTATTTTAGAATTTTGGATTACTAGAGGTGGAAGACCTGTGAAGACTCAGACGTCAAGGTTAGATTTCAGAAAGGCAGATTTTAAGGGATTCAGAAAGAGAATTGGAGGGATCCAATGGCTGGATATCCTTAAAGACAAAAATGTCCAGGAAGGATGGGAAATCTTGAAAAATGAAATTCTCAAAGCACAGTTGTTAACAATTCCGAAAAGAGGGAAGAATAGGAAGCATTTAAGGAAACCAGGATGGATGAACACAGAACTTAAGCACATGCTTAAAAGGAAGAAAAAAATGTTTATAAAATGGAAAGAGGGAGGCATATCTAAAGAAGAATATAATGCTGTCTGCAGAACCTGCAGGGCACAAATCAGATTAGCTAAAGCTGAAAATGAACTGAGGCTTGCAAGAGATGTCAAAAGCAATAATAAAGGATTTTGGGGATATGTCAAAAGTAAAAGAAAAGTCAAAGATGCTATAGGATTTTTACAGGATGAAAATGATGAAATGGTAAGACAGGATGTTGAGAAGGCTGAACTTTTAAATTCCTATTTTGCATCTGTTTTCTCTCAGAAAGGAAATGCAACATCAACTGTTATTCACTGTCCTATTAAGGGAATAGAAGAATCCAGGATATCTATAAACAGAAAGATAGTGAGGAAACACTTAGCTAACCTAAATGAATTCAAGTCTCCAGGTCCAGATGAATTACACCCCAGAGTACTGAAGGAGATAGCAGAAGAAATTTTTGAACCCCTCTCCATAATCTTTGAAAATTCTTGGAGAACAGGAGAAGTGCCAGAAGACTGGAGAAGAGCAAATGTTGTTCCTATCTTCAAAAAGGGGAAGAAGGTGGACCCAGGCAACTATAGGCCGGTGAGTCTGACTTCTATACCAGGAAAGATCTTTGAACAAATTATTAAACAACATGTATGTCAATACCTGGATAAGAATGAAGTGATTAAACAGAGTCAGCATGGGTTTGTAACTAATAAGTCATGTCAGACTAACTTAATTTCCTTCTATGACGGTATCACTGATTGGGTGGATCAAGGAAATGCTGTAGATATAGTATATCTTGACTTCAGCAAAGCATTTGACAAAGTCTCTCATACAATCCTTATTGAAAAAATGACTAAGTATGGAATGGACAAGGCAACTGTTAGGTGGATTCATAACTGGCTTAGTGATCGGACCCAAAGAGTGGTCATAAATGGCTGCACATCCAGTTGGAAGAATGTCTCAAGTGGGGTACCACAGGGCTCTGTCCTGGGCCCTGTATTGTTCAACATCTTTATCAACGATTTAGATGAAGGAATTGAGGGTAAACTGATTAAATTTGCTGATGACACAAAGCTAGGAGGGATAGCTAATACTAGAGAAGAGAGAGAGGATTCAAAAAGATTTAAATAAACTGGAGAAGTGGGCAGCAACTAACAGAATGGTTTTTAACAGGGAGAAATGCAAAGTACTACATCTGGGCAATAAAAATGAAAAAAGCATATATAGAATGGGAGGAATAGGGCTAAGTGACAGCACATGTGAAAAAGACTTGGGTATACTAATAGATCACAGACTGAATATGAGTCAACAGTGTGATGCAGCAGCAAAAAAGGCAAATGCAATTCTAGGATGTATTAACAGAAGCATACAGTCTAGATCACGTGAAGTCATTATTTCCCTCTACTCCTCTTTGGTCAGACCTCATCTAGAATATTGTGTCCAGTTTTGGGCACCACATTTTAAAAAAGACATCAACAAACTGGAGCAAGTTCAGAAAAGAGCGACCAGAATGGTGACCCTGTCTTATGAGGAAAGGTTGCAGGATTTGGGAATGTTTAGTTTGCAAAAGAGAAGACTGAGAGGAGACTTAATAGCTGTCTACAAATATCTAAAGGGCTGTCACATTGTAGAAGGATCAACTTTATTCTCATTTGCACAAGGAAAGACTAGAAGCAATGGGATGAAACTGAATGGGAAGAGACACAGATTAGATATTAGAAAAAACTTTTTGACAGTTAGAGTGATCAATGAGTGGAACAGGCTGCCACGAGAAGTGGTGAGTTCTCCTTCAATGGAAGTCTTCAAACAGAGGCTGGACAGACATCTGACTGGGATGATTTAGCGAATCCTGCTTTGAGCAGGGGGTTGGACCAGATGGCCCAGGAGGTCCCTTCCAACTCTACGATTCTATGATTCTATGATTCTGCAGTGCCTGTGACAGATTGCTGTCACAGTGATCTGTGATGTGACAGATCAGCGATCTGTCACAGGGCAGTGATGTCCCACCTGGGACTATTTAATAAAGTAAAAAAAAAATAAAAAAAAGTGTTAAAATAAATAAAAAAAATCGCCAAATAAATTAGAAAAAAAAAAAATATTCCCCCAAATAAAACCATTTTTTTAGAAATAATAAAAAAAAACAATAAAAGGACACATATTAGGTATCGCCGCGTCCGTAACGACCCACCCTATAAAACTGTCCCATTAGTTAACCCCTTTAGCGAACCCCTTAAAAAATAAAAATAAAAAACGAAGCAAAAATAATGATTTATTATAATACCGCCAAACGAAAAGTGTAATAACGCGCGATCAAAAAGATGCATATAAACATCCATGGTACCGCTGAAAATGTCATCTTTCCCGCAAAAAACGAGCCGCCACACAGCATCATCGGCAAAAAAATAAAAAAGTTATAGCTCGCAGAATAAAGCGATGCAAAAATAATTATTTTTTTATATAAAATAGTTTTCATTGCATAAAAGCGACAAAACATAAAAAAACGACCTAAATAAGGTATCTCTGTAAGTGTACTGACCCGAAGAATAAAACCCCTTTATCAATTTTATCGCACACGGAACGGTGTAAACGCACCCCCCCAAAAGAAATTCATGAAACGCTGGTTTTTGTTCATTCTGCGTCACAAAAATCGGAATAAAAAGCGATCAAAAAAGTCACATGCCCCAAAATGGTACCAATAAAAACGTCAACTCGTCCCGCAAAAAATAAGACCTCACATGACTCGGTGGGTCAAAATACGGAAAAATTAGAGCTCTCAATATGTGGTGATGCAAAAACTATTTTTACAATAAAAAGCGTCTTTTAGCGTGTGACAGCCGCCAAACATAAAAACCGCCATAAATAGTAAATCAAACCCCCCGTTATCACCCCCTTAGTTAGGGAAAAATAATAAAATAAAAAAAATGTATTTATTTCCATTTTTCCATTAGGGTTAGGGCTAGGGTTAGGGTTAGGGTTAGGGTAGGGTTAGGGCTAGGGTTAGGGTTAAGGCTAGGGTTAGGGTTAGGGCTAGGGTTAGGGTTAGGGCTGAGAGTAGGGTTAGGGGTGTGTTGGGGTTCGGGTTGGAGTTAGAATTTGGGGTTTCCACTGTTTGGGTACATCAGGTGCTCTCCAAATGCAACATGGCGTCTGATCTCAATTCCAGCCAATTCTGAGTTGAAAAAGTCAAATGGTGCTCCTTCCCTTCCAAGCTCTGCCATGCGCCCAAACAGTGTTTTACCCCCACATGTAGGGAATCAGCCTACTCAGGTCAAATTGCAAAACAATTTTTGGGGTCCAATTTCTCCTGTTACCTTTAGGAAAATAAAAAATTGGGGGCAAAAATATCATTTTTGTGGAAAAAAATGATTTTTTTATTTTCACGCCCAAGCGTAATAAACTTCTGTGAAGCACTTGGGGGTTCAAAGTGCTCACCACACATCTAGATAAGTTCCATGGGGGGCCTAGTGTCGAAAATGGGGTCACTTGTGGGGAGTTTCAATAGTTTAGGTACATCAGGGGCTCTCCAAACGCACATGACACCCGCAGAACATTCCCTCAAAGTCTGCATTCCAAAACGTCACTACTTCCCTTCCGAGCCCCGACGTGTGTCCATACAGTAGTTTTCTCCCACATATGGGGCGTCAACGTACTCAGGAAAAATTGGACAACAACTTTTGGGGTTCAATTTCTCCTGTTACCCTTGGGAAAATAAAAAAATTGGCGACTAATTGATCATATTTGTGGAAAAAATACGATTTTTTTATTTTCATGCCCTGGCATTATAAACTTCTGTGAAGCCTTTGGGGTTTCAAAGTGCTCACCTCACATCTAGATAAGTTCCTTAGGGGGTCTAGTTTTCAAAATGGGGTCATTTGTGGGGGGTTTCCACTGTTTAGGTACATTAGGGGCTCTCCAAAGGCAACATGACACCCGCAGACCATTCCATCAAAGTCTGCATTCCAAAATGTCACTACTTCCCTTCCGAGCCCCGATGTGTGCCCATACAGTAGTTTTCTCCCACATATGGGGTATCAGCATACTCAGGACAAATTGGACAACAACTTTTGGGGTCCAATTTCTCCTGGTACCCTTGAGAAAATAAAAAAATGGTGACTAAAAGATCATGTTTGTGGAAAAAATACGAATTTTTTATTTTCACGCCCGGGCGTTATAAACTTCTGTGAAGCACTGGGGGGTTCAAAGTGCTCACCACACATCTAGATAAGTTCCTTGGGGGGTTTAGTTTACAAAATGGTGTCATTTGTGGGGGGTTTCCACTGTTTTGTTACATCAGGAGTTTTCCAATCGCGACATGGTGTCCGATCTCAATTCCAGCCAAAAACGTCAAATGGCGCTGCTTCCCTTCCGAGCTCTGCCATGCGCCCAAATAGTGGTTTACCCCCACATGTGGGGTATCAGCGTACTCAGGACAAATTGCACAATAACTTTTAGGGTCCTGTTACCCTTGAAAAAATAAGAATTGAGGGTGAAAAGATCATTTTCATGGAAAAAAATATGATTTTTTAATTGTATGGCTTTATGTTATAAACTTCTGTGAAGCCCTTGGGGGTTCAAAGTTCTCACCACACATCTACATAAGTTCCTTAGGGGGTCTAGTTTCCAAAATGGTGTCATTTGTGGGGGGTTTCCACTGTTTTGGTACATCAGGGGTTTTCCAATCGCGACATGGTGTCCGATCTCAATTCCAGCCAAAAACGTCAAATGGCGCTGCTTCCCTTCCGAGCTCTGCCATGCGCCCAAATAGTGGTTTACCCCCACATGTGGGGTATCAGCGTACTCAGGACAAATTGCACAATAACTTTTAGGGTCCTGTTACCCTTGGGAAAATAAAAATTGGGGTGAAAAGATCATTTTTGTGGAAAAAATAAGATTTTTTAATTGTACCGCTGTACGTTATAAACTTCAGTAAAGCACTTGTGGGTTCAAAGTTCTCACCACATATCTAGATAAGTTCCTTGGGGGGTCTAGTTTTCAAAATGGGGTCACTTGTACAGGGTTTCCACTGTTTAGGTACATCAGGGACTCTCCAAACGTGACATGGCGTCCGATCTGAATTCCAGCCAATTTTGCATTGAAAAAGTCAAACGGCGCTCCTTCCATTCTGAGCTCTGTCATGCGCCAAAACAGTCGTTCCCCCCCACATATCAGGTATCAGCGTACTCAGGACAAATTGCACAATAACTTTTGCAGTCCAATTTCTCCTGTTACCCTTGGTAAAATAAAAAAAATTGAACCTGAATTATTTTTTTGTGAAAAAAAGTTAGATGTTCATTTTTTTTAAATATTCAAAAAAATTCCTGTGACGCACCTAAAGGGTTAATAAACTTCTTGAATGTGGTTTTGAGCACCTTAAGGGGTGCAGTTTTTAGAATAGTGTCACTTTTGGGTATTTTCTATCATATAGACCCCTCAAAGTGACCTCAAATGTGATGTGGTCCTAAAAATAAAATGGTGTTGTAAAAATGAGAAATCGCTGGTCAACTTTTAACCCTTATAACTTCCTAACAAAAAAAAATTTGGTTCCAAAATTGTGCTGATGTAAAGTAAATATGTGGGAAATGTTAGTTATCAAGTTTTTTGTGTGCTGTATCTCTGTGATTTAAGGGCATAAAAATTCAAATTTGGAAAATTGCGAAATTCTCAAAATTTTTGCCAAATTTCCATTTTTCTCACAAATAAACGCAAGTTATTTGAATGAAATTTTACCACTAACATGAAGTACAATATGTCACGAGAAAACAATGTCAGAATCACCGGGATCCATGGAAGTGTTCCAGAGTTATGACCTCATAAAGGTACAGTGGTCAGAATTGTAAAAATTGGCCCGGTCATGAACGTGCAAACCACCCTTGGGGGTGAAGGGGTTAAGAAAATCAGCATAGAAATTAGCAAAACCCAAAAACTTCTGGAGAGCCTTCAAAGAAGTAGGCTTAACCCAATCATAAATGGCCTGTACCTTGGCCGGGTCTATTTCAATAGTCGATAGAGACAAGATAAATTCCAAAAATGAAATCCTTTGTACACCAAAGAGGCATTTCGATCCCTTAACAAACAGGGAATTCTCCCTCAAAATCCGGAACACAGTCCGGACATGTTCCACATGGGATTCCCAATCACTAGAAAAGATCAAAATATCATCCAGATAGATAATCAAAAACGTTTCTACAAAGTCTCAAAAAATATCATTCATAAAGGACAGGAAGACAGAAGGGGCATTAGAGAGCCCAAAAGGCATCACCAGGTACTCAAAGTGTCCCTCCGGAGTATTAAACGCCGTCTTCCATTCATCCCCGTGCTTGATGCAAATAAGATTATACGCCCCCCTGAGGTCAAGCTTAGTAAACTAGCAGGCACTCTTAACTCTGGAGAATAAATCAGACATCAGAGGTAATGGGTACTGATATTTAACCGTCATCTTGTTAAGGGAACGATAATCAATACACGGTCTTAATGAACCATCTTTCTTGGTTACAAAAAAAAACAGCACCTAAAGGTAACGAGGATGGTCTAATATGACCCTTCTCCAACGACTCCTTAATATAGGATCGCATAGCATCATGTTCGGGTACAGATAAGTTGAAAAGCCAACCCTTGGGAAATTTACACCCAGGCATCAACTCAATTGCACAGTCATAAGAGAATCCAGTTTCGCACCCTGTCTGATGAGTTGTCATTGAACAGAGATGCTCTCCTTGCTATCTTCTATGTGGCCTCTTCAGTCGTGTCAAGGATCAACTTACAAGAAGACTCTTGGTATCTTCATTTAATGAGTTGATTTCCCTTTGCTACCCATGTAGACTTACATTTTAAAGAGTGATTTAGGGAGGAGTCTATGGATTCTCATATCTCTCCTCCAAGAGCATGTTTAACATCCCCTTTAAGGCCGTCTGCACTGGAACTTACGTAAATCGGTAGGAGCGAATTAACGATGGCTGAAAGATCCCATTAACTTTCACAGGGATTCTGTTGTGTTGTGCTAAACAGGTTCATTTTCACTCGAACTGTTCCAAATTAAATGTCAAACAGGGAATGCAATCTATCCCAGGCAAAGAGGGAGGTGAAGCTCACGGACTACCTCTTTCCTCCACTGAAAATAAATTGCTCATGCCTGTGTCAATTTCATATAGTACTATTGTGCTCTCAGGACAAACACTTATTGATTTAAAAGCAGCTTAGAATTTTATGGACTTCTCTCTGGCCAAAATTGCAGAAAATTCCTTTAATTTCCTTGCAGACACCCCAGAAGCTAACCTCCATGAATGTCTCAACATTTCCAGGTGGTCGTATCCAATTCCAGACAGTGAAGGTAACTCTCCAGATTGGAGCACAACATGTGGATGATTTTTTTTTTTTTAGCTTTTGTGATGGTTACGTGTGACTGGACACACCGCTTCCAGCTGGGCGAATTTCTCTGACACACGTGACCCTGGATACACCGCCTCCAGTAGGGCAAATTTCAATAATATAATGTGCAGCCGGATACACCACCTCCAGCAAATGAATTTCAGAATTACCCGTGTATCTGGATACACCGCCTCCAGCAGGGCGAATTTCCCACACAGCTTTTACCATAAAGTGAGACTAGGATTTTTTTTTTTTAAGTGGCGGAGGAATACAGTGCGGAAGTATACCTACCTTCCGTCATTGGATTCCTGCAGCCCGTAGAGAGCGGCAGCATCAGCTGATGCTGCAGTTCTCTACCCAAGATCGTCGTGGGACACACTCGTGGACTGCTTCGGATCATGGGTGAGTATTTTTGTGGTTTGTTATGTTAATATTTATTCCGTAGACGACAATGGCTTCGGGGAACAATGTGACAAGTATTGGTAAGTATGTTACTCTATGTTATATGTACTGTATGTCTCTGTATGTATTGTATGAAAGTATTGTATGTAGCATGCATGTAGTATGTATGTAGTATGTATGTAGCATGTAGTATGTATGTAGCATGCATGTAGTATGTATGTAGCATGCATGTAGTATGTATGTAGTATGTATGTAGCATGTAGTATTTATGTAGCATGCATGTAGTATATATGTTGTATGTATGTAGTATGTATGTAGTATATATGTATCATGTAGTATGTATGTAGTATGTATGTAGCATGCATGTAGTATGTATGTAGTATGTATGTAGCATGTAGTATATATGTAGCATGCATGTAGTATGTATGTAGTATGTATGTAGTATGTATGTAGTATATATGTAGCATGTAGTATGTATGTAGCATGCATGTAGTATGTATGTAGTATGTATGTAGCATGTAGTATGTATGTAGCATGCATGTAGTATGTATGCAGCATGTAGTATGTAGCATGCATGCAGTATGTATGTAGCATGCATGTAGTATGTATGTAGTATGTATGTAGCATGTAGTATGTATGTAGCATGCATGTAGTATGTATGTAGCATGCATGCAGTATGTATGTAGCATGCATGTAGTATATATGTAGTATGTATGTAGTATGTATGTAGCATGTAGTATGTATGATGCATATATGTAGTATGTAGTATGTATGTAGCATGTAGTATGTATGATGCATATATGTAGTATGTATGTAGTATGTATGTAGCATGTAGTATGTATGTAGTATGTATGTAGCATGTAGCATGTATGTAGCATGCATGTAGTATATATGTAGTATGTATGTAGTATGTATGTAGCATGTAGCATGTATGTAGCATGCATGTAGTATATATGTAGTATGTATGTAGTATGTATGTAGCATGTAGCATGTATGTAGCATGCATGTAGTATGTATGTAGTATGTATGTAGCATGTAGTATGTATGTAGCATGCATGTAGTATATATGTACTATGTATGTAGCATGTAGTATGTATGTAGCATGCATGTAGTATGTATGTATGTAGTATTTTTTTTTTTTTTTACATTTAACACATTAGCCGGATGATGGGACTACTACTATCCCATCATTGGCTAATGTGTCAATCACTGTCATGGTAGCAGGCATCGCCCGATGGGACTTGTAGTCCCATCGGACGATGCCTGCACAGACCCCCGGACATCAGCACAGCCCCCCGGCAGGCCGGCACAGCCCCCCGGCAGGCCGGTACAGACCCCCACAGGGTGCACAGACCCCGGGCAGTCCGCACAGCCCACCGGCAGGCCGGCACAGACCCCCGGCAGGCTGGCAGAGACCCCCGGAAGGCCCGTACAGACCCCCGAGAGGCTGTACAAGGGCAGGAAAGGGTTTTTCCAATTCCGATACCGGAAGTCTCATAGACTTGAATGGGACTTCCGGTATCGGCATCGGCGATACCGATACTTTTTTTAAAGATCGGCCGATCCATTCCGATCCGATATTTTGAAGTATCGGACGGTATCGCTCAACTCTAGTCATTGACATTCTGGATTTGCATTTTAACCAAACAAGTACATAACCCTACTATAGTGAGAGCATACTGTCTGGTACCCTCCTAATAATTATTGTTTGACCCAAATTCTAAGATTGTCCTTCTGCTTCTTAGACCTCCTCGGGGGATACACTCATACTATTGTTTCAACTTATTCTACATTACAGAACTAATCATTTTATCCCTCCTTGAGAAAGGTATTTACAGGCAAATTACTGATATTTATCTATTGAATCTTGCTTCTGACAGCCCTGTGGTGTTGTCTCATTTGCAGCTGATACCCTCCTTATTACACTTGCGCCTCCAACTAGTCATTGTATTTACTAGTTTCTGAAAAGATACCCAGATTTGCCAGACCTTCTGTTTAATGTACACTGCGTCAGCACACTTTTCTGCAAGTCTGCTATAGCTGCAGACGCTCTGGCAGCACTACAACAGCACATGCAAGTGTCAGGACTCTGACCAGTGTGCAACATCACCACGCCTTCCAAGGTGGTGGAAGTGCCCCAGCTGCTTTGTTGACTTCCACCTCCACCTCTGCCTTTTTCTTCCACTAAGCCACCGCTGTCAGGTGGGAAAGCCATTAGCAGTTTCTCTATCACCATGTTCTTGAATTCAAGCATTTTCTGATCTATCTCTTGTGACAGAAGTGATGATGGTACTCTTTCCTTGTAGCAGCAATCCAGCAGGTTGGCTATTCTGTAGTCTTCACTGGTAACAATACTGGCAACTCAGTGGTTGTTGCGCAGGCACAGTAGTATGTATTGGCTCATGTTTGCTAGACTGCCTAGAGGCAACGAAAAGCTCCTTGGTAGAAGGTGTATTGCCTGGGTACTCTGTGTTCCCACAGCCATGCTCCAGTGATGCCCTTTGAGCTAGTTTGAGTGCCACCCTGATGTGAACACTGTTTTTCCTCTTCCTCCAGAACTGTCCCCTGGCTGTACAGTTGGGTACCTGGCTGCTATTGGGACAGTAACCCACCCCCGAGCCATGTGTGGACAACAGGCCTGATAATGATGTGTATTGGACTTGCTCCTCTTTCTCCTGTGCCACAACCTCATCCATCATCACCTGAGTTGTTTTTTCCAGCAGTCATATAAGTGGTACAGTAAATGCTGATGATGGTGCAATTATTGGTGGATCATTCAAAGCATTGGAGGAGCATTCAAAGAAGCACAGCACACACATCCCGCATAGAGGCCCATAGAAGTGGTGAAGTGGTATTGTTCTGCAGAGCGACTTACCCATGCATGCTGCAGCTGAAACTCCACAATAGCATCAGTCAGACACGAAAACACAGCTATAGGGGGAGGCTGGAATGACACTGGGAGGGAGTGACAATATGGGTGAAGCTGGGAAGAGGGGGGAAAGGGGGGAAGAAAGATGAGATGATGGGTAGTGGCCTAAGGTTAAAGGGGAAATGACATAGGTAGAGGTGGGGTTAGGAAGAGACACAAAAGGCTGGCCAGGGGCAATTGACCCTCTTTGACTCCTAGCAGCGGGACAGCAAGACCCACTCACCCTCCCAATTGAAGAAGAAATTCAGGGTCACAGTGGCGATCATCAGCGATGTTACCATGTTTTACTAATTTTATTAAATATATATATATATATATATATTAATAAATTGTTACCATTATTGGCATTTACCTTCAAAGCCCAGGGGAAGGGCAATTTGTCAGCCATGGTTCCCTGGAGGTTTCCCCCACAGGGGGTTTTTCCTCTCCTGAATGCTGTCGGATGGCTCTTCATGAGCCGAGGGTTTGCTACATTGAGTTTCATTATTTTGTGGCGTTGGTGGGTCCTCAAAGTTGGTTAAAAATTTGGAATGGGGGATTCTTTAGATACATGGACCCCCTTTTATTGGATAATGATATTGGTCTGGTAAGACTTGGGTGATACCCGGCGATGGAACGTCGGATTCACATTAACTGGAGATTTGGGTGATACCCGGTGATGGAACATCAGGGTTACGAGTTTGGGTGATACCCCTCGAAGAAACATTTGGGTCACATTGTTGCGAGTTTGGGTGATATCCAGCGATGGAACGTCGGGTTCACATTAATATAAGATTTGGGTGATGCCCGGCAATGGAACGTCGGGATCACATCAGGAGGGCAACCCGTTCCCTCGGTTTAATGGTGCTTCTGAGTCTCGTGGCTAGGTGTAAGGCTGGGAGGGAAGGGGCAATGCCATGGGAAAAAACCACCAGACATTTGCAACTTCGAGGACCCCACCAAGTGTCTTTTAATTAACAACAATAAATATCAATAAATTGGATGCTGTGGCTGTTTATATCCAAAGAAATCGATTGTCGCTTGTCATTGCTTTCTGGGGCAAAATGGGGGAAGGAACCTCCGGTGGAAGTAGGTGTGTGGTCAGGGAAGGTAATCATGAAGAATCGACCTCTCCAGGGTCATGCCTGCTGCTGATCGCAAAGTCTTTCTAGCACATTCAAAGTGAAGTTCCGCCTTGTTGGTATGTTGCATATGAGGCAGTGGGGGGAAGACAGAAGTGACACTGCAGCCCAGACAAACGGGTAGCATCAGGGTGAGTGTGCCAAAACACACTGCCTGCAATTTAAGCCTCTGAGATTTGTGGGTAGTTTTTTAAGGAAGCTCTTCACCAGCAAGTTCAGCACATGCACCAAGCAATGGATGTGCATCAAAGAAGCTAGGCCCAGAGATGCTATGAGATTTCACCAGTTATCGCAACCACCAGGCTAGACTTGAAGTTCACTGGCACCAACCACTCATCTGTCTGCTGTTTGATCCCCGTCCACAACTCCTGTGCATTATTTGATTTTTTTCCCCAAACAGAGGAGTAAAAGAGAAGTCTCCTGTCATTTCCTTCTGGATGTGCTGAAGTTGGTGGTGGAGGTCTCACTGTGACCGGACAAGGAGGCAGTGGAGGAAGTGGAGAAGGAGGAGGAGGCAACCTAGACAGAGAAACATTCAGCAATCTTTGGTGAGTGAAGGTTATAGGCTTGAATTACTTCCACCTCTGTAGTAGCCTCCATTACATGTACCCAGTGGGCAGTTAGGGTGATGGAACATCCCTGGCTGTGCTTACTGGTCAACATATTGATGGCTATGTGGACCTTGCCACTGATGATGTTGCGCAGAGCACATCTGATTTTGTCCTCAACATGCATGTGCAGGGCAGTGATGGCACTGATGGAAAAGTAGTGGCGGCTTTGAAGAACCTACTGTGAAACAGCCACCACCATCAGTTTTTTATTAAACTATCCATCTCCATCAGCCAAAATGAGAGCATTGCAAAAGGCCAGAGACTTGGATATGCTGTCATTCAGGATCATGGCTCATGGCTGGGTAGGGGGGGATGTATCATCTGTCTCTTGATAGTTTGGGGGATGGAAAGCTTAACACTTCAGTGGGATGTTGTGGAGATGCTCCGTGAGCGCTGGTGGTGATGCTGTTACATCCTCTTTGCTAGTAGGCAAGTGGCGTTTTTGTTTGTGAGTGGGATGAAGAGGCTAAGACTGCAGCAGGAGAATGAGCAGAAGGAGGTTTAGATCTCTCATGCCTTTTAAGGTGTGTTTTCCACTGCACTTCGTGCTTAGAATTCAGATGCCCCATTATGCAGGTGGTGCTCAGGTTCAGAAGATTTATGCCTCGCTTCAGGCTCTGATGGCACAGTGTGCAAACTGTCCTTCTCTTGTCATCATCACATTTTCAGAGGAAATCATGTGCCAAGGAACTCTTTACATCAAGCTTTGTTGTGCTGGGTTCAGCAGCACAGTGGACAGTAGCAACTGATGTACTTGCTAGGGGGCTGTTCGCTGTACCTTTGCACCCTGCTCCATCTTTTACTGTGCTTCTGGGGCAGTGTGACAACCTCCTATTCCTCTGAACTGAGCATGTCACTAGGCCTCAACTCCTTTTGGGGTCTAGTACCTCATCATCTTCTGCATCATCTTCTCATAATTCTTCACCGTTGACCTCCTTTTTGGTCTGCACACTGCAGAATGACGCTGCAGTTGATCATTCCTCACATGTGCTGCAGTTGTCCACATACCATGCACACTAACCTTCCCATGTACTCATCCTTAAACCTAGCAAGTGGTTGGGCATCAGTGCACTCAGTCTCTTACACTTCTGGGGCAGGGACAGGTGGATTAAACAAGGAACCCCAGCCAGCAGAGTCATCAAAAATCAGGAGAGACTGCTACATGACTTGGAGCTCAGAATGATTAGTTGATTTGCAAGGGGTGAGGTGGAAGTCAGATAACCATGGTCCTCAGGTGCCAATTCTGCACTTTCTGTAGTTTACAAGGTGGAAGATAATGTGAAGGAACAGCAGACACTCTCAGCCATTCAATCTAACACCTCTTCCACATCTTGTGGACTCACCATTTGTGCAGCTGTACTCAGTCTTACAAAATCATGTAGAACATCCAGTTCTGTGCACCAGAAGAAGGTGTTTCATTTGGGCACATAGCAGGCACAGAACGACTGCATTCTCTTCCTGTAGTAGCTACACCACCAGAAGCAGCAACGCCATTACCATCATGGTCCTTTCCACGTCCCCCATTTGATGTTCTCCTCATTTTGGGAAGTAATTTTTAGGCACACTACCGATACAGAGACTGCCGCAGAGTAGATTTATTTTATAGGCACACTACTCGTACAGACACAGCGGTATAGTAAAATAATTTGCTTGGCCTACAAATGAGAAAGTGACAGCTGCAGAGTAGAATTCTTTTTTAGGCACACTACTTGCATTGATACAGTGATACAGTAAAAATATTTGTTTGTCCTACACATGGCAAAGAGATAGCTGTAGGGTAGATTTAATTTTTATGTACACTACTTAGATTATTAAGAAAAAAACAAGGAGCATTATGATAAATAAATATCATGCCATAATAGACCATAGCTCAATCAGCAAATGTAGAATAATGCCATTCCTAAAGCATATAAACAAAGGAGAACAAATTGGAGTTTTAAGGCTAAAATATTCATTTTATTATTCCATAAGATTCAAAACAATCATATAGGTAATAAAAAGACAGACAGGTAACAAAAGAAATTAAATATCAGTAGAAGGATACACAATGTAAAAACGGTATTTTGTATCTATAAACTGCTCAAAAAAATAGAACACTAAAATACCACATCCTAGACATCACTGGATGAAATATTCCAGTTGGAAATGTTTATTCATTTCATAGTGGAATGTTTTGAAAACAACAAAACATAAAAATGATCAATGTAACTCAAAATTAATATCCCATGGAGGTCTGGATTAGGAAAAATAATCAAAATCAAAGTGGAAAATCAAATTACAGGCTGATCCAACTTCAGGGGAAATGCCTCAGAACAAGAGAATAATGTTCAGTAGATTGTGTGTGGCCTCCACATGCCTGTATGACCTCCCTACAATGCCTGGGCATGCTCCTGATGAGGTGGTGGATGTTCTACTGAGGTAACTCCTTCCAGACCTGGAGTAAAGTATTAGTCAACTCCTGCACAGTCTGTGGTGCAATGTGCCATTGATGGATGGAGTGAGGCATGATGTCCTAGATGTGCTCAATTGGATTCAGGTCTGAGGAACGGGCAGGCTAGTCGATAGTATCAATGCCTTAATCATGAAGGAACTGTTGACACACTTCAACCACTCAGCAAGCAGCTGAGTTTAACAAATCAGTATGAGGGGGTGAGGCTAACAGCATAGCTAGATGAGTGATATGAACCAGATGATGTAGTTGGAGGGGCGTGCCTGAAGTCTGGAAGCAGTGTAGGATGTGCCTGTGTCTAAAGGTATACTTGCCAGATAAACAGAAAGTGGGGAACTAAATTAAAATATCCTAGGACCAGATGTGG
Organism: Dendrobates tinctorius; assembly: GCF_039654945.1. NCBI lineage: Eukaryota > Metazoa > Chordata > Amphibia > Anura > Dendrobatidae > Dendrobates > Dendrobates tinctorius. Next base: position 19,624,325 of record NW_027361693.1, read on the forward strand.
TCTGAGGCAACTCAGCAAGAGTACATAGAATGGCTCAAACGGGCACAGTAGGAAGATCTTGTGGATAAGCACATTCACATTTTGTGCACAAGAATTGCAATGTGCGTTATTGGCATCTGCTAAGAGACGGTATTCACATACAATAATATTCAGCCTGCAGACATCACTGTTTACTGGTCTAAAAGAAAGGAGAACACATTAAGTACAAGCTCTCAGTCATAAGTCATCTTATACATCTTATACATCCTACCCCATCAATTACCATGTCCTGCAAAATAGTAAAAAAAAAACCTGTCATTAATGCTTTTACCCAGTGGCTGTAGAGAGAACCGAAAACCAATGGAAACATATTGACCAATGCACCCGAACAAATGTACCTCCTTGCATTCAAAAAGGGAAAAATAAAGCAATGACAATGGAAACATACACACAACATAAACTGCGACCGCCGAAGGATCACAAGCTATTAGAAAAGGAGTGTAACACAGAACATGAACATCTCTCCCTGTAAAGAAACACAGAAGCACCTGTAGGTCATAATTCCTATTCAGACCCTTAGGAATGTCTGAGTTCATGTATCCAATAGGCTTCTCACTTTTTTAATACCGAATGGAGGTCCCCTCTCCATCTGGACTGATTGACTTGCTCAATGACCTGATATCTCGACTGGGCTACTGCATACCTCACATTGTGAAAATGTTGTGGAAGAGGCAGCATCAGGTTCTTGCACCAGATCATGGATTTTTGCTTAGATATGATGTCTCTTATATGCTGAGTTGTTTCCCCAACATACAAGAGTCCACACGGACACTTGATTTGGTAAATGACATCAGTAGAGTCACATGTAAAGAAGCCTTTAATCAGATAATGTTTACCAGAGTGAGGATGATGGAGTAACTGAAGGCATGGGAAAGTACTGTATTTGGGTACCGTTACCGTATTTAGGAGTACATCTGAAACAGGGCAAAAAAGAATTTTGGAACTTTCTAATTCTGGAATAGGCCGTTTTAATAATATGCCAATGTCTACAGATCGACTTGTGAATTCTATACGCAACGGGGTGGAAGGTGTGCAGCAAGGGAATAAGTTCCATGTTCTGTCTTGTCGGAGTAGGTATGATTTCACATGCTTGATGTAGGACTTCTTAGGGATATCCCCTCATTTCAAATTTAGAGCTCATTTAATTGAGCAGTAACTCACATATAGATTCATTGGACACTATCCTCATTACACATTGATAACGAGAATTCAGTAGAGACCTTTTCACAGGTGTGGGATGGAAACTATCATACTGAAGGTTGTCGATCAGTGTCCTTCACAAATAAGTCACTAGTGAATCTGACACACGCATCTTTAACAATCAGTGTGTCCATGAAATTCAATTTAGATGGATCCATCTGCATAGTGAACCCTAGTCCGGACCATGCGATGTTGAGGCAATCAAAAAGATTGAGAGGAACTCGAGTGTATCCTTCAAATGCAAAAAATATCATCAATATAGCATTTAAAAATGCAAGTATTGTGGGAACAGATCATTAGGGTAAATTCATTTTCTTCAAATGAAGGATTTATTCCACCTCATGCATCAGTTCCTGCAACCCCTCCTGCTCCTCCTCATCCTCCATTTCTGATGTGTTATTTCAGAGCATGTCGTCCACCTCTGCCAGAAAATGAAAGCTCTGCAGCATTGCCCCAGAGAAGAGATAATAGGCTCTGCTGAATCTGATTTGTTTAGGACATAAACTGCACCCCGTGGCAGAGTTACATTAAGGAGTAACATTCCAGACAGATCTATGGCTTTTGTCACTAAACCTCAAAATAGGCATGATTGTGTGTGATGACTGTAATCTTGTGGCAGATGTGAAGGTTGGCAAGCTCACACACGTACCATGCTTGGCACACATACTTAACTTGGCAGTTCAGAGGTTTCTTAAAAGCTACCTGGATTTGCCATAGATTTTGGTCAACGTACACCTTGTCAGTGCCCCATTTCGAAAGTTGGCTATAGCTGCCTCCACTCTGGCAGTGCTGCAGCAGCAAATGAAAATTGCAGCTCTCAAACTGGTGTTAAACCTGTCCACATGCTAGAACTCCACACTGCACTTGCTGGCAAGGCTTTGTGAGAAGCAGAGGCCAGTTGTTGAGTACCAATTCCAACATGTTCATCGGTATTATGGTAAGCCTCCACACATACACTACCGTTCAAACGTTTAGGGTTCTTAGAAATGAAGGCTATTCTATGCGAGAAATTGCCAAGAAACTGAAGATTTCTTACAACGGTCTGTACTACTCCATTCAGAGGAGAGCACAAACAGGCTCTAACCAGAGTAGAAAGAGAAGTGGGAGGCCCCGCTGCACAACTGAGCAACAAGACAAGTACATTAGAGGCTGTAGTTTGATAAATCGACACCTCACAGGTCCTCAACTGGCAGCTTCATTAAATAATGCATGCAAAACACCAGTGTCAATGTCTGCAGTCAAGAGGCGACTCTGGGATCCTGGCCTTCTGGGCAGAGTGGCTAAGAAAAAGCCATATCTGAGACTGGCTAATAAAAGGAAAATATTAATATGGGCAAAAGAATACATTGGACAGAGGAATCCAAACCAACTTATGGGAGGGGTTTCTGGAAGCATGGGGTGAAATTTCTCCAGATTAACTCAGCAAATTTACTGCTAGAATGCCAAAGGTCTGCAATGCTGTAATTGCTGCAAAGGGAGCATTCTTTGACGAAAGCAAAGTTTGAAGGAGAAAATTATTATTTCAAATAAAAATCTTTTTTTCGAACCTTGTCAAGGACTGGACTAGATTTTAAATTCATTTGGCAACTCACTTGATTAATAAAAGTATGAGTTTTTATGGAAAACACAAAATTGTGTGGGTGACCCCAAACTTTTGAACGGTAGTGTAGAAATTGAAGAGTGAGCATGGATGACTGACATTTGTGCAGTTCTCCAAGACTTTGAGGACTCCACAAAGATGGTGAGTGGCAATGACATTATAGTCAATGCAAAAATCCTGTTTTTGTGCTGACTCAACAGTCACTGCTCATAATTAAACATGAAGCAACGTGGAGATGCAGGAAGACATGAGACCAGGAGATACTACCCAGCTCAGCCTCATCTCATCTGCTCAGCGTGGATTGGGTAACAATGAGGAGGTAGAGGCTGAGGAGGAGGAGTAACAGGAGCTGTTGTGTTATGAATGAGTCACCGAAGGAGGAAAAAACAAAAATGCAAGCTAAGTCCAGAAAACCGGAGAGGTTGGTAGCTATCGGATTGCAGACCCCTGATCCTATCCACAACAACTAACAGTAGCTGTGGGGGGTTCCTACGATGCCCTAGACAGCCGGAGAACTAAATAGGCCTAAAGAAAGAAAGGGGAAATCTAAACTGCCCCAGAGCAGATCCCAAAGCAATAGGCAGCCCCCAACATATAATGACGGTGAAGCAAGATGAAAACACTAACACAGATAGAAAGATAGGTTGAGCAAATGATGGGGCCCAAGCTAACTGAAAAGGACAGGATAGACAAGCTGCTGTCTGCAATCCGTAAAAAACCCTACAAAAAATGTCCCAACTGTCTGATAGGAAAAACAGGCCCTGAAGTCGCTAGGACTTCAAAAAGACTATATCAGCACTCAGGTAAATTCTGAAGACAGAGCAAAGAGACAAACTGATCAGAGACAAAAATGGAACTCAGCACACCTCCGACCGGGGATGGCTGAACTCCAAAAAACAAGGTAAACAAAACAAAACTAATAAGTTCAATAGCAGAGCAAAAACTTATCTTTGGAAGCAGGAAACAAACTGGTCTCCAAGAATCCAGCAGAGAAATCACCAGCGACTCAGAAGGGCGTCGGCTGCCTTATATCCAATCAGAATTTCCTGTTACCCAGTCATCATCTACCAGATCAGGTGTTTGGTAATCAGCCTCACTACCTTCCTTCACCAGAAGAGGGAGTTCATCAGACATCGACAGTGAAGGGGAAATGAACTCACAACACTGTTGACTAGCACAAAAAAAGGCTAGTGCCCACACAAACTTTGTCTCATCTCTCCTACATGGATGGGCTGAGGAGGGGAATGAGGAGAAAGAAGAGGAGGAGGAGGAGATGGAAAGTCATCATCATGGTGAAGACAGGGAATTGTTGGCTCTAGGGAGTTTGACACATATGGCCAACTTTATGTGCCGATGCCTTTTCTGTGATCCTCGTGTTATATTTCTCTTGGCAAAAAATAGTGCTGATGGTTCAATCTGCTAGAACCATGCTACAAGGTAAACTTTGCATCTCTCCTTCCTGAGATGGAGAGGTCTTATAAAATGTTGCTATACCAGAAGGCCATTGTTGAAAATTTATTGAAAAAATTCTCATAAGACAACACTACCAGCAGGATGGAAGCTTTCCCTTTGCCCAACCAAAGAGGAGAGGCAAGGGAGACACACAGTAGAGGCAGGGGTACATAGTCAAATGCCTGGGCTAATTTCATGACATCATACCATCATCCAGGACCTGATGATTGGATATTTTTGACAAGAAGGGAAAAGCTTTTAAAGATGGTCAAGCAATATGTGGCTCACCAAAGCAGCCTACTCTCTAATTCCTCTGTGGTCTTCAACTGTTGGGTCTCAAATCTGGACATCTGGCATGAGCAGTCCCAGTATGTCTTGGAAGTAGTGTGCTCCCCTACCGTTAGCGTGTCTGAGCGGATTTTTAGCACCACTGGGGGTCATAACAGAGAGTGCTGACAGGCTCACTTTGATAAAAATCAACAAAACCTGAATTAACCCCCACTTTTCCTTACCACCAGATGACAGCAGAACATAAAGAGTTTTTAATGTTCAATGTTTGACTGAGGCCCTCCAGTTGTAGACTTCAAGGGTGTATGGATGAACCTCCTTATAATGTTTTGCTGTCTTTACATATTATGCAAAGTCTTTATTAGTGTCAGAGTACAACAACCACACTTTAAAAAATATCTGAATGAGGCCCGCCAGTTGTTGTTTTTCAGGGATCTATGAATTTTTCCTGGCATTGCACTTTCTAGAAGTGCATAAAATACTTTTTCTAAATATTTATGTTCCAAATTTATTTCTGTATTTCTTTAGTCATCCATACAGTTTAAATTGATTATTGGTAAAATTATGTCATATGTAGCTCTACAAAAAAGCATTCAAAATATATCTTCATTAAGTTAGTCATCCATAGAGTATAACGTATTTCTGTATTGCTGTATATTTCAATTGGTATATAATGCGCCAAAAAATGATGAAAAATAGTGTTCTATCATATTGTACATCCATAGAGTATAGCATTTTCTTGGTACATTTTGGTGGTATCCAACCTTCAAAAAAATGTTCAAAAATGTATAAGTACTATGTTGCTCATCTATACAGTGTTTCGTGTTCTTGCGTACATTTTATTGGTATATATAACACTACTAAAAAGCAGTAATAAATTTGTCTGGATTCAATTGCGTACCCATACAGTTTTACATGTTTTCTGTTACTTTTCAGTGTTATATAACACTAAAAAGAGAAAAAATATTTATTGCTTCAATTACTAATCTATACATTATTGTGTGCTTTCTATTACATTTTGGTGTTATATAAAAATCCCCCCAAAAACTTGAAAAAATGTATGGATTCAAGGATTAATCCATACACTGTAATGTGGTTCTCGTTGCATTTTGTTGGTACACTAAACTCACAAAAACACTTCAAAACTTTTTGGGGATTCAATTAGTCATCCATACACTGCAATGCTGTTCTTGTTACATTTTGATGGTATATTAAACTCTACAAAAGCTTCCAAAAATGTTTATGGATTCAATGATTCATGCATACAGTTTAATGTGCTTTGTCTAAACCTATGTTGGGTTAAATTTAAAAAAAAGCTTGGCCTTGTACAGTTCACGAAATATTTTTGGTCAAAAAAATTACTATTGTCATATGTACTGTAGAATCTGCTTTAGGTGAAATTTCGGTAGTTTGAAATAAAAAAAACAAATTTGCCCTGCCACAGGTGTACACTTTCTTAATATTTGAATCAGGCCATCCAGCTGTTGCCTTCAAGGGTGTATGGATGACCCTGTTTCTAACTTTTGGCAGGCTTTGCACTATGAATACAAATGCCTTTGCCATGCACATAAAGTGAACAAGTCGGTAAGACAGTGCTAACAACACCAAGAGACTGAAACACTGAGAAACACAGCACAACAAACATGAAAAAAAACTCTGCTGTAAAAAAAATCTAATAATAAATTGCAAGTGCTAGTAAAAAGATGATAACAAAAACAGGATATTATTTAGTTGATACGTTTTTTGCAAAAAATGTATACTAAGCCGCTCTACCAAACGACAAAGTATACCCATCAGAGCAGTCTTAACCAATGTATTTAAAACCTGACCATATGAACAGTACCTACTGTATATGAGCAGGATTCAGCGAGGTAATGTCTGATGTGGATATGCTGTGTGAGACAGCATTATATGTGTATGGCCCACAAGAGAGGGGTGGAGACCTCCCAAAAACAATTGAATACAAATGCCTGGGCCATGCACATAAAGTGAACCAGTCTGTAAGACACTATTCACACCACCAAGAGACTGAAATACAGAGAAACACAGTACAACAAACGTGAAAAAATATTTTATCAAACAAAGAAAAAAGATTGGCCTAAAAAATGGTACTTCCCATCAAATATATATCCTACAAAAAATGGAAGTCAATGCCTTATCATAATAAATAGGAATCCATCTTTATTAAAGCAAACATATTCCTTTAAAAATAGACAATGGAGATACAAGTACAAAATAAGACTAGCAACACAGGTCAAAAAATACAGTCCATCTCTATTTCTGGTGTTCAGAAACCATTTTTTGGGGAAAAAATGTTAAAGATTTTTCAAAAAAGCAGCACACTGACAAAAAGATAATTAGTGTATAATTTGCAAAGTGCAAAAAGTGCATAGCAGCAAAACACAATTTTTTATTTTGAATTAATCTTATACAAAGCCTTTATGAAAAAGTGCAATAGTGTAGTACAAAATGTAGAGAGACAAATGTGATAAGCAACTTATCGATATGTAAATTTAACCGCTATGTCTGCAGGATTGTAAATAGAGCCCAGCAGCTTAAAACATAATGAAGATATCATACCGAACAAGGAGTCATGAGGTGGAAAATGGCACCAAGAGAACTATACCTGACCTGTGAGCAGCCCTGACGCCCCGACGCGCGTTTCGCATATAGCTTCTTCCTTAAGGGGGTAAATGATGCTGGCATAGTATTTTAAAGGTCTATTCATAGCCCTGTCTGCATTGGTGGCAGTGGTAGGAATTGGCGCTCGCTCCGCTGTGAGGGAGAGTGATGTCAAGCTGGTCAGCGTCCCACGTGACCAATCCGCCCCCCCCGCCTGACGTGTCAGGACTAGTGTTGAGCATTCCGATACCGCAAGTATCAGGTATCGGCCGATACTTGCTGTATCGGAATTCCGATACAGACTTCCGATATTTTTTCAATATCGGAAGTCGGCATCGGAATCGGAAGTTCAAAGTTGATTGACAGCCTGACGTCATCATGATGCGCGGTGTGTGCGCATCATGATGCGCCGTCATTTCGGGCCTTCCGGGGGTCTCTACTGGCCTGCCGGGGGGCTGTGTGGACTGCCCGGGGTCTGTACCGGCCTGCCGGGGGGCTGTGCCGGCCTGCCGGGGGGCTGTGTGGACTGCCCGGGGTCTGTACCGGTATGCCGGGGGGCTGTGCCGGCCTGCCGGTGGTCTGTGCACCCTGTGGGGGTCTGTACCGGCCTGCTGGGGGGCTGTGCCGGCCTGCCGGTGGTCTGTGCACCCTGTGGGGGTCTGTACCGGCCTGCCGGGGGGCTGTGCCGGCCTGCCGGGGGGCTGTGCTGATGTCCGGGGGTCTGTGCAAGCATCGTCCGATGGGACTATAAGTCCCATCTGGCGATGCCTGCTACCATGACAGTGATTGACACATTAGCCAATGATGGGACAGTAGTAGTCCCATCATCCGGCAAATGTGTTAAATGTTAAAAAAAAAAAAAAAAAATACTACATACATACTACATACATACTACATGCATGCTACATACATACTACATGCTACATACATACAACATATATACTACATACATACTGCATGCTACATACATACTACATACATACCACATATATACTACATACATGCTACATGCATGCTACATACATACTACATACATACTACATGCATGCTACATACATAACATATATACTACATGCATGCTACATATATACTACATGCTACATACATACTACATACATGCTACATATATACTACATGCTACATACATACTACATACATACTACATGCTACATACATACTACATATATACTACATACATACTACATACATACTACATGCATGCTACATACATACTACATGCATGCTACATACATACTACATACATACTACATATATACTACATGCATGCTACATACATACTGCATGCTACATACATACTACATACATACCACATATATACTACATACATACTACATGCATACTACATACATACTACATGCATGCTACATACATAACACATATACTACATATATACTACATGCATGCTACATACATACTACATGCTACATACATACCACATACATACTACATACATACTACATACATACTACATACATACTACATATATACTACATGCATGCTACATACATACTACATGCTACATACATACTACATATATACTACATACATACTGCATGCTACATACATACTACATACATACCACATATATACTACATACATACTACATGCATGCTACATACATACTACATACATACTACATGCATGCTACATACATAACATATATACTACATGCATGCTACATACATACTACATGCTACATACATACTACATACATGCTACATACATACTACATACATACTACATATATACTACATGCTACATACATACTACATACATACTACATGCTACATACATACTACATATATACTACATACATACTACATACATACTACATGCATGCTACATGCATGCTACATACATGCTACATACATACTACATATATACTACATGCATGCTACATACATACTGCATGCTACATACATACTACATACATACCACATATATACTACATACATACTACATGCATACTACATACATACTACATGCATGCTACATACATAACACATATACTACATGCATGCTACATACATACTACATGCTACATACATACCACATACATACTACATACATACTACATACATACTACATACATACTACATGCTACATACATACTACATATATACTACATGCATGCTACATACATACTACATGCTACATACATACTACATACATACTACATGCATGCTACATACATACTACATACATACTACATACATACTACATGCATGCTACATACATACTACATGCTACATACATACTACATATATACTACATGCATGCTACATACATACTACATGCTACATATATACTACATGCTACATACATACTACATGCATGCTACATACATACTACATACATACTACATGCATGCTACATACATACTACATGCTACATACATACCACATACATACTACATATATACTACATGCATGCTACATACATACTGCATGCTACATGCATGCTACATACATACTACATACATACTACATGCTACATACATACCACATATATACTACATACATACTACATACAATACATTCATACAATACATACATAGACATACAGTACATATAACATAGAGTAACATACTTACCAATACTTGTCACATTGTTCCCCGAAGCCATTGTCTTTTAAAGGAATAAATATTAACATAACAAACCACAAAAATACTCACCCACGATCCGAAGCAGTCCACGAGTGTGTCCCACGACGATCTTGGGTAGAGAACTGCAGCATCAGCTGATGCCGCCGTTCTCTACGGGCTGCAGGAATCCAATGACGGAAGGTAGGTATCCTTCCGCACTGTATTCCTCCGCCACTTAAAAAAAAAAAAGTCCCTAGTCTCACTTTATGCCATTGCTGCGAGCAATGGCATAAAGTGAGACTAGGGACTTTTTTTTTTTTAAGTGGCGGAGGAATACAGTGCGGAAGGATACCTACCTTCCGTCATTGGATTCCTGCAGCCCGTAGAGAACGGCGGCATCAGCTGATGCTGCAGTTCTCTACCCAAGATCGTCGTGGGACACACTCGTGGACTGCTTCGGATCGTGGGTGAGTATTTTTGTGGTTTGTTATGTTAATATTTATTCCTTTAAAAGACAATGGCTTTGGGGAACAATGTGACAAGTATTGGTAAGTATGTTACTCTATGTTATATGTACTGTATGTCTATGTATGTATTGTATGAATGTATTGTATGTAGTATGTATGTAGTATATATGTGGTATGTATGTAGCATGTAGTATGTATGTAGTATGTATGTAGCATGCATGTAGCATGCAGTATGTATGTAGCATGCATGTAGTATATATGTAGTATGTATGTGGTATGTATGTAGCATGTAGTATGTATGTAGCATGCATGTAGTATGTATGTAGTATGTATGTAGCATGCATGTAGTATGTATGTAGCATGTAGTATATATGTAGCATGTAGTATGTATGTAGCATGCATGTAGTATATATGTAGTATGTATGTAGCATGTAGTATGTACGTAGCATGCATGTAGTATGTATGTAGTATGTATGTAGCATGCATGTAGTATGTATGTAGCATGTAGTATATATGTAGCATGTAGTATGTATGTAGCATGCATGTAGTATATATGTAGTATGTATGTAGCATGTAGTATGTATGTAGCATGCATGTAGTATGTATGTAGTATGTATGTAGCATGCATGTAGTATGTATGTAGCATGTAGTATGTATGTAGCATGTAGTATGTATGTAGCATGCATGTAGTATATATGTAGTATGCATGTAGCATGTAGTATGTATGTAGTATGTATGTAGTATGTATGTGGTATGTATGTAGCATGTAGCATGCATGTAGTATGTATGTAGTATATATGTAGTATGTATGTAGCATGCATGTAGTATATATGTAGTATGTATGTAGCATGCAGTATGTATGTAGCATGCATGTATTATATATGTAGCATATATGTAGTATGTATGTAGCATGTAGTATATATGTAGTATGCATGTTGCATGCATGCAGTATATATGTAGTATGTATGTTGCATGTAGTATATATGTAGTATGAATGTAGCATGTATGTAGTATGAATGTAGCATGTATGTAGCATGTAATTTTTTTTTTTTTTTTACATTCAACACATTAGCCGGATGATGGGACTACTACTGTCCCATCATTGGCTAATGTGTCAATCACTGTCATGGTAGCAGGCATCGCCCGATGGGACTTGTAGTCCCATCGGACGATGCCTGCACAGACTCCCGAAGCCTGCACAGCCCCCCGGCAGGCCGGCACAGCTCCCCGGCAGGCCGGCACAGCCCACCGGAGCCTGCACAGACCACCGGCAGGCCGGCACAGCCCCCCGGAAGGCCAGCACAGCCCACCGGAGCCTGCACAGCCCCCCGGCAGGCCGGCACAGCCCACCGGAGCCTGCACAGCCCCCCGGCAGGCCGGCACAGCCCCCCGGCAGGCCGGCACAGACCACCGGAGCCTGCACAGACCCCCTGGCAGGCCGGCACAGCCCCCCGAAAGGCCCGTACAGACCCCAGAGAGGCTGTACAAGGGAAAAACAGGGTTTTTCTTATTCCGATACCGGAAGTCCCATAGACTTGAATGGGACTTCCGGTATCGGAATCGGCGATACCGATACTTTTTTTTAAGATCGGCCGATCCATTCCGATCCGATACTTTGAAGTATCGGACGGTATCGCTCAACTCTAGTCAGGATAGGGTGCAGAGCCAGCCACGCTTCGGGCTCATCACAGCAAAGACTCACTAACCAGCAGCCAGATAGAGCGCACAAAGTGATGGAAGCCTGACTGAAGGAGGACATATAGGTCAATCTAATTCTAACCAAAAGAATTATTTGTATACTTAGGCCGGTTTCACACTAGCGCATTTTCAGCGCGCGCACGGCCGGGGGTAGCTCCGCCCCCGATCCGGCTCTCTGCCCGGCGTGCCCGCCCCTTCCTTGTAGCGCCGCCTCCTAGCGGACAGCGGCGCCTGCGATCGGCGCACCCTATCTTTAGCATAGGGTGCGCCGATCGTGCGCAGGCCGTGCGCTAGTTGCGCTTTGACCTGCGCTGCGCACTTTTGACGGTGCGCCGTGCGCGCCAAAATCAAACTTTTCGGATTTTGGCGCGCACGGCGCACCGTCAAAAGTGCGCAGCGCAGGTCAAAGCGCAACTAGCGCACGGCCTGCGCACGATCGGCGCACCCTATGCTAAAGATAGGGTGCGCCGATCGCAGGCGCCGCTGTCCGCTAGGAGGCGGCGCTACAAGGAAGGGGCGGGCACGCCGGGCAGAGAGCCGGATCGGGGGCAGAGCTACCCCCGGCCGTGCGCGCGCTGAAAATGCGCTAGTGTGAAACCGGCCTTAAGGGGAAAAAGTAGTGTTAATAAGTATATTTAATGAATATATTTGATGAAGTGGAAACTCTCTATAGGTTGTCAATCTCCATCACTCCAAGCCATAAAGAGTAATTACAAAGCACAAGATTATTAAAGTATGTGAAAAAAGTGCACAAGTGTACAGAATATTACTTATATTAAAGTTATAAAATACAACAATCTAGAAAAATATATTTAAATAATCCACATTATTATAATTAAGCTTATTTTTACGAATAATATAGACAGCAAATTATTATGTCAATAATGTATTAAAATGCAAGTGTCCAAAAAATGGAAATAAAAAAAATAAAAAATGTGAAAAAAAGTGAAAAAATATTTTTCTTTCCCACAGAATGTGTATTCTCCACTTGAAGACCGCATGAAAGTCCATCCTTAGTTCTGTAGCAGATCTATAGTCACACCACCGTACACATGTTCAAATATAAACATTATTGTTGAATAAATATGAAAACTTAAAAATGACTAAAGAATAAAAATAGAGATTAAAACAATATTTTAAAAAAGACAAGACAGAAACATAGACTGCAAGAAAGGGGCAAAACTTAAAACTTAATTTAATCCATTTGGCTGAATTGAACCAACCCGAAAAATCCACTTAGCTTCCAATTGCGCTAAGTCTTTCCTCCAATTTCCTCCCCGTTCATTTATATACAGTGGGGAAAATAAGTATTTGGTCAGAAACAAAATTTCATCTCAATACTTTGTGATATATCCTTTGTTGGCAATGACAGAGGTCAAACGTTTTCTGTAAGTCTTCACAAGGTTGCCACACACTGTTGTTGGTATGTTGGCCCATTCCTCCATGCAGATCTCTTCTAGAGCAGTGATGTTTTTGGCTTTTCGCTTGGCAACACGGACTTTCAACTCCCTCCAAAGGTTTTCTATAGGGTTGAGATCTGGAGACTGGCTAGGCCACTCCAGGACCTTGAAATGCTTCTTACGAAGCCACTCCTTCGTTGCCCTGGCGGTGTGCTTTGGATCATTGTCATGTTGAAAGACCCAGCCACGTTTCATCTTCAATGCCCTTGCTGATGGAAGGAGGTTTGCACTCAAAATCTCACGATACATGGCCCCATTCATTCTTTCATGTACCCGGATCAGTCGTCCTGGCCCCTTTGCAGAGAAACAGCCCCAAAGCATGATGTTTCCACCACCATGCTTTACAGTAGGTATGGTGTTTGATGGATGCAACTCAGTATTCTTTTTCCTCCAAACACGACAAGTTGTGTTTCTACCAAACAGTTCCAGTTTGGTTTCATCAGACCATAGGATATTCTCCCAAAACTCCTCTGGATCATCCAAATGCTCTCTAGCAAACTTCAGACGGGCCCGGACATGTACAGGCTTAAGCAGTGGGACACGTCTGGCACTGCAGGATCTGAGTCCATGGTGGTGTAGTGTGTTACTTATGGTAGGCCTTGTTACATTGGTCCCAGCTCTCTGCAGTTCATTCACTAGGTCCCCCCGCGTGGTTTTGGGATTTTTGCTCACCGTTCTTGTGATCATTCTGACCCCACGGGGTGGGATTTTGCGTGGAGCACCAGATCGAGGGAGATTATCAGTGGTCTTGTATGTCTTCCATTTTCTAATTATTGCTCCCACAGTGATTTCTTCACTCCAAGCTGGTTGGCTATTGCAGATTCAGTCTTCCCAGCCTGGTGCAGGGCTACAATTTTGTTTCTGGTGTTCTTTGACAGCTCTTTGGTCTTCACCATAATGGAGTTTGGAGTCAGACTGTTTGAGGGTGTGCACAGGTGTCTTTTTATACTGATAACAAGTTTAAACAGGTGCCATTACTACAGGTAATGAGTGGAGGAAAGAGGAGACTCTTAAAGAAGAAGTTACAGGTCTGTGAGAGCCAGAAATCTTGATTGCTTGTTTCTGACCAAATACTTATTTTCCACCATAATATGCAAATAAAATGAAAAAAAAACAGACAATGTGATTTTCTGGATTTTTTTTTTCTCAGTTTGTCTCCCATAGTTGAGGTCTACCTATGATGTAAATTACAGACGCCTCTCATCTTTTTAAGTGGTGGAACTTGCACTATTGCTGACTGACTAAATACTTTTTTTCCCCACTGTATACTCAATCCCCATTACTTTGAGAAGCTTAGCATTACAATCATGGACCCTTTTAAAATGTCTTGAGATGGGTTTTAACTCTGATATTTCATCCACATCTTTGGCATTTTTTATATTCCTAAAATGTTCTCTCGCTCGGACTTTCAATGGCCTAGATGTAAGGCCTATATAGATTTTGCCACACAGGCAAAATGTATAATACACAACGCCAAAAGTGTTGCATGTTATGCGTTGAGTGATGGTAAATGTCCTATTCCCATCACTTGATTGAAATGTCAGAGCTCTCTGCATGTTAGGACAAGAAATACAATCGTTACAGGGATAAAATTCCCATTTTGGGCCTTTTGAGCCCAAGGTATTGGCAACTTCATCACCCATATGATAACTAAGGACCAAGAAAAAATTGAATTTTTGGACATCCTGATATCTAGAGGAACTAACAATCTACTGGAGACAGATGTTTACCGTAAAGACACTGCTGTGAATGCACTATTACACGCATCCTCGTCACATCCCCAACCATTACTGAGTGGAATTCTGACTAGTCAATTCCTACGCATTAAGAGAATATGTTCTAATGGCCAACTTTTCATTGTACAGGCTGATGAACTTGTGAAGAGGTTCAAAAGTAGAGGTTATTCTAACAGAAGTGTAAGAAAAGGCTTCCATAGGGCTACGGAGGACTGATCTGTTACAACTAAAAACCAGAAAGCAAAGTGAACAAAAGGTGAGGTTTATTTCGACATACAATGAAAAGTGGTCAGAAATGAGAGGAGCCTTGGATAAGTATTGGCCAGATCAGATCATTACCAAACAAGTGAATGAGGTACCATCGATAACATATAGAAGAACAAGAAATCTTAAGGACATGTTGGTCCATAGTTATCATATGGGTGATGAAGTTGTCAATACCTTTGGCTCAAAAGGCCCAATATGGGGATTTTATCCCTGTAACGGTTGTATTTCTTGTCCTAACAAGCAGAGATCTCTGACATTTCAATCAAGTGATGGGAATAGGACATTTACCATCACTCAACACATAAAATGCCACACTGTTGGCGTTGTGTATTATGCATTTTGCCCGTGTGGCAAAATCTATATAGGCCTTACATCTAGGCCATTGAAAGTCCGAGTGAGAGAACATTTTAGGAATATAAAAAATGCCAAAGATGTGGATGAAATGTCAGAGTTAAAACCCATACCAAGACATTTTAAAAGGGTCCATGATTGTAATGCTAAGCTTCTCAAAGTAATGGGGATTGACAGAGTATATATAAATGAATGGGGAGGAAATTGGAGGAAAGACTTAGCGCAATTGGAAGCTAAGTGGATTTTTCGGGTTGGTTCAGTTCAGCCAAATGGGTTAAATTAATTTTTAAGTTTTGCCCCTTTCTTGCAGTCTATGTTTCTGTCTTGTCTTTTTTAAAATATTGCTTTAATCTTTATTTTTATTCTTTAGTCTTTTTTAGGTTTTCATATTTATTCATCAATAACATTTATATTTGAACATGTCTACAGTGGTGTGACTATAGATCTGCTACAGGACTAAGGATGGACTTTCATGCGGTCTTCAAGTAGAGAATACACATTCTGTGGGAAAGAAAACATTTTTTTCACTTTTTTTCACATTTTTAATTTTTTTTATTTATATTTTTTGAACACTTGTATTTTAATACATTATTGACATAATAATATGCTATCTATATTATTTGTAAAAACATGCTTAATTATAATAATGTGGATTATTTAAATATATTTTTCTAGATTGTTGTATTTTATAACTTTAATCTAAGTAATATTCTGTACACTTGTGCACTTTTTTTCACATACTTTAATAATCTTGTGCTTTGTAATTACTCTTTATGGCTTGGAGTGATGGAGATTGGCAATATATAGAGAGTTTCCACTTCATCAAATATATTCATTAAATATACTTATTAACACTACTTTTCCCCCTTAAGTATACAAATAATTCTTTTGGTTTGCATTCAGATTGACATATATGTCCTCCTTCAGTCAGGCTTCCATCGCTTTGTGCGCTCTATCTGACTGCTGGTTAGTGAGTCTTTGCTGTGATGTGCCCTGAGCGTGGCTGGCTCTGCCCCCTGTCCTGACGCGTCAGGCGGGGGGAGGATCAGTCACGTGGGTCGCTGACCAGCTTCACATCACTCTCCCTCAAAGCGGAGCAAGCGCCATTTCCTACCGCTGCCACCAATGCAGACAGGGCTATAAATAGACCTTTAGGATACTATGCCAGCAACATTTACCCCCTTAAGGAAGAAGCTATAAGCAAAACGCGCGTCGGGGCATCAGGGCTGCTCACAGGTCAGGTATAGTTCTCTTTGTGCCATTTTCCACCTCATGACTCCTTGTTTGGTATGATATCTTCATTATGTTTTAAGCTGCTGGGCACTATTTACACTCCTGCAGACATAGCAGTTAAGTTTACATATTGATAAGTTGCTTATCACATTTGTCTCTCTACATTTTGTACTACACTATTGCACTTTATGAAGAGGCTTTGTATAAGACTAATTCAAAATAAAAAATTGTTTTTTGCTGCTATGCACTTTGCAAATTATACACTAATTATCTTTTTGTTAGTGTGCTGCTTTTTTGAAAAATCTTTGCTTTATTGTTCATGGAGTTTATTATGTGGACACCTGTGTGTTGA
Source organism: Dendrobates tinctorius (assembly GCF_039654945.1). NCBI lineage: Eukaryota > Metazoa > Chordata > Amphibia > Anura > Dendrobatidae > Dendrobates > Dendrobates tinctorius. The sequence goes on from NW_027361693.1 coordinate 19,641,695, forward strand.
TAATTTGTAGGGATTAGTTCACATTCGTTGTAGGAAAAAAAAATTTTCCACAAAAATTTAACATTTTTTCCCCAAAAAATGGTTTCTGAACACCAGAAATAGAGATGGACTGCATTTTTTGACGTGTTGCAAGTCTTTTTTTGCACTTGTATCTCCATTGTCTATTTTTAAAGGAATATGTTTGCTTAAATAAAGATGGATTACTATTTATTATGATAAGGCGTTGACTTCCATTTTTTGTAGGATATATAAACGTGAAAAAATACTCTGCTGTAAAAAAAAATCTAACAATAAACAGCAAGTGCTAGGAAAAATATGAATCCTGCTCATATAGGTACTGTTCACATGGTCAGGTTTTAAATACATTGGTTAGGACTGCTCTGATGGGTATACCTTGGAGTTTGGTAGAGAGGCTTAGTATACATTTTTTGCAAAAAACGTACTAAATACCCTGTTTTGTTATTATCTTTTTACTAGCACTTGCTGTTTATTTTTAGTTTTTTTTTACAGCAGTATATTTTTTCACGCTTGTTGTACTGTGTTTCTCTGTGTTTCAGGCTTTGCACTATGCAAGAAATTTATGAGTGGAGGAGTATAATAATTGTACTTTGCTCAAAATATTTGAATGAGGCACTACAGTTTGTTCCTTCAAGGGTGTATGGATGACCCTGCTTGGAAATTTTTGGAAGGCTTTACTCTTAGTGCATAGCCTTTGAGTCAATGAGCATTGAACAAAATCTGTATGAGGCCCTCCTTATATCTAGTGTGTGGTGGATCTGGGTACCTCTAATGTCACATTTTTGGCAGTTCTTTCTTCCTTCATAAATTACACTGAAATTTCCAATTTTTCACTAAAAATTTCAATTTTGGTTCATATAAATTATTGTTTTTAAATGTTCCCCCATATACACTTTATAATAAAGAAAAAAATATATCTCAATTTTTTTCCCCTGTAAACAAGATGCTTTCATTTTTTAATGTTTTATCGTTAGTTCTTAACCCCTTTTTTTCCGAGAAGGTGATTTGCATGTTAATGACCAGGCCAATTTTTACAATTCTGACCACTGTCATTTTAGGAGGTAATAACTCTGGAATCCTTCAATGGATCCCATTGAATCTGAGAGTGTATTTTCGTGACATATTGTACTTCATGTTAGTGGTAAAATTTCTTTGATATTATTTGTGTTTATTTGTGAAAAAAAATAAATTTAACAAAAATTTTGAAAATATTGCATATTTCAAAATTTGAATTTTCATGCCCTTAAATCACAGATATATGTCACACAAAATAGCCAATAAATAACATTTCCCACATGTCTATATTACATCGACACAATTTTGGAACCAACATTTTTTTGTTAGGAAGGTATAAGGGTTAAAAGTTTGTCGGCAATTTTTTACTTTTCCAACAAAATGTACAAAACCATTTCTCTTAGGGATCACCTCTCATTTGAAGTAACTTTGAGGGGTCTGTATGATAAAAAATACCAAAAATACCAAAAAGTGACAACATTCAAAATACTGCACATCTCAAGATGTTCAAAACCACATTCACAAAGTTTATTACACCTTCAGGTGCTTCACACGAATTTCCGTAATGTGTAAAAAATGAACATTTAACTTTTTTCACAAAAAATTTACTTCAGATCTAAATTTTTATTATTTTGACAAGGGTAATAGGTAAAAATGGACCCCAAAATTTGTTGTGTAATTTTTCCTGAGGATGCCAATACCCCATTTGAGGGAGAAAAACACTTTTTGGGTGCACGGCAGAGCTTAGAAGGGAAGGAGCGCCATTTGTCTTTTTGAATGCAAAATTTACTAGAAAAATTGGCGTATGCCATGTCACGTTTTGAGAGACTCTGATGTGCCTAAACAGTGAAAATCCTGCAGAAGTGACACCATTTTTGAAATTAGACCTCTTAGGTAACTGATCTTTATGTGTGGTGAGCACATTGAACCCTGAGGTGCTTCGCAGAAGTTTATAACGTTGAGATGTGAAAATAATAAAATCACATTTTCCCCACAAAAATGTTATTTTAGCCCACAATTTTGCATTTCCATAAGCGTAACAGGAGAAATTGCACCATACAATTTATTGTACAATTTCTCCTGAGTGCACCAACACCCCATATGTGGGGAAATACTACTTTTGACGCACAGTGCAAAGCTCAGAAGGAAAGAGGTGCCATACTTGAGTTCAGATTTTGTTGGAATCGTTTGAGGGTGCCATGTCAGAGCCCCTGAAGTACCAGAAAAACAGAAACCCCCTATATGTGAACTCATTTTACAAACTACTCTACCCAATTAAGTCATCTAGGGGTGCAGTGATCATATTGGCACCAAAAGTGCCTCACAGAATTTTATACAGTTGAGCAGTGAAGAAAGAATAAATTACATTTTTACCACAGAAATGTTGCTTTAGCCCCGAGTTTTTAATTTTTCTAAGGGTTAATAGGAATTTTTTTTGCAACAAACTGAAGTCCATTTTTTCCTGAATGCACCAACACCCTACATGTAATTGGGAAATATTTTTCAGGCACAGTGCAAAGCTCAGAAGGAAAGGAGCGCCATATTTTACTGTTATGGTTTGCAGGTGCCAAGACCCACTGGGAGAGGCCATGAGGTGCCAGAGCAGCAGAAAAAAAAGCCATAAGTGACCCTAGTTAAAAACTGCACCTCAATCATTTCTTATACGGGTACAGTGATCATATTGACACCATGGGTACATCACAAACTTTTATACCATTGAGCAGTGAAGAAAATATAACTACATTTTTACAACCAAAATTTAGTTTTAGCCCCAGATTTTAAAGTTTAACACAAGAAGTGGGTAAAAATGGTACCATAATTTGTCCAACAATTTATACTGAATATGGCAATACACTATATGTGGCTGTACAGTACTACTTAGCCATACAGAGAGACTCAGGAGAAGCGAAGCGCTATTTGCTTCCTGAAACGCATATTTTCCTAGAACAGTTTGTGGATTCCATACACAGAGAACCTAATTACTAGAAAGCAAAATCCCCCTCAAGTGACCCCATTTTGGAAATTTTACCCCTTTGGGAATTTATCTACAGGTGTAGTGAAGATTTTGATTCTGTGAGTATTTTCCAGAGACTAGAAGCAATGAATGTTGCCGAGTGAAAATTGCAAACTGCCATTGTAGTGACCAGTACACTGTAGTGACCAGTATGTTGCAGTCACCAGTACATTAAGTCCAGACTGTGTTTCTAGAGACATGCACCCAAAAGTTAGGTGGACTCTCATCGCTTTAAATATGCCTTTTTACTACCGGTAACGTGGAAGACCCCTATATTTCCCTTAACAGATTACAGACCTGAGTGGGTACTTTTGTGGATTGATGTAAAAATTCCGGACTTTGCTTTGTACATGTTTTACCCTGATCCAAGATGGATTCTTGTGTCTTACCCTGTCATGGAACTTCCTGCCTGTCCTGATTATCTAAATCCGGGTCGTGTGCTCCTCTTTGCCTGAGTATATTGTTGCTGTTGGCTCCTGAGCTCCTCCCTGTCTACTGGTGGACTCCCTGCTGCTGCTCATTACTCGGTACTCTGCCTCTCCACGTTCTGCTGCCTACAGTCCTATGTGCATCTCTTTGATGCTGTCTGTGCTTAACTACTGTCTGGACTGCTAGTTGGAAATATTCACCCCTGGAACAGCTGTGGCCAGTAAGGAATCCTGACATCATCATCTCCTCTAGGTCTGTGTTATTCTGGGATGCGGTGTTGGACTTGTGCGAGACTTTCAGCCTAAAAGGTACACGTAGTAACCTTCTCTGGTTAATGCCATTTCCATATAATGCTGGGCTTCTATGTTTAAGTGCCATGTGCATTTCCACCCGTATGATTGCTGGACTTCTACACTTTAGTTCTGTGTACGTGCTAATTCTAAATTATTGCTGGACTGCCTCATTAAAAGCGGTGTGCTTACTCAAATACTTTTTGCTGGACTTCTATGTTTAGTGCCTTGTACACACCTGTGTTATATTACTGTTGGACTGGTTATATTAGCGGTCGCACCCCACTTTTCAGTTACTCTGGACATATCTATATTGAGCTGTGCATTTGTTACTATTACAGGAAGTTCTCTGTTAGTTTAACTTTACTTGCATCATTCCATATTTTGCTGTTTTCATTACAATTGCAGGAAGTGCTCTGTTAGTTTTGCTTTACTTACATCATTCTATATAGTGCTTTGTTTTTGTTACTATTGCAGGAAGTGCTCTGTTAGTTTTGTCACACTTGTTAAATATACTTATTTGCATCAACTTTGGTTTCAGTTTCATATCATCCCATGCAATCAGATTCCGTAGTACCCATATAATTGTTACAATTGAATTGAACCCTTCATTGGGAACATTTTACATAATGTTTGGGATCACATTTATCCGGTGCTCTACGCTGAGCACTTACATTGGAATTTCCATCTATATCTCTAAGTGACGAGTTTCAGATAAAATCCCTGAGGGATCCACTCACTATAATGGGGTAGCAGAGTTACTCTAGACTCCAAATGGCCACTGTTCAGCAATGTCTTTTTATTCAGAAGTGCACAAAACTGTGGCCGATGGCATTTTTATGCAATCCTAAAAAGACAGACAGCACTGGATCACAGGACAGCCTGCATCCACAGTGGCTCCATCTGCGTTATTATAGGGAATCTTCCACCAGAGGTTCCATTTGAATCATGTATTTCAGAGATTTACACGGAAACCCCCTTGCAAGCTCTCAGCGCAGCATAAATGTGCGCCAAACCTTACTGTGATCTTTGGGAGGTAGAATGTAAAAAATCAACAGCAGGTGAAGAATTGGTAATATCTATTTTTACCGCCGTTCCTCATGCAACATAAACGATTAGGCGACTTTATTCTTTGGGTCAGTGCATTACAGCAATACCAGATTTATAAAGGTTTTTATATTTGGCTGCTGTCACACACTAAAAGACACTTTTTCTAGCAAAAAATCGTTTTTGCATCATCATATTTTGAGAGCTATGATTTTTCCATATTTTGGCCCAAGCAGTCATATGATTGCTTGTGTTTGCGGTACGAGTTGACGTTTTTATTGGTACCATTTTCAGACGCATGATTTTTTTGATCGCTTTGTATTCTTATTTTTGGGAGGCAGAATGAACAAAAACCAGCAATTCAGTATATTTTTTGGGGGGGCTTATGTCGTTCAGCGTGTGGTCAAATTGGTAAGACAGGTTTATTTTTCAAGTCAGTACGATTACAGTGACACCACATTTATATAGTTTTTTACGATTTGGCGCTTTTACACAATAAAAGCTATTTTATAGAAAAAATAATTATTTTTGCATCACTTTATTCTGAGAGCTAAAACTTTTTTATTTTTCTGCTGATGGAGCTGTATGGCAGTTTGTTTTTTGTGGGAGAAGAAAACATTTTCAGTGGTACCATGTTTAATTATATTCGTCTTTTTCACTGTTTTTTTCCACAGTCCACGGCTGGTCAGATGAGAAAATTCTCCAGGAGGGGACCCTCTGGATCGTGGCACTGAGGGGCCCCGGGCGAGCTGCCAGGTGGAGCCAACCCCTATACAGGGATCGTTAGGAGCAGGCCCAGGAATTCGGGTACCACGATAGCCGGTACCGAGAGGGGCGGCTCAGAACGGACTGGAGTAGGAGCAGGAGACTGTAGGAGGTAGGACCAGTGTAGGATTGCATGGCCGGACCAGGGATAGCAGGACGAAGCAGGATCAATGGAGACAGGACCGGAGTAGGACTGCGGGACTGGAGCAAAAACAGCAGGACAGAGCAGGATCACTGGAGACAGGACCGGAGTAGGACTGCAGGACTGGAGCATAGATAGCAGGACAGAGCAGGATCACTGGAGACAGGACCGGAGTAGGACTGTGGGACTGGAGCATAGATAGCAGGACGGAGCAGGAACACGGAAGGCAGGACTGGAGTAGGACTGCTGGACTGGAGCATAGATAGCAGGACGGAGCAGGGACACAGAAGGCAAGACTGGAGTAGGACTGCAGGACTGGAGCATAGATAGCAGGACCCACGGAATACAGGACTGCAGGACTGCTGCAGGAACCATGGAAGACAGGACTGCGAGACTGCAGAGAGTACACGAGGAAGCAGGGCCAAATGTGCTAGCAAACACAATGATCAGGCACCTCCCTCAAAGGGGAACGGCTTGATATGCCCCTGTCTGGTCTGCCATTGGTCCATCGGTGATTCCGGGTCAGGTCATTGCTGGAGCACAAGTGACAGGAGGGAGGCATGGCCACGGCCTACGGCGCATGCGCATTGCATGCAGAGACAACGTCGGCTGCGGACCTGTCAGAAGGGACCGCCATGGCTGTTGAACAGTGGGGGGCTGCGGCACAGGAGCGGAGGCTGGGTGGGTATGCAGTGGCGGCATGACACATGCACTGCACATGAACAAGCAGCTCTTCTAACTCTGGTGACCTGAATGATGTCATTAGAGTTGAGCAAATTTGTTCAGATTTGGTTCAGAATATGATCGGCATTGAATATTGTTTTGCAATATTCGCCGAACACAGTCGAACATTATTAGAGCCAATGGGAGTAGAAATTACCGAAAGTGTTAGGAAACGATCATCAAACATACATTTGGCACAAGTAGAGTTTGAATATGGCACAAATATGTCAAAATCAGATTTGGGGACAAAAAACAAGCAAATTTGATCATCTTTAGTAGTCATAACAACATCGGGTCACCATGGCAACAATCGGGACCCCGTGTCATGCTGTGGGGTCTCCAATCCAAGGGCACAGGGGTTGTCATCCCTCTGCCTGCTCCCAGAATGCTGTGATAGTGTTTGATTGCAGCATTTAGGGGGTTAAAGGGCCGGGAGCAGTATCAGGTGTCAGCTGTCTGAATCATCCTGTTTACACACATGATTGCATAGGCGTAATATTCTATCCCAGTTCAATAAGGCCCAGGGTGCAGGTATATATTATTACAAGGGGTTAAAATGGAGTAAAATTGTGACACCTGTGACAAAATCACTGGCAAGGTGATGGAGGGGAGATATGTTTCGTTGAGGCTTATGGCTTCAATTATTTAAATCCCAGATGTTTTTTCTTCAGCATGCTAAGTGTTGCAAGGAGTTAACAGCCAATGTAACAATGTAACCCCTTTCTGGCATGTGATGTACTATCCCGTCCACAGGACCAGGGCCCCTATGACCGGGGACGGGATAGTACATCATAGCAATCAGCGGCACCCCCCGGGGGCAGCGCCGCTGATCGCGGCCGGGTGTCAGCTGATTATGACAGCTAACACCTGGCACTATGAATTAGGGGCAGTCATGGACTGCCCCCCGGCACGTTAACCCCTGGCACACTGCGATCAAACATGATCACAGTGTACCGGGGGTTTAGAGAAGCATCGGCAGGGAGGGGCTCCCTCCATAATTTTTTTATTTTCACGCCCGGGTGTTATAAACTTCTGTGAAGCACTGGGGGTTCAAAGCTCTCACCACACATCTAGATAAGTTCCTTAGGGGGTCTAGTTTCCAAAATGGTGTCATTTGTTGGGGGTTTCCACTGTTTAGGTACATCAGGGGCTTTCCAAACGCGACATGGCATCCGATCTCAATCCCAGCCATAAAAGTCAAATGGCGCTGCATCCCTTCCGAGCTCTGCCATGCCCCCAAATAGTGATTTACTTCCCACATATGGGTATCAGCGTACTCAGGACCAATTGCATAATAACTTTTGGGGTCCTGTTACCCTTGGGAAAATAAAAATTGGGGGTGAAAAGATCATTTTTTGGAAAAAATATGATTTTTTTAAATGTACGGCTGTACGTTATAAACTTCTGTGAAGCCCTGGGAGGTAAAAAGTTCTCACCACATATGTAGATAAGTTCCTTGGGGGGTCTAGTTTCCAAAATGGGGTCACTTGTGGGGGTTTCCACTCTTTAGGCACATCAGGGGCTCTCCAAACGTGACATGGTGTCCGATCTGAATTCCAGCCAATTTTGCATTGAAAAAGTCAAATGGTGCTCCTTCCCTTCTGAGCTCTGCCATGCACCGAAACAGTTTTTCCCCCCACATATCAGACATCAGTGTACTCAGGAAAAATTGTACAATAACTTTTGCAGTCCAATTTCTCCTGTTACCCTTGGTAAAATAAACAAAATTGGACCTGAAATAATTTTTTTGTGAAAAAAAGTTAAATGTTCATTTATTTTAAACATTCAAAAAATTCCTGTGAAGCACCTGAAGGGATAATAAACTTCTTGAATGTGGTTTGAGCACCTTGAGGGGTGCAGTTTTTAGAATGGTATCACTTTTGGGTATTTTCTATCATATAGACCCCTCAAAGTGACTTCAAATGCGATGTGGTCCGTAAAAATAAAATGGTGTTGCAAAAATGAGAAATTGCTGGTCAACTTTTAACACTTATAACTTCCTAACAAAACAAAATTTTGGCTCCAAGATTGTGCTGATGTAAAGTAACTATATGGGAAATGTTATTTATTAAGTTTTTTGTGTGCCATATCTCTATGATTTAAGAGCATAAAAATTCAAAGTTGGAAAATTGCAAAATTTTCAACATTTTTGACAAATTTCCATTTTTTTCACAAATAAACACAAGTTATATCAATGAAATTTTGCCACTATCATGAAGTACAATATGTCACAAGAAAACATTGTCAGAATCACCAGGATCCATGGAAGCGTTCCAGAGTTATTACCTCATAAATGGACAGTGGTCAGAATTGTAAAAATTGGCCCGGTCATGAACGTGCAAACCACCCTTGGGGGTAAAGGGGTTAAATAAAAGGGTTTTTTTGTGGATGACCATGGAGTGTGTGGGAGGATGTCCACCTTATCTCTACCCCTCAGTGTTGTCTGGGGCTTAAATAGTTGGCCTCCAGAGGCGTAGGTGTTCAGTGTCTGGAGAAGAACACTCCAGAGAAGTATTTTGTGTTTTATGCTAAAACCTGAACGGTGGACCTTGCTAGCCCAGAGCAGGCTCATGCCAGCAAGCAGGACTATGTTTTGTTGAGTTTAGTTTTGCTGTTTTTGCCCAGAGGGATGTTTTAATTTTTTCCAGCTTGTTTTATGCTGCACCTAATAAACCAAAGATGTTCTTAAAAAGACAATGTTCCCAATTCTACCTCTGTGTCCAGCTGAGTGAGCCGATCTATGACACATCATTGTTCTCATCAGCGATCTGGAAGTCAAAGAAGCTTCCAGGGGTCTTCCTCATCTTGTTCGCTTTCCATTCATCACTTTTTAGATCCATTTCAACATTTTCATTGCCTTCCAGACCTTTTTGTAGGTCTGATTTCCCATTGACTCCCATTATACTCATTACTAGAAATGAGCACACGAGCATTACGAATTGCTTGGTTCTAGTAACGAGCTTCTGAGAATTTTATTGCTTGTACATCTCTATTTATAATTAGAATATTTTAACAAAAATGTGCCTGTGTCTACATTTCACTGTTAAATGCATTGTTATTGATAGTACCTGATTATGTTAGCTTGATTCCTCTTAATATTGACAATACAATATGTCAAGTGTGGTGAACTCACCTACTCGGAAGCTGATCCCACTCCCTGGGTCCTCTTGCATACAGGAAAGAGATTGATGTTTTTCATTGTGCAGGAAAGATTAAATAAGTCAGTGCACTATAAGTAACTGCTCACCAGGGATGAACACATAAGGAAAGCAAAAAAATAATCATCAGATGATACTTTAACATTTGCATTACTGCAGTATCTAGACACATGAATTCTAAGTGGTTCCATTTGACTATAACAATGCAGCTAAGCTTGTCACAACATGATGTTATGGCATTTTAGCTGTGATTTTCAATGGTGCCATTCATGGCAAAGTACTCGGATGTGAAAAGAAAGTGGAAAACATGTTAGGTAAGTTAAGACTTAACACTGCATCATTCAATGAAACATAAAATGAAACAGCAACAACATGTAGGATGTGCAGCAATACAATACATTTTGTTTCATTTTGTTAATTAATCTACTGTACATTGTAATAGTTTATCAATACATTTTAGCTTGAGGAAATGTGATATTTCAAGGTTAAAAATAGTGTAATACTGCAGATATAACTTTAATTAAACTGTCAATCTCTATATCTGCTTCAAGCCTTTTCTACAATCTTATATTACATTTTTTATAGCATATCAGACAGAGCTGTTTAGTTGTACTTTAGGAAGTATAATACTATATTCTCAAAAGTTTACACATTCTTGAAGTTTTTTTTATAAACAGTATTAAGTAAGAAAACTATACAATTTGAGAAGGCATACAAATACATCCATTCATGCGCTAGCGCTCATTTTCTTTAAAGCATGTTGAAGCCAGTTCTTTAAAAACAAGGTGCATTTTCAGTGAAAACAACCATAGTAATATATGGTAATGAAGCACATATTTTTTTTAATTCAAATTATCAGGGTTTAATTAATGTTTAGAAAAATTTGAATAGCAGCAAATTGATTCATTGTGAATCTCAATAATGCAAAGCTGCTTATTACCCAGATAGATGTGTACAACACTTTATATTTAGCTTTTCAATGCAAGCAGAGTCCAATAATTACCTGACTATTGACAGATGAATAATAATAGGTTGCATTCAACAAACTCTTTAATAACAAACAGCACAGACAGAGGTTCCATGCTTAATAAAATGATAACAAGTGTCTAAAAATTATCCAACTAAAGGCCCTGTCACACACAGCGATCTCACTGGAGAGAGCGCTGATTTTGTGATGCCACAGCGATCTCGCTAGCAAGATCGCTGGGTGTACAGGCCCCCCTGCCGGGAATCGCTGATCGTGCAGCATCGGCCTGGGCCATTTTTTCATCGTTGCTCTCCCGCTGGCCAGTGCGCATCGCTGCGTGTGGCGGTGGGAGCCAACGATCATCGGGGCTCCCAGCGCTCTAAGCAGGCATTGGGAGCTGGTCTCTAAGGTAAATATCTGGTTACTAAGTGGCGCGCATCATTTAGTTACCCGATGTGTACCATAGAAAACTGCGTGCTGGCAGCTCCCGGCGCGAGTACGCACATTTCTAAGGTACACATAGGGTAACTAAGTGACACGCGCCGCTTAGTAACCCGATATTTACCTTAGAGACCAGCATCCTCGCTGGTGCTGATCGTTGGTCAAGCTGCCTGTTTGGCAGCTCACCAGCAATCATGTAGCGATGCACCAGCGATCCTGACAAGGTCGTATCATTGTCGGGATCGCTGGTGCATCTTTATGTGTGATGGGGACTTTAGTCTTTTGTGACCAGGTGAATCATTTTTTTGCTGTAAGTCCATGAGAATTACTGAGATTTCCTGCACAGGGGCCAACTCAGAATTCACCTTGTCCTGTGGTCTACACTAAACCTAAATGCTTATGCATTTTTGATGCATGCAGATTCATGGGCTTAATAGTATCTAATGCTATCCATTCTTGTAGCAGTGACACCGTGCCTGTATGTCCTATAAACTTTGGGAGATGCTTTCCATGGTTAACATGGTCCCCAATCCATGGAAAACAGAGAATTAGCGATCAGTTCTTCAACTGATCACCCTCTCCATCCATTTGATTTAATGTTAATAACGGAAACTGCTGAGAGAAGAACCTGCATTGTAGAATTCTGATATTGTAGTGAAGAACCAGCAATAAGTATTCAATCAACAGAAGAATAAGCCATTACATATGTATGTAAACTAAATACTTTTTAATCTGAAACTCTTAAAGTGAAACATTATCAAAACAACTGATTAATATTGCCATCTCTTGAAGATGTATCTGACTGTATTCTGCAGGATCCATCTACCTGCTATGATATCTTATATTTTCCTTTCTTTTATCATGAAATGGATAAGTAAAGAAAAAAAACTACTAGAGCCTATTATGTTCCCTGTCCTAGGCAGGGTCCAATCCGATCCAACTGTCTAACAGGGAACCATAATCAAGAAATCATTATTTTTACAAAAATTGAGAGTTTTGTTGAAGAACATTGCATTTATTGAATAGCAATAATTTGTGTTCGCTAAGCTAAAACATTTTTTCCGTTTGTGTCCTTCCAGTACAATATCCTTCTGGGTGAATTTACCACAGTTGGTGGCCCCCCAAAGATTAATTTCAATAAAAAGGAGGAAACTGGGTCAGTAAGAAAATTGGGACTCATTGAAGTCCAACCAATTTTTTAGATTCTTTCTCATCCCTGCTTAGTGGCCAAATCCTTTGCAGTGTCCTAGGTGGGGAATTCACAGCTGATGTTAGCCCCTAAGAAAACCTTGTTTATGACTAGATAATAGGGGGCCACAAAGAATAGCCTCATAAATGTGGCCCAATTGGTCAGATTGTGTAACTCTGCTGTATAATATTTGTTGTCACCTCACTGCCTGATGTTTCTAACTCAAATGTTGCAACATATGAAGTGGTGGTGACTCAGTTGTTAGCAATGTTGCTTTGCAGATTCCTCTGGGTACTCAGTTTCCTTCCATACTCTAAAAACACACAGATAGGGAATTTAGATTGTGAACCCCTTTGGGAACAACAAGGATAATGTATGTAAATTGCTGCGGAATATGATGGTACTATATAAGAAAAGTAAAATATGCAAATATGTAGTAAATTTCTTCACCTTTCATTTTTTGCAAATCAGTCAGTGGCTCAGTCATACTTCTCTCTGCAAATCCTGGTGACTGTTCTTCACCATGTAAGACTGGTTGAATTGTTAACATCCACTACAAATAATTTTTTTAGAAAAACATGTTGCATGATCAAACTGAAGGTGTGTGCTGTACAGTGATCATGTGTTACTTTGCCTTAATGCAATGTATCAGCAAAGTTTCTGACATTGACCTAGAGTCATCCTGTGTGATATTCAATATAAAATTTGGCAGACCTTATGATATTAGAATTTGCCAGCTTTGCAGAATATTCCTTACAACTTTCCTGAACTTTTAGTTGCACATCATCCTACTCTTTTGATGACAACAGTTCCTTAGTACCCTGAGTAGTTCCCAGATCAATGTACTGCAAGGATTCACCAGTTTTCTGAGCCGGGAACAAGGGTGATATATGCGATATGTCTAGCTGACAGTATCCTCGCTCTATACATATCGTTCCCAACTCAGAAAACTGTCAAATCCTCACAGTGCATAGTGCATGTGCTGGGGATATTCAAAAATCTGCAGTCACATAGAGCCACAGCAAACTTTTTATATTAGACTGGGCAACCCCTTTAAGTCTAAATGGTTGGATGTAGACTGAGTAGATACCATAAAACGTCACATTATCCTTCTGTAGCTAAGATGAGTAATTTGAACTATATTCCTTGAGGCTCTCCACTTGTTTCCCACATATATGTGCCTCAGAGGCAATTACTGCTGCTAGTGACTCGCACATTTTTTGCCATGTTAATTTTTTTAATGTTACTGTGTCTTTGGCCAGTGCTCAAGCACTGGTTTAACATACATTCTGGACACATGTAAAACATTTAGCTGCTTCCCAAAAACTGTTAACTATTCTTAGGCTACCCAGAAAAAAAACGGAATCAACCAGAAATGTTATGCAGGTTCCACATGATGGCCAAAAACGCTAATGCAACAACAGCCTTCTTATAATTACATAATGGCATGCATGTGGCTCCAATTTAATCATTTAAACAAGTGTTTAAAAAAAAGACTTGCTGTCAGCTCTTTTTCGGGACCTGCTTTGGTGACATCTGCTTTTATTAACTATATACTAAAAACATAAAGCATTCTTTATTAATGCAAAAAATTATAATAGGTAGACAATATTAAATTACATGGGTACAATGTGATTTTCTTTCATGGTTGAAAAGACAGGCCAGAGAATAATTCAGGACATAGTGGCAAGATGTGAGCAAAAAGGAGGTTTTCTCCAGTGTTGGAAATTAATGAAATACATTATTGTCAATTGGTACCCCTAAATTAAGTTATTATTCAGTATGAAAATGGTAATAGGAAAAGAATCCAATAGAGGAGCAATGATCCAATGTCTGTCACAAGATGTCAGAAATTTTTTTGTTGCACGCTATACATATTAAGTACAATTAATAAGGAGAGTAATTACCCATTTTATCTATCAGTCCTGTCTGTACTGTGGCCACGGTCCCAAATGAGTGTTTTACACCAATGTCACTTCCTTATGCCCCCTGCTGCATCACCATGCAATACTAGCGATCAGCCTGCAAACATGATAGTCCCATAGTAGGACAAAGTAAAAAAGTTAAAAAAAGAAAAAAAAGTTTAAATAATTGTAAAAATATTTTTTAAAAAAATAATAATACAAAAATTAAAAGATATTAAGCCCAGAAAGAAATCTTTGTATGAAAAAATACATAAACAGAAAAAGTACACATATTTGGTATTAATGCATCCCGAACAACTCGACCTATAAAACTGTTCCACTAGTTAACCCCTTTATTGAACACCTTCAAAAAATAAAAAACAAGGCAAAAAACAATGCTTTATCATCATACCGCCCAAAAAAAGTGGAATAAACCGTGGTAAAAAAGACGAAATAAATAAACATGGTACCGCTGAAAATGTCATCCTGTCCTGCAAAACACAAGCTGCCACAAAGCACAATCAATGAAAAAATAGAAAGTTATAGCTCTCAGAATAAATCAATGAAAAAAATAATTATTTTTTCTATAAATTAGTTTTTATTGTGTAAAAGTGCCAAAACATAAAAATATATAATTGTGGTATCACTGAAATCGTTATGACCTGAAAAATAAAACTGCCTTATGAATTTTACCACTTGCGGAATGACATAAACACCACACAAAAATAAAATCCTGAATTGCTGGTTTGTTTTCATTCTGCCTCCCAAAGATCAGAATAGGAAGCAACAAGAAAAGTAATGTGTCTGAAAATAAAAATGGTACCAATGAAAACATCAACTTGTCGTGCAAAAATCAAGCCCTCACATGACTCTGTGAGCCAAAATATGGAAAAATTATAGCTTTCAAAATATGGTGATGCAAAAACTATTTTGTGCAATAAAAAAGCATCTTTTCATGTGTGACAGCAGCCAAACATAAAAGCCCTATGCAAATCTATTATCACTGTAATTGCACTGACCTGAAGAATAATGTCACCCAATTACTTATACCACAGAAGGAACAGAGTAAAAAAAAAAAATTCTTCACCTGCTGATGATTTTTTGATTTTTCATCCCAAAGATTGCAGTAAGGCTTGGTGCACATTCATCCTGCTCTCTGCTCTCTGCTCTGAGCTCTTACACCCGTGTTTCCATGTAAATCTCTGAAATATGTGATTTAGACAGAACCCTCGAGGGAAGATTCCCTGTAATGAGGCAGATGGAGGCATTCTAGATGGCCAAATAGAAAAAAATGGGCTAAAAAAGCCCTAGCCAGCTCACCAACCACAGCCACAGCACGGAGCCTCGTCTGGACCCAACGATAGGTGATAGTAGACAAAAACATAAGGGGCATTCCAGCTGATAAAATTTCTTGCTTTATTGAAAAAATTAAAATAGTACAGCGGCTTACTCCTCAAGAGCAGATGGATGTGCTATGAGGCACTGAGATACCAGCTACGCGTTTTGACCCTACATGGGTCTTTATCACAGCTGCAAATTACTAACATAATGCAAACCTTATACTTAGTGCTGACCAATGAGAATTGCAATGTAGATCACATGAGCAAGCCAAAGGTCCTATGAGCGTTACTACAATGCTTATGTTCCATAGAGACCAATGACGCTATCACCTTCTATCACATGTTCTAATAGAATGGTCCTGTGTACAAAACTCCACATTCTCTAGGTTTGCAAAATAATACCACATAAAAACAAATTGATTAACATTCTGGATGCAGCCTAACCTGTGATCTGGCATCTTATTTAGGATTGCATAAAAGGACCATCGGCCACAGTTTTGTGCACTTCTGAAAAGAAGGACTCCACTGAACAGTGGCCAGTTGGAGTCCAGAGTTACTCTGCTACCTCATTATAGTGAATGGATCCATCAAGGGTTTCGTCTGAATTACATCATTCAGTGATTTAGATAGAAACCCCAAAGTAAGTGTTTAGTGTAGAGCTTGAGATAAATGTGATTGCAAACAATATGTAAAATGTTCCTAGTAAAATCTTTAGCTCAATACATGTATGCAGAAAAAACAAGTCCCCAATCAAGTTTGTTATCTGTTAATGGAAAAATGGGGGGTTTCCATGTTACTGGTAGTACAAAGACTCTGAAAAAGCAAATTAGTTCTTCAGCCTCCAAAAGAAATCCAGGAAATTTTGCACTCCCAAATCCAAATGCCCCCTCCTTTCTGAGCCCCGAAGTATACCTAAGTTACATATAGCGTTTACATGTTTGGCATTTCTGAAGCGATGGGACCCCGCTTAACTTATGGTTGCATGTCTCCAGAAGCACAGTTTGAGTATAACATACTGGTGACTGCAACCTACTGGGCACTATAACGTACTGGTAACTACAGCGTACTGGTACAGCAGTTTGCAATTTTCAGTCGGCAACATTCATTACTACTTGTTTCTGGAAAATACCTATGGAGCCAAACTTGTCAATACAACTGTTGATAAATTCCCAAAAGGGAATAATTTCCAAAATGGGGTCATTTGAGGGGAGATTCTGCTCCTCTAGCAATTAGGATCTCTGTATGTGGAGTCTGCAAACTCTTCTAGGAAAATCTAGGCAAATAGCACTCTGTTCCTCCCGAGTCTCTCCGCATGGCTAAGTTGTACAATACAGTCACATATGGGGTATTGCCACATGCAGTAGGTATTGTGGAACAATTTGTCATGCAATTTTTAAACACTTCTTTTGTGAAAATGTTAAATCTTTGGCTAAAGCAAAATTTTGGTGGTAAAAAAGTACTTATTTTTTCTTCATTGTCCAATGATATAATATTCTGTGACACATGCGTGGTGTCGATATGACAGCTGCATCCATAGATGAATTCATTGAGAAGTGTAGTTTCTAAAATGGGGTCAATTATGTTTTTTTTTGCTGTTCTGGCACTTCATGGACTCTCCCAGTGGGTCATGGCACCCGCAAACCAAAACAGTAAAATCTGCACTATAATATGGAGCTCCTTGCCTTCTGAGCTTTGCACTGTGCCTGAAAAATATTTTCTGATTGCATGTAAAGTATTGGTGCACTCAGGAAAAAATGGAAATCAGTTTGTTGTAAAAAATGCTTCTATGCGCACTTAGAAAAATTCAAAAACTTGAAGCTATAATGACATTTTAGTGGTAAAATTGTAATTTATTCTTTCTTCACCACTCAATGGTATAAAATTCTGTGAGGCACATGTGCTGTCAATATGATCACTGCACCCCTAAATGAATTCACTGGGGAGCGTAGTATGTAAAATGAGTTTACAGTTAGGTCCATATATATTTGGACAGAGACAACATTTTTCTAATTTTGGTTCTAGACATTGCCATAATGAATTTTAAACAAAACAATTCCATGGTGAAGAGAAACCCCCTTCACAACAGCCAACCAAGTGAACAACACTCTCCAAGAGGTAGGCGTATCAATATGCAAATCTATCATAAAGAGAAGACTGCATGAAAGTAAATGTAGAGGGTTCACTGCACGGTGCAAGCCACTCATAAGCATCAAGAAGAAAAAGGCTAGACTGGACTTTTGCTAAAAAACATCTAAAAAAGCCACCACAGTTCTGGAAGAACACTCTTTGGACAGATGAAACCAAGATCAATCTCTACCAGAATGATGGAAAGAGAAAAGTATGGCGAAGGCGTGGTACAGCTCATGATCCAAAGCATGCCACATCATCTGTAAAACACGACGGAGGCAGTGTGATGGCTTGGGCATGCATGGCTGCCAGTGGCACTGGGTCACTAGTGTTTATTGATGATGTGACACAGGACAGAAGCAGCCGAATGAATTCCGTGGTATTCATAGCCATACTGTGTGCTCAGATCCAGCCAAATGCAGCCAAACTGATTGGTCGTCGTATCATACTACAGATGGACAATGACCCAAAACATTGAGCCAAAGCAACCCAGAAGTTTATTAAAGCAAAGAAGTGGACTATTCTTGAAAGGCCAAGTCAGTCACCTGATCTCAACCCAATTGAGCATGCATTTCACTTGTTAAAGACTAAACTTCAGACAGAATGGCCCACAAACAAACAGCAACTGAAAACCACCACAGTGAAGGCCTGGCAGAGCATCAAAACGGAGGAAACACAGCGTCTGGTGATGTCCATAAGTTCAAGACTTCAGGCAGTCATTGCCAACAAAGGGTTTCAACCAAGTACTAGAAATGAACATTTTATTTACAATTATTTAATATGTCCAATTACTTTTGGTCCCTTTAAAAACATGGTGACACATGTTAAGGAGCTGAAACTCCTAAACCCTTCATCCAATTTGAATGTGGATACCCTCAAATGAAAGCTGAAAGTCTGAACTTCAACTGCATCTGAATTGTTTTGTTTAAAATTCATTGTGATAATGTCTAGAACCAAAATTAGAAAAATGTTGTCTCTGTCCAAATATATATGGACCTAACTGTATATGTGGGAGTTTGTTGTTCTGGCACATCAGTGGCTCTACCAATGTGACATGGAACCCCAAACCATTCCAGCAAAATTGGAACTCCAATATGGTACCTCTTCACTTGTGAGCTTTGCACTGTGCCTCAAAAGCATTATTCCTCTACATGGAAAGTATCAGCGTATTCAGGAGAAATTACACAACAGCTTGTATGGTTCAATTTTTCCTGTTACCTTTATGAAAATGCAAAATTTGGGGCCAAAAAAAAAATTGTGAGGAAATTTGGATTTTTTTTGTTTTCACATCTCAACATTATAAACTTCTGTAAAGCATCTGAGGGTTCAATGTGCTCACCGCAAATCTAGATCAGTTCCCTGAAGAGTCTAATTTCCAAAATGGTGTCACTTGTGGCAGATTTTTACTCTTTAGGCACTTCAGTGGCTCTCCAAATGTGAGATGGCATCTACCAATTGTCCCAGAAAATTTTGCATTCAAAAGTCCAATGACCCACAGTTGAGGAGGTAGGGAGGAGGAAGTTGAGTAGGTTTTGTTGCGGCTTCCCACACAGTGAGTGATGCAATCACAACAAGCACTGAATCCTCAATCAAAACTCTGGCTGTGCCAAGCAGCGGTAACGGGTTTGAAGTTCGCAGAGCCGGCAAAAGTTGGCTAGCCCTTTTTTAAGACCATAAAGCATGAATCAACTCACTTTATCTGTCAACTTTGTAAAAACTACTGAGTAGCTGCAAAACATCCAATATTTTGCCTATTACAAGCATGAACTGGAACATGTGCGATCGACATGTGTCAGTCTGGGAATCTCACTACCCTAAAATGTTGATTTGTAGATCTCGCCAACCACCGGCTGCCCCATTAACCACATCTACTGATTCTTTCTCCTCTATCAATGTGGTAAGTGCTAGAGTTGAGCGAAATGGGTCGGTCATATTCAAAAGTCACCGACTTTTGCTGCAGTCGGGTTTCATGAAACAAAACCCGACCATAGCGTGAGGTTGGCCACGAGGTCGGCGACTAGAGCGCCAAAGTCGCGCTTCAAAAGATGCTTCCAGCGCCCTTTTTCAGCCAATGATGGAGGACGCACACTGTGGGCAACGCGATGACATAGGCATCTGTCACCACCATCTTTGAGAAGGGCATGTAAGTGATTGACTTTGTGTGGCATCACAGGGGCTACAAAAGGGCGTGAATGCCGACCGTCATCTTACTTATGCCGATCTTAGCATAGGGAGAGCTGCTGCTGCTGATTCTGTAGGGAGAGCGTTAGGCAGGAAAAAAGAACCAAAAAAACTGCTTCTGCTGTTAGCGATTTCCACTTACAACACAATACTTTGTGTGCAGTAACAGGGGAGGCTCTATTTTTGTGCATCAGCTCTGTTGGTTATAAGGCTGCCTTATAAGGCTCCCTGATAGCTGCATTGCTGTTTGCACACTGCTGTGCAAACTGCTTTTTTAAAAACAAAAATACTTTTCTTCCTCTTTTCTGCACAATTACCAAGCGTTCATTTTACCACCCTTTTGTGTGCGCACTGTGCAGCAGTCCTGATTATTAGGCTGCCTGCGTCCATACTTGGACTGAGAGCATCATTGTTAGCGTCCTCAAATCTCTAGTGAGATCCAAATTCTCACCAATCCTATAGACACACTCCACCTTGTCATATAACATCCAATTT
This sequence comes from Dendrobates tinctorius, assembly GCF_039654945.1. NCBI lineage: Eukaryota > Metazoa > Chordata > Amphibia > Anura > Dendrobatidae > Dendrobates > Dendrobates tinctorius. The sequence continues at coordinate 19,661,939 of NW_027361693.1, forward strand.
CAGCCTGTTACATTGAGGTGTAATCTCTCCTGGGCCAGAGACAATAGTTCTGCGTCCTCAAATCTATAGTGAGATTCAAAATCTCACCAATCCTATAGACACCCTCCACCTTGTCATTCACCATCCAATTTCAGCCTGTTACATTGAGGTGTAATCTCTACTGGGCCAGAGACAATAGTTCAGTGTCCTCAAATCTATAGTGAGATTCAAATTCTCACCAATACTATAGACACCCTCCAACTTGTTATTCACCATCCAATTTCAGCCTGTTACATTAAGGAGTAATCTCTACTGGGCCAGAGACAATAGTTCTGCGCCCTCAAATGTCTAGTGAGATTCAAATTCTCACCAATAGTAGATACACCTTCTACCTTCTTTTACAGTACCATGTAGCTAGTGGTATTTTGGGCACATTTTCACAAAAATGAGCAAGTATGGTGGAAGATGCCATGGAAGTGGGCGGGGGTTGCCAGCTGGTCCCGATGTTGATGGTGGTGGTGTTGCATCTGTTGGTAGTGGCAAAAGCACAATAGCACCTAAGGCAGGAGGTGTTGACCGTGCGTCATCGTCTGGCTCCACAAGGCCTCGAAGGCTCTTTTTTCTGGGAGTAGGTAAACCACTTTTAAAGTCGAAGCTTCAGGAACAAGTTTTGGCTTACATTGCTGACACAGCCTCCAGCTCTCTCGCCTCCTCTTCTGAAGTTTCAAAAAAATAAAAGCACTGAGTCATCATTGGAGGCTCCTGGTCAGGAACAACACCTTTCCTTTTGTCCTTCACCCCTGCCAAAAGTGAAGGTTGTGGCAGGCCACACTACCAATTACTCCATGGAGCTCTTTTCACATACCATGCCTGGGTTAGCAAGTCAAATCGTGAATTCCCCAGTCCAAGATGAATCTGACATGGAGTAAACTGATGCACAGCCACTGCTAGATTTTTCTGCTGGTGCATTCTCTCAGAGCACTACATTGTCCTCGCAGTGTACTGAGGCAGAATCAGACCCTGATGAAACTCAGGTGCCCCTTCCCGCATACTATACCACCTTACACGGTGACACAGAGGAAAGTGCACATGAAAATGAAGAGGAGGTGATGGATGACCCAGTTGTTGACCCAGATTGGCATCCATTGGGGGAAGAAGGTGCCTCTGCTAATAGCTCAGAAGAGGAGGAGGAGGATCCGCAGCAGGCAACGACATCGCAACAGCTGTTATCTGGCAGGACCGCAGCAGTCCAGAAACGTTTTACAAAAACAAAAAGAGTTGCAGGACAGCTTGGCCAGACAGTCAAATTAGCACAGCGTGCAAGGTCTCAAAATGTCTTCCATAGTAGGAAAAGTGCAGTGTGGCACTTTTTTGAGCAAAATCCTAATGATCAGGCAAAAGTTATCTGTAAGAAGTGCGCAAAGACCTTTAGCCAAGGGAAAAATCTGAGAAATTTGAATACCAGTTGCATGCTTAGACTTTTAACCACCATGCACTTGCAAGCATGGACGGACTAAGAAAACCTCACATACCACATGTGCACCTGCTCTGAATGAAGGTAGTCAGCAACGCTACATCGCTTCCCCGGCTGGAAGCCCACCGGTTAGCACACCACCAGCAGCAAATGTTGAGGTGTCGTCTCAAGGGCAAAGCAGTCATGGAATCACAATGTTATTGCTACGAAAGACTGAATCTAGTCCATCAGCAACACCACCAACACTATCACCATCACCAACCCACTCTCAGTCCGCCATGTCCACCGCTAGTTCCACCATATGCAGCTCTCAAGTCCAGCTCACCCTACCAGAGACTATGAGTAGGACAAGAAAGTACTCGTCCTCTCATCCGCGTACACTTGGTTTGAACACCCACATTGCCAAACTAATCTCGTTAGAGATGATGCCCTACCGGTTGGTTGAAAGCGAAGCTTTCCGCGAGCTCATGGCCTACGCAATACCACGCTATGACCTACCCAGTCGGCACTTCTTTTCGCGAAAAGCCATCCCAGCCCTCCACGTGCATGTAAAAGACAGCTTTGTCCATGCACTCAAGCAATCAGTGAGTGGAAAGGTGCACCTCACAACAGATGCATGGTCCAGTAGGCATGGCCAGGGCCGTTACGTGTCCATCACTGCGCACTGGGTTAATGTGGTGGATGCAGTGTCCACAGGGGACAGCTGCGGTGGGACAGTGCTGCCTAGCCCCGGTATAGGAAACAGTTGGCTGTAGGCATTTGACCCTCCTCCTCATCCTCCAGAAGCGAAAGCTTGTCCACAGAGTGCAGTCGCATGAGCACTCCATCCGCAGCTGCCAGTGTTGCACAAGAGGTGTCCCACTATCGAACAGCTAGTGGTAAGCGTCAGCAGGCTGTGTTGAAGATGATGTGTTTGGGCGACAACAGACACACCGCAGAGGTACTGGCCGACTACTTGCAGCGACAAACTGAGTCATGGCTGGGCAGTCTACATCTTGAGGCAGGCAAGGTAGTTAATGATAACGGCCGTAATTTTGTGGCAGCCATAGCCCTTTCAAAACTCAGACACATACTTTGCCTGGCTCACAACTTGAACCTGGTGGTGCACTGCTTACTCAATAATTATCCGGAGTTAACACCCCTGCTCCATAAGGTGCGAAGACTGTGCTCGCACATCCGCCGATCGCCTGTACACTCCAGTCGTATGCAGAAGCTGCAGTGATTGCTCCACCTTCCCAAGCACAGCCTAATTATCGACATTGCAACAAGGTGGAACTCCACCCTGCACATGGTTCAGAGGCTGTGCGAACAGAGGCAGGCTGTAATTCATTTGTGGGAGGATACACGGGCAGGCAGTTTGCAGGCAGACTTGGAGTCGTCTGGTGTGCAGTGGTCGAAGCTGAAAGACCTCTGTAAAGTCCTTCAGTGTTTTGAGGAATGTACATGACTGGTAAGCGCAGACGACGCCATCATAAGCATGAGCATGCCACTTATGCGTCTGCTCATGCAAACTTTGATGCACATTAAGGAGCAGGCGTCTGCAGCTGAGGAGGAAGAGGAGGGAAGCCTTGATGACAGTCAACCATTGTCTGGTCAGGGAAGTCTCGTGGACGAGGTGGAGGAAGAAGAGGAAGAGGAAGAGGAGGAGAATGATGGGGATGATTATTTTGGGGAGGAGGATGCTTCTCAGGGGGCAAGAAAAAATGTTGGCGTGGCAAGGTCAGGTACAGGGTTTGTGCGTGACTGGAGGGATGTGGATTTGCCAGAAAGTGCTCCTCCACCCAGCAATCGCAGTGCATCATTGACACCTGGAACATTGGCCCACATGTGTGATTATGCCTTGCAGATCCTAAAAAGGGACCCCCGCATTGCCAAAATGATGAACGATGACCGACTACAGACTGGCCAGCATCCTGGATCCACGCTATAAAGGCAAATTCCAAAACATCATGCCACAGGAGAACCTAGAGCTAATAATTGCTAACAAACAAGCAACTCTGGTAAACCGTTTGTTTGAGGCATTCCCAGCACACAGCGGCGGTGATGTTTTTCCAACAAGCCGTAGGTGGCAACATGGAAGAGGAGTTCATGGTGCACACAGCTGAAGTGGCGTTGGACACAGGGGTTTCATGACCATGTTGTGGACTGATTCTTCAAGTACCGCTAACACGACTGGTAATACTGCATCGATCGAAAGTGACAGGAGACAGCAGCTGTCAACTATGGTAACAAACTACTTCTCCTCCCATATCAATGTTCTCCCTCACCGGTCATTCCCCTTTGACTATTGGGCCAGTAAACTTGACACCTGGCCTGAATTGGCACAACATCCCTTACAGGAGCTCGCTTGCCCTGCTGCTAGTGTGCTATCTGAAAGAGTCTTCAGTGCTGCTGGATTAATCCTGACAGAAAAAAGGACTCATCTGTCGACCCAAAATGTTGATGATCTAACCTTCATTAAAATGAACCATGCATGGGGTTCAAATGATTTTGTCCCACCCTCCCCTGCTGACACCTAGGTTGCCAGAAAAATGGCTTGCTTTTGTCCTCCTCTTCCGCGGTCTTCTCCAATTACTCCATTTGCAGCTGCTGAATGTCCAACATCAACATATGACAATTTTTCCCACCTCCCTAACTGGGCTGCCTCCCCCCACAGGGCCGGGGTCACCACCTGGCGCACGCACCCGTGCGAGTGCCGTTGCCCCGGACAGGTGGGTGGGCTCACTCTTTGGCAACGGCACTGGCACAAGGTCCCTCATAGTAGAATCAAGTGTCTCTGACAGTGGGGGTGCACACCCGCCATCATACACACCGGCATATGTGAGGAGCCCTGTGCCAGTGCCATCGCCAATGAGTGAGCCCCCCCCTGCTTGCTCAGGATCACAGAACTTGCAAAGTTGAAATACTTACCTCTCCCTGCTCCACTACCATGACATCTTCTGTGTTTCCTGACAGTGACATTCCGGTCAGAGAGTGCAATGACATCACGTCTGTATGCCCTCTGCCTAAACAGTCCAAGTGCAGTGAGATGGAAGATGGGGACGACGAGGAGTCCAGACTAGTACAGGGATTATATGGGACCAATGATTCTGTATGGAGAAATATATGGGCCTCACTATTCTGTATAGCGCACTATGCGATGGCCATAATACTGTATGGAGTAATATACTGTCCGTTTTTGGAGCTATTGGAGAATTTAAAATGGATATCAGTCATGAGATGTAAGAAGTGAAGTATTTTTCATTGTACTATACCGCTATTTCTCTGCCGAATCAGAGGATCATGAATTGTGGTATGTGTTAAAGGAGCCCATTGACACTCTTTGGCCCTTGGCCCACGAAAATCTGGAGCCAGCCCTACCCCCCCACAACTTTAGCCAAATAGCCCCCAGTTTTCAATGGCTATCTATTATTATAAAGTAAATTAAGGTTGACAAGCTTAAGCAATAAGAATTGATGTTTTTGGCATTAAAATGGGCACTGTAGGTGTGTTTCCTGTCCTCCACTCCCTGCCAACGTTGGTTCCCCATTGACTTGCATTGGGTTTCATGTTTCAGTCGGCCTTCGACTTTTCACGATAATCGGCCGATTTCGTTCGACCCGACTTTTGAGAAAGTCGAGTTTCATGAAACCCGACTCGACCCGAAAAAAGGCAAAGTCGCTCATCTCTAGTAAGTACTCTTCATATGCAGAACATTTACTTATTTACTCTCTACAATTATGGTGAGTGAGAGCCTGTCAACTGTTATGAAAGTGGACATGCCTGCTGTTTTTGACTGATCTCAGACACCAAGCACATCACGTTTCTCAATCCACCATAACATTCTTGCTTGCACCTCACTCACAGTCCAGCAGTTTGTTGTGCTCACCCTACAGCTCCCTCTGTCAGCACAGCAGCCAGCCCTCTATTTGTGTAGCATTGGTCACATAAAAGATTGCTTCTTTCTACACATGGAACAGCTAAGAGTTTTAAATTCACCATCTTCAGTCTACTAATAATAATAACCTATATTTATGTTTCACAAACATATTCATCTGAGCTTTACAAGTCAGCAATTCATATAGAACAGTCTTAAGTTACAAAGTTTACGATAATCAAGCAATTAAAGCAAAAATAATGACGACCTGTAAGAGCTTACAATCTTCAATGAGGTAGAGGTGAAGCAAAGTAAAGGTGCTTATTTACAATGATGGTTCAGCCATTTTGAGGCAATGGGGGGTAGATAAAAACTGCATGAGGTAGTCTCCAGCCAACAGTTTTAGTGCTTTTGGGTGCGGTTGAGTTTGATGGCAAATTATGTTCAGACTATTACAGAATAGGCTATATATTTAAAAAGGACTTTGATTAGGGAACATGATAGGCCACATTACACAGATGTGTTTTTAGCGAACGCTTAAAAATGTGTAAGTTGCAGTTAGTCCTAATTTCATGGGGTACAAAGGGAAAGATGAGATATCTAGATAGGAGATTGAACAAAGCTGGACAAAGACCAGATCAGGGGTGTTATCGTCTTTGTTTGTCTCAGAGGTTCTGGATAGGATATTCAAGATGCCGACAATTCCACGCTCCTCCAAAATCAGGCAAGGGAATCACAGAGTTCAGAAGTGTTGCATACTTTATTCAGGGCTATAAAGCTATGCATTTTGTGGACGTCATGTCCACTTCCTCAGGTACATAGCCAATGCTTACTACATCGTATTACTCACATATATATGGTGGGCTAGACATAGAAAAAATGGGCGTCAAACACACTGACGCCCTGAACGCTGAAGTTATATTTAAAATACAAACATAAATTTGTTGCATATCTGTACAGCAATGATTAAAAATGCAATTTCTTAGCATAAAAATTATATATGACATTAAAATGTTAGATTTTTCTGCAAATCAAATTAAAGGGAAGGAAATAAGGAGTCTGCTAGTATTGAAACATTTTTTTTTGTAATATTCTCTTAATTGTAGACCAGGGTTAGTATCTGCCATCCTTGGAAACATCGTGGAAATGAAAGGACATCGCGGAACAGACCTCTGAGCTATTCTGTTAATTGACCCTTGAAGCTTAAAGAAATTTGAATACGTAAAAGAACCATTGATATTAGTAGTATTAAAATCAATTAAAATGTATATTGAATAACATTCACTTATAAAAAATGCAAAAAATAAAAATAAAACAATATTGTGATTTTATTTATTATAAAAAAGTGAATAAATTATTGAATAAATTAATTATGATAAAAGAATGAGTGAATGACGAGTGCCTCTACATAATGTTTAATAAAAAAAATTGTGATACAAAAAATATATTTATTTGAATTAACATACATATTGTAAATCAATTAAGTGAAGACATTATTTAATGTGATTTTTTAATTTTTTAAAAACTTTTGGAGGGTGTTTTGCTCTATTTATTATAAAAACATTATAGAGCACTATGGAAATACTTCTGGTATTTCATTCAGCCATTGTGGTTTCAGGGTGTTAAGTTTTTATATATCCAGAAAACCTCCTTTCTGTTGAGACATTGGATTCTATTGGAACTCTCAGGTGGAATATGTTTGATGGGAGAGATTTTTATACACCCCAAATCTTGTTTATGGTGCATGCAAATTTGACGTGATAAACCATGTTTTAGAAAGCCAGTAACCACATTGTGTCTATGGGAGTTCAGCCTCTTGTGGAGCGGCTGAGTAGGTCTACCCACATATTGTTTGTGACAGGGACACTCTATAACATATATGACATATTCATTGTCACAAGACATTGGAATGGTTATCTTGAGTTTTTTACCTGTAACGACAGAGCTGAAGTTATCGGCAGTGTGTGTAGTGAATTTACAGCACAAGCAACCACTATTACCACATTTGGTAATACTATTTTAAGGATTACTCATAAGGCTGCCCCTGGATTTATCAGGGTCTCATTATCTGCTGGGTTCTAGTATGTTTTTTTAGTGATGGGACTTTTCTAAATACAAGAGAAGGGTATTTTGGTAAAGCTTTTTTTAATATAGGGTAATTTACCAAAATATGCCAATTTTTTCTTAATATCTCCTTTGTTGATGGTTAAAAGTAGTGATAAAATTAAGACTATTTTCAAGGGTAGTGTGAGATATAATGTGGCACTACCGTGAGGTGCACAAGTAGGTTGCCCAGACCAAAGTGAAATAATAAAAAACTTGGCACTCAGCTTAAAAAAATTCTTGCACAGAAGAATTTTATTTAGGCAGTCTGTATAAATGTTTCGGTCTGTTATAGACCTTCATCAGTCCACGACAAAATATTGGACAAAGTCAGTATAGGATAAGTCCTCATATGGTCCAATAAGGAAATAATACATGTTAACATTGTACAAAAGGAATGCATGATGATTAAATGTAATATATCCAAACATTTAAGATATTTTTAGGGAGAGACGGGAGGGTAAGATGAATGGGAAAACCTACCCGACTGCTATATTGTAGAAGAGTGGAAGATACAAAGTGCTGCAATGACTCCTATTATGATTGAAAAAATAAAAGATAATAAGCAATTAATGTTATGTGGAGTGTGACTCATCGAATATCAGGTGACCACCAAGAGTTTGTGAGTATCGTGAAGAAAATGGTATAAGGTATCTGTATCCAGGGAGCATAGTATATAGTAGTTGTGCTGTTCTACTCACAATCTTTGCAATGCTGTATATATAAAGAAGGAAAGCTAATAGGATACAGAGAGGCAAATACCTGTCAGGCTTAGCTCGTGGGTATGAAATCCATTTGAGGCTGTAGGGCAAAATAATATGTGGTCAGAACTGAACTGCACAGATATGGAGTGAGATTCACATAAATGAAAGTGCTGCTTATCATTGGTGGTCAGGGGTTAAACCCATCGTGTATGATGCGGAACCGCCGTTTGTCACATCAGAGAATAAGTGTCATCATCCAGGTTGGATTATGACAGATAAATGCACTAGTAACCTTTCTTTTCCTTAAGCTGTGTGCTTAAAGATAGTTTTGCCCCGGTGGCCATTAGGGTCATTGCACTGTGGTGGTTTCAGTTCTAGTTTTGCCCCGGTGGCCTTTAGGGTCATTGCACACTGGTTACTTTAGTTTAGTGCAAGTGATTATATAGCAGGTGTGATTGCTCTGGCTCTGCTATAAAAGAGTGTCAGGTGTTGCAATCACAGTTGGTGATATAGGTCATTTCAACTATCCTTGGTGGAGGAAGGAGCTAGAGAGAGATCCTTGCAGCACAGTCAGAGTCCTGGTGTGGAAGGACCCACAGTGAGGAGTTCCTTGCAGCTCTGACAACGCTTGGTGACGTAGCAGCTATTCAGGAGGAAAGCTGCATTCTGGTGGTGGACTCTGTTGCTGGGAGCAAGAGCAACAGAGCAGAGCTAAGTGCTGTTATCCCTGTTTGTATTTTTCCCTGGTGTGTATTAGTAAAGCGGTGGGGCCAGTGCCTGCACCACCCAGCTTCCTAGCAAGGGATAGATGTAGGGTGTGCTAGTGTATGCTAGGGTGACAGGTTCCAGCTCGGCAACAGGTGAGGAGCCTGTATAGGGAACATTAGGAGTGTGAGGTACACTGACTCAGGGGGGTGCAGGAGGTCTCCACGTCCCCATTCCCTATCGCAGGGCCCACCATTGTAACTGTTTCCCCTTCCCCCGTGTCTTGTTGTTTTAGTTACTGGCCTGCGGGTCGTGTCACACAGGACAGTTACACGTGACAGTTTTGTTGTTGTAGTTACCGACCTGCGGGTCGTGTCACACAAGACGGGTCCAGGTGACAATAAGGCAGAAATGAGGGGTTTAAATGTACGAAGGGTGGGACTAAGGGCACGCAATCCGGAAATTTGTAACCGGAAGCGGAGCCTGTGTGCGTTCCAAAGACAGGAAGTCACTTCAAAATGCGTTCCTTAGGCTAGTTTCACACTTGCTTTTTTTTGCAGCGCGTTTTTCCCGCAAAAAAACGCATTGAAAAAACGCATACAAAAGCATACAACTGCTGCGTTTTTTTCAAGCATTTTTATGAGCATACATGAAAAAAACGCAGCGTTTTTATGCGTTTGTATGCGTTTTTAGTGCGTTTTTACCGCGTTTGCGTTTTTTTCCAACATTTTTAGGTGGCCCCTCACACTACCCAAACCATGACTTTACTAACCCTAACCCTGACCCTAACCCTAACCCTAACCCTGACCCTAACCCTAACCCTAACAGTGACCCTAACCCTTAACCAAATCATACTTAACCCTAACCCAAACCCTAAACCCTAACTAACCCTAACCCTAACCCTAACCCTAACCCTAACCCTGACCCTAACCCTAACCCTAACCCTAACCCTGACCCTAACCCTAACCCTAACCCTGACCCTAACCCTTAGCAAAACCATACTTAACCCTAACCCTGACCCTAACCCTAACCCTAACCCTAACCCTGACCCGAACCCTTAACCAAACCATACTTAACCCTAATCCTGACCCTAACCCTGACCCTAACCCTAACCCTAACCCTAACCCTGACCCTAACCCTTAACAAAACCATACTTAACCCTAATCCTGACCCTAACCCTGACCCTAACCCTTAACAAAACCATACTTAACCCTAACCCTGACCCTAACCCTAACCCTGACCCTAACCCTAACCCTAACCCTGACCCTAACCCTTAACCAAACCATACTTAACCCTAATCCTGACCCTAACCCTGACCCTAATCCTTAACAAAACCATACCTAACCCTAACCCTGACCCTAACCCTAACCCTGACCCTAACCCTAACCCTAACCCTGACCCTAACCCTTAACCAAGCCATACTTAACCCTAATACTGACCCTAACCCTGACCCTAACCCTAACCCTAACCCTAACCCTGACCCTAACCCTTAACAAAACCATACTTAACCCTAATCCTGACCCTAACCCTGACCCTAACCCTTAACAAAACCATACTTAACCCTAACCCTGACCCTAACCCTAACCCTGACCCTAACCCTAACCCTAACCCTGACCCTAACCCTAACCCTAACCCTAACCCTGACCCTAACCCTTAACCAAACCATACTTAACCCTAATCCTGACCCTAACCCTGACCCTAATCCTTAACAAAACCATACTTAACCCTAACCCTGACCCTAACCCTAACCCTGACCCTAACCCTAACCCTGACCCTAACCCTAACCCTAACCCTGACCCTAACCCTTAACAAAACCATACTTAACCCTAATCCTGACCCTAACCCTGACCCTAACCCTTAACCAAACCATACTTAACCCTAACCCTGACCCAAACCCCAACCCTAACCCTGACCCTGACCCTAACCCTAACCCTAAACCCCCTTAACTAACCCTAACTCTAACCCAAACCCCTAAATTCCATGGTTAAAAAAAAAAAACGCATATGCAAAAAAACGCATACATGAGCATGCCAGTGCGCACATATGCGCATCCATAGGCTATAATGGCCATTTTTAGCGCAAAACGTGCGCATATGTGCGCATGCACTTTTTTGCAGGGCCAAAAAATGCAACATACTGCATCTGGAAAATACAAACGCACACCCCAAAAAAACGCAGCGCCCGGCTGGAGGAGGAGACAGTGGTCTGCAGCAAGATCTTCTAGGGCAGTGTGCCCGGTGAAAAAAAGTCCAAAATAGATTACAGAACCCTCAGGCCATGAGGGGCATCTCCAAGGAAGGTGACAGAGGAAGTTCCAAGATAATTTGAGCACTGACCCAGAAACCGCTGGTAGCGCTGACGTCACTGAAGGTGGAGGAATATGGCGCCCGCAGCAATCCTCCACAGGAACTTCACCAACGATGTGCCCTGTCTTAACTTGATCAGAGGAGGGCAAAAACCCCCACAGTCAGCAAGGGGCAAGCCTAAGACAGGACGCAGATGCTGTTCAGAAGGAAATCTCAACACCGCCCGAACACCGGGTAGCGGTGACATCACCACAGAGGAGGAAGATGGTGCATGCAGCAGGCAGAGAGGGAACCTTCACCTGCATTGTGCCTAGGGAAAACAAGGTCAGATGAGGGTCCAGCCACCCCGGTCTGCAAGGGGCAATCCCAAAGTCATTCCCAGAAGCCTTTCAAAAGCAATTTTCTACACCGCTCGAACACTGGGTAGCGGTGACGTCACCAATAGGAAAAAAGATGGCGCCCACAGTGCTCAATGACAGGACCTTTAGCAGTGATGCACCCAGTGATAGCATAGACAAAAAAGGGCAAAACCCCCCCGTTTGGCATGGGGCAACCCTAAGGAAGGTGTATGTAGACGTCCTGAAGCAAAATTACATAGATGAAAAAACGCTATTTGTAGGTAGGAGCTGCGTTACCTTGACGACCAATGTACCATGCAGTTATATTCTCAGGTGAGAGGAGAGTTTCTCACAAATGACATAAAAACTGAGAAATATAAATAAAAAGTGTTTTTAATACCTCAGAAAATAGTTTCTCACAGGGACAGGCAATAGATCATTACTGCTGACCAGTGTAACCATAGCAACCCCTCAGGTGCCATTGGAAACAGATAAGCCAGAAAATGTCACCAAGAACAAGAATTGCAGAAAAAATGTAAAAAGACTGCATAAATATCTACTATATAATCATCTAATTCTGTCTGTCTCTCTGTTTGTATTGGAAATCCCGCATCGCTGATTGGTCGTGCCTGGCTGGCCATGACCAATCAGCGACAGGCACAGTCTGGCCACGAATTGGAGCAGAATTCGAATGATGCATGCCACCCCTACCAAATTTGCTGAATTATCCCCAAAATCTGATTTGCTACAATAAATTCCCACAAACCTCAATACTGGAAAGCGTGTAGCTCTATTTACTGGCTAACATGGTACAAAGATAAACATCTGTCCTGTATCATACTAGAAAGCTTGTAATTGCTCCTAAAATATACATGTGGGAATGGAGCAAAAGACAGAGAGAATCCAGCTGACCATAAGAGCTCACATGTTACATGCAACAGAGAGGACCCCACTGATCATAGGAGCTTAAACTTTGTAGGAGAGAGTACCCAGCTGACCATAATAGCCTACATTTTACAAAAGATATTAAGACAGTGAGACAATGCCACTGATTGTAAGAACTTACACACTACAGAAGAGAGGATCTGCTGACCAGTGGTGTGGTGTGAGAAATTGTACTGGGCAAGTGAATTGAGTGAGGCCATTCAAGTCTAGTTGGAATGTTGCCGGAAGTATGTATATTGAAAGCTTGAGGTGACTTGACCATCTGGTCTCACCACCGGTAATCCTGAGAGTGTTATTTGCTGTGTGAAGATTCACAATTTTGCAATGACAAAATGTGACTGTAAACTTTCATCCCAACAGATAGTGTTTAATATTTTTCCATAGAACAAATGTTTTGAGAAACATTTAATCAGATTTGTATCTGATTGTTATAGCGTAATAAATTGGTACATTTTGTATAAAATTTGTAATCTTATTTTTATGTCACTTTTTATGGTATGGCAGAATCTTCTTAATGAAAATGTTTTTGATCTTTTTTATCAAACTATTATTTAAATTGATAACTGTGTGGCTATTTCAATGTTTAACACATGCTAACTACAACTGGGAAGAATATGCATTGAGGGTCAGGCTATGTTTTGCATAACAGGGGTATAGAACATTTTTGAGACTTGATTTCTTTACCAAGGATATGTTACTCACTTCCATTTACTTCAAAATGTCAAACTGTCTGCAATAATCCAAAATGTTTGGAAAATATGACCTGTCTATTAATTCATGATCAAGCAGTGTGCAAAAGGGATATCCAGTCTCATAATAAAAGCCTGCAGTCACTCTACATGACTACAAACTTTCGAATCATAACAGTTTGCGATACACTAGAATATAGATAAGCAGAGTAGAGTCTAGTCAGTATATGACCGCAAATATGCAAATTCTATACATGCAGCTATGTGAACACCAACCTACATTAGAAATACAAAGGACCTGTGGCACTGTCACAAATCAAAAGTCTACAGTAACATAATGTGACTGCAGAGTTTTCTTTTTACACCGGACAAATACTAAAAAAGTAGAACATTTTACATTTGGTTTATCATTTTTTTCTTTTTTCTTAGAACCAAATTTTCCTAAAAAAGTTTTATTATTATTATTATTCTGTTGACCCTAGAATTTAAGTCCATGGAAATATTTTGCTTACTAATTCTTTGCGAGTCTTGTAGAATCTTTACAGATAAATGTGATATAATGAGTAGTGATGGATGAACAAGAACAGTAAAAAATTAAAAAAAAAATGTGTGGGGGTCCCTGTAAATTTCATAAGCAGCAGAGGGAAGACAATGGCTGACAGCTGATGTTAATATTCTGGGAAGGAAAGCAATATCCTTAAAGGTTCCCAAGCTATTATTATCAGCTCACAACTGATTGGCTAGCCTTTACTGTGTATTTTAATGGAAGGACCCCAGAAAAAAGATATAAGGTCCACCATAATTTCAAATGAGTAAAAGCTAAGCAGACAGCTGTGGACTGAAATTAATATCCATAGAAATAAAGAGAGAAAACCAGCTCACCTGAATGGTTGATGGCAGACAGAAGCACAAGACCGTGTGGCCACTGTTAGCGTGGGTGGTCGGGAGCTGGAATCTCCTGGAGTGGACCCTCTGGACCGTGGCACTGAGGGGCCCTGGGCGAGCTGCCAGGTGGAACCGACCCCTATACAGGGACAGTTAGGAGCAGGCCCAGGGGTTCAAGTACCACAGTAGCCGGTACCGAGAGGGGCGGCTCAGAATGGACTGGAGTAGGAGTGCGGGACTGAAGCGTAGACTGTAAGGCTGGAATATGGAGAGATGGCTGGAGCAGAACACAGTAGACAGGACTGAAGTAGGACTGTAGGAGTATTGATAACTGGATGGAGCAGGAACACCTGGAGGCAGGAATGGAGTAGGATGGAACAGGAACGCTGGTGCAGGACTGTAGTAGGATGGAACTGAAACACAGGAACAGGACTGGAGTAGAATGGAACAGGAATGCTGGTGGAAGACTGGAGTAGGATGGAACTGGAACACAGGAACAGGACTGGAGTAGGATGGAACAGGAACGCAGGAACAGGACTGGAGTAGGATGGAATGGAACACAGGAACAGGGCTGGAGTAGGAAGGATCAGGAGCGCTGGAGCAGGACCGGAGTATAATGGAACTGGAACACAGGAACAGGACTGCGAGGCTGCTGCAGGAAACACCGTGGACAGAACCGAGAGGCTGCAGAGAGCACAGGAGGAAGCAGGGCCCAGTGTGCAAGGTATCACAACGATCAGGCGCCTCCCTCAGGGGGAAGCGGCCTGATATGGCCCTGTCTAGTCTGCTATTGGTCCGAAGGTGCTTCCGGGTCTGGGCACAGCCGGGGCACAAGAAGCAGAAGGGAGGCGCGGCCGCGGCCTATGGCGCATGCGCATTGCATGCAGGGATGGCATCGGCCGTGAGCCCGTCAGAGGTGACCGCCGCGGCTGCCAGGCAGGGAGAGGCTGCGGCGTGGGAGCAGAGACCAGCTGTGGCGTGGGAGTGGAGGCTGGGAGAGTATGACGGAGCGGTGTAACAATACTCCCTCCCCTAAGCCGCCCTCCCCGGAGATTTGCAAGAAGTCTCTTGAGGATACGGGGAGCATTGATATTCTCCCGGGGCTCCCAGGATCTCTCCTCTGGACCAAAGCCCTTCCAATCAACGAGAAAGAATGTCCTACCTCTAACCTTCTTCATAGAGAGAATGTCCTGCACTTCAAAGACATCATCGGCACTCGCCGGCTGAGGACCAGGATCAGGCAAGGAATGGAAGCGACTCAGCACCACAGGCTTCTGGAGGGAGACGTGGAAGGTCTTCAGGACCAGGAGCGAAGCAGGCAACCTCAATTTGTAGGCGACTTCGTTGATACGACCAAGAATTTCAAATGGACAGATGTAGCGAGGTCCCAAATTGTAGGAGGGCAGTTTCAACCAAATGAATTTAGAGGAGAGCCAGACTTTGTCCCCAACATGATACGGTGGAGGATCCAATCTCCTTTTGTCGGCATAATTCTTCATCTGATCAGCGGACTTCTTGAGTGACGTATTGGTCTCTGCCCAAATCTTGGAAAATTCAGAGGACACGGCGTTGGCCGCAGGTACCTCGGAGGCAGGGGTTATCGGAAGGGGAACACTAGGATGTCTGCCAAAAACAATGAAGAACGGAGACTTGGCCGAGGACTCGCCAGCATGGTTGTTATAAGCGAACTCTGCCCAGGGGAGTAAGTCGACCCAATCATTCTGGTGGGCGTTGGAGAAATGACGTAGGTACCCCGTAAATGTCTGGTTGGTACACTCTACCTGTCCATTGGACTGTGGATGGTAGGCCGAGGAGAAGTCGAGGGAAATGTTCATGAGCTTACAAAGTGATCGCCAGAACTTGGAGGTAAACTGAACCCCTCGGTCAGACACAATGCATTGAGGTAGTCCATGGAGTCTGAAGCTTTGGTGAATGAAAACTTTGGCCAGCTCCGGCACCGAGGGAAGACCGGGCAGAGGGACGAAGTGGGCCATCTTGGAAAAACGATCCACCATCACCAAAATGACTGTGCAGCCCAAAGAGCGGGGTAGGTCGGTGATGAAATCCATGATGTTGTTTTCCCAAGGAACCGTAGGGACGGGCAACGGAAGCAACAAGCCAGACAGAGGTCTTCATGGCACTTTGTTTTTAGCACAGGATGGACAAGAGGCCACAAAGTCGAATACATCTTGGCAAAGCGTGGGCCACCAGTAGTGACACATGATAAGGTCAAGGGTCTTCTTAGTTTCGGCATGGCCGGCCAGTTTGGAGGAGTGCCCCTATAGAAGGACCTTTTGCTTGAGGTTCTCAGGCACAAGCGTCTTGCCTGGAGGAGGAGTAAGCCAGTTCACTGGAGCCACTGTGATGATCCTAGAGGGATCAATGATATGCGAAGGCTCCTCCGTGGTTTCGTGTAGCTGGAAGACCCTGGACAGGGCGTCAGCTTTGGTATTCTTGTTGCCAGGACGGAAACGGAGCTCGAAGTCAAATCGGGCAAAAAATAAGGACCATCTGGCCTGACGAGGGTTGAGTCTCTGGGCAGACTGGAGATAGGTCAGATTCTTGTGGTCCGAGAAGATGACAAAGGGATAGATAGCTCCCTCCAGGAGGTGACGCCATTCCTCCAAGGCCAACTTGATAGCCAGGAGTTCCCAGTCGCTGATCGAGTACTTACACTCAGATGGAGAAAGGCCTTCGAGAAGAAGCCACAAGGGTGCAGGCAACCGGAGGCGGTTCTCTGGGACAATACTGCCCTGGCACCTGTCGAGGAAGCGTCCACCTCAAGTACAAAAGGTCGATTGCTCTCAGGGTGAAGCAGGACTGGAGCCATGGAAAACATCCGTTTTAGGGTCAGAAAGGCCTTTTCCACCTCAGGAGTCCAATCTTTGGGGGTAGTCCCTTTATGAGTGAGAGTAGAGATAGGTCTTGTGATCGCAGAGAAGTGGGAGACAAATTGCTGGTAATAATTGGCGAATCCGAGAAATCGTTGTAGCGCCTTTACTCCAACGGGGCGAGGCCATTTGAGAATGGCAGACAACTTCTTGGGGTCCATCCTTAGACCAGCATCGGAGATAATGTATCCCAGAAACGGCAGAGAGGTCTGTTCGAAGAGACATTTCTCGATCTTCGCATACAGGCAGTTCTCCCGAAGACGCTGTAGCACCAGGTGGATACTCTTTCTGTGACGAGAGGCCCGGTGAGAAGACGAGGATGTCGTCTAAGTACACGACCACACAGGAGTACAAGAGATCCCAGAAGATCTCATTGACAAATTCTTGAAACACAGCAGGAGCATTGCAGAGACCAAAGGGCAAGACCAGGTACTCGTAATGGCCGTCTCGAGTGTTGAAAATGGTTTTCCACTCGTCACCTGCACGGATACGGACCAGATTATAGGCTCCTCTGAGGTCCAGCTTGGAGAAGACCCAAGCCCCTCTGAGACGGTCAAACAGCTCCGGAATGATTAGAAGAGGGTACCTGTTCTTGATGGTAATTTCATTCAAGCCCCTATAGTCAATGCACGGCAGTAGAGTTCCGTCCTTCTTTTTGACGAAGAAGAACCCGGCTCCCGCGGGCGAAGAGGATTTCCGTATAAAACCTTTGGTGAGATTCTCTCGGACGTACTCGGACATGGTGGTGGTCTCTGTGGGAGACAGGAGATAGATTTTGCCCCTTGGAGGGGTTGAACCGGGAACAAGTTCGATTGGGCTGTCAATCGGCCGGTGTGGAGGAAGGACCTCCGCTTCCTTCTTATCAAAAACATCGGCATAGGAGCTGTAGGCTGGAGGAAGACCCGGAAGGTCTGAAGGTGACCGAGTAGCGGCCGCCAGGCAGACATGAGTCTGACAGTGAGCTTGGCACGGGTGCCCCCAGTGGAGTATCTCCCCAGAAGACCAGTCCAGAACAGGCTGATGAGTCCTTAGCCATGGAAGACTGAGTAGAATGGCGTGAGAGAGCTTAGACAAAACGTAAAAGGCTATCTTCTCTCGGTGTAAAGCTCCGACTTGCAACTCCACTTCTTCAGTGACCAAGGTGATGGTCATCTGTAGCGGTTTGCCATCCACTGCAGCAATCTGGATAGGGTTAGATAGAGTAACCACGGGAATTTGGTATTTGTCCACCTCTTCAGGTCGAATGAAGTTACCTGCCGAGCCCGAATCCAGGTAGGCCACCTCGGAACCACGTCTCTCCCCTGAAACCAAAAGCACAGAAATCGTAAGAGGTAGAGAGGGATTATCATCACCTAGGGAGGCTTCTCTTACCTGACCTAGGTGGAGAAGTTTCCCTGTCTCTGAGGACAGGTGCAGACATAGTGTGATGAATCACCGCAATAGAGGCACAGACCTTGTGCCCGCCTCTCTCTCTGACGCAACTCGGCCAACTTTAGGTGATCTATCAGCATGGATTCGACCGAGGAGGGAGAAGAGGACACGGCTGAACGGGGACTGGCAGAACGGGTGAAAAGGGGAACTGACCTGGTGGACCTCCTGTCTCTCGCTGACTCCCGAGCGCGCTCCAGGAAGCATAGGTCAATGCAGGTAGCCAGCAAGATAAGGTCCTCTAAGGTGGACAGGGTATCTCGACCTGCGAGTTCATCTTTCATTCTGCCTGAAAGACCGCGCCAGAATGCCCCTACCAAAGCCGCGTTATTCCAGCCGAGCTCGGAGGAGATAGTGCGAAAGTGAATAACGTACTGTCCGACCGTGAGAGAACCCTGATGTAAGTTAAAGAGTGACTCAGTGAGAGAGGCTAACCGGCCCGGCTCATCGAAGACTCTGCGAAAACTATCCAGGAAAACCGGGAGACTCGAGACTACAGGGTCGTCACGTTCCCAGAGGGGATTCAAACAAAGCAGAGCCTCCCCCTCCAGATGGGACATGATGAAGGCCACCTTGGCCTGGTCAGAGGGATATTGCTGTGGCAGCCATTCAAAGTGGAGGCTACACTGATTTAAGAACCCCCTGCAGAGCTTGGGATCCCCGGTAAAGCGAGGCGGTTTGGCGAGGCGGGGCTTCGGGAGAGCTGTAGATGCGGGGGAGGAGTCGGGGCTGCAGTGGCAGCCTGGAGGGCTTACAAGCGACTGTCAAAGGAGGCCATGTAAGACAAAATGTGGGCTTGAGTATTTTGTTGCTGACCCAGCTCCTGTTGGAGACTGGCCAGCTGAGTGACATTTCCAGGATCAGCCACCTGCAGGGCCGACAAACAGGTGTACATAGACTTCATGACCAACATTATGCATCCCTGATTCTTCCACAGGAAGAGCAACTCTTTCTGGGTAGCAGCCGTAGTACCGGCAGAGTCCATGGCCTGATTGTACTGTTAGCGTGGGTGGTCGGGAGCCAGAATCCCCAGGAGTGGACCCTCTGGACCGTGGCACCGAGGGGTCCCGGGCGAGCTGCCAGGTGGAACCGACCCCATACAGGGACCGTTAGGAGCAGACCCAGGGGTTCAAGTACCACGGTAGCCGGTACCGAGAGGGGCTGCTCAGAATGGACTGGAGTAGGAGTGCGGGACTGAAGTGTAGACTGTGAGGCTAGAATATGGAGAGATGGCTGGAGCGGAACACAGGAGACAGGACTGAAGTAGGACTGTAGTAGTATGGATAACTGGATGGAGCAGGAACACCTGGAGGCAGGACTGGAGTAGGATGGAACAGGAACGCTGGTGCAGGACTGGAGTAGGATGGAACTGGAACACAGGAACAGGACTAGAGTAGGATGGAACAGGAACGCTGGTGGAGGACTGGAGTAGGATGGAACTGGAACACAGGAACAGGACTGGAGTAGGATGGAACAGGAACGCAGGAACAGGACTGGAGTAGGATGGAATGGAGCACAGGAACAGGGCTGGAGTAGGAAGGAACAGGAATTCTGGAGCAGGACCAGAGTATAATGGAACTGGAACACAGGAACAGGACTGCGAGGATGCTGCAGGAAACACTGCGTACGCAACCGAGAGGCTGCAGAGAGCACAGAAGGAAGCAGGGCCCAGTGTGCAAGGTAACACAACGATCAGGTGCCTCCCTCAGGGGAAGCAGCCTGATATGGCCCCATCTGGTCTGCCTTTGATCCGAGTGTGCTTCCGGGTCAGGGCACAGCCGGGGCACAAGAAGCAGAAGGGAGGCGCGGCAGCGGCCTATGGCGCATGCGCATTGCATGCAGGGATAGCGTTGGCCGCGAGCCCGTAAGAGGTGACTGCCGCGGCCGCCGGGTGGGGAGAGGCTGTGGCGTGGGAGCGGAGACCAGCTGTAGCATGGGAGCGGAGGCCGGGTGAGTATGATGGAGCGGTGTAACAGCCACACATGGAAGTAACAGGGAGGAGAAAATCCAGCTTCTTAGATGAAAAAATTGTAGTTTATTTAAAAAATTTAAAAACATGATTGCAAGAAATCCATGGTGATCTAATAGCTATGCGTTTCAAACTCAAAAAAGTGTTCTTTATCAGCCCATCTCTGTGTTTGAAACGCATAGTTTTTAGATAACCATGGATTTCTTGCAATCATGTTTTAAAATTTTTTACATAAACTACAATTTTTTTTCATCTAAGAAGCTGGATTTTCTCATTTTTTTGTGACTGATATTAATAACCAGGAAAGGGGCTAGGTAAATTGGCCCTCCTACCAGGCTAAGAACATCAGCCCTCATCCGCCCCAGAAATGGCACATCAGTAAGATGCACCAAATCCGGCACTTAGCCTTGCTCTTCCTAATTGCCCTCTGGCAGTGGCAAGTGGGGGAATATTTCTGGTGTTGATGTCACCTTTGTATTGTCAGGTAACATCATGCCCAGGGATTAGTAATAAAGAGAGTAATGGGTTCTAGTTGAACCAGTTGAAGCGCAGCTGCACAAAATAGCCATCATTCTCCTTCCATCACTTGCACTGTCCTACTGTCAGTCAGATTCTGGACCAATGTACTGAAAATAAATGACTGGTGAATCACATACCTGGTGAGTGCTACTTTTCTTCAATTTTCTTGGATGCCTTATTTGGAACTCTAATGAGAGCACCAACTATGTATGTGACACACGGCATATTACTCTGCAAGACAGGGTTTTAAAAGTATATACATCGTAAAGTTGTGATTGGTGCCTAAAAATCTTCCCTGGATGTTGCTCATTCTGTTAGTAATGGAGAGGTGCCCCTATTACTAACCCAATAGTAAGTCTGGAAATAAACACAAAGCATGAATAAAATCCTTTATTTGAAATAAGAAAACACCGTTTTACACATTTTTTAACTCCTTCCTGACATACGCTGTACATACACTGCTCTGCGGGAGCTGCTTTCCCACAAAGAGAAGTATATATACAGCACCACAGTCATGCGGGCTCACTTGAGCTCCAAGGCGATCAGGTGCTAGTGTCAGCTCCATGTGAGAGCTGAAACTCTGCAGCAATGCCCACAATTGGTGCTGGCACCGATCATGGACATTTAACCCCTCTGATGCCGGTGTCAATAGTGACAGCAACATCAAGGAGCATTGCACAGGGAGTGGTCTCTATTTGTGCTTCCATCAGCACAACGTGATGTGATCGCGTTGTGCTGATGGTCTCCATGGTGATTCCCCACTGCAAGTTTGCAGTGGGGTTCTTCAGGGAAGGTGGCCTGTGAGTACCTGCTAAGAGCAGGAGCTAACACACCTCCTTCCCTGCCTGTCAGATGCTGCTCAGATGCTCTGCAGTGCAGAAGCATTGCAGAGTATCAGATCAGCAATTTGTTACTATACAGTGATGTACTATCCTGGGACAATGTATAAAAGTTAAAAAGAAATCTACACTGTGTTTCAAATTATTATGCAAAAAATATTTCCTCATATTTTCTCTAAATTACCTATATGAATTGCAGTTATTGTTATTTTCCAGTCATCTAATATTCTAGTATAATTGCAATGTTTTTGAACAAATTGCCTATGAAAACAGTATATTTTTAAAAATAAGAAACACTCAAAATGCATGTTCCAAATTATTATGCACAGCAGAGTTTTCAACCTTTTCATTTTTATTTTGAACAAAAAAATGGTCAATTGTGAAATTATAAGCATTATCAGCTTATTACAAAATGAAATCAAACAGTTTTCAAGTCAAAACTTTATTCTAGGTGATGTTACATTTGCACATAGGACCCCTTGTTCGAAAGAAGCTTCTGAACTCTCTCGGCCATTGAATTTGTCAGTTTTTGGATGGTTTGTGCTTCAGTTGTTTTGCATGTGGACAGAATACCCTCCGAGAGCTGTTGCTTAGATGTGAACTGCCTCCCGCCATCATAGACACTCCTTTTGATGATGCTCCAGAGGTTCTCAATGGGGTTGAGGTCAGGGGAAGATGGTGGCCACACCATAACTTTGTCCTCTTTTATGCCCATAGAAGCCAGAGATGCAGATGTGTTATTTGCAGCATGAGACGGTGCATTATCATGCATGAAAATGATGTTGCTGCAGAAAGCACGGTTCTTCCTCTTGAACCATGGCAGGAGTTCATCTTTACCCCTTCAGGGATCCTAAAGGGGCCGACAATCTCTCTCCCCATGATTCCAGCCCAAAACATTACTCTACCTCCTCCTTGTTGGTGCCTTAGCCGTGTTTTCATGGGGTGTCCATCAACCAGCCATCCTCCACTCCATCCATCTGGACCATTGAGCATTGCACGGCACTCATCGGTGAAGAAAACAGTTTGGAAGTCAGTCTTCATGTATCGTTTGGCCCACTGGAGCCATTTCTGCTTGTGTGCAGTGCATAGAGGTGATCGACAGGATGACTTACGCACAGCTGCAAACCTCTGAAGGACCCTGCATCTTGTTGTTCGGGGGACGTTGGAGGCACCAGCAGCTTCAAAAACTTGTCTGCTGCTATGACAAGGTATTTTTGCAGCCGCTCTTTTAACCTGATGCAATTGCCTGTTGGAAAGAGTCCTCAATTTTTCCTTATCAGCACGCACACGTGTGTGCTGGGAATCAGCTACATACTTCTTGATTGTGTGATGATCACGATGAAGTGTCTTGGCAATGTTGATTGTAGTCATGCCTTGACCTAAATACTCCACAATTTGTTGCTTCTCAGCAGCCGACACATCCTTTTTCTTTCCCATTTTGGCAAAAAATGTAGGCTGCTTAATAATGTGAAACAGCCTTCTTAAGTAGTCTTGCCTTTATTTGGACACACCTGCCAAACTAATTTGCACAGATATCTGCAATTGCTTTCAGTGATATAAAGAGCCCTGACACACATCACCATCAATGAGTTTAAATGACAAACAAAAAAATTCTAACCGTATCACTCCTAAACTCTTTTTGCATAATAATTTGGAACACAGTTTATTACAAAATGTAAAAAGTGTAGAAAAAATCCTCAAATGAAGAACAAAAAAAATGAAAAACAGTCCAATAATTATATTTATGTAAACAAAAAAATAAACAATAAAAGTACACATACTTGGCATTGCCATGTCTGGAACTATCTGACCTATAAAATTGTCTCATTAGTTAACCCCTTCAGTGAACACTGTAAGAAAAGAAAAATCTAGGTAAAAAACAAAAAACTCTGCTTTATCATCATACCGCAGAACAAAAAAGTCAATAAAATGCAATAAAAAAAGCTGGATGTAAATAAAAATGGTACCACTGAAAACGTTATCTTGACCCACAAAAAAAGCCACCACAAAACTCTCAGTAGAAAAATAAAAAAGTTATAGCTCTCAGAATAAAGTGATGCAAAAACTAATTATTTTTTCTCTAAAAAAGTTTTTATTGTGTAAAAGCACTAAAACATTAAAAAAAATCTAAATATGGTATCGCTCAAATCTTACTGACTCAAAGAATAAAGCTGCCTTATCAATTTTATCATACGCTGAATGGTACAAAAAAAATCCTACATTGCTGGATTTTGTTCATTGTTCCTCACAAAGATCAGAATAGAAACAGATCAAAAAATGTCATGTGCCATAAAATGGTATCACTGAAAACATCAACTTGTCCCGCAAAAAAGAAAATGTCACTTGCGATTGCCTGCTGAAATATGTAAAAATTTTCACTGTTTTAATATGGCGATGCAAAAACTAGTTTTTGCAATAAAAAGCATCTCACTGTGTTACAGCAGCTAAACATAAAAACCCGATGTATATCTGATATCACCGTAATTGCACTTACCTGAAGAATAAATTTGCTTAATCAATTATACTCCATAAGGAACAGCGCAAAAGTGTTTACAATAGGGTTTCTGTGTAAATCTCTGAAATATGTGATTTTGACACAACCCCCGACATAACATTCCTGATAATGAGGCAGATGAAGTCACTGTGGACGCTATAGGACCTATAATCCAGCGGTGACAGTCTTTTAGGGCTCATACCTATTTGCGAGGAAAAAAAACGGTCAGATTTTCTGACCAAAAAAATGGACAAGTGCTATGCGAGTGTCATGCGAGTGTATGTGACTTCCGTGTGATTTTTCCACGGAACATCCGTATGACATGCGTATGTAATCTGTATGCAATGTGATTTTATCATGAGGTTTTACATAGAGCAGTTCTCTGTGTGTAAAAACTCATGTTAAAAAAGCATTGTAAAAAAAACTGTACACATTGTTTTAAAACAAAATAATATTCAAAACACACATATACATTACCGTTCAAAAGTTTACGGTCACTTAGAAATTTCCATATTTTTGAAAGAAAAGCACAGTTTTTTCCAGTGTCGCTAACATTAAATGATTCAGAAATACACTCTATACATTGTTAATGTGATAAATGACTGTTCTAGCTGCAAACGTCTCGTTTGTAATGCAATATCTTCATAGGTGTATAGAGGCCCATTTTCAACAACCATCACTCCTGTGTTCTCATGGTACTTTGTGTTTGCTAACTGTATAAGAAGGCTAATGGATGGTGAGAATACCCTTGAAAACCCTTGTGCAAGTATGTTAGCACAGCTGAAAACAGTATGGCTGATTAGAGAAGCTATAAACTTGACCTTCCTTTTAGCTAGATGAGAATCTGGAACATTACATTTGTTGGTTCCATTAAACTCTCAAAATGGCCAGAAAAAAAGAACTTTCATGTGAAACTCAACAGTCTATTCTTGTTCTTAGAAATGAAGGCTATTCCATGCAAGAACTTGCCAAGAAACTGAAGATTTCCTACAATGATGTGCATTACTCCCTTCAGAGGAGCGCACAAACAGGCTTTAACCAGAGTAAAAAGAGAAGTGGGAGGCCCCGCTGCCCAACTGAGCAACAGGACAAGTATATTAGATTATGCAATTTGAGAAATTGACACCTCACAGGTCCTCAACAGGAAGCTTCATTAAATATACACGCAAAACACCTGTGTCAATGTCTACAGTGAAAAGGCGACTCCAGGATGCTGGCCTTCATGGCAGAGTGGCAAAGAAAAAGCCACATCTGAGACTACCTAATAAAAGGAAAAGATTAATATGGCCTAAAGAACACAGACATTGGACAGAGGAAGATTGGAAAAAAGATGCTGGAAGAGTGCTTAGCGCCATCTGTCAAGAATGGTGGAGTGTTGTGAACATTTTGGACCTGACTTCTGAGTTTGGGCTCCCTCTGGTGGTTGCTGCTGGTAATGGAGCTGGTTGGGTTGACAGAAGTCAATCACCTGAAGAGGATGATTTGAGGTCAGGTGTTACAGACTGGGAGGATTTAAGAGAGCAAGATTCCCTCAGTTGTTGCTGGTGATTTGGTTTTCTTCCTGTGCATTTTGAAGGCCGCTTGCCCCCTGCTTGGTCCTGCATCGTTCAGATAAGTTATTTGTTTGCTGGAATCTTTTTGCATTTTGTTGCCTTTCTCTGCTTTCTGCTTTGCTGTGTGGGTTCAGCATTGTTCCCTGTTGGGACCGGTGCTGGACCCCGTTCCACATGCCACAGGTTATGTCAGTCTGTTCAGTATTGCTAATCCCCTGTTATATCAGCATCTTTTGTTTTGCTTCCAGTTCACACCAGAATTCTGATCTAGTGGGGGAGAGGTCGTGTGGCCTCAGTTTTGCATATCAGATGTGTTGGATTTTTCTTAGGGTTTTTGCATGATTGCAGACAGTATCTTTCCTGTCCCGTTCTATCTAGACAGTTTGGGCCCCATCATTTGCTTACTCTATTTTCTACCGGTGTTTGTGCCTCATCTTGTCTCACCGGCAATATATGTTTGGGGGGCTATCTATTCCTTTAGGGTTCTACTCCATGGCAGTTTAGCTTTCCCCTTTCTTGCTTTAGGCTTAGTTAATTATTTGGCTGTGCTGAGGCATCTAGGTCATCGTAGGTACGTTCCTCGGCTAATTTTAGTTGTGTTGTTAGTTTTAGGGGTCTACAATCCGCTAAGTTACCAACCTTTCTGGTTATCTGGTTGCCTAGCTTATTCCCTGGCTATCCTCCTCGGTGACCTAATCATAACAGTAGATGTAATGTGATGGTCTGGGGTTGCTTTGGTTTCTGGTAAAGTGGGAGATTTGTTCAAGGTAAAAGGGATTTCGAATAAGGCTATCACTCCATTTTGCAATGCCGTGCCATACCCTGTGGACAGTGCTTGATTGGAGCAAATTTCATCCCGACCACCCTCGAGGACCTTATCTCGCTGGCCACCTGCATTGACCTGCGCTTCCAGGAGCACACCCGGGAGTCAGCAAGAGAAAGGAAGTCCACTAGACTGGCTTCCCTTTCCCACCAGTCCACTAGTCCACGTTCTGCTGGGTGCCATTCTCCCTCCTCTGTCAAACCCATGCAGGTGGATCGCCTCAAGTTGGCTGAGTTGCGTCGGAGGGAGAGACAGGCGCAATGCCTATGCCTCTATTGTGGAGGTTCGTCTCATTTGGTCCGCACCTGTTCTGAAAGACCGGGAAACTCCTCCACCTAGGTCAGGTAAGAAAGGCCTCCCTAGGTGCGAATGATTCCTCTCAAACTCTTACTATTTCTGTTCTTCTGATTTCAGGGCAGAGACGTGGGTCCAAAGTGGCCTACGAGTGGATTCGGGCTCGGCAGGTAACTTCATCCGTCTCCTACAGCAGCTGTACACATGCCTGGATACAGACACAGCGCTATTTCCCTGCACTCACATGCCTTTCTAACCAGCGCATCCTCTCCTCCCGTGGCACACATACCTGGGCAGGACATACTTCCTCAAACAGTACCAGTCACATATCATTGACACAAGCCTGCTATGCACAACATGTGGCATATCCTCTAATTAAATCTCAGCTCCATTTATGGACCAACAGATAATTTTACCAGGACCTTTGTCAGTCCCAATTCTGAAATCCAGTGTTCCTCTACTGAAAACACGGTTATTACCTTCAGTATCCGCTGCTTACCAGACGTCTCTTATTCCAGACTTTTAGACCAGATATTCAGTACTGAATATTACCACACAGGCCAGCTGTCTTTTTATTGATTTTTGGAATTTTCCATTACAGCTCCATTCAGTTAAATCAACTGTGAATTTCCTTTTCTGATGAAGGTCGATTGTACAACCGAAAACGTTCAAGAATTTTTGAACTGGATGCTTTGTACAAAAAAGGAACTGTTAAATTCAATTTTCCCTCTTGAGTGCCAAGTCTTTACTATAATCTATAGTGGATTGGATACTCTACTTGTGTACCTCCCTCTCAGTCATCGAGTACCGTGTTTTTTCTAATTTGCCCTATTGAGCTTATCCCCGGTTCAACCCCCCCAGGGGCAGAATCTACCCTCTGTCTCCCACGGAGACCTCAGCCATGTCAGAGTACATCTGGGAGAACCTCGCCAAAGGCTTTATACGGAAATCCTCTTCACCCACGGGAGCCAGGTTTTTCTTCGTCAAGAAAAAGGACTGATCTCTACGGCCGTGCATTGACTATAGGGGCTTGAATGAGATTACCATCAAGAACAGGTATCCACTTCCACTCATTCCAGAATTGTTTGACCATCTCAGAGGGGCTGGGTCTTCTCCAAGTTAGACCTTAGGGGAGCCTATAATCTGATCCGTATCCGTGCAGGTGACGAGTGGCAGACTGCCTTCAACACCCGAGACGGCCACTACGAGTACCTAGTCATGTCCTTTGGTCTCTGCAATGCTCTGGTGGTGTTTCAAGAGTTCATCAACGAGATCTTCCAGGACCTCTTGTACTCCTGTGTGGTCGTGTACTTGGATGACATCCTCGTCTTCTCACCGGATCTCTCATCCCACAGGAAGAGTGTTCGCCTGGTGTTACTGTGTCTTCAGGAGAATCGCCTATGTGCTAAGATAGAGAAATGTCTCTTTGAACAAACTTCTCTACCGTTTCTGGGTTTCATTATCTCCGACGCTGGATTAAGGATGGATCCCAAGAAACTGACTGCCGTCCTCAAGTGGCCTTGTCCCGTTGGAGTAAAAGCGATACAACGGTTTCTCAGATTTGCCAATTATTACAGGCAATTTATTCCTCACTTTTCTGCAATGACCAAACCTATTTCCGCTCTCACCTGAAAAGTGACAACTCCCAATTCTTGGACTACGGAGGTGGAGGAGGCCGTTCAGACTCTAAAATGGGCTTTCTCCATGGCTCCGGTGTTGCTCCGATCCGAAAGCAACCAACCCTTTGTGCTTGAGGTGCACGCTTCCTCAACTGGTGCCGGGGCAGTACTGTCCCAGAGATCTGCTTCTGGTCGTCTGTGTCCTTGTGGCTTCTTTTCGAAGGCTTTCTCTCCATCCGAGTGCAACTACTCGATCAGCGACGGTAAACTATTGGCCATAAAATTGGCCATGGAAGAATGGCGTCATCTCCTGGAGGGGGCTGACCATCCCTTTGTAATCTTCTCTGACCACAAAAACTTGGCCTATCTCCAGTCTGCCCAAAGATGTAATCCTTGTCAGGCCAGATGGTCCCTATTTTTTGTCCGATTTGATTTCGAGCTCTGTTTTCGCCCTAGCAACAAGAACATTAAAGCCGATGCCCTATCCAGGGTCTTCCAGCCAATTGAGATAGTGGAGGAATCTTCGCACATTATTGAGCCCACTAGAATCATCACTGTGTCTACAGTCAACTGGCTTTCTCCACCCCCAGGCAAGACCCTTCTGCCAGAAAATCTCAAGAGGAATTTCCTTCTGTGGGGTCACTCCTCCATACTGGCCGGCCATGCCGGAACCAATAAGACCAATAAGACGCTTGCCCTTATTGCACGTCACTACTGGTGGCCTACGCTTCACCAAGATGTGCTTGATTTCATGGCCTCTTGTCCCTCTTGTTCTAAGAACAAAGTGTTGCAATGACTTCCTTCCGGCTTATTGCTCTCATTGCAAGCTGGGCCCATGGTACATCGGGCCGATTGAAATACTTGGACATGTCAATGAAGTCGCCTACAAATTATATATATATTTGAGAGAGATAGGTAGCAAAATAGCCGTTAATTCATTTGTCGGGTTTTGTAAAATAAGAGCCGTCAGGATATGAGACATGGTTTACATACAGTAAACCATTGCATATCAGTAAGATTTATATATGTCAGTGACTAATAATGTTAGTAGTCTGTGTGCAAAATTTTGGAACTGTAGGTCTTAAATTAAAGGATTAATTCACGGAAAAAATTCTGTGTGCTCACGCACAATTTTCTCAGAGAAGCTAATGACTGAAGGAAGAAAATAATAGCCTAGAGAGAGACCATTGTTATTGGCCTCCCCTGGCTAAAAAAATCTGCCCCCAGTCACCGCATAAAAGGCACATCTGTACGATGCATCAATTCTGGCACGTAAGAAAATAAAGAGTATATGATCCAGCTCCTTAAAATTGCAAATTCTATATTGATCCATAAAATAAATTAATTCACCAAATTCCTCAATAGTGAGAGTGCACATGCAGCATACAGCGACGCGTTTCATTCTCAAGGAAATTTTTCACAGCTGATCACAATTATCAACATAGCTGGTTAAATAGCAACTGCAAGCAAATAAAATATACAAATACAAATATTGTCTCATAAAATAAATTACATGCAAATTTAAAACCAACTAGAATACAAACATATATATACAGAAATCCTCAATAACATAAAACATAATTTTATTTCTTTTATTAAGACCCGAAGGGTATTTAGTTCCCAAGTTGTAATTCCAAAACGCCTCCCGTGTCAGGAGGCATCTCTGAATGTCTCCTCCATGTTTAAGATTTATTTATTATAATTTTTTTTATTATATTTAGGAGTAATAAATTAATTCCTGTCTTTTTTATTCACCAGATTAAAGATTAAATGAAATATTAGTAGTATCACTTTTGTACGTAAAATGAATATCATATTGCTGTTAATATATTCCACTAACTTTGGTATGGCAGACACATCTCCCCCCTATATTGAAGTAATAATACTAATATTTCATTTTTAGATCGGGATTTGAAGGGTGAGGAGGGTCAAACTATCATCAGTAAAACTCATCACAAACCATTGAGTGGGAACACAATTCTCCACACTACCAGCAGTCACCATAAACACACTCTAAAATCAATCCAAGTAGGTGAATTTACGAGGATAAAAAGAAATTGTGCACATGAAAGTGACATGAATGTGGAATTTGAAATTATGCAGAAAAAACTAAAAAAAGAAATTATCCTATGTGGGCTTTAAAAAGAACTTGTAATCTGGTGAATAAAAGCGACAGGAATGAATTAATTACTCATCAATATAATATAAAAAATAACAAGGATGTAAACCATATATTTGTCTGAAGTATAGTCCACAGTTTAATGAAATTAAAAATATTTTTAAAAGTCTACCAATCTTGTATGAAGATGAAATTTTGGCAAATATTTTGAATTCTGGTTAAAATGTAGTGGACAGACGGGCTCCAACTACTTTATTGGTGATTCTATTTCTCCTAGCTTATTTAGCTCCTCAACTCATATCACTAACTGGTTAAATTGTATAGGTTTTTTTAGGTGTGGTGGTGCAAGATGCGCCACCACACATAGATATGTTCAGAAAAGCAGAACACATAAAAATCATGATGGAACATAGAGTTTTAATATAAATCAGTTTAATAACTGTGAATCAAAAAATATGGTGTACAAAATTGAGTGTATGGAGTGTAGATTAATGTATATTGGTTGCACCACCAGGAAATTAAAAACCCGTATTTCAGAACATATTAGAGAAATCATTAATAAAAGCATCAATAATCACAATGTATCTATGGCATCAAAATATTTTATTTTGCAACATGAAATATGGTATCTTCTTTTAAGGTCACATGCATTGAGCAATTAAATAATCTTAAACGTGGAGGAGACATTCAGAGACGTCTCCTGACAAAGGAGGCATTTTGGAATTACAACTTGGGAACTAGATACTCTTTGCGTCTTAATAAAAGAAATGAAATTATATTTCATTATTGAGGATTTCTGTATATGTATGTTTGTTTTTTAGTTGGTTTTCAATTTGTATGTGAGTTTTTTCTATGTCACATGATTGTAGTTGCATTGGCTTGCAGTTGCTATTTAACCAGCTATGTTGATAATTGTGATCAGCTGTGAAAAAGTTCCTTGAGAACGAAATGCGTCGTTGTATGCTGCATGTGCACTCTCACTATTGGTGAATTCATCTATTTTATGGATCAATACAGCATTTGCAATTTTAAGGAGCTGAGTCATATACTCTTCATTTTCTTGGATGCTGCACGTCTTGTCCAGACCAGGTTCCAAGCTCCATGGCTTGTCGATAAGCTGGCTGGGGCATATTGCCCAATTTTTTTCTTTTTTGCATGAATTCTGGAACTTACCCACTCTCTTACCATTGCCCTGTAGCAGGTGGCATATGGGGTAATAAGGTGTCAATGTAACCTTGCTATTGTAAGGTAACATTAAGACTGGTTAATAATGGAGAGGTGTCAAGAAGAAGACACCTATCCATTATTAATCCACACACATTAAGAAAAAAACTTAATGAAATAAATAAACACATTTTTTTCCATCTTTATTACACTCCCAATCCAATTTGAAGCCATCGTTCTCCTATAAAATATCAAAAATAAAAAAGCAACAATATCTCATACCTGTCCACTGTACAGTCAAGTCCCACGCTGCAATCCATCTGAAGGGGTTAAATAGTTTACAACCGGGACCGGTGCTAATGCCACCAGCCCAGTTGTAAGCCATGGAAGAATGACTGAGATGCTGCCTGCACAGCCTCCCCGCCTGACCGGAGATAAACTGATTAGCGTGGGAAAGTTTCTCAACATTTTCGAATTGCTGGTGAGTTCACCTCAGGTCAGGCGGGGAGTCAGCTCAGCCTTAGTGACGTCAGCGGCACTTCAGTGGCTCTGCCAATGGGCATGGCACCCTCCAACAAGTGCAGAAAAATCTGCACTATAATAAGGTGATCCTTCCCTTACCACATATGAGGTATCGGTGAACTCAGAAGAAATTTCACAACAAATTTTGGGGTCCAATTTCTCCTGCTTACATCATGAAAATACAAAATTTTGGACTAGGGGACATTTTTTTGTTGGAAAAATGATTTTTTTATTTCCACGGCTCAATATTATAAACTTCTGTGAAACACCAGGAGTTTCAAGGTGCTCAATACACATTTAGATAATTCAGATTACAATAACCTGATTGATCCTTTGGTAAAGCGGGAATATATCACTGGAGATATCAGCTGCAGCAGATCCATGGATCAGCAAGTGATCGTATCAGAATCAAAGTGAAATAAATCTTGTTCATATTAACTGCACTGATGAATAAGACATCAATCCAGATGTAAAAAAAGAAAGATAGTGGTTTATTCTACACATTTCGAAGTATATAGTTACTTATTCCTCAGGATTTCCATGCACACAGATAGCTGCTACTGTGCAGACACGGCGAGAGCCATTTTCAAATTGATTGTTTTTGTACTTGCTCAATAACATCAACAACAGTTATTACTAGGACACTAAACATGTGATTATGCTGCAGCGCAGGTCCCCTGGTTTACCTACCTGCAGAAGGGTTTTTTTCTTCAGTATGTACATTATGCAAACTAGAGCGCAGGTCATTGAGGAATCAGTCAACAAATATATCATGGCACTGCTGCGTTGGTGCACAAAAGAAGGTTCAATGAGTGCACGTCATCCTCCAGTGTGCAGAGTGTCGCCCATAGTGACCAGACTACGTCACAGGAAAATATGAAAATAGACGTTGTAAATGGGAATGTCAAGCTGGCAATTAAATGTACTGTTGTGTAGAGCTTACACAGAATAAGCGCTGTGGGAAAAATAAAGCACAAAAGTGTCCCTGTGGAAAAAATGATCTTTGTAACCGGGGTAAAATGTTACAATTATTTCCATCATTAATTATCTGATCCTAAAGAGGATTCTATCATTGCTTTCTATAGAAAAATACTCTAAATTCTATGACCACTAATATTAGAGGTAAAAGGAGACACAATTGAATGCTGAAAAAATAGAATATATAGAAAGATATATACACAGATGAGCTATAGGAGGCAGGGAGGGGATGTCTGAGGGAGAAACAAGAACAGGCGGTGACAATTACGTGTAGTTCAGAATTGACGACTCTGTAAAATTAAGACAATATGTTAGTAATTCTGTAATAATAACACATCAACTTATTGTCATAAACTTTTCTCCATCTAAATATTGTTAAGGTGAAATTGTGAGCGAAAAAGGTAATGGTCACAAAATGGGGGAAATCACAGATAAACAGATATGGACACTCATTATGTAAAAGACAGTAAATCATACTCTCTGTTAAGACCTTTTGGTGCTAAAGTTTGTAATTCATGAATCCAAAAGGCCTCTCGTTGTTTAAGGAGTTGGATACGGTTGCCACCCCTCCGAGGGGAGGGAACATGTTAAAAGACTGAGAATCTTAGCTGTGGAATAGTGTGTCCAGCTGTAATAAAATGGTGCGGTAAAGGTAGTAATGTATTTCCACACCTTATTGTGGATTTATGCTTGCTTATGCGGTCTTTAATAGGCTGGGTAGATTCCCCGATGTATAGAAGACCGCATGGACATTTAATCTGGTATAGTGTTGGCACGGGTAAGTGCCCGTTCTGGGTGTGGAGAGAAACCTTTGTGTCGTTGATATCACTCCTGGGCCTATGTCGGCTTTAATTAGAGTGTCCCTGATATTCTTGGGGCATTTGTAACAAGGTAGAAAATTCTGCTGAAATTCCGTGACCTATGGATGAGCCTCCCTCAAAATGCCCCAATGTCTCCACATGGAACCATGTAAAATCTGAACATATGGGTGAAATGTGTGGACAAAGGGTATTCGTCCTGCTACCCCACTGTGAGTCGGGGCGGAAGGATGTCGTGCTTGATCTAATAGATCTGAAGGGTAGCCTCTTGTTCAAAATTTCTTATACATCTCGTTCAATCTAATGTTGCTGACTGTTGGATCAGAGACAATACGTTCAATCCTCCTAAACTGTAATGATGGTATAGACCTCTTAGTGGAGGAGGGGTGCAAACTTTTGTAGCGCAACAAACTGTTTCGATCTGTGGTTTTTACAAATAGATCAGTGCTCAATTGACTCTCTTCATTCTTGATGACCCTTGTATCCAGAAAACTCACTTCATGTCTATCTCTTTTAATAGTAAAGGATAAACCTGGCCAGACTGTATTCAACTTATTGTGCAATGTGTCTAATGTGTCAGCTGGCCCTGTCCAGATGCAAAAAATGTCATCGATGAATCTTTTCCACACTATACAGTGGGTTTTGAAAAGGGGATCGGGGTACACTATGTCATCTTCAAATGTTGCCATATATGTGTTTGCATAAGGGGGCACAACGTTCGACCCCATCGCGGTCCCTTTAGTCTGTAAATAAAATGTAACTCCAAATAGGAAATAATTTTTAGTGAGTACGAGTGTCAATAATTCAATGCAGAAATTGATCATGTTGATGGCCATCTCAGATCTTAATAAGTGTCTTTTTACACAATCGATTCCCAGTTTGTGTGGAATCGATGTGTAAAGATCTTTTACATCAAAGGACACTAGAAAAGAATCCCCGGGGACAGGACCTAGGTTCCATAGGACTTTGAGAAAATCCCCTGTGTCTAGTAAAAAAGAAGATGCTTGTCGTGTAAGGGGGTTAAGATTTTCTCCAAGAGTATGGATAATGGTGACAGAATGGAGTCTGTCGATGCCACTATGGGTCGGCCCGGGAGGCATTACAGTCTCTTATGGATCTTAGGAAGAATATAAAATACTGGAGAGATGGGATCCATTTTGGTCAAAAAGTCACGTGTTTTAATATCAATTATGCCTCGTGTAGTATAGTCTGTGACAACAGAGTTTATACAATCTCTGACATTCCTCATGGGATCATGTGATAAGACTGTATAAACGGAGCTATCATTAAGTTGGCGCAACACTTCTCTCATATAAACTTGTTTGTCCATTACAACTATTGCTCCGCCCTTATCGGCAGGTTTAATAATGATATTAGGATCTTGACGAAGAGTTTCAAAAGCCTGGAAGTCTACTGTGTCAAGATTAGGGGAAACATGCAAATCACCTCTCTCAATATCCTGGCGTAATTTGAGAAATGCCTTATCCATAAATTCTATGAATGATTCGACAGCATGCGAACCCAATGGTGGCCGATAGGTGCTCTTGTTACAGAGCCCCAAGCGATCAATTGAAATAGGACATAGAGTAGTGGGTTGAGGAGGGGGTATCTCTTTATCCTTTTTAGCAAAGTGTACCAGTAGTCTTATGCAGCGATAAAATCTCTGCAAATCCATGTCCATTTGAAAGGTACTGAATTTAAAAGAAGGGCAATATGACAAGCCCTTCTGGAGAAGATTGTACTCTGCTATACTGAGAGATCTGGAGGAAGTGTTGAACACTAGGGAATCCACACCTGAGATCTCGCTATCCTGTGAGTATCTGGATTTCTTCCTCCGTTGGCTGCGGCAAATCCACTTCTGCGCGGACGTCTTCTGCGCTGGTCTAAAAAATACAAAAAACGGTATTCTCTTCTATCCGTTTCGGAACCTGGCGTAGATGGGTCTTTTGAAGACTGCAGCTCAAACCTAGAGGAGTTGGAACGAGAGGTGGTATTATAACGCCAATGGTACACCCTATTGTTACTATAGTCCTCCGTGTCCCTTTGGAACTTAATCCTCTTTCTCTGTTCAGTGTCCCATTTATGTTGGTCAATGATCCCCTTAAGTTTATCTTTTAGGGAGGTGAATTCTTCAGATGCACTTGAGGAAGCCAATTGTGACTCAATATTTTTTATAATATCACGGCTCGTATTAATGGATGCCTGCAAATGTTCGACAGTAAGAGTCATTAAATCAAAAGAGCATTTGTTTAATATTTGCTTGAATTTCTGGCAGAAATCTGAAGAATCACTGAAAAGGGTGGGTCGTAGCGGGACCCGAAGTCCTCTCTGGAATGCGTTGGACTCGGAGGTACTCCGATAATGTTGCACAATGTAGCTCAAGATTTGTCTGGTGTCTTAATCCATGCTCCAGGTGTTTCCCTCTCGTCTCCTTGGGTGGGACATTAAGGAAATCACTAGAAAAACTAAGCTTAGAAAGAATTGCATTAGTTTCTTCTTGGTTGTATGAAAAGGTTAAGGAGGACATAGTAGCCAGCGTGCACACGTAAGGGTGAATAAGTCAATAAATATATAGTGGCACTGCTGCGTTGGTGCACAAAAGAAGGTTCCCACACCAGTATAGACAATAAAAAAATTGGGCACTCAACTTGTTGCAAAGTGAAGGTTTTTATTTGCAGTCTCAAACCTAGATGTTTCGGCTTATACAAACAAGCCTTCATCAGGATGCTGCAGGGTTGATACAAATATACATGATACAAGTCAGATGCTACAAATCATACAATAAAAATAAAAACATCTAATCAACACCAGAAAAAACTTCCATGAGTGCAATAGTGATAGGAGAGACGGGTTGAGGAATGAGGGATTGGAACTGGAAAAAAAAGTATAAAGGAATAAGGAAATATAAGAAAAAGGTGAAACCTACCCAGACAGCTCGTATGAAAAGGATTGCTGCATATCTAAAGTAGGAAAAATATGGATATGTCGTAATTATGCCCAATAATATAAATGAGATAGGTTGGTGATAGGTATAAAACTACTCACTAGATATAGAGCCACCGATAGGGCAACGGCGTAGGTAGTGTGATCCATCTTAAGGATTTGTTTACAAAGATCTGGATTTTTTATATAAGGAAAAAATATAATATATATATATAAATAAGAGACACAAGTCTTAAATGAAAAACGCATCACGATACTATAATGATATAAGGTGTAATGCTATGTAGACTGACCTGTTGTAATTAATAAAGGGAATGACAGGTTGAAATCCCATGAGAGACCTTGCGTAAAGGGTCTGGTGGTGATAGAAAAGAACTAATAAGTTCATTAATCTATGTAGCCGAAAAAGAAAAGTGCCTCATAATACTAATGAAGTTACTCACTTAGTGTCAGGCCACAACTCATTTAAGAGTAAATAGGGAGTCAGATCATGGTTGCCACGCTGTGTAAAATGGCTGTATTAACAAATATAGTACATTAAGGATTAAGGTTGCTATAAAGCAATATTGTATCTGAAGTGGAGTGAGAGGGAGTCGGCTTACCGTTGGTGGGTGGCGGCGTGATATGCTCTGAAGAACGCGGTATCCACCGCTTGTATCCCGGGTGTCCATGGCTAGTGACGTGGGTTTTAAATAGGCGGTGGGCAGGACTACCCTGGAATGTCTGGACCGCGTCACCGGAAGTGACATTGCCGTCCATGTATTCATTCATTTAATAATGCATGAATGCAAGGGGCGTGTCGTAGGAGGTGGCGCTGGAGTGCACGTCATCCTCCAGTGTGCAGAGTGTCACCCATAGTGACCAGACTACGTCACAGGAAGGGACATTGAAAATAGACGTTGTAAATGGGAATGTTAAGCTGGGAGCCAAAATTTTTTTATTGTCTATACTGAGGAATTAGTGACCTGTTTGCAGTCTGCATTATTATTACCTAATCAGAGCATCACATGAAGACCCCCCATAGCCCCGCCCTGGGGCACAAGGGTATCATTAACTAAATTCTGAAAATAAAGATTAACAACCAAAAGACAGATTTCATCAACCAAGATATCATTTTAATCAGTATAACGACGCTGACCTGACAATGTCTGTAGGTTACTGTGCACAATCCTGCTGACATGTTCCCTTTAATTACTATGTATAGTTATTTACATGTTAGTAATGTAAATTACTAGTGTAAAAAATAATGATATTTAAAAAATAATATTCTTTATTTCACTTAGCATCCTGTACCGCTTCTATAAATTTATTACCAAAATAAATGGGTTTGGAGTGAATTTCTATATTACATTTTACGATTCACTTACAGATCTAAAGTTTCATATATTTGAAATAAAATGCACTGTAGATGAATATTGTTCCTGTCAATTTAGATTTCCTATGGATTCTTGGATTACCATAAAGTCTACTGCTTAGTATGAATTAGATGAAATATTGAGTAGCTGGTGGCATGCTTATTGAGACAGAAAATACATAAAAATAAGGTTGCAGGTATTTTTAGAAGCTGAAAATAAAATAATAACTTTTATGTAAATAAATTTACAATTGTGCTCTTTTTTTTACATACTTTAGGTAAAATTTACAACGTGTGTACCATTTTTTAGCTGAAATATTATTATTGTTTTTCAGATTAAACTATTGTGCATCATGAGGACTAATCATCAAATAATTTACTGAAAAAAAGTGTAACATGCTCTGAAATTGTAAAGTTACTTACAAAAAATTGCAAATTTTGTCATTTTCAGAGCAGTTTGGAGCATCTTCAACACAATAGGCAGAGCAGAGGAGGAGCTTAGGTGGTAAAGGCCATGGCTACGCCTGCCTGTCAATTTCTGCAAAAGAGCCTTCTACATCATAAAGGCAACTTCAGTCCTAACTGAAGTAAGATTTTTTAACATAGTGGATTTCTTTGCTCACAGTTGAGACGGTGCATTGGGTATTTTCAAAATATGAACCATCACCCAGAATAATGGTGGTAAAAATCCTTAATCCCTCTATTGACTTTTAATCAGTATTAACTTCTTTTAGGACTTTTCTATTGTATACCCAAATTATTTTATATACCCGTTAATAAAATAAACTTCAGAATAGAAATGGTTTCCTGACTTGTCCATGCTGAACTTCTTCTATATATAAAAATTGTTTCATTAATGAGAGGAAAACTAGTTTCTTTCTTCTCTTTTTTTGAACACTTGCTGTTTTGCAATGAAGATGTATGGATGTGTTTTATCATGTTATTTTAATGAAGATACTGCAGGCACTTCAAGGCATGCTATGAAGACAACTCCAAACTGAATTAAAGAAGACAAGTAGGGTTAGTATGACTGCTTTAAAGGGTTGCAGTCGTGGGTTCAAATCCCATCAAAGGCAACATTGATGAAGAGCTTTTCTGTTTCCCTGTGTTTATGTGGATATTAAATTTACTGCCACACTTTCAAGACTTAGTGGTTGGGAATTTAGACTATAAACACCAATTGGAGCAGTAATGATAATGTCTATCCAATGCTGCAGAATGAAATGCTGTTGTTTAACCCCTTTCTGACATCGAGCATAAATTTACGCTGATGTCTGACTCCCTCCCTTTGCTGTGGGCTCCGGCGGTAAGCCCATGTCTTTCCCGGCACATCTTTCCCAGAACAGCTGACATGTGCCCGGAACAGCCGCGGGTGGAATCGCGATCAACCCATGGCTATTAACCCATTAAATGCCAATGTCAATCTCTGACAGTGGCATTGAACATGCACTTCCCGCTATCGTGCCAGAAATCCACCCATTGGTGACCCCGTCACATAATCGCGGATCACCGATGAGTCAACATGACAACCAGAAGTCTGACGGAGACCTCTAGGATTGTCAGTGCCGGATTGCTATCAGCACCGCAAGGTGGTCAGCTTTTATATCAAGTGAGGTATTCTGCTACATACAGGTGATCTGATCTTTGCCTGTATGTAACAGAGCTGATCGAGTTATGGTAGCATCTAGTCTCTCATGGAGACTATTGAAGCATGCCAAAAGTAAAAAAAAAATTGTTTTTAAAAATATTGAGCAAATAAAAACATATAAAAGTTCAAATCATCCCCCTTTCTTCCCATTCAAAATAAAACAATACAAAAAAATCAAACATACACATATTTGGTATTGTAGTGATAAAAGGTGACCAGAAAAATGCCCACAGGAAAATTGCCCACACAGAAATTTGCCCACACGGACAATTGCCATGTTAAATGTTCTGCAGGAGAGGAGGATAGTATACCGGTATAGGTACAGCCACACTAGCGTTAAACTCACGTGAGTGCAGGACAGAGAATATTATATTATTATAGGTGAGATACTCTGCAGGGCAGGAGGATAGTATATAATTATAGGTTAAATACTCTGCAGGACAGGGGGATAGTATACAGGTATAGGTGAGATGCTCTGCAAGGCAGGAGAATAATATAAAATTATAGATGAGATGCTCTGCAGGGCAGGAGAATAATATAGAATTATAGGTGAAATGCTGTGCCGGGCAGAAAAATAATATAGAATTATAGGTTAAATGTTCTGCAGGAGAGGAGGATAGTATATCGGTATGGGTACAGCCACACTAGCGTTAAACTCACGTGAGTGCAGGACAGAGAATAGTATATTATTATAGGTGTGATGCTCTTCAGGGCAGGGGGATAGTATAGAATAATAGGTTAAATGTTCTGCAGGACAGGGGGATAGTATACAGGTATAGGGGAAATGCTCTGCAGGGCAGGAGAATAATATAGAATTATAAGCGAGATATTCTGCAAGGCAGGAGGATAATATAGAATTATAGGTGAGATGCTCTGCAGGGCAGGAGAATAATCTAGAATTATATCGCCTATATAGGATTGCATTGAAATGCTCACTTTACGCATGTGGCTATGCCCATCATGCGTAAAGTGAGTGCTCCATGTGCGGATGGTACCCAGCGTCTGTAGGAGAGAGACTGTCCTCCAGGCCCTGGGTACCATATCCCTGTAAAAAATAGAATAAGAATAAAAAATAGTGAAATTCTCACCTTCCGACGGCCACCGGAAACTTCCCGCCTGTCCACCACGCTCCCGGCATTTTCCGTTCCCTGTAATGCTTTGCGCGAATGACCGCTGATGACGTCGTGCTCTCGCGAGCGTGACGTCATCTCAGGTCCTTCGCACAAAGCATTACTGGGAACAGAAGATGCCAGGAGCTTGGCGAACAGGCGGGAAGGCTCCGGCGGCCGTCAGAAGGTGAGAATATTGCTATTTTTTTTTTAATTATTATTTTTAACATCCTATCTTTAACTACTGATGCAGCTTAGGCAGCATCAATAGTAAAAAGTTGGTCACACTAGTCAAGCGCTATGCTTGACAAGTGTGACCAACCTGTCAATCACCTTTCCAAGTGATGCATGAAATACGCTTGCAAAACGCTTGTTTTTTGTGGGAAAACGCATGCAAATTCGCTTGCGTTTTATCCGCGGTGGGATTTGCGGTAATTTACGCAACATTTCTGCAACATGGGTACATAGCCTGATACTTTTGTGAGTACTGATAGCAGTGATGGCTCCTCTGGATCACACTGCTGCTGGTTCTGCATGTGCTGCTGTTTTGGACTGCTGGGAGGAGTAAGGCAGAATCAGTGAAAGATGAGAGCAGACTATATCTATCTATTACTGATAAAAACAGACTGCAACAAAACACAGATCATCATTTTTACACTAGCTCAACTGTAAATCACAAATCATGTGAACATCCTCAGATTGCACCTCAAATATCATATATCTGAAACTTTGTGATGCTGCATGTTAGACCCCAAGGTTCTCCCACTGCACAGGGGGAATTTCAAGCCATGTCCTCTGCAGTCTCAGCAGAGACGTCGGTCCCGGCATCTTGCTCAGGTTAATGCTATGCACCTGGTTGCTACTGCTGCTCCAGGCTCAGCTATAGCATTCTGCATTAGTCAGCGGCAAGCAGACGCTCCTGGGACTAAGTCCTGCTTATCTCTTATTGACCATGCCCATGGGATAACCTCTCATAGGAGGTCGGAGGTCACATGCACAGGTCCTATTGCAGCTTGGATTGGGCCATCAGGAAGGTCCTGGAAGGCTGCGTCTATAAAAGGATCGCACAACCGTACGGCCGTGCGCTAGTATAGACTGCATTATCAGATTATGTGGAGTGTGTGTTGTATGCACGTATGTCTCAGGTGACTGACTCATTATGAAACCCCTACCCTTGGTATGCATGTGTTGTGTAGCCTAGCCTGTTAAGAGCCCAGGCTGAGGTGCAGGTAGGAGTCAGAGTCAGAGACTGGCATCAGCGCCAACTGGTGGCTTTGTCCGTACGCCACTGTGCTCGTGCTCGGCACTCCACAGTAGCCAGCGTCTAAAAGAGGCGTCCACAGTTGTGATGCCGCACGCTTAGTTGGTCAAGAGGGACACTGACCCCATGTCCTTGGGTCTGAGTTCTGTGACCGTTTACTGAGCGTTCCCTTTGCTGAGCTCTGTGAGCTTAAACAGGCTCCGGCATTTATGTTCGGCGGTAGTGCGGCTCTGTGAGGTAGCAGAGTTCGCCCTGTACACACCAGGTGACGTTAACCCGTGTATGTTCTTCCTTTATACTGCCATATAGCGTCCAACATTACCGGGCAGCAGTTTACCATCTCTGCACGGTGGACCCCGGGCTGCGAACGCATCTTTTTACCTTCTTTTTATTATTTGGTGCATTCCGCCAGCCCTAACACTGCAATTGGCAATTTTCCATGTTGGCAATTTTCCATGTGGTCAATTTTCCATGTGGGCAATTTTCCATGTTGGCAGTTTTCATGTGGGAAATTTTGCGTGTGGGCAATTTTATGTGTGGGCAATTTCATGTTGGCAATTTTCATGTGGGGATTTTTCAGGGAACCGCGAGAAAAAAAGTCAAAACGCCAGAATTACTTTTTTTTGGTCGCCGTTACATTGCATTAAAATGAAATAAAGGGTGATCAAAAGATCATATCTGCATGAAAATGGTATCATAGAAGACATCAGCTTGGTGCGCAAAACATAAGCCCTCATCAAACCCGAGATCACGAAAAATAGAAACACTACAGGTATCAGAATATGGCACATTTTTTTAAACAAAGTTTGGAACTTTTTTCACCACTTAGATAAAAAAGAACCTAGACATGTTTGATGTCTATGAACTCATAATGACATGGAGAATCCTTGGTTGATAATGATAAACAGGAGTAGGAGGATGAGGTGGAACACGAGTTTTTGGTTTGCGCTACAGAAGGGACTCCCAATCCCAGCTTCATGCCTGTTCAGCATGGATGGCCTGAATATGAGGAGGAGGCTATGCTTTGCGAGGAGGAGAGGATGGTTAGTGTTCTTCCTGGTGAGGATACTGAACGTTTGACTCTTTGTAGTCTGCCACACATGGCAGAGGTCAAGTCCAGATGCCTTTCCCAAAACCAAAAATGTGCGTGAAGCACATTTTGACCAATATGAAATGCTGGCTATGCACCTTTCTTCATCCACGTTACAAGGAGAAATTTGCTTCTGTCAAGTCGGAGGCAGACGTGCCATTTTCAATGTATGTATGCCAGAGAACCGTTGTGGGACACTTGCTAAAAAGATTACTCTCAGGCAACGCTGGTGGCAGAGGCACCGCCTATTTTCACCCACAAGGATTACAGGGGAGGGTCATGCACAACAGGTGCAACTCAGGGGAGGAATATCCACCAACTGACACATTTTCATGAGACCGTCATCTCAGCAAGGGCTATCTGTAGGTGTAACTATGATGAGGATGATGAAGTTGACCAAGAGGGTGAAGGACTACTTTAGTAGCCATACCAGCATCCTTCCTTATTCTTTGGTGCCCTTTAACTATTGGTTGTCCAAGCTCCACATTTGATCCGAACTCTCGTTCAACACCTTGGAGGTACTGCCATGCCCTGCTGCAAGTGTGTTTTCTGAGTGGGTTTTTAGTTTGACTATTGTAATCATAACAGATAGGCACACACCCCTGTCAATGGAAGATGCAGACAGGCTGACTCTTCTAAAATTGAACAAGGGCTGGATTTCCGGTGACTTTGAAAGCTCTACGGATGACAGCAACATAATGTAAAAGCAGCCCAAATGTTTTGCTTGGGTAGTTGTTTTATCATCCATCCGTTACCATTCAAACCCATTTTGTTCATGAAATCGCCTCCTCCTTCTGCTTCTGCAACAAGTACTTAGTGGTCATGTATGTATACCTCATGCGGTATAATATGTTTTGTACTTTGTGGAAACTTGGCATATAGTGCAATGGTGAAGCTTGTACTCGGTATCGATTCTATTGCTTACACACTACACAC
The DNA here is from genome assembly GCF_039654945.1 of Dendrobates tinctorius. NCBI lineage: Eukaryota > Metazoa > Chordata > Amphibia > Anura > Dendrobatidae > Dendrobates > Dendrobates tinctorius. Next base: position 19,706,294 of record NW_027361693.1, read on the forward strand.
TACAAATGCGGAGTGATAAAGATTATTGCTCCTGCTAAATTGTCACGTAAGATTATTTCTACTTTGATTTCGCCAGTAACACAACTGGTAGATAAAGATATGATATTTTTAGTCCAATAGGAAATTATGATTTATTTTTTTCAATCGTCTTGCTGACACACTCCAAATAAGGAGTAGGAGATTTTTTGCCCATGCTAAATTTTCTAAATTGTCATATAAGATTACCTTTACCCGGATTGTGCCAGTCGCACAACTGCTAGATAAAGATACTCTATTTTTTAGAACAATAGAAAATTAAGATTTTTTTAAATCAACTTGCTGATGCACTGCAAATGCAGAGTAATGAAAATTATTACCCCTGATAAATTGTCACGTACGATTATCTGTACGAAGATTGCGCCAGTAGCACAACTGCTAAACAAATATTACACTCCCTGACAGAAGTTATGCCGCTTATCCATGTTATGTAAACAAAAGCTTATAACCTGATGTTAAATTCATCCATTGGTTGTATAAATTATTCTTTTGAAAGCTGAAACCCTCCGAAATGTGGTTTAGGTTAAGAAAATAAATTGGCATCAATGCAGAAATATTGATCATTTAATGGACACAGAATGGTCAGATTTTGGCAAGACAAAAGTTTTGTTGCCTGGTCATATAATGTACCCAATCCTAGTTTACATCATCACCTGTGCTCAGTAAATGATTGGTTAATTAGTGGGTGTGTATAAAAAGAAACCCAGCACCTCAGACCTTCTCTTGAGCTGTAGCTTGAGCTCTGACAACATGCCAAAAATTCATCCTGCAACCAAAGCCTGGATTATCAAGAGGCTGAAGACCAGATCCACTGCAGAGGTGGCTGGCACCTTTAATTGTCTCAGCATCAAGTGCAAAAAATTAAAAAAAGATTCGAAGAGAATGGAGATGTGTTTGACAAGCCCAGGTCTGGCAGACCCTGCAAGACAACTGCTCAGGAGGAACGTTTGTTGGTTAGAAAATCCAAAGCAAGACCCTCTTCCACTGTAGCAGAGCTCCAACAGGCCTGGTCACCTCAAGTCCCTGTGTCAACTAGAACAGTTTGTAGGATTCGGTCTCAAAATGGCCTCCATGGTTGAATCAATGCACAGAAGCCTGCACTAAACAAAAGGCAAATAAAATACCATGTGGCACTTGCAAAGTCCCACAGCCTGCTAAACAGATGGATGCTGGAAAAGTGTCAGAAGGTGGATTTCTCTGATGAATCTTCAGTAGAATTACACCACAGCCGCCGCAAATACTGCATGAGATCTACTGGAGCCCGTATGGATCCAAAACACACCTAGAAAACAGTTAAATTTGGTGGTGGAAAGGTCATGGTCTGGGGTTACATTCAGTATGGGGGTGTGTAAAGCATTTGCAAGCTGGAAGGCAATATCGATAGCTGAAAATATCTAGAAGTATTAGCTACCTCTTATATTCCAAATCATAAAAGGGGTCAAATTTGGCAGCAGGATGGTGTTCCATCTCATCCATCCATCTGTACAACAAAGTTCCTCCAGGCAAAAAAGATCAAGGTGCTCAACGACTGGCCAGCCCAGTCACCAGACATGAACATCATTGAGCATGTTTGGGGTAGGATGAAAGGGGAAGCTTGGAAGACAAAACCAAATAATCTAGATGAACTCTGGAAGGCATGTAAGACTGCATTCTTTCCTATCCCTGATAAGTTCATTAATAAATTGTATGAATCATTGTTGAACAGCATGGATGAAGTTCTTCAAGCTCATGAAAGTCACACAAAATATTAAATATGACTCTAATAGCACCACAACTTCATTCACCAATGTTATGCAACTAGAGTTGAGAGAAACGGGTCGGTCACATTCAAAAGTCGCCGACTTTCGCTAAAGTCGGGTTTCGCCAATCGAAATCCGACCATAGCATGAAGTCGGCCATGCGGTCGCCGACCTGAGTGCCAAAGTCACGTTTCCCATAATGCTTCCAGCGCCTTTTCTCAGCCAATGATCAAGGACGCCTAATGTGGGCAATGCGTTGACATGGGAAGTGTCCACCACCATCTTAGAGAAGGGCATTCAAGTGATTGGCTTGCTTTGTGTGGCGTCACAGTGGCTATAAAAGCCCTGACCGCCGACCGCCATTTTACTTCTGCCGATGTTAGCATAGGGAGAGGTTGCTGCCACTGTTTCTCAATAGGGAGAGTGTTAGGCAGGAAAGAAAAAAAAATCTGAGCTTCTGCTGATAGCGAATTTCACTGTACAGTTAGCGTGCAGTGAAAGGGTGGGATTTTTTTGTGTGAGCAGCGCTGGTGGTTAATAGGCTGCCTTATTAGGCTACCTGATAGCTGCATTGCTGTGTGCACACTGCTGTGCAGACTGCTTTTTTCAAAGCACTCCTACTTTTATTCTTTTTTTCTGCACAGTTACCGAGCATTAATTTTTTCACACACCGTATAGTGGTGTACGCTCCTCACACACTACCGTGTACCGACTCGTATCATGGACAAATACATGCTATCTGTGTGTGACTCCGGAAAAAAATAGACAGAGATTTACATTTTTCCATACATGCACCGTATAGAGCTGTCCGCTTCTCAAACAGTATCGTATATCTGCTGTTTGGATTATGGTCAGATCTATACAGAGACAGCGTGTGTGTGTGAGTCCGTAAATACATATACGGACATTTCCATTTTTCCATACAGAGTATAGAGATGTCCGCTTCTCAAACAGTATTGTATATAACAGTATTGTATATCTGCCATTTGGATTACGGTCAAATCTATGCAGAGACAGCGTGTGTGTGTGACTCCAGAAAAAAATAGACAGAGATTTAAAATTTTTCATACATACACCGTATAGAGTTGTCCCCTTCGCAAGCAGTATCGTATATCTGCTGTTTGGATTACGGTCAAATCAATACAGAGACAACGTGGGTGTGTGAGACTGAGGAAATACATATACAGATATTTCCATTTTTCCATACACCGTATAGAGCTGTCTGCTTCTCAAACAGTATCGTATATCTGTTGTTTGGATTACGTTCAAATCTTTACAGAGACAGCGTGTGTGTGTGAGTCAGTAAATACATATACAGACATTTCCATTTTTCCATACACCGTATAGAGCTGTCTGCTTCTCAAACAGTATCGTTTATCTGCCGTTTGGATTATGGTCAAATCTATGCAGAGACAGCATGTGTGTGTGACTCTGGAAAAAAATAGACAGAGATTTAAAATTTTCCATACATACACCGTATAGAGCTGTCCGCTTCTCAAACAGTATCGTATATCTGCTGTTTGGATTATGGTCAAATCTATACAGAGACAGCGTGTGTGTGTGATACTCCGGAAATACATATACGGACATTTCCATTTTTCCATACACCGCATAGAGCTGTCCGCTTCTCAAACAGTATCGTATATCTGTTGTTCGGATTACGGTCAAATCTATACAGAGACAGCGTGTGTGTGTGAGTCCGTAAATACATATACGGACATTTCCATTTTTCCATACATACACCGTATAGAGCTGTCCACTTTTGATACTGTACCATATATCTACTGTTTAGATTACGGTAAAATCCATACTGAGACAGCGTCTGTGTGTGACAACGGAAAAAAATAGACGTAGATTTTCAATTTTCCATACATACACCGTATAGAGCTGTCCACTTCTGATACAGTACCATACATCTGCTGGTTGGATTACGGTCATATACATACTGGGAGAGCGTTTGTGTGTGACTCCGGAAACAAATATACGGAGATTGACATTTTCCCCAAAAACGTATAGAGCTGTACACTTCTGATACAGTACCATATATCTGCTGGTTTGATTACGGTCAAATACATACTGGGAGTGTGTCTGTGACTAAGGAAATATATATACAGAGATTTAAATTTTTGCCTACACCTTATACAGCTGTACGCTCATCATACAGTACCAAATATCTGCTGGAATTTTTGGTACATTTTCCCAAACATGAGGAAGTATGGTGGAAGAGGCCGAGGACGTGGGTGGGGGGCAGCTGGTACTGATGGTGGTGGTGGTGCATCTGCTGGCTATGCCAAAAGCACAATAGCAGCTAAGGCAGGAGGTGTTGAGCCTGCAGCATTGTCTGGCACAAGAAGGCCTGTAAGGTTCCCTTTTCTGGGAGTAGGTAAACCGCTTTTAAAGCCGGAGCATGAGGAACAGGTTTTGGCTTACAATGCCGAAACAGCCTCCAGCTTTATTGCCTCCTCTTCTGAAGTTTCAAAAACTGCAAGCACTGAGTCATCAGTGCAGGCTCCTGAATTCCCCAGTCCAAGATGAAGCTGACATGAAGTGCACTGATGCACAGCCACTGCTAGATGATTCTGCTGATACATTGACCCAGAGCACTACATTGTCCTCGCAGTGTACTGAGCCAGAATCTGACCCTGATGAAACTCAGGTGCCCCTTCCCGCATCCTATACCACCTTACACGGTGGCACAGAGGAAGGTGCAGATGAAATTGAAGAGGAGGTGATGGATGACCCAGTTGTTGACCTGGTTTGGCATCCATTGGTGGAAGAGGGTGCCGCTGGGAATAGCTCAGAAGAGGAGAAGGATCCGCAGCAGACATCACAGCAGCGGTTATCTGGCAGACCCGTAGCTGTCCAAAAATGTGGTAAAAAAACAAAAGAGTTGCAGGACAGTTTGGCCATATGGTCAAATCAGCACAGCGTGCAAGCCCTGAAAATTTATACCATATTAGGGAGAGTGCAGTGTGGCACTTTTTGTCCAAAATCTTATTGATGAGGCAAAGGTTATCGGTAAGAAATGCGGAAGAACCTTTAGCCGAGGGAAAAATCTCCGAAATTTGAATACCAGTTATATGCTTAGACATTTAACCATCATGCACTTGCAAGCGTGGACGGACTACAAAACCTCAGGAAGCACATGTGCACTTGCTCCGACTGAAGGTAGCCAGCAACGCTCCATCACTTCCCCCACTGTAAGCCCACTGGTAAGCACACCACCAGCAAGAAATGTTGAGGTGTCGTCGCAAGGCCAAAGCAGTCAGGGAATCACAATGTTTTTGAAACGAAAGACTGAATCTAGGCCATCACCACCACTACCATCACCAACCCCCTCTCAGTCCGTAAGGTCCACCGCTATTTCCCCCATATGCAGCTCTCAAGTCCAGCTCACCCTACCAGACACTCTGAGTAGGACAAGAAAGTACTCATCCTCTCATCCGCATACACTGGCTTTGAACGCCTACATTGCCAAACTGATCTCATTAGAGATGATACCCTTCCATTTGGTTGAAAGTGAAGCGCTCCGAGAGCTCATGGCCTACGCTGTCCCACGCTATGACCTACCCAGTCGGCACTTCTTTTCTCGAAAAGCCATCCCTGCCCTCCACCTGCATGTGAAAGACCGCATTGTCCATGCACTCAAACAATCAGTGAGTGGAAAGGTGCACCTCACAACAGATGCATGTGCCATTAGGCATGGCCAGGGCCATTACATGTCCATCACTGCGCACTGGGTTAATGTGGTTGATGCAGGGTCCACAGGCGACAGCGGTGGTAGGACAGTGCTGCCTAGCCCACGGTATAGGAAACAGTTAGCTGTAGGCGTTTGACCCTCCTCCTCCTCCAGAAGCGAAAGCTCGTCGACAGAGCGCAGTCGCATGAGCACTCCATCAGCAGCTGCCAGTGTTGCACAAGAGGTGTCCCACTCTTGAACAGCTAGTGGTAAGCGTCAGCAGGCTGTTTTAAAGATGATGTCTTTGGACGACAACAGACACACCGCGGAGGTACTGGCCGCCTACTTGCAGCGGCAAACTGAGTCATGGCTGGGCAGACTACATCTTGAGCCAGGCAAGGTAGTCAGTGATAACGGCCAGAATTTTGTGGCAGCCTTAGCCCTTGCAAAACTCAGACACATACCTTGCCTGGCTCACACCTTTAACCTGGTGGTGCAGTACTTCCTAAACAATTATCCGGAGTTAACAGCCCTGCTCCATAAGGTGCGAAGACTGTGCTCGCACATCCGTCGCTCGCCCGTACGCTCCAGTCGTGTTGGTCTACTAGGCATTGCTCCCACCTAGCCAGAATCTTACTCCACACTGATGAGGGGCAACACCCCGAAACAGCTGTCTGTGGATGGATACTGTCATGATCCATGTGGGATCAGGACAGATAAAAGCACAGGTAACCTTTTTTTCTCAAGCTGTGCTTAGAGATGTTTTTGCCCCAGGTGGCCATTTGGATTATTGCTCTGTGGTGTCGTTTGTTCTAAGTTTGCCCCCGGTGGTGGTGAGCGTCATTGCACTCTGTTTCTTTAGTTAAGTGCACATGTTTATAACGCAGGTGTGATTGCTGGCTCTGCTATAAAAGAGTCACAGGTGTTGCAATCAGCGTTGGTGATAGTATTCATTTCAACCATCCTTGTTGGAGGAAGGAGCTGGAGAACATTCCTTGCAGCACTGTCTTAGCCATGGTGTGGAAGGAGTCATAGGGGATTTCCTTGTAGCTCTGACAGAGCTTGGTGGCAGCGTTTCAGGAGGAGATCTGCATTCTGGTGGTGGACTCTGTTGCCAGGAGCAAGTGCAGCGGAGTAAAGCTAAGTGGTGTTCCCCTGTTTGTGTTTTTCCTTCGTGTGTATTAGTACAGCGGTGGGGCCAATGCCTGCGCCACCCAGCTCCCTAGCAATGGATAGGTGTAGGGTGTGCCAGGGAGACAGGTATCCTGAGCGGCGCCCGGTGCTGAATCGGCATAGGGAACGTTAGGAGCGTTAGGGACACTGACTCAGGGGAGTGCAGGAGGTCTCCACGTCCCCTTTCCCTATCGCAGGGCCCACCATTGTAACTGTTTTTCCTCGCCCTTGTCTTGTTGTTTACAGTTACCGGCCTGCGGGCCATGTCACACAGGACTGTATCACGAGCCGCGTCTTGTTGTTTACTGTTACCAGACTGCGGGTCGCGTCACACAGAACGGGTCCACGTGACAGATACCTGGCCTTGGTATTTCCCTTGTCATATCTGTAAACTCGTAAGGAGCTGGATATTGACTTAAAGGGTCACTTAATATGGTGGTAATGGTGGTTTCCGAAAGGAGCCACCCCTTGGCTGGATCCTTCCCTAGAGGAAGATCTGGCTAGTCCCGTGTTTCAGACTCTTAAATGAGGCTCCACGGACTTTATTTACATATTCGTATTTCCCAGGGAGCAATGTACCTAGGATTTCACTGATTGAGCGCCTTTGCCGGCTGCCGCAGTGTTTTCTTTGGTCTCCCTGACATCAGTGATTGTTTCGTGATGTCAGTGGTCAAAGCTGAAAGACCTCTGTAAAGTCCTTCAGTGTTTTGAGGAATGCACACAGCTGGTAAGCGCAGATGACGCCATCATAAGCATGAGCATCCCACTTATGCGTCTGCTCATGCAAGGATTGACGCACATTAAGGATCAGGCGTCTGCAGCAGAGGAGGAAGAGGAGGAGGGAAGCCTTGATGACATTCAGCCATTGTCAGCGAAGGCTACTGACCTGGACGAGGTGGAGGAAGAAGGGGAAGAGGAGGAGGAGGATGTTGGGGATGATTATTTTCGGGAGGAATATGCTTCTCAGGGGGCAAGAGAAAATGTTGGCGTGCCAAGGTCAGGTACATTGTTTGTGTGTGACTGGAGGGATGTGGATTTGCCAGAAATTGCTCCTCCACCCACCACTGGCTGTGCTTCATTGACACCTGGAACATTGGCCCACATGTGTGATTATGCCTTGTGGTTCCTTAAAAGGCACCCCCGCATTGCCAAAATGATGAAGGATGACGACAACTGGTTGGCCAGCATCCTCGATCCACGCTATAAAGGCAAATTACAGAACATCATGCCACAGGAGAACCTAGCGCTAATATTCATAGAATCATAGAATCATAGAATCGTAGAGTTGGAAGGGACCTCCTGGGCCATCTGGTCCAACCCCCTGCTCAAAGCAGGATTCGCTAAATCTTCCCAGTCAGATGTCTGTCCAGCCTCTGTTTGAAAACTTCCATTGAATGAGAACTCACCACTTCTCGTGGCAGCTTGTTCCACTCATTGATCACTCTAACTGTCAAAAAGTTTTTTCTAATATCTAAACTGTGTCTCCTCCCATTCAGTTTCATCCCATTGCTTCTAGTCTTTCCTTGTGCAAATGAGAATAAAGTTGATCCTTCTACAATGTGACAGCCATTTAGATATTTGTAGACAGCTATTAAGTCTCCTCTCAGTCTTCTCTTTTGCAAACTAAACATTCCCAAATCCTGCAACCTTTCCTTATAAGACAGGGCTTGCAATATTGACTAACAAACAAGCAACTCTGGTAAACCATTTGTTTGAGGCATTCCCAGCACACATACTAACATAGTAACATAGTTATTAATAGAGTTGAGCGAAACGGGTCAAAAAATTTCAAAAGTCAACGACTTTTGGCAAAGTCGGGTTTCATGAAACGAAACCCGACCCTAGGATGAGGTCGGCCACGAGGTCGGCGACTTACGCGCCAAAGTCGCGTTTCAAAAGTTTGTTTTGCGCTCTTTTTCAGCCAATCAGGATCCACGGACACTGTGGGCAACGTGATGACATAGGCACGGGTCACCACCATCTTTCAGAAGGGCATGCAAGTGATTGGCTTGCTTTGGTGGGCGTCACAGGGGGTATAAAAGGGCGTGCATGCCGACCGCCATCTTACTTCTGCCGATCTTAGCAAAGGGAGAGGTTGCTGCTGATTCTGTAGGGAGAGCGTTAGGCAGGGAAGAAGAAAAAAAAACTGCTTCTGCTGCTAGCGATTTTGCCTGTACAACACACCAGTCACTGTGTGTGCAGTGCAAGGGGAGGCTATATTGTGGTGTATCAGTGGTGTTGATTGTTGGGCTGCCTTCTAAGGCTTCCTGACAGCTGCATTGCTGTTTACCCACTGCTCTGCAAACTGCTTTTTTAAAAGCAATCCCAATTTTTTTTTTTGTCCTGCTCAGGTACTGAGCGTGCATTTTTTCACACCATACAGCGGTGTATGCTCCTCACACAGTATCGTGTAACGGCTGTTATCACAGCCACAGTGAAGCTATCTGTGTCACTCTGTGAGAATAAGTCGAGGACATGTTCCGTTCTTACAGACCTGCACTCTAGGGAGATTCCTATTCTGCCCAATTCTACATACACCTTGTAGTTCGTGATACACTAGCCAATTTCTGCCTGTGACATAGCGCTGTGATATTCAGTGGTCCTCACACAATCCAAAAGTGTCCAGTGTCCACAAGTGTCTGCAGAAATTCAAAATCTCCCTTATCCTCTAGTCACTTTTGTCACAGCTGTGCCATCGAGCCTTTGACATAGCGCTCAGATATTCAGTGGGCCTCACACAATCCAAAAGTGTCCAGTGTCCACAAGTGTCTGCAGAAATTCAAAATCTCCCTTATCCTCTAGTCACTTTGGTCACAGCTGTGCCATCGAGCCTGTGACATAGCGCTCAGATATTCAGTGGGCCTCACACAATCCAAAAGTGTCCATTGTCCACTAGTGTGAGCAGAAATTCAAAATCTCCCTTATTCTCTAGTCACTTTGGTCACAGCTGTGCCATCGAGCCTGTGACATAGCACTCAGATATTCAGTGGGCCATACACAATCCAAAAGTGTCCAGTGTCCACAAGTGTCTGCAGAAATTCAAAATCTCCCTTATCCTCTAGTCACTTTGGTCACAGCTGTGCCATCGAGCCTGTGACATAGCGCTCAGATTTTCAGTGGGCCTCACACAATCCAAAAGTGTCCACTGTCCACTAGTGTGAGCAGAAATTCAAAATCTCCCTTATCCTCTAGTTACTTTTGTCACAGCTGTGCCATCGAGCCTGTGACATAGCGCTCAGATATTCAGTGGGCCTCACACAATCCAAAAGTGTCCATTGTCCACTAGTGTGAGCAGAAATTCAAAATCTCCCTTATCCTCTAGTCACTTTGGTCACAGCTGTGCCATCGAGCCTGTGACATAGCGCTCAGATATTCAGTGGGCCTCACACAATCCAAAAGTGTCCATTGTCCACTAGTGTGAGCAGAAATTCAAAATCTCCCTTATCCTCTAGTCACTTTGGTCACAGCTGTGCCATCGAGCCTGTGACATAGCGCTCAGATATTCAGTGGGCCTCACACAATCCAAAAGTGTCCATTGTCCACTAGTGTGAGCAGAAATTCAAAATCTCCCTTATCCTCTAGTAACTTTGGTCACAGCTGTGCCATCGAGCCTGTGACATAGCGCTCAGATATTCAGTGGGCCTCACACAATCCAAAAGTGTCCAGTGTCCACAAGTGTCTGCAGAAATTCAAAATCTCCCTTATCCTCTAGTCACTTTGGTCACAGCTGTGCCATCGAGCCTGTGACATAGCACTCAGATATTCAGTGGGCCTCACACAATCCAAGAGTGTCCATTGTCCACTAGTGTGAGCAGAAATTCAAAATCTCCCTTATCCTCTAGTCACTTTTGTCACAGCTGTGCCATCGAGCCTGTGACATAGCGCTCAGATATTCAGTGGGCCTCACACAATCCAAAAGTGTCCATTGTCCACTAGTGTGAGCAGAAATTCAAAATCTCCCTTATCCTCTAGTCACTTTGGTCACAGCTGTGCCATCGAGCCTGTGACATAGCGCTCAGATATTCAGTGGGCCTCACACAATCCAAAAGTGTCCATTGTCCACTAGTGTGAGCAGAAATTCAAAATCTCCCTTATCCTCTAGTCACTTTGGTCACAGCTGTGCCATCGAGCCTGTGACATAGCGCTCAGATATTCAGTGGGCCTCACACAATCCAAAAGTGTCCAGTGTCCACAAGTGTCTGCAGAAATTCAAAATCTCCCTTATTCTCTAGTCACTTTGGTCACAGCTGTGCCATCGAGCCTGTGACATAGCGCTCAGATATTCAGTGGGCCTCACACAATCCAAAAGTGTCCATTGTCCACTAGTGTGAGCAGAAATTCAAAATCTCCCTTATCCTCTAGTCACTTTGGTCACAGCTGTGCCATCGAGCCTGTGACATAGCGCTCAGATAATCAGTGGGCCTCACACAATCCAAAAGTGTCCATTGTCCACTAGTGTGAGCAGAAATTCAAAATCCCCCTTATCCTCTAGTCACTTTGGTCACAGCTGTGCCATCGAGCCTGTGACATAGCGCTCAGATATTCAGTGGGCCTCACACAATCCAAAAGTGTCCATTGTCCACTAGTGTGAGCAGAAATTCAAAATCTCCCTTATCCTCTAGTCACTTTGGTCACAGCTGTGCCATCGAGCCTGTGACATAGCGCTCAGATATTCAGTGGGCCTCACACAATCCAAAAGTGTCCAGTGTCCACAAGTGTCTGCAGAAATTCAAAATCTCCCCTGTCCTATAGACACCTTGTACCTTGTTTTACATTACTATATAGTTTGTTGGATTTTGTCTACATTTCTACCAAAAATGAGGAAGGCTGGTGGAAGAGGCCGTGGAATTGGGCGGGGGTTGGCAGCTGGTAATGATGGTGTTGGTGGTGGATCTGATGGTAGTGGCAAGAGCATAATAGGACCGAATGCAGGAGGTGTTGAGCCTGCGTCATCATCTGGCTCCATAAGGCTTCGAAGGCTTAGTTTTCTAGGAGTTGGCAAACCGCTTTTAAAGCCAGAGCATCAGGAAAAAGTTTTGTCTTACATTGCTGACTCAGCCTCCAGCTCTATCACCTCCTCTTCTTCAGTTGTAAAAAGTAAAAGCACTGAGTCGTCATTGGAGGCTCATGTTCATGAACCACACCTTTCCTTGTGTCCTTCACCCCAACCAAGATTGAAGGATGACGCAGGCCATACTACTGATTACTCCATGGAGCTGTTTTCACATACCATGCCTGGATTATCAAGTGAAATGGTGAATTACCCAGGCCAAGATGAATCTGACATGGAGTGCACTGATGCACAGCCACTGATGGATGATTCTGCTGGTACATTCACTCAGAGCACTACATTGTCCTCGCAGTGTACAGAGCCAGATTCTGACCCTGATGAGACTCAGGTGCCCCTTCCCGCACACTATACCACCATACACGGTGACACAGAGGAAGGTGCACATGACATTGAAGAGGAGGTGATGGATGACCCAGTTGTTGACCCAGATTGGCATCCATTGGGGGAAGAGGGTGCTGCTTCCAATAGCTCAGATGAGGAGCATCCACAGCAGACATCGACATCGCAACAGCTGTTATCTGGCAGGCCCGGAGCACTCCAAAGACAGGTTCCAAAAATCAAAAGAGTTGCAGGACAGCTTGTCCAGAGGCTCAAAAGATCACAGCGTGCTAGGCTGCAAAATGTCTGCCAAAGTAGGAAGAGTGCAGTGTGGCACTTTTTTGAACAAAATCCTCATGATCAGGCCAAGGTTATCTGTAAGAAGTGCGCAAAGACCTTTAGCCGAGGGAAAAATCTGAAAAATTTGAATACCAGTTGCATGCTTAGACATTTAACCAGCATGCACTTGCAAGCGTGGACACAACACCAAACCTCAAGTGCCACATGTGCAACTGATCACAAAGAAGGTAGTCAGCAACGCTACATTGTTTCCCCCACTGTAAGCCCACCGGTTAGCACAGCAGCAAATGTTGAGGTGTCGTTGCAAGGCCACAGCAGTCAGGGAATCCCACTGTTATATCAACGAAAGACTGATTCTAGGCCATCAGAAAGAACAACAACTCCATCACCATCATCAACCCTCTCTCAGTCCGCCCTGTCCACCGCTACTTCCACCATATGCAGCTCTCAAGTCCAGCTCACCCTCCCAGACACTATGAGTAGGTCAAGAAAGTACTCAGTCTCTCATCTGCGTACACTGGGTTTGAACGCCCACATTGCCAAACTAATCTCGTTTGAGATGATGCCCTTTCGGTTGTTGGAAAGCGCAGCTTTCCGCGAACTCATGGCCTATGCAGTACCACGCTATGACCTACCCAGTCGCCACTTCTTCTCTCGCAAAGCCATCCCAGCCCTCCACCATCATGTGAAAGACCGCATTGTCCATGCACTCAAGCAGTCAGTGAGCGGAAAGGTGCACCTCACAATTGATGCATGGTCCAGTCGGCATGGCCAGGGCCGTTACGTGTCCATCACTGCGCACTGGGTTAATGTGGTGGATGCAGGGTCCACAGGGGACAGCGGTGGTGGGACAGTGCTGCCTAGCCCACGGTGTAGGAAACAGTTGGCTGTAGGCGTTCGACCCTCCTCCTCCTCCTCCAGAAGCGAAAGCTCGTCCACAGAGTGCAGTCGTACGAGCACTCCATCTGCAGCTGCCACTGTTGCACACGAGGTGTCCCCCTATCGAGCAGCTAGTGGAAAGCGTCAGCAGGCTGTGTTGCAGATGACGTTTTTTTTGGGCGACAGACACACCGCCGAGGTGCTGGCCAAGTACTTGAAGCGACAAACTGAGTCATGGCTGGGCAGTGTACATCTTGAGGCAGACAAGGTAGTTAGTGTTCACGGGCGTAATTTTGTGGCAGCCATAGCCCTTTCAAAACTCAGCCACATACCTTGCTTGGCTCACACCTTGAACCTGGTGGTGCAGTGCTTCCTCAAAAATTATCCGGAGTTAACAGCCCTGCTGCAGAAGGTGCGAAGACTGTGCGCGCACATCCGCCGGTCGCCTGTACACTCCGTTCGTATGCAGAAGCTGCAGCGATTGCTCCACCTTCCCAACCACCGCCTCATTATCGACATTGCAACAAGGTGGAACTCCACCCTGCACATGGTGGAGCGGCTGTGCGAGCAGAGGCAGGCCATAATGCATTTGTGGGAGGATACACGGCCAGGCACTTTGAGAGCAGACATGGAGTTGACAGGTGTGCAGTGGTCGAAGCTGAAAGACCTCTGTAAAGTCCTTCAGTGTTTTGAGGAATGCACATGGCTGGTAAGCGCAGACGACGCCATCCTAAGCATGAGCATCCCACTTATGCGTCTGCTCATGCAAACTTTGACACACCATAAGGAGCAGGCTTCTACAACCAATGTTGATGAGGAGGAAGAGGAGGAGGGAATCCTTGATGACATTCAGCCATTGTCTGCTCAGGGACCTCTCCTGGACGAGGTGGAGGAAGAAGAGGAGGAGGAGGAGGAGGATGATGGGGATGATTACTTAGGGGAGGAGGATGCATCTCGTGGGGCAAGTGAAAATGTTGGCGTGGCAAGGTCTGGTACAGGGTTTGTGCTTGACTGGAGGGATGTGGATTTGCCAGAAAGTGCTCCTCCAACCAGCACTCGCAGTGCATCATTGACACCGGGAACATTGGCCCACATGTCAGATTATGCCTTGCAGATCCTAAAAAGGGACCCCCGCATTGCCAAAATGATGAACGATGATGACTACTGGTTGGCCAGCATCCTGGATCCATGCTATAAAGGCAAATTACAAAACATCATGCCACAGGAGAACCTTGACCTAATATTGGCTAATAAACAAGCAACTCTGGTAAATCGGTTGCTTGAGGCATTCCCAGCACACAGCAGCGGTGATGGCTCTCACACGAGCCGTACGGGCCGGGGTCAGCTTGGCAGAGGTGTTCGTGGTGCACACAGCAGAAGTGGCGTTGGAGACAGGGGTTTCATGACAATGTTGTGGACTGATTTTTCAAGTACCGCTCACACAACTGGTAATACTGCATCGATGGAAAGTGACAGGAGACAGCAGTTGTCAACTATGGTTACAAACTACTTTTCCTCCCATATCGATGTTCTCCCACACAGGTCATTCCCCTTTAACTATTGGGCCGCTAAACTGGACACCTGGCCTGAATTGGCACAATATGCCTTACAGGAGCTCGCTTGCCCAGCTGCAAGTGTGCTATCGGAAAGAGTCTTCAGTGCAGCTGGATCAATCCTGACAGAAAAAAGGACCCATCTGTCAACCCAAAATGTGGATGATCTAACCTTCATTAAAATGAACCACGCATGGGTTTCCAAGGATTTTGTCCCACCTTCCCCTGATGACACATAGGGTGACAGAAAAATGGCTTGCTTTGGTCCACCTCTTCCTGGGACTTGACCTATTTCACCTTTTGCATCAGCTGAATGTCCAACATCAACATATGCCACTTTCTAAAACTCCCTAACTGTGCTGCCTCCCCCCCATGGCCTGGGTCACCACCTAGCGCACGACACCATGCGAGTGCCGTTGCCCTGGACAGGTGGGTAGGCCGACTCTTGGGCGCGGGCACTGGCACAGGGTCCCTCATAGTGCAATCAAGTGTCTCTGACGGTGGTGGTGCACACCCGCCGTCAGACACACTGCCGTACTATGAGGGGCCCAGTGCCAGTACCGACGCCCATGAGTGGGCCCCCCTTGCTTGGGCAGGGCCCCAGCATTTGCAATCTTTACCTCTCCCTGCTCCTCCGCTGTGTAGTCTGGGCCGTCAAATCCATACTGTGCCTGACACCGTCTGAGCCTGCCTCCTGATGTATAGACATATATTTTGAATGTGTACACTATGCTATCCATACATGTTATCCGGGGATACGGTACCCTTTCTAACCTTTGTGCAATCACGTGCAATCCATACTGGGCCTAACACCGTCTGAGCCTGCCTCCTGATGTATAGACATATATTTTGAATGTGTACGCTATCCATACATGTTATCTGGGGATACGGTACCCTTTCTAACCTTTGTGCAATCACGTGCAATCCATACTGGGCCTAACACCGTCTGAGCCTACCTCCTGATGTATAGACATATATTTTGAATGTGTACGCTATCCATACATGTTATCTGGGGATACGGTACCCTTTCTCACCTTTGTGCAATCACGTGTAATCCATACTGGGCATGAGAAAGGCTGACGAGCTGTTAAGCAAGCTACAGCACCTGTGGTTTGCACACGTAAGTTTTTCATTTTTTAAGGAATGACGGTTAGGCCTAATTCCGGAACTGCGGTTGACCTGCACTTACTGGGAAATCATTGTTCGCGGGTAATAATTGTAATCAGTGATCCCCATCACTAACGTTGTTCAGCGGGTTATCTGCACCTGTAAGCGACAAACGCTGGCCTTTTCAGTGTAGCGCACATGCAGCCACGGACATGTAAGGGCATGACACACCAGTTATTGGCCAATCTCATGTGCCAGAGCCTCACGTGTCCCTCTAGTAAGCCGGACTCGGACCGCGGGGCATGACGGAGTCTCGTTCGTTAACGGAATTAAGCTTGCAATGTGTGCATCTGTTCTGTAGCTGGCATGGTTGAGGTTTCCCAGGTGGAGTCGAATTTAACCGTAGGCTCCACTCCTGGTGGTGCCCTTCTGGACATTCCTTTAAGGTTCAGCTTTGCAACCATACTGCCCACGTAAAACAAACACTTTGCCTTCATGAACGCTGTTTGGAGGGTCATGACTCGTGGGAATAACGCCGCCCAATCAGTTAACCTGCTAGAGAGATCGTTCGTTGCTCCCAAGCATGACATCACACTCCCTAGGAGGAAGGTAATGCCACTGTGGCGACCGTACTCCTGGGGGCGACACAAGTGCACTGATGCCCAGCCACTGCTTGATGAATCTGCTGGTACATTGACCCAGACCACTACATTCCCCTCGCATGCTACACGGCCTGAATCTGACCCTGATGAAACTCAGGTTACCCTTCCCATATACAGTTCCATCTTACACGGTGACAAGGAGGAAGCTGCAGATGACAGTGCAGGTTCGGCCCACCCGCCATCAGACACACCACCGTACTATCAGGGGCCCTGTGCCAGTGCCGTCGCCAACGAGTGGGCCCCCCTGCTTGCTCAGGATCACAGCACTTGCAAAGTTGAAATACTGTGCAGTGAGATGGAAGATGGGGACGACGAGGAGTCCAGACAAGTACAGGGATTCCCTAGCGAGGAGACTTATTTGATTGTTTTCAATGTTGGGACAGCAATTTTTGGCGAGCACTATACTCTGGCGAATGATAGATGGGGCCCACCATACACTGGAACATTCCAAAGGTGGACATCAGACACTGGAGCAGCATTTGCAGGGCCCATTATACACTAGAGCATTAGAAATGGGGCCCATTATGTTTGGAGTATTATTTGGGCCCATAAGACAGTGGAGCTTCATCCATGGGGACCTACATATACTGTAGCATTATGTGGAACTCATCATATACTGTTTCAAACATTATATGGGACCAATGATTCTGTATGGAGAAATAGATGGGCCTCGTCATGAGATGTAAAAAGTGAAGTATTTTTCATTGTACTATACCGCTATTTCTCTGCCGTATCGGAGCATGATGAGTTGTGGTATGTGTTAAAGGGGCGCTCTTTCACCCAGGGCACATGAAAACCTGGAGCCAGCCCTCCCCCCCACAACTGTAGCCAAATAACCCCCATTTTTCAGTGCGTAACTTGTATTATGAAGTTAATTAAGGTTGACAAGCTTAAGTAAGAAGAATTGATGCTTTTGGCATTCAAATGGGCACTGTAGGTGTGTTTCCTGTCCTCCTCTCACTGCCGACTTTTATTCCCCATTGACTTACATTGGGTTTCGTGTTTCGGGACGACCCCGACTTTTCCCTATAATCGGACGATCTTGCTCGACCCGACTTTTGGAAAAGTCGGGTTTCACAAAACGAAACGCGACCCTAAAAAAACAAAAGTCGCTCAACTCTAGTTATTAAGGTTGAAGGAAGACTTTAAGTCCATCTAGTTCAACCCGTATCCTATCCTAAGTTGCCCTAACATGTTGATCCAGAGGAAGGCAAAAAAACCCATGTGGCAAACAGTAAGCTTCACATTGGGGAAAAAAATTCCTTCCCGACTCCACATACAGCAATCAGACTAGCTCCCTGGATCAACGCAATATTAAGAAAACTAGTGTATATACCCTGTAATATTATACTTTTCAAGAAAAGCATCCAGTCCCTTCTTAAATTTTATTAGGGAATCACTCATTACAACATCATATGGCAGAGAGTTCCTTATTCTCACTGCTCTTAAAGTAAAGAATCCGTGTCTGTGAGTATGCTTAAACCTTCTTTCCTCCAGACGTAGAGTATGCCCCCTTGTCCCCGTCACAGGTCTAAGAGTAAAAAGATCATTAGAAAGGTCTTTGTATTGTCCCCGCATATATTTATACATTGTAATAAGATCACCCCTAAGCCTTCGATTTTCCAAACTAAATAACCCCAAGTGTAATAACCTTTCTTGTTATTGCAGACCCCCTCGTTCCCTAATAACCTTGGTTGCTTTTCTCTGCACCCGCTCCAGTTCAGCTATGTCTTTCTTATACACCGGAAACCAGAACTGTACACAGTATTCTAAGTGTGGTCGCACTAGTGACTTATATAGAGGTAAAATTATGTTCTCCTCATGAGCATCTATGCCTCTTTTAATGCATCCCATTACTTTATTTGCCTTTGCAGCAGCTGCCTGACACTGGCCACTAAATGTGAGTGTGTCGTCCACCCATACACCCAGGTCTTTTTCAGTGACAGTTTTGCCCAGTGTTTTACAATTAAGCACATAATTATACATCTTGTTCATTCTACCCAAGTGCTGGTTCTCCCACGAGCCGTAGTGGGCAAATGGAAGAGGTGTTCGTGGTGCACACAGCCGAAGTGGCGCTGGAGACAGAGGTTTCATGACCATGTTGTGGACTGATTTCTCAAGTACCGCTCACATGACTGGTAATACTGAATTGATTGCAAGTGACAGGAGACAGCAGTTGTCAACTATGGTTACAAACTACTTCTCCTCCCATATCGATGTTCTCCCTCACAGGTCATTCACCTTTGACTATTGGGCCTGTAAACTGGACACCTGGCCTGAATTGGCACAATATGCCTTACAGGAGTTCGCTTGCCCTGCTGCTAGTGTGCCATCTGAAAGAGTCTTCAGTGCTACTGGATCAATCCTGACAGACAAAAGGACCTATCTGTTGACCCAAAATGTTGATGATCTAACCTTCATTAAAATGATCTATGCATGGGTGTCAAAGGATTTTGTCTCACCTTCCCCTGATGACACATTGGTTGCCAAAAAAGTGGCTCGCTTTTGTCCTCCTCTTCCTCGGACTTCTCCAATTCATCCATTTGCAGCTGCTGAATGTCCATTCTACACATCAACATATGCCTTTTTTTAACCTCCCTAACAGGGCTGCCCCACCCCCCAGTGCCGGGGTCACCATCTGGCGCACCCGTGCAAGTGCCGTTGCCCTGAACCGGTGGGTGGGTCCACTCGTGGGTGACGGCATTGGCACAGGGCCCCTGATAGTATAATAAAGTGTCTCTGATGGTGGGGGGCCCACTCGCCATCAGACGCACCGTTGTACTATGAGGGGCCCTGTGCCAGTACCGGCTCCCACGAGTGGGCCCCTTCTGCTTGCTCAGGGCCACACTACTTGCAATACTTACCTCTCCCTGCTCCACCGCTGTGTAGTCTGGGCAATTAAATCCTTCACAGGCACGGCCACTACAAATTTGGTGAACTGATCGATGATGATTAAGACATAGCTATGGCCTGTCCTGCTGGACTCTACCTTCAGATGATCAATGGCTACCATTTGTAATGGATGTCGACTCACAATTGGATGCAGTGATGCTTTATGATCAGCTTTCACAGTTATCCTAGTCACAGATGTGTAACATTCCTGCCACCATTTTTCAATGTCTCCTCTCATGCCAATCCAATAGAATCGCCTACGGCCTGTGGCTTCTGTCTTTTGCACTCCAAAGTGACCAGACAGATCATGGTAGGCAGTGAGGACCATGTCTACATCTCTCCCTGTGATCACAATTTGACGGAGATGAGTAACAGTGAAGTAATCCATGCTACTGCGATACAGCAACCCTTTCTTCACAAAGAACCATTTCCGCTGTCTTCACAGACAAAGTAATTGAGGGTCAGCATCGCCACTGCGAATTCTCCCGGGAGGTTTTCCCATGATTAGTAATTCCCAAATTTCTGCAATCACTCGACTGTCCATCTGAACTTGTACCCATCTAGTTTCCTGTAGCGGAGAGTCTGGACTGGCTAACTGAGACTGAAATATATGCGAAGATTTAAAAGTACCCCAACACTGTATACTGGTGCACGCTTCGAATACATTTCCCTTTTTCTATTTTTTTATATTCTGGTGTATTCCATACTGAGCTTGTGAGAGTTTGTGTCTGACTGTGGTAAAATATAAGGAGTTTTAAAATGACCCCAACACTGTATGCAGCTGTACGCTTTTAATACATTACCCTTTTTTGACTTTTTATATTCTTGTCTAATCCACACTGAACCTGTGAGTGTCTTTTTATGACTCCGGAAATATAGACAGAGATTTACAATTACCTCTTGACTGGATACACCTGGTATCTGCTGATACAGTAAATTTTTTCAACATTTTGGATTATGGTTAAATCCATACTGAATGAGTGAGCATCTGAGGGTGACTCCTGAAATACTGTATATACGGAATGTGAATAAAAGCCCTCACCGCCGACTGCCATTTTTCTTCTGCCAATCTTTACAGTAGGGAGAGGTTGCTGATGCTGTTTATCATTAGGGAGACACTTAGGCCTGTAAACAGAAGTTCTTATGTGCATGTGCTGAACGCAATTGTTGTGTACAGTTAGTGTGCAGTGACAGGGAGGATTTTCTTATGTGCAGCAGCGCTGATTATTAGCCTGCCTTATAGCAGTATTGCTGTGTGTACACTGCTGTGCAGACTGCTTTTTACACAGCACTAATACCTTTATTCTTTTTTTCTGCACAGTGAATGAACCTTCATTATTTCCCACACCGTATAGAGCTGTACACTCCTCACAGAGTACCGTGTCCTGGCTGGTATCATGGAGAATTATATGCTGACTATCTGTATGTGACTCCAGAAATATAAAGGGAGATTTACATTTTCACTTATACTATATACACCTGGTATCTGCTGATACAGTACCTTGTTCTAAATTTTTTATTACAGTATAATCCATACTGAGTGAGCGTGTGTGGTTTACTCCTTCAATATATACGGAGATAAAGTTTTACCCTATGCTACATACACCTCCTATCTTGTGATACAGTAGATTTGTTTGACATTTTGTATTACGGTCAAATCCATACTGAGTGAGCATCTGAGGGTGACTACGGAAATACAGTATATACGGAGATTTAAATTGTACCCTATAATATATATACTTGCTATCTTGTTATCCAGGACCTTTTTTCAACATTTTGTATTATGGTCAAATCCAGAGTGAGTGAGGATCTGAGGGTGACTCCGGAAATATATACCGAGATTTAAAATTAGCCCAACACTGTATACAGCTGTACGCTTCTGATACAGTACCCTTTTTTGCAATTTAGAATCTGGTGTAACCCATACTGAGTCTGTGAACATCTGTCTGTTACTCTGGAAATTTATTTGTAGATTTAAGATTACCCCAAGACTGTATACAGCTGTACGCTTGTGATACATTACCCATTTACTGCTTTTTATATGCTGTCTAATCCATACTGAGCCAGTGAGAGTCTGTTTCTGACTCTGGAAATATATACGGAGATTTACAATGACCCCTACACTGTATTCAGCTGTAAGTTTCTGATCTATTACCCTTTTACTGCTTTTTATATTGTGGTGTAATCCATACTGAGCCTGAGAGCGTCTGTGTCTGCCTCCTGAAATATATACAGAGATTTAGAATGTTTAAACTATACTATTTATACCTGGTATCTGGTGTTACTGTACCCTTTCTCAACTTTCTATATTCTTGTCGAATCCATACTGGGCCTGAGAGCATCTGTGTTTGCCTCCTGAAATATATACAGAGATTTAGAATATTTAAACTATACTATATATACCTTGTATCTGGTGATACTGTACCCTTTTTCAACTTTTTATATTTTTGTCTGATCCATACTGAGCCTGTGAGCATGTGTCTGACTCATGAAATATATACGGAGATTTACAATTATCCCTAGACTGTATACAGCTGTACGCTTCTGATACAGTACCATATATCTGCTGGTATTTTGGATCCATTTTCACAAAAATTAGGAAGTATGGTGGAAGAGGCCACGGACGTGGGCGTGGGGGGCCAGCTGGTACTGATGGTGGTTTTGGTGGTGCATCTGCTGGTAGTGCCAAAAGCACAATAGCAGCTAAGGCAGGAGGTGTTGAGCCTGTGTCATGGTCTGGCTCCGGAAGGCCTGGAAGGCTCCCTTTTCTGGGAGTAGGTAAACTGCTTTTAAAGCCGGTGCATCACGAACTGGTTTTGACTTACATTGCCGAAACAGCCTCCAGCTCTATCGCCTCCTCTTCTGAAGTTTCAAAAAATGCAAGCACTGAGTCATCAGTGCAGGCTTCAGGTCGGGAACAACCCCTTTCCTTGTGTCCTTCACCCACACCAAAAGTGAAGGATGTGGCAGCCCACACTTCAGATTACTCCATGGAGCTCTTTTCACATACCATGCCTGGGTTATCAAGTCAAATCCTGAATTCTGCAGTCCAATATGAATCAGAGATGGAGTGCAGTGATGCACAGCCACTAGTGTTGAGCATTCCGATTCGGCAAATATCGGGTATCAGCCGATATTCGCTGTATCGGAATTCCGATACAGAGTACCAATATTTTTTCAGTATCGAATACTGGAATCGGACGTTCCCATAATGCAATGACCCACTCTTGTGGCTGTGATTGGCTGCTGAAAGATGTCATCATGATGCGCGGTCTGTGCGCATCATGTTGCGCGGTCTGTGCGGGCCTGCTGGGGGTCTGTGTGGGTCTGCCGGGGGTCTGTGCGGGCTGCCGGCAGTCTGTACGGGACTGTCAGGGGTCTGTGCCAGCTGCCGGCGGTCTGTACGGGCCTGCCGGGGGTCTGTTCCGGCTGCCGGGGTGTCTGTGCCGGCTGCCGGCGGTCTGTACGGGCCTGCCGGGGGTCTGTGCTGGCTGCCGGGGTCTGTGCCGGCTGCTGGGGGGTCTGTGCCGGCTGCTGGCGGTCTGTATGGGCCTGCCGGGGGTCTGTGTGTGTGTGCAGGCATCGTCCGATAGGACTACAAGTCCCATTGGGCGATGCCTGCTACAATGACAGTGATTGACACATTAGCCAATGATGGGACAGTAGTAGTCCCATCATCCGGCTAATGTGTTGAATGTAAAAAAAAACCTCATACATACTACATACATACTACATACATACATACCACATACATAGTTCATATATACTACATTCATACAACATACATACATACTACACACATACTACATATATACTACATTCATACAGCATACATACATACTACATATATACTACATTCATACAACATACATACATACTACATACATACTACATATACACTACATTCATACAACATACAGACATACTACATACTGCATACATACTACATATATACTACATTCATACAACATACATACATACTACATATATACTACATATATACTACATTCATACAGCATGCATACTACATATATACAACATTCATACAACATACATACATACTACATATATACTATATTCATACAACATACATACATACATACTACATACTACATATATACAACATTCATACATACATACTACATATATACTACATTCATACAGCATACATACTACATATATACTACATTAATACAGCATACATACATACATACAACATATATAAAACATGCTACAGATATACTACATACATACTACATACTACATACAATACATTCATACATTCATACAAACATACATATAGACATACAGTACATATAACATAGAGTACATACTCACCATTACTTGTCACATTGTTCCACGAAGCCAGTGTCATCTGTGAAAAAAATATGAAAAAAACAAATCACCAAATACTCCCTGTGATGTGGAAATTTTGGTTGGGTGAATTTACCCATGTGCGTACTGTGGCCTGTCCTAATTAGACAGAGTCTTATTGAGCGCTCAAAGGAAAAGAGGAAGCTACACTTGGTTAGCAACAACTCATTCCAGCAGAACTCTGGAAACTTTATTGAATATACTTGGTTTTATCAGCTGTACAGAAAGGAGTGGTTACTCATTAACATAAAGGCTGAATTTCTTATCTAATTGGTCAGTTTAAATACATGAACATATATGGGTGTCCGACCTGGGGTTACTTAGACACCATGTGATTTACTGTCCGGAGTCTTGCACTCGTCAGCAAGTCTCCAATATCGGCTGGACCATCTGGCCTTACTTCCTCATTCCCTATGTCTGCTAGATATTTCTCAGGTCAGAAGACAATGCTATCATGAGATGACTGGGTAGCAGGTCAACTTCCACCAACTAGTTATAAGATTCAAACTGTGAATATGTATCTGTATGCATATGGCTATATAAGAATACATGAGTATATGGAGTATATAGCAGTATATAGCAAATAGCAGGCAAGTGAGATCTATATGAAACACATATACATATATATTTCCATAACACCTGTTCCGCAGAAATCCACGAGTGTCCCACGCCGATCTCCCGCGGAGAACAGCAGCATCAGCTGATGCGACCATTCTCTAGGGGCTCCAGGAATCAAATGACGGGAGGTTGGTATCCTTCCGCACTCTATTCCACCGCCACTGTAAAAAAAAAATAGTCCCTAGTCTCACTTTTTGCATTGCTGTGTGAGAAAGTTCCCACGCAGCTTTTGCCATAAAGTGAGACAAGGGACTATTTTTTTTACAGTGGAGGAGGAATACAGTGCAGAATGATACCTACCTCCCGTCATTGGATTCCTGGAGCCCCTAGAGAACGGTCGCATCAGCTGATGCTGCTGTTCTCCACAGGAAATCGGTGTGGGACACTCGTGGACTTCTGCGGAACAGGGAGTATTTGGTGGTTTGTTTTTTTCATATTTTTTTCACAGATGACACTGGCTTCGGGGATCAAAGTGACAATTGAATTGTATGAATGTATGAATGTATTGTATGTAGTATGTAGTATGTATGTAGTATATCTGTAGCATGTTTTATGCATGTTGTACGTATGTATGTAGTATGTATGTATGCTGTATGAATGTAGTATATATGTAGTATATGTATAGTATGTATGTATGCTGTATGAATGTAGTATATATGTAATATGTATGTATGTTGTATGAATGTAGTATATATGTAGTATGTATGTAGTATGTATGTTGCATGAATGTAGTACATATGTAGTATGTATGTATGTTGTATGAATGTAGTATATATGTAGTATGTATGTATGTTGTATAAATGTTGTATATATGTAGTATGTATGTATGCTGTATGAATGTAGTATATATGTAGTATATATGTAGTATGTATGTATGTATGTATGTATGCTGTATGAATGTAGTATGTATGTAGTATGTATGCTGTATGTTATGAATGAGTCACCGTAGGAGGCAAAAGCAGAAATACAAGCTAAGTCCAGAAAACCAGAGAAGTTGGCAACTATCAGATTGCCGACCCCTGAACCTATCAACACAACTAGCAGTAGCCGTGGGGGGTTCCTACGATGCCCTAGACCCCTCAATCACAGCCGGAGAATTACATAGGCCTAAAGAAAGAAAGGGGAAATCTAAACTGCCCCAGAGCAGACCCCAAAGCAATAGGCAGCCCCCAACATATAATGACGGTGAAGCAAGATGAAAATACTAACACAGACAGAAAGATAGACTGAGCAAAGATGGGGCCCAAAACTACCTAGATAGGAAAGGACAGGAAGGCTGCTGTCTGCAATCTGCCAAAACCCTATCAAAGACATAAGCCAACAAGCTGATATGAAAAAGGCCCTGAAGCAGCTAGGCTTCAAAAGCTAAATCAGGACTCAGGTATTTTCAGAAGACAGAGCTAAATGAATTCAGCACACCCCAGCAGGGAATGGCAGAAATCCAGAAAAACAAAGCAAAACAAAGTCAAAGCACCAAAGCAAAAGGCCGAGCAGCAAACTTAGCTTTAGAGGAGCAGGAATTCAGACTGGTCTCCAAGGATCCCACAGAGAAATCACCCGCAGGGCAGAAGGGCATCGGCAGCCTTATATCCAGTCAGTAACTCCACTCAGCCAGTCATCATCATCAGCCTCAGGTGTTTGATAATCAGGCTCACTACCTTTCTTTACCAGAAGAGGGAGTTCCTCGGGCCTCAGTAATGAAGGGGAAAATGAACTCACAACAGTACCTCCCCCTTGAGGAGGGGTCACCGAACCCTCAACTACGCCACTAGGGCGATCAGGGTGAGCCCGATGAAAGGCACGCACCAATCTTTTGGCATGAATATCAGAGGCAGAGACCCAGGAATTATCCTCCTGACCATAGCTCTTCCACTTAACCAAATACTGGAGTCTCCGTCTAGCCAGACGGGAATCCAGTACTTTCTCTACCTCATATTCCATGTTACCTTCAACCAATACAGGGTCTGGAGGTGCCACCCCCGGAAAAACATGTTCAACAAACCTCTTCAACAAAGATTTATGGAACACATTATGGATTTTAAATGTGACAGGAAGAGCCAAACGAAAAGAGACCGGATTAATAATCTCCACAATCTTGTAAGGTCCAATAAATCTAGGTTTAAACTTAGGAGAAGCTACCTTCATAGCAATATTTTTTGATGATAACCACACCATATCACCAACCTTAAACTGGGGACCAATGGTCCTATGTCGGTTGGAAAACCGCTGGGCCTTTTCCTGGGAGAGAGATAACTTATCCACCACTTGGTCCCAGATCTGGTGCATTCTCTCCACCACAGTGTCAACACCTGGGCAGGCAGAGGGCTCCACCTGCCCTGAAGAAAATCGAGGATGAAACCCAAAGTTACAAAAAAAAGGTGACATCAAAGTGGCAGAACTAGCTCTAATATTTAAAGCAAATTCGGCCAAGGGCAAAAATGAAACCCAATCATCCTGATCAGCAGAAATAAAACATCTCAAATATGACTCCAAGGTCTGGTTTGTTCTCTCTGTCTGCCCATTGGTCTGAGGGTGAAAAGCAGAGGAGAAGGACAACTGAATTTCCAGCCTGGAACAGAAAGTTCTCCAAAATCTAGACACAAACTGGACTCCTCTGTCAGATACAATGTTCTCAGGAATCCCGTGCAAACGAACCACCTGTTGTAAAAACAGGGGCACCAACTCAGAGGAAGACGGCAACTTAGGGAGTGGTACAAGATGAACCATCTTAGAGAACCTATCACAAATCACCCAAATAACAGTTATCCTCTGAGAGACAGGCATATCAGAGATGAAATCCATTGAAATATGGGTCCATGGCCTCTTGGGGACAGGCAAAGGCATCAACAACCCACTAGAGCGAGAACACGATTTAGACCGGGAGCACGTCCCACAGGACTGCACAAAATTCCTGACATCACGAGACAAGGAGGGCCACCAAAAAAACCAACTCACCAGATCTCTAGTACCAAAAATACCTGGATGACCAGCCAAAGCAGAGCAATGAACTTCAGACATCACTATCTTCTTCCACTGGTCAGGAACATACAACTTTCCACTGGGACAACGCTCAGGTTTGTCCTCCTGGAACTCTTCCAGAGCACGTCTCAAATCGGGCGAGATGGCAGAAAGAACTACCCCTTCGCCTAAGGTGGTAGCAGGCTTGGTCACCACAGGAGAATCAGCAAAGAAGCTCCTAGAGAGGGTGTCTGCCTTGACATTCTTTGTTCCAGGAAGAAAAGAAACCACAAAATCAAAACGTGTAAAAAACAAGGCCCACCTAGCCTGTCTAGGGTTCAAGCGCTTAGCCGACTCTAGGTAAATCGAATTCTTGTGGTCAGTGAGAACCATGACCTGATGCTTAGCTCCCTCCAACCAATGTCTCCACTCCTCAAATGCCCATTTCATGGCCAACAGTTCCCTATTCCCCACATCATAGCTACGTTCAGATGGAGAGAACTTTCGGGAAAAGAAAGCACAGGGATTCATTTTAGATGTTACAGGATCCTTTTGGGACAAAACAGCTCCAGCACCAATCTCAGAAGCATCCACCTCTACCTGGAATGGAAGTGAGACATCAGGTTGCCGCAAAACCGGGGTGGAGGTGAATCTTCACTTCAGCTCCTGAAAGGAAGAAACAGCCTCCGGAGACCAATTTAACACATCAGTACCCTTTTTAGTCAAATCAGTCAATGGCTTGGCAATACTAGAAAATTTTGCTATAAAATAAATCCCAAAAAAGAAATCCTCTGTACTCCAAAAAGGCATTTAGATCCTTTGACATACAGGGAATTCTCCCTCAAGATCCGGAACACAGTCCGAATATGTTCCACATGAGAATCCCAATCCTTGGAGAAGATCAAAATATCATCCAGATAGATAATCAAAAATTTATCGACAAAATCTCGGAAAATATTGTTCATGAAGCACTGGAAGACAGAAGGGGCATTAGTGAGCCCAAAAGGCATCACCAGGTACACAAAATGTCCCTCCGGAGTATTAAACGCCGTCTTCCATTCATCCCCATGCTTAATGCGAATAAGATTATACGCCCCCCTGAGGTCAAGCTTGGTAAACCAGCAAGCACCTTTAACTCTGGAGAATAGATCAGAAATCAGGGGTAACGGATACTGATATTTAACAGTAATTTTGTTGAGGGCACGATAATCAATACAAGGTCTTAATGATCCATCCTTTTTGGCTACAAAAAAAAACCCGGCACCTAAGGGTGACAAGGATGGTCTAATATGACCCTTCTCCAATGCCTCCTTAATATAGGATCGCATAGCCTCGTGCTCGGGTACAGATAAATTGAAGAGCCGACCATTGGGAAATTTACACCCCGGGCGCAGTTCAATTGCACAGTCATAACTCCTATGAGGAGGCAGAGACGCAGACTCATTCTCACTAAATACATCATAAAAGTCCGCCAAATAATCAGGAACATCATGCGACTGAGGAGAGGTGGAAAACACCGGAGCCTCACTAAAGGCACACCGACAACCCCAACTCACCACAGACACAGATTTCCAATCCAAAACTGGATTATGAATCTGTAACCAGGGAAACCCCAGAACAATAGTATCATGCAGATTATGTAACACCAAAAATCTGCAATTTTCTTGATGGTCTGGGGTGACTCGCATTACCACCTGGGTCCAAAACTGGGGTTTATTTTTAGCCAAAGGAGTAGCATCAATCCCCCTCAAAGGGATAGGCGTCTGCAGAGGTGTCATCGGAAATCCACAATGTTTAGCAAAATCCAAGTCCATTAGGTTTAGGGCTACTCCCGAATCCACAAAAGCCTTGGCGGAAAATGTGGACAGGGAGCAGATCAGAGTAATATCCAGAAGAAACTTAGGTTGAACACCCCCAACAGAAAACGTGTGTGCAAAGCGTTTCTCTCGTTTAGGACAGACAGAAATAATATGCGAGGCATCTTCACAGAAAAAACACAACTTATTACGCCTTCTGAACTCCTGACGCTGCTCTCTGGAAAAACTTATCACATAGCATAGGTTCAGACATTTGTTCAACAGGTGGCAACACCTCTCATGCAGCTTTGCGTTCGCGCAAACGCCGATCAACCTGAATGGCTAATGACATGGAATCGTCAAGACCAGAGGGAACAGGAAATCCCACCATAGTATCTTTTACGGCTTCTGACAACCTCTTCCGAAAGAGAGCAGCCAAGGCATTATCATTCCAGGTAGTAAGTACTGCCCACTTTCGGAATTTTTGACAGTACAATTCTGCAGAATCACGACCCTGGCTCAATGCCAGCAGGGTCTTTTCAGCCTCATCAATGGCATTAGGTTCGTCATACAACAACCTCAAAGCTTGAAAGAATGCATTCACATTAGTCAGAATAGGATCATCTGGTTTCAAAGAAAACGTCCAATCCTGGGGATCGCCACGCAGCAAAGAGATGACAATTTTAACCTGCTGCGCGGAGCTCCCTGACGAGTTAGGCTTCAAGGCAAAAAATAATTTACAATTATTTTTGCAATTCAAAAATTTAGACCGATCCCCAAAAAATACATCAGGTGTAGGAATCTTTGGTTCAGCAGCATGTGAATGAGCAAGGTAGGCGAAATTCCCCGCACTTCCTCAGCGAGCTGCTCCACACGATCAGACAATTGCTTTATCTCCATTGAGAGAAAAAAAAAATTCCCCCTACGGCCTCAGAGATATAGAGGAAAAAATATACACTTTTTTTTTTTTTTTTTTATATTCCTTTCCTGCTATTGAGTACCCTAGAATCTGCGGTATGGCGGGTGATTCTGTTATGAATGAGTCACCGTAGGAGGCAAAAGCAGAAATACAAGCTAAGTCCAGAAAACCAGAGAAGTTGGCAACTATCGGATTGCAGACCCCTGAACCTATCAACACAAATAGCAGTAGCCGTGGGGGGTTCCTACGATGCCCTAGACCCCTCGATCACAGCCGGAGAATTACATAGGCCTAAAGAAAGAAAGGGGAAATCTAAACTGCCCCAGAGCAGACCCCAAAGCAATAGGCAGCCCCCAACATATAATGACGGTGAAGCAAGATGAAAATACTAACACAGACAGAAAGATAGACTGAGCAAAGACGGGACCCAAAACTACCTAGATAGGAAAGGACAGGAAGGCTGCTGTCTGCAATCTGCCAAAACCCTATCAAAGACATAACCAAACAAGCTGATATGAAAAAGGCCCTGAAGCAGCTAGGCTTCAAAAACTAAATCAGCACTCAGGTATTTTCAGAAGACAGAGGTAAATGAATTCAGCACACCCCAGCAGGGAATGGCAGAAATCCAGAAAAACAAAGCAAAACAAAGTCAAAGCACCAAAGCAAAAGGCCGAGCAGCAAACTTAGCTTTAGAGGAGCAGGAATTCAGACTGGTCTCCAAGGATCCCACAGAGAAATCACCCGCAGGGCAGAAGGGCGTCGGCAGCCTTATATCCAGTCAGTAACTCCACTCAGCCAGTCATCATCATCAGCCTCAGGTGTTTGATAATCAGGCTCACTACCTTTCTTTACCAGAAGAGAGAGTTCCTCGGGCCTCAGTAATGAAGGGGAAAATGAACTCACAACACTGTATGAATGTAGTATATATGAAATATGTATGTAGTATGTATGTATGTATGTATGTTGTATGAATGTTGTATATATGTAGTATGTATGTAGTATGTAGGTATGCTGTATGAATATAGTATATATGTAATATGTATGTATGCTGTATGAATGTAGAATATATGTAGTATGTATGTATGTTGTATGAATGTAGTATATATGAAGTATGTATGTAATATGTATGGTGTATGTATGTATGTTGTATGAATGTTGTATATATGTAGTATGTATGTAGTGTGTAGTATGTATGTTGTATGTATGTAGTATGTATGTTTTCTTTTTTTTTACGTTCAACACATTAGCCGGATGATGGGACTACTACTGTCCCGTCATTGGCTAATGTGTCAATCACTGTCATTGTAGCAGGCATCGCACGATGGGACTTGTAGTTCCATCGGAGGATGCCTGCACACACACACAGACCCTCGGCAAGCCCATACAGACCGCCGGCAGCCGGCACAGACCCAAGGCAGGCCCGCACAGACCCCCGGCAGCGGGCACAGACCCCCGGCAGGCCCGTACAGATCCCCGGCAGTCGGCACAGTCCCCCTCCAGCCAGCACAGACCCCCGTTAGGCCCGTACAGACCCTCGAGAGGCACGCACAGAGCCCGCCCACACACACAGACACGCACAGTGTCCGCCCACGCACCGCACACACTCTTCCCCCTCCCGAACTTGATGTACAAGGAAAGAAAGGTTTTTTTAATACGGTATTTCTGTCCCAATGACTTGAATGGGACTTCCGGTATCGGAATCGGCGATACCCGATACTTTTTGTGTATCAGGCCGATCCAATCCGATCCGATATTTCTGGATATCGGATGGTATCGCTCAACACTTACAGCCACTGCTAGATGATTCTGCTGGTACATTCACCCACAGCACTACATTCCCCTCACACTCTACAGAGCCAAAATCTGACCCTAGTGAAACTCAGGTGCCCCTTCTCACATACTATACCACCTTACATGGTCACACAGAGGAAGGTGCAGATGAATGTGCCGGTTCCCTGAGAAGGTGGGGGGCATACTCGTGGGCGATGGCACTAGCACAGGGCCCCTCATAGTGTCTCTGCTGGTGGGATGGCCCACTCGCCACCAGACACACCGGCATACTATGAGGGGCCCTGTGCTAGTGCAGTCGCCCACGAGT
Source organism: Dendrobates tinctorius (assembly GCF_039654945.1). Lineage (NCBI taxonomy): Eukaryota > Metazoa > Chordata > Amphibia > Anura > Dendrobatidae > Dendrobates > Dendrobates tinctorius. The sequence continues at coordinate 19,738,466 of NW_027361693.1, forward strand.
GGGCCCCCCTTCTTGCTCAGGGCCACAGCAATTGCAATACTTACCTCTCCCTGCTCCACCGCTGTGACGTCTTCTGCATTTCCTGACAGTGACATTCAGGTCAGAGAGCGTGATGACATCCCGTCTGTATGCCCTCTGCCTAAACAGTCCAAGTGCAGAGAGCTGGAAGATGGCGACGCTGAGGAGTCCAGAGTAGAGCAGTGCCCAGCGAGGAGAGGGATTTAATTTTTTTAACGGTTGGGAATAATTTTTGGGGAGCACTATACACTAGAGAATGATGTATGGGGCCCATCATACACTGGAGCATCATCCATGAGGCCCATCATATACCGGAGCATTCCAAATGGGGGACATCAGACACTGGAGCAGCATTTATGGGGCCCATTATGCACTGGAGCATTAGAAATGGGGCCCATTATATATTGAGCATTATTTGGGCCCATAAGACACTGGAGCATCATCCATGGGGCCCATCATATACTGGGACATTGTAAATGGGGCAGATTATATATGGAGCTTTATTTGGGCCCATCATACACTGGAGCATCATCCATGAGGCCCATCATATACTGGAGAATTCTAAATGGGGCAGATCAGACACTGGAGCAGCATCTATGGGGCCCATTATACACTGGAGCATTAGAAATGGGGCCCATTATATATGGAGCATTATTTGGGTCCATAAGACACTGGAGCATCATCCTTGGGGACCATCATATACGGTAGCATTATGTGGAGCTCATCATATACTGTATGGAACATTGTATGGGACCAATTATTCTGTATGGAGAAATATATGGGGCTCATTATTCTGTATGGCGCTCTATGTGGTGGCCATAATACTGTATGGAGTAATATACTGTCTATTTTTTGAGCTATTATAGAATCATAGAATCATAGAATCGTAGAGTTGGAAGGGACCTCCTGGGCCATCTGGTCCAACCCCCTGCTCAAAGCAGTATTCGCTAAATCAGCCCAGGCAGATGTCTGTCCAGCCTCTGCTTGAAGACTTCCATTGAAGGAGAACTCACCACTTCTTGTGGCAGCCTGTTCCACTCATTGATCACTCTAACTGTCAAAAAGTTTTTTCTAATATCTAATCTGTGTCTCCTCCCATTCAGTTTCATCCCATTGCTTCTAGTCTTTCCTTGTGCAAATGAGAATAAAGATGATTCTTCTACAATGTGACAGCCCTTTAGATATTTGTAGACAGCTATTAAGTCTCCTCTCAGTCTTCTCTTTTGCAAACTAAACATTCCCAAATCCTGCAACCTTTCCTCATAAGACGGGTTTGCAGACCGGTCACCATTCTGGTCGCTCTTTTCTGAACTTGCTGCAGTTTGTTGTCTTTTTTAAAATGTGGTGCCCAAAACTGGACACAATATTCCAGATGAGGTCTGACCAAAGAAGAGTAGAGGGAAATAATGACTTCACATGATCTAGACTGTATGCTTCTGTTAATACATCCTAGAATTGCATTTGCCTTTTTTGCTGCTGCATCACACTGTGATCTATTACAGTCTGTGATCTATTAGTATACCCTAGTCTTTTTCACATGTGCTGTTGCTTAGCCCTATTCCTCCCATTTTGTATATGCTTTTTTCATTGTATTGTAGAATTTAAAATAGACATCAGTCATGTCAAGTAAGAAGTGAAGTATTTTTCATTGTACTATACCTATATTTCTCTCCCATATCAGAGCATCATGAATTGTGGTTAGTGTTGAGCGATACCGTCCAATATTGAGAAATATCGGATCGGATTGGATCGGCCGATATCCAAAAAGTATCGGGTATCGCCAATTCCGATCCCGGAAGTCCCATTCAAGTCAATGGGACAGAAATATCGAAATTAAAAAAACCCTTTCTTTCCTTGTAGGTTAATTCTACATGAAGAAAAACAACTAAGAATAATGTAGAATGTATTGGGGGAGGTGGAGGAGACATAAAAGGCATAAAGGTTTAGCCCAATCAAGTGGAATAGCAGGAATACATTTTTTTAAGACGTTCGGAGTTACAAAGATATTGACTATGTTAACCTCTTGTATATTTTGTCAGATATGTATGTTTCACTACTTCCATGCTCTTCACCTTCTTTTTTACTTCTCCCACACTTTCTCCTTCATGATCCTCAGCAGCATCTTTTTCATCAACTTCTTCTTCACCTTATTCATGTTCTTCTTCTTCTTCACGGTCTTCCTATTATTCTTTTTTTACATTTTTCATATTCCTCTTATTCAACTATTATTCTTCTTCATATTCTACTTCTTCATCTTCTTCCTATTCTTCTTCTTCTTCATCATATTCTTATTTGTGACAGGCATTCCTGTGGTTGTTATCTATAAATGTTTGAAGATTACACCTTCCGTTCTGCCTGTCACAAAAGATTTACAACAGGATTTGTCCCCGTTCAGTTTGGCCTGTAGCAGCAGGCATTTTCCAGGGGCACCACGAGGAGGAACGGACTCACTCCCATACACTGCTTAGTCTTCTGCTTATAATTTAGATAATATCATTTGCTCTAATTTTTAGTCTTATGCTTATTGTTCTTCTGCTTTTGGTTTTTCTGCTTCTTGATCTTCTGTCTCTTGTTGTTCTGCATCTTGGTGGTTGTCTTCATGTACTTTGTTCTCTTAGTCACCTTCTTCAGGGTCATCTTTTCGGTCTTCTTCGGTGTGGTCTTCAGGGTCGTCGTCAGGGAGATCCAGAGTGAGATCCAAAAACCATTTCCATAAGCTCGAACTTGGAAAAGTAGCAGAAGGTACAAGAAGGCTGAGGAACAAATGAGAACCAGCTGACGGTACTGGAACCCGGATGGTTAGCAGAAGGAACAAGAGCAAATGGAACTAGCGAGGACCAGCTGATGGTGCTGGAACCCAGAGGGGCAGCAGAAGGAACAAGAGACAATGGCACAACCGTGGACCAGCTGATGGTGCTGGAACATGGTTACTAAGCAGGAGGTACCTGTGCTACAAAGCACTACCAAGGACCAGCAGACGTCGCTGGAACTCGGATACCGAGAAGGAGGCACCTAGGCCAAAGGCACTGCCAAGAACCAGCTGACGGTGCTGGAACCCAGATGGTTAGCAGAAGCTGCAAGAGCAAATGGAACTAGCGAGGACCAGCTGACGGTGCTGGAACCCGGAGGGGCAGCAGAAGGAACAAGAGCCAATGGTGCAACCGTGGACCAGCTGACAGTGCTGGAACACGGTTACTAAGCAGGAGGTATCTGTGCTACAAAGCACTACCAAGGACCAGCAGACGTCGCTGGAACTTGGATACCAAGAAGGAGGCACCTAGGCCAAAGGCACTGCCGAGAACCAGCTGACGGAGCTGGAACCCGGATGGGTAGCAGAAGCTGCAGGAGCAAATGGAACTAGCGAGGACCAGCTGATGGTGCTGGAACCCGGAGGGGCAGCAGAAGGAACAAGAGCCAATGGCACAACCGTGGACCAGCTGACGGTGCTGGAACACGGTTACTAAGCAGGAGGTACCTGTGTTAGAAAGCACTACCAAGGACCAACAGACGTTGCTGGAACTCGGATACCGAGAAGGAGGCACCTCAGCCAAAGGCATTGCTGAGAACCAGCTGACGGTGCTGGAACCCGGATGGGCAGCAGAAGGTACCCATGAAAAACAAAGTTGCAAGGCCGCGAGCCAGCCGCAGTTACCGAAACCCACAGTCCGACAGGGGGTGCTTGTCCTATTGGCACTACGGAACCAGCCTTTATTACCAGAACCCGCAGCCCACATACCAAGCACCAAAACTGCAGGCACCATAGACTCGGCTAACCCGACCGCAACACAACAGGACAACGTATTGGTGGCAAAGTGACATTGACACTACCCGGAAACAGCAGGTGTGCTGGAGCCAGGCTGGACAGGAGGGAGTACCCATGCCAAAGACACTGCTGAGAACCAGCTGACGGTGCTGGAACCCAGAGGGGCAGCAGAACCTACAAGAGTCAATGGAACTACCGAGAACCAACTGACGGTGCTGGAACCCAGAGTGGCAGCAGAAGGAACAAGAGTCAATGGCTCAACCGTGGACCAGCTGACGGTGCTGGAACCCAGAGGGCAGCAGAAGGAACAAGAGCCAATGGCACAACCGTGGAACAGCTGATGGTGCTGGAACACGGTTACTAAGCAGGAGGTGTTGTGAGTTCATTTTCCCCTTCACTACTGAGGCCCGAGGAACTCCCTCTTCTGGTGAAGAAAGGTAGTGAGCCTGATTGTCAAACACCTGGGGCTGATGATGATGACTGGCTGCGTGGAGTTAATGATTGGATATAAGGCTGTGGACTTCTAGGAAACCAATTTGATTCCTGCTCATCTAAAGCTAAGATTTCTGCTTTGCCTTTTTGCATTAGTGTTTTGCTATCCTTGCTTTTCTGGATTCTGCCATTCCCTGCTGGGGTGAGCTGAATCTCCTTTTGCCTGTTGCTCTGTCTTCAGAATATTCCTGAGTACTGACATAGCTTTTTTGAAGCCTAGCGTCTTCAGGGCCTTTTTTACTGTCAGTTTGTTGGCTCTTATTTTCATAGGGGTTTTTTCACGGATTGCAGACAGCAGCCTTCCTGTCCTTTCCTATCTAAGCTAGCGTGGGCCCCATCTTTGCTCAGTTTATCTTTCTGTCTGTGTTTTGTTCTTTCTTCTTGCTTCACCGTCATTATATGTGGGGGGCTGCCTTTTACTTTGGGGTCTGCTCTGGGGCAGTTTAGATTTCCCTTTCTGTCTTTAGGCTATGTAGTCCTCCGGCTGTGATCGAGGGGCCTAGGGCATCGTAGGAGCCCCCCACGGCTACTGCTAGTTGTGTTGATAGGTTCCAGGGTCTGCAATCCGATAGCTGCCAACTTCTCTGGTTTTCTGGACCTAGCTAGCATTTCTATTTTTGCCTCCTACGGTGACTCAATCATAACAGAATCACCCGCCATACCGCAGATTCTAGGGTACTCAATAGCAGGAAAGAATTGTATATAAAAAAAATAAGTGTGTATATTTTTTCCTCTATATTTCTGAGGCCGTAGGGGGAATTTTTTTTTCCTCTCAATGGAGATAAAGCAATTGTCTGATCGTGTGGAGCAGCTCGCTGCGGAAGTGCGGGGAATTTCCGCCTACCTTGCTCATTCACATGCTGCTGAACCAAAGATTCCTACACCTGATGTATTTTTTGGGGATCGGTCTAAATTTTTGAATTTCAAAAATAATTGTAAATTATTTTTTGTCGTGAAGCCTAACTCGTCAGGGAGCTCCGCGCAGCAGGTTAAAATTGTCATCACTTTGCTGTGTGGCGATCCCCAGGATTGGGCGTTTTCTTTGAAACCAGATGATCCTATTCTGACTAATGTGAACGCATTTTTTCAGGCCTTGGGGTTGTTGTATGACGAACCTAATGCCATTGATCAGGCTGAAAAGACCCTGCTGGCATTGAACCAGGGTCGTGATTCTGCAGAATTGTACTGTCAAAAATTCTGAAAGTGGGCAGTACTTACTACCTGGAATGATAATGCCTTGGCTGCTCTCTTTCGGAAGGGGTTGTCAGAAGCCGTAAAAGATACTATGGTGGGATTTCCTGTTCCCTCTGGTCTTGACGATTCTATGTCTTTAGCCATTCAGGTTGATCGGCGTTTACGCGAACGCAGAGCTGCACGAGAGGTGTTGCCACCTGTTGAACAGATGTCTGAACCTATGCAATGTGATAGAGTTTTTTCCAGAGAGCAGCGTCAGGAGTTCAGAAGGCGTAATAAGTTGTGTTTTTTCTGTGGCGATGCCTCGCATATTATTTCTGTCTGTCCTAATCGCGAGAAACGCTTTGCACACACGTTTTCTGTTGGTGGTGTTCAACCTAAGTTTCTTCTGGCTATTACTCTGATCTGCTCCCTGTCCACATTTTCCGCCAAGGCTTTTGTGGATTCGGGAGTAGCTCTAAACCTAATGGACTTGGATTTTGCTAAACGTTGTAGATTTCCGATGACACCTCTGCAGACGCCTATCCCTTTGAGGGGGATTGATGCTACTCCTTTGGCTAAAAATAAACCTCAGTTTTGGACCCAGGTGGTAATGCGGGTCACCCCAGACCATCAAGAAAATTGCAGGTTTTTGGTGTTACATAATCTGCATGATACTATTGTTCTGGGGTTTCCCTGGTTACAAATTCATAATCCAGTTTTGGATTGGAAATCTGTGTCTGTGGTGAGTTGGGGTTGTCAGTGTGCCTTTAGTGAGGCTCCGTTGTTTTCCACCTCTCCTCAGTCGCATGATGTTCCTGATTATTTGGCGGACTTTTATGATGTATTTAGTGAGAATGAGTCTGCGTCTCTGCCTCCTCATAGGAGTTATGACTGTGCTATTGAACTGAGCCTGGGGTGTAAATTTCCCAAGGGTCGGCTCTTCAATTTATCTGTACCCGAGCACGAGGCTATGCGATCCTATATTAAGGAGGCGTTGGAGAAGGGTCATATTAGACCATCTTCGTCACCCTTAGGTGCCGTTTTTTTTTTTGCAGCCAAAAAGGATGGATCATTAATACCTTGTATTGATTATCGTGCTCTCAACAAAATTACTGTTAAATATCAGTATCCATTACCCCTGATTTCTGATCTATTCTCCAGAGTTAAAGGTGATTGCTGGTTTACCAAGCTTGACCTCAGGGGGGCGTATAATCTTATTCGCATTAAGCATGGGGATGAATGGAAGACGGCATTTAATACTCCGGAGGGACATTTTGAGTACCTGGTGATGACTTTTGGGCTCACTAATGCCCCTTCTGTCTTCCAGTGCTTCATGAACGATATTTTCCGAGATTTTGTCAATACATTTTTGATTATCTATCTGGATGATATTTTGATCTTCTCCAAGGATTGGGATTCTTATGTGGAACATATTCGGACTGTGTTCCGGATCTTGAGGGAGAATTCCCTGTATGTCAAAGGATCTAAATGCCTTTTTGGAGTACAGAGGATTTCTTTTTTGGGATTTATTTTGTCCCCGTCAACTATTGAAATGGACCCGGCCAAGGTACAGGCCATTTACGATTGGGTTCAGCCCACTTCTTTGAAGGCCCTCCAGAAGTTTTTGGGTTTTGCTAATTTTTATCGGAAATTTATAGCAAAATTTTCTAGTATTGCCAAGCCATTGACTGATTTGACTAAGAAGGGTGCTGATGTGTTAAATTGGTCTCCGGAGGCTGTTTCTTCCTTTCAGGAGCTGAAGCGAAGATTCACCTCCACCCCGGTTTGGCGGCAACCTGATGTCTCACTTCCGTTCCAGGTAGAGGTGGATGCTTCTGAGATTGGTGCAGGAGCTGTTTTGTCCCAAAAGGATCCTGTAACATCTAAAATGAATCCCTGTGCTTTCTTTTCCCGAAAGTTCTCTGCATCTGAACGTAACTATGATGTGGGGAATCGGGAACTGTTAGCCATGAAATGGGCATTTGAGGAGTGGAGACATTGGTTGGAGGGAGCTAAGCATCAAGTCGTGGTCCTCACTGACCAGAAGAATTTGATTTACCTAGAGTCGGCTAAGCGCTTGAACCCTAGACAGGCTAGGTGGGCCTTGTTTTTAACACGTTTTGATTTTGTGGTTTCTTTTCTTCCTGGAACTAAGAATGTCAAGGCTGACGCCCTCTCTAGGAGCTTCTTTGCTGATTCTCCTGAGGTGACCAAGCCTGCTACCATCTTAGGCGAAGGGGTAGTTCTTTCTGCCATCTCGCCCGATTTGAAACGTGCTCTGGAAGAGTTCCAGTAGGACAAACCTGAGCGTTGTCCCAGTGGAAAGTTGTATGTTCCTGACCATTGGAAGAAGAGAGCGATGTCTGAAGTTCATTGCTCTGCTTTGGCTTGTCATCCAGGTATTTTTGGTACTAGAGATCTGGTGAGTCGGTCTTTTTGGTGGCCCTCCTTGTCTCGTGATGTCAGGAATTTTGTGCAGTCCTGTGGGACGTGCTCCCGGTCTAAATCGTGTTCTCGCTCTAGTGGGTTGTTGATGCCTTTGCCTGTCCCCAAGAGGCCATGGACCCATATTTCAATGGATTTCATCTCTGATATGCCTGTCTCTCAAAGGATGACTGTTATTTGGGTGATTTGTGATAGGTTCTCTAAGATGGTTCATCTTGTACCACTCCCTAAGTTGCCGTCTTCCTCTGAATTGGTGCCCCTGTTTTTACAACAGGTGGTTCGCTTGCACGGGATTCCTGAGAACATTGTATCTGACAGAGGAGTCCAGTTTGTGTCTAGATTTTGGAGAACTTTCTGTTCCAAGCTGGGAATTCAGTTGTCCTTCTCCTCTGCTTTTCACCCTCAGACCAATTGGCAAACAGAGAGAACAAACCAGACCTTGGAGTCATATTTGAGATGTTTTATTTCTGCTGATCAGGATGATTGGGTTTCATTTTTGCCCTTGGCCAAATTTGCTTTAAATAATAGAGCTAGTTCTGCCACTTTGATGTCTCCTTTTTTTTGTAACTTTGGGTTTCATCCTCGATTTTCTTCAGGGCAGGTGGAGTCCTCCGCCTGCCCAGGGGTTGACACTGTGGTGGAGAGAATGCACCAGATCTGGGACCAAGTGGTGGATAAGTTATCTCTCTCCCAGGAAAAGGCCCAGCGGTTTTCCAACCGACATAGGACCATTGGTCCCCAATTTAAGGTTGGTGATATGGTGTGGTTATCATCAAAAAATATTGCTATGAAGGTGGCTTCTCCTAAGTTTAAGCCTAGATTTATTGGACCTTACAAGATTTTGGAGATTATTAATCCGGTCTCTTTTCGTTTGGCTCTTCCTGTCACATTTAAAATCCATAATGTGTTCCATAAATCTTTGTTGAAGAGGTTTGTTGAACCTGTTGTTCCGGGGGTTGCACCTCCAGACCCTGTATTGGTTGAAGGTAACATGAAATATGAGGTAGAGAAAGTACTGGATTCCCGTCTGGCTAGACGGAGACTCCAGTATTTGGTTAAGTGGAAGGGTCATGGTCAGGAGGATAATTCCTGGGTCTCTGCCTCTGATATTCATGCCAAAAGATTGGTGCGTGCCTTTCATCGGGCTCACCCTGACCGCCCTGGTGGCGTGGTTGAGGGTTCGGTGACCCCTCCTCAAGGGGGAGGTACTGTTGTGAGTTCATTTTCCCCTTCACTACTGAGGCCCGAGGAACTCCCTCTTCTGGTGAAGAAAGGTAGTGAGACTGATTGTCAAACACCTGGGGCTGATGATGAGTGGAGTTAATGACTGGATATAAGGCTGCCGACGCCCTTCTGGCCTGCGGGTGATTTCTCTGTGGACTTCTAGGAAACCAGTCTGATTCCTGCTCATCTAAAGCTAAGATTTCTGCTTTGCCTTTTTGCATTAGTGTTTTGTTTTCCTTGCTTTTCTGGATTCTGCCATTCCCTGCTGGGGTGAGCTGAATCTCCTTTTGCCTGTTGCTCTGTCTTCAGAATATTCCTGAGTACTGACATAGCTTTTTTGAAGCCTAGCGTCTTCAGGGCCTTTTTTACTGTCAGTTTGTTGGCTCTTATTTTCATAGGGGTTTTCATGGATTGCAGACAGCAGCCTTCCTGTCCTTTCCTATCTAAGCTAGCGTGGGCCCCATCTTTGCTCAGTCTATCTTTCTGTCTGTGTTTTGTTCTTTCTTCTTGCTTCACCGTCATTATATGTGGGGGGCTGCCTTTTACTTTGGGGTCTGCTCTGGGGCAGTTTAGATTTCCCTTTCTGTCTTTAGGCTATGTAGTCCTCCGGCTGTGATCGAGGGGCCTAGGGCATCGTAGGAGCCCCCCACGGCTACTGCTAGTTGTGTTGATAGGTTCAGGGGTCTGCAATCCGATAGCTGCCAACTTCTCTGGTTTTCTGGACTTAGCTAGCATTTCTATTTTTGCCTCCTACGGTGACTCAATCATAACAAGGAGGTACCTGTGCTAGAAAGCACTACCAAGGACCAGCAGACGTTGCTTCTCGGATTCCGAGAAGGACTCACCTCGGCCAAAGGCACTGCCGAGAACCAGCTGACGGTGCTGGAACCCGGATGGGTAGCAGAAGGTACCCATGAAAAACAAAGTTGCAAGGCTGCGAGAAAGCTGCAGTTACCGAAACCCTCAGTCCTACAGGGGGTGCTTGTCCTATTGGCACTATGGAACCAGCCTTTATTACCAGAACCCGCAGCCCACATACCAAGCACCAAAACTGCAGGCACCATAGACTCGGCTAACCTGACTGCAACACGACAGGACAATGTATTGTTGGCAAAATGACATTGACACTACCCGGAAACAGCAGGCGTGCTGGATCCAGGCTGGGCAGGAGGGAGTACTCGTGCCAAAGACACTGCCGAGAACCAGCTGACGGTGCTGGAACCCGGAGGGGCAGCAGAACCTACAAGAGTCAATGGAACTACTGAGAACCAACTGACGGTGCTGGAACCAAGAGTGGCAGCAGAAGGAACAAGAGCCAATGGCAGAACCATGGACCAGCTGACGGTGCTGGAACCCGGAAGGGCAGCAGAAGGAACAAGAGTCAATGGCACAACCGTGGACCAGCTGACAGTGCTGGAACACGGTGACTAAGCAGTAGGTACCTGTGCTAGAAAGCACTACCAAGGATCAGCAGACGTTGCTGCAACTCGGATACCGAGAAGGAGGCACCTCAGCCAAAGGCACTGCTGAGAACCAGCTAATGGTGCTGGAGCCCGGATGGGTAGCAGAAGCTGCAAGAGCAAATGGAACTAGCGAGGACCAGCTGACGGTGCTGGAACCCGGAGGGGCAGCAGAAGGAACAAGAGACAATGGCACAATCATGGACCAGCTGATGGTGCTTTAACATGGTTACTAAGAAGGAGGTACCTGTGCTAGAAAGCACTACCAAGGACGAGCAGACGTTGCTGTAAGTCGGATACTGAGAAGGAGGCACCTAGGCCAAAGGCACTGCCGAGAACCAGCTGACGGTGCTGGAACCCGGATGGGTAGCAGAAGCTGCAAGAGCAAATGGAACTAGCGACGACCAGCTGATGGTGCTGGAACCCAGAGGGGCAGCAGAAGGAACAAGAGCCAATGGCACAACCGTGGACCAGCTGACGGTGCTGGAGCACGGTTACTAAGCAGGAGGTACCTGTGCTACAAAGCACTACCAAGGACCAGCAGATGTTGCTGGAACTCAGATACCGAAAAGGAGGCACCTCGGCCAAAGGCACTGCCGAGAACCAGCTGACGGTGCTGGAACCCGGATGGGTAGCAGAAGGTACCCATGAAAAACAAAGTTGCAAGGTCGCGAGCCAGCCGCAGTTACCGAAACCCACAGTCCTACAGGGGGTGCTTGTCCTATTGGCACTAGGGAACCAGCCTTTATTACTAGAACCCACAGCCCACATAGGATGCACCAAAACTGCAGGCACCATAGACTCAGCTAACCCGACCGCAACATGATAGGACAACGTATTGGTGGCAAAGTGAGGTTGACACTACCTGGAAACATCAGGTGTGCTGGACCCAGGCTGGGCAGGAGGGAGTACCCGTGCCAAAGACACTTCTGAGCAGCAACTGGCAATGTTGGAGCCCAGGGTCAATCAGGGTGTAGGCTGAGGCCTAATTTCATCTAGTTTAATATCTGTTGTAGACTACTACTGATTTTAAACGTGCTCCAACTAGGCCTCTGGCTCCACTCTGTCTCTCGAATTTACCCTGCTTGGCTGCCCCCCTCTTTACAAGCCAACAGATTCAGAGAACAGAAGTAGAGACTGTGATGGCTCCTGTCCAGGGCTCTCTGACTGCCTGGGCACTTTGGCAGGTGGTGAAGAGACAGATGGTTGCTCTTCAGTGCTCTGGCCCTGAGAGGACGTGGAAGTCATTGAAGTCTATGCATTAGCTGCCATCCATCCTACAACGGCTTCAATTTGTTCCTCCCACAGCAGTGGGGTACGGCGGGGTCCTACAAAGCTGTGCATAAAGGACTGTTGCCTGCTAAAACTGAGGGATGCTGACTACTGGTGCCCGCAGCAGGCACAGAATCCCCACATCCTCTCCCTTCTGAATCCCCATGTCCTCTCCCTGCTGAAACTCCACGCCCACGCCCACATGCCTTACTCCCTGCCTTCTTCATCTTGGTAGACTGATAAAGATAGGCAGAAAAGTGCAAAGGGGGGGCTTAGTGTGCTTATTCCTGAACAGCTGCTTACAGGTATAAGAAACACTAATTTTATAAAGTGTGAGTGTGGACTACACTTTAATATGAGCTAATGTGGCCTACACAACTGTCAAATGTAGTGTTTGGTGAACTTTATTTTGTTTTTTTTTTAAATCAAAAAGGATGTGACCAAAGATTTGAAAGTAATAGTATCACAAACTTTTTGGAGCTATTACAATGCAGGAAGGTAACCTACAGTGCAAAAGATGAGGCACCAAAAAATAGGGTAATACTAATCTAGCTGTGGCTGAAGGGCACAAGTCAGAAAAAAGGCTCCTCTATCTACTCCTATATAGTGTGTGCAACCAACCAATGTAGATGGATGCGGATGGATGCACACTAATAGGAGAATGAAAAATGAGCTGCAATAAAAGAAAAATATGTGTGAGGCAGTGACGCACGCTGAGCGGCCTACAATTGACATAGCTGTAGGACACACTACAGCGTGAGCTGCACTCACACACAGAGACCTCTCAGACAGCCATGAACAGTGCAGATAAGTGGGCACTAGCACTGAAAGGCTACAGAAAGGCTCCGCTGTCTACTCCTATAGTGTTTGCAACCAACCAATGTAGATGGATACGGATGGATGCACACTAATAGGAGAATGAAAAATGAGCTGCAGTAAAAGAAAATATGTGTGAGGCAGTGACGCACACTGAGCGGCCTACAACCAGATGTAGCTGCAGGACACACTACTCAGGGTGAGCTTCACTCACACACAGAGACCTCTCAGACAGCCGTGAACAGTGCAGCAAACTGGGCACTAGCACTGAAAGGCTGCAGAGAGGCTCCACTGTCTACTCCTATAGTGTTTGCAACCAACCAATGTAGATGGATACGGATGGATGCACACTAATAGGAGAATGAAAAATGAGCAGCAAAAAAAGAAATATATGTGTGAGGCAGTGACACACGCTGAGCGGCCTACAACCAGACGTGGCTGCAGGACACACTACTCAGCGTGAGCTGCACTCACACAGACCTTGCAGACAGCCGTGAACACTGCTGCAAGGCAAAAGAAAGCTACAGTGGTTGATTATGTAGCCTGGGTAAAGCACAATATGATATTGAAAATCGCTATCTCTAACTGTCCCTCACAATCTTGAACAGCATCCTGTCCCTAACTGAATTCACAGCAGAGTGAACCCGAAATGGCGGTGGCTTTTATAGTGCATCATGACTTCATTTCAGCAGCCAATCACAGCCATGCCATTAGTTAACATGCCTACATGCCTAACAGGATGTGCGCACACTTCTGAGGATTGTCATTGGCTGAATCAAATCAAACTGGCTCATAGCATTATGGGAACTTCCGATTCCGGTATTCGATATGCTAAAAGTATCGGAACTCAGTATCGGAATTCCGATACCGTGAATATTGGCCGATACCCAATACTTTCGGTATCGTAATGCTCAACACTAACCATTGACTTGCATTGGGTTTCGTGCTTCAGTCGGACCTCCGACTTTTCCCTATAGTCGGCCGATTTCGTTCTACTCAACTTTTAAGAAAGTCGGTTTTCATGAAACCCGACTCGACCCTAAAAAAGGCAAAGTCGCTCATCTCTATATGCAACATATATTTGTATTTTAAGTTAATTATTTGTTTGAATATCACATTACTTTCTGTTGCCGACAAAACTTTTGTCTTGCCAAAATCTGACCATTCTGTGTCCAATAAATGATCAATATTTCTGCATTGATGCCAATTTATTTTCTTTACCTAAACCACATTTTGGAGTGATACAGCTTTCAAAAGAATAATTTATACAACCAGTGGATGAATTTAACATCAGGTTATAAGCTTTTATTTAGATAACATGGATAAGTGGCATAACTTCTGTCAGGGAGTGTAGGTATTTTAAGTGGAAAATAGCTGAGAGCTGCAGCATGTGCTTGCAATGATCGGAACACCCCGGTGCTTGCCTTTCACCCACCCTCCCTCCTATTAAATCTCTCACTACTATATCCCCACCTAACAAAAAAAACAAGTCATCTAGACAGTCTTCTGCTCTTAAAAGAGCTTTTTTGAATAAATAACGCTCAGTATAACTCTCTATCACTGTCCCTATGCTCCTTTCACTCTCCCTATGCTCACATTATGCTCTCACTACTCTATTTCCGGCTGCAATGTGGGCAAGATGGTGCCAGCAGCGTTTAAATATCCACTGTGATGCTGTAAGGCCATCCAATCACAGTAATGTTACACCAAAGATGGCGGCCGGCATTTACTGTGATTGGCAAGCTAGCCCAGCATGTTCATTGGCTGTAAATAAAGCACCAAACATGATGGGTGGGTAACTTGAATATAACGAGATGAAGACCTAATTACTTGACCAGTAACAAAAAGCCCAAATACCGTACTATTTGTGCGAGTGACGAATAGTGCCGAATGTATTCGCTCATCACCAATAGTAATATATATTCTAGAACAAGCACTGGTAGTTGAATGCATTACAGTAGAACTTTTGCTGAGCTTTATATTTCTATGAATACCAAAGCTTTGCTACTCACCAGAACTGTCACTCAAAGTAAAGGGATCAACCTGCCAAAAAAACAGGAAATTTAGGAAACAGCAAAGTTGCTCAAGAAACAACCTAATAATTACCTAAATGTACTGTATATGGACAAAAAAATAATTGCCTTGTCTTTAAGAAAATACATGCAGAAGGCATGACTAATTTCAAGAAATTACAGATCCTGCAGCAAAAAAATATTTGGCTTCACTACCTCATTATAAACAGGATGACTGTTTTCATTTTTGTACATGTTGCAGAGGGCGAAATGCGGAAACCAAGAAAGAAATATAGGTTAATGTATCAAGGCAGTCAGAGATCAATGGTTCCGAGTGGAGCACAAATTGTACAATACAGTTACTTTCCATCTCCTGAGTCATTACAGAAAAGAGTGTCTTACCCAGAGTTTGGTAATTGTATAGCTAAAAGGTTGAGACAAGAGCGCAATAGGGTCTTATCTGGGTAAAACGTATGAATAATTAGAGTATTTATACTCACCTTTTCAAAGAAAAAGTAAAGCCTGTATAGTATGTCAGCCTGCTGCACGTCCAACGGTCCACAGCGGAACAGCAACACAGTTACTTAGGAATAAATTCTTGGACTTTCAAGTGCGCTGCCAGACAAATTCCATAACACACCAGGTTAAAAAAGTTAACCCTTTAATCCCTACACGTTTCGAAGCATAACACTTCTTCAGGGGTTGACACATGAATACAGAGAGCTGTCACCACATTTATACATGCAGGATTCAAATTTGGCGCCATGAAGGACATGTGCCGCGCCGTAAAGGTCAAGGATCAAAATAGTTCAAGTGTCAGGAAAAGTTCATTAAAGTTAACTGATCTATAATAAATAAAATCACTTATATGTTTATTTTATACTGCAGATGAAATAAAATGCAAATAGAAGAAAAAGAAAAAAATGTAAAAGAAAAAAATGTAAAAGAAAAAAATGTGTAAAGAAAAGCAAAAGGAGAAATGAACCCACAACCGTGGGGAAAAAGGAAGAAGGAGATCGCAGTCTAGCAAACATACCACCACACCAAGGAGAGTGTTTGGATTAAAAAAGGAAAAAAAGGGGGGAAACAAATCGTAATGCCCAACGATCATACAGAAATCATATTTCTGAAATATATGTATGAAAAATAAATATGTATAAATATATATGATGATTAGGAATCCGTATTGAAAAAAGATTTGTAAATATATAAATATGAAATAAAATGATAAAAAAAATAATGAAAACGTCCAAATTATTTAACTTTCTATTCCGAAGGAAGTGGCGCGACTTAATGATCGAAACTCATCCGAAAGAAACCCATAAAGGATCATCGGATCATTCATCGCTCAGGATAAAAACGATAGAGTACAACATTAATATTAATATTATTAAAAAGAGAACGTTAAAAACATGAAAAAATAATAAAAAAGGGAGAACCCATGAATATACATCAATAGAAAAAACGCTATAAGGGTTACTGAGGAAAGTTTAAAATTATTCCTATGAAAAAGTAATGAAGACCAAAAGAACAAAAAAACGCATTGGAAATTTGGATCCAAAGATAAAGTGTGGATCTGGAATTTTAAAAGCATGAACCAGACTAGCAGGAAAAAATTGTTAAAAACGAAAAATTATAATACCGAAAAAATGTAAATGAAATTAACCCATTGTGTTCTGTATGAAAAAGGAAGCCAAAAAGGGGGTGAAGGACCATACAACTATATGCAACAGAAAGAACGCTGGAAGGAAGTAAATGAAGAAAATATGACTATGTGCATACATAATTGTGAAAAATTTTTTTGTTACTGTGAAAGATATGAAATATAAATGAAAAGAAGAATAAAAAACGCATTAGTGGATTAATTCCCAAGATATAGTGCAGATCTGGAATCTTATACGCATAAACCAGATTGACAGAAAAAAATTATTAAAAACGAAAAATTATAGTTATAATACGAAAGTATAAAAGAAATTAACCCATTGTGTTTTGTATAAAGAGAACCAAAATCATAGTGAGGGACCACATGTGATGGAAAATGAAAAAAGAAGAAAATATAACTAAATGGACAGTGTATAGTGAAAACATCTAGAATATATATGTATACATATAAAAAAATGTATAGTAAAACTTATTAAAATATATGTGTATAAACGACTATACTAAACAATGATATGGATAAATTAACACATTGGAGGAAGTTAAAAATAACAAAATAACAAGGATATTAGAGAAACACTTCAGAAATTTCATTTAACCCATTGCGTTTCAGAGTATTCAGCCTATAGATCCAGTAAATTTCTTTCCTGTTTAATTGTCCCATCCTGTCTGGATGGTTAATAGGAATTTGTTCAATGGGGCTAATCTTTAATCCTTTAGAGTTTTTATCATGTTTCAAAGTGAAGAGTCTAGACAGACCATGCATTGAAAAACCTTTTTTAATATTGTACCTATGGGAATTAATTCTAAGATGTAGCGGCTGTGTGGTTCTACCAACATATTGTCTCCCACAGTCACACTCAATTAAATAAATCACATATTCAGAAGTACAATTAAGAAATTCTCGGATGGGAAAAGATTCATCCGTAGTGGTTGATCTAAACCATTTGATTCTATGTGTTATAATACTACAACAAACACAATTTTTCTTCCCACATCGAAAAATGCCTCTTGGTGGACTATTGGATATTACAAGGGTTTTTTTCTCATTTTTTAAACGACTGGGGGCTACAAGATTCTTGATGTTAGGGGCCCTCCTGAAAGTAACCCTCGGATTACTAGGGATTTTTTTTTGCAGAAGTGGGTCATTAAGTAAAATGTGCCAATTATTACAAAAAATTTTCCTTATTTCTTTGTTCTCTAAACAAAATTGTGTTACAAAATTAGTGGTGAATTTATTATCATCAGCCTTAACTTCTTTTATTCCATTAACCAAAGAATTTTGGGACATATTTAAACATCTGTTATAGGCATTTCTTATTAAATTTTTGGGATAGTCCTTTTTATTGAATCTATTCGTCAGGATTTTCGCTTGATTTTAAAGTCCTCTACATCTGAACAATTTTTCCTTATCCTTCTAAACTGGTTATCAGGGATATTCCTAAGCCACTTTCCATAATGACCACTATTGAAAGGAATATAGCTGTTAATATCAACATTTTTAAAAAACGTTTTAGTTGCAATACCATTGTCCTTAATAAAAATTGTAAGATCTAGGAAATTAATTTCATTACTATCAAATATCGAGGAAAAAGACAGACCCCAATTATTCTTATTTAGGTCACAAATAAAATTATAAATATCGTTGTTAGAGTTATCCCATATAAAAAATAGATCATCAATGAATCTTTTGTAAAGGATTATGTTGCTATACCATTTGGATTTAAAGATATAAAACTCCTTGCCAAATTCTGACCATTCTGTGTCCAATAAATGATCAATATTTCTGCATTGATGCCAATTTATTTTCTTAACCTAAACCACATTTTGGAGTGATACAGCTTTCAAAAGAATAATTTATACAACCAGTGGATGAATTTTACATCAGGTTATAAGCTTTTATTTAGATAACATGGATAAGTGGCATAACTTCTGTCAGGGAGTGTAGGTATTTTAAGTGGAAAATAGCTGAGAGCTGCAGCATGTGCTTGCAATGATCGGAACACCCCGGTGCTTGCCTTTCACCCACCCTCCCTCCTATTAAATCTCTCACTACTATATCCCCACCTAACAAAAAAAACAAGTCATCTAGACAGTCTTCTGCTCTTAAAAGAGCTTTTTTGAATAAATAACGCTCAGTATAACTCTCTATCACTGTCCCTATGCTCCTTTCACTCTCCCTATGCTCACATTATGCTCTCACTACTCTATTTCCGGCTGCAATGTGGGCAAGATGGTGCCAGCAGCGTTTAAATATCCACTGTGATGCTGTAAGGCCATCCAATCACAGTAATGTTACACCAAAGATGGCGGCCGGCATTTACTGTGATTGGCAAGCTAGCCCAGCATGTTCATTGGCTGTAAATAAAGCACCAAACATGATGGGTGGGTAACTTGAATATAACGAGATGAAGACCTAATTACTTGACCAGTAACAAAAATCCCAAATACCGTACTATTTGTGCGAGTGACGAATAGTGCCGAATGTATTCGCTCATCACCAATAGTAATATATATTCTAGAACAAGCACTGGTAGTTGAATGCATTACAGTAGAACTTTTGCTGAGCTTTATATTTCTATGAATACCAAAGCTTTGCTACTCACCAGAACTGTCACTCAAAGTAAAGGGATCAACCTGCCAAAAAAACAGGAAATTAAGGAAACAGCAAAGTTGCTCAAGAAACAACCTAATAATTACCTAAATGTACTGTATATGGACAAAAAAATAATTGCCTTGTCTTTAAGAAAATACATGCAGAAGGCATGACTAATTTCAAGAAATTACAGATCCTGCAGCAAAAAAATATTTGGCTTCACTACCTCATTATAAACATGATGACTGTTTTCATTTTTGTACATGTTGCAGAGGGCGAAATGCGGAAACCAAGAAAGAAATATAGGTTAATGTATCAAGGCAGTCAGAGATCAATGTTTCCGAGTGGAGCACAAATTGTACAATACAGTTACTTTCCATCTCCCGAGTCATTACAGAAAAGAGTGTCTTACCCAGAGTTTGAGCAGGGTTCTCTTTCTCTCCTGTAGCGTATGTTTCTATGGTCAGCAGTGTCCTCTATTTAACTCTCTTGTAGAGCTTAAGCTCTTATGGTTAGCAGGGTCATGCAAATTTATTTGCTGCAAAAATTCTGCTTAGTCATTAAATTTCAATTACAAAAGATTGGCTCATTATTAGTGACAAGGATTTAAGACACCAATGAGTCCCAGTGGAAACAGCATATTAAAATAGATTTAAAAGTAGCCAGCCATAGATATGAGCAGATTAATCCACAGAGGACTAAGTTTGTCTCAAATTTCATTGTTCTCCCTTTTTGTACTAAGCATTTCAGCTACAGTTGTGGGCAAAAGTTTTTGCCCCTTATGATTTCCAATTCTTTTGCATGTTTGTCACTCTTAAATATTTCAAATGACCAGACAAATTGAACCCCTTCCCAACATGCATCAAACATGTAATGTTCTGTGGGAGCTGCATTCCTTTAAACAGCAGTATATGTAAGACTCCACGTTCACGCGGCCTTACGCTGAGTGCCAGGATTGATTGAGGGTGTCAGCTCTATGCGAGAGCTGACACTATGCAGCAATGCCCACGATCAGTGCTTCCATCTATCACTGTCATTTAACTCCTCAGTGGTGACAGTGACATATAGGAGCATCACGTAGGGAATGGGTTTCCTGCGCCCTTGCATAAGGACAACAGGAGGCAATCACGTTGTCCTGATGGTCTTCATGGATACCCTAGCCGCAAGATGGTCATGGGTTCCCTCAGGGAAGGTGACGTGTCAGTGCATGCTCAGAGCAGGACCTGAGATGCCTCCTTCCTGCCTGTAAGATGCTGCTCCAAAGTGCTCTCCAGTGCTGAAGCATTGCAGAATATCATATCAGCAATCTGTCACAATACAGTAATGTCAGTAATGCACACACCATGATTAAGGCACTTCATTGAAACTTGTCAGTTTCTATACATGACATCCTCTTAGGTGACCAGTTTTTATATTTCTTATGCTAAGACAATAAAAGGCAATTTTTTATTGCAAGTGGGTCATCCATTTATATAGTGAGTATTTGCCGCTGGAGGACCTCCTTCATCTTTGATTTCTTTCCACGTCCAGCACTGGGACGACTCCGTGCGGCTTTACCTGATACAGCAAGATGCTTCTGGTTGTGGTGAGCTGACTTCCATTCCTTTTCACTTCTTTGTGCTCTATAAAACTGTCCCACTAGTTAAACCCTTCAGTGAACACCATAAAAAGGCAAAAAGCAATCATTTATCATCATACTGCCGAACAAAAAGTGAAACAAAACGCGACAAAAAGACAAATGTAAATAAAAATGGTATCCCTTAAAACTCCATCTTATCCCGCAAAAAACAAGTCATGACATACTGTAGCTCCATCAGCAGAAAAATAAAAAAGTTATAGCTCTCAGAATAAAGCGATGCAAAAATAATTATTTTTCAATAAAATAGTTTTTATTGTGTAAAAGCGCCAAAACATAAAAAAACTATAATTTGGAAGTCGCTGCATTATCAATTTTACAACACGTGGAACAGTATGAGAAAAAATTCAAATAGCAATTCCTGAATTGATGGTTTTTGCTCATTCTGTCTCCCAAAAATCAGAATAGAAAGTGATAAAAAAATGTCATGTGCCCCAAGATGGTACCAATTAAAACGTCAACTCGTCCCTCAAAAAAAACAAGCCAATACAAGACTCTGTCAGCTGAAATTTGGAAAAATTATAGCTGTCTACATATTGTGATGCAAAAACTAGTTTTTGCAATAAAAAGTCTTTAAGGCTAGTTTCACACTAGCGTTTTTTTTCGCTGCATTAGGAGCACACATGAAACGCATGTGTAAAGCGCATACAGACGCTTGTAGCATTATTGTGCGCATAACGGCCAAAAATCGCAGCGTTTTTATGCGTTTGTAAGCGTTTTTCATGGATTTGCATTTTTTATGCTCAATAAACTAGAGAAAAAATCCTTGGAAAATTCTTGCAACACACTCATCAATGGGAAAGCAGTGGGCGTGTCTTTTGGGAATTCTTTATATAGCCCCTTTTACAGCTGAATTCTTCACATTTGCTTGCATTTGACTTGAAAAGCATGGATCTGCGCTGGAAGAGCTTTTACTTTGACTTGGATCTGGACATGAGGATGGCTCAGGCTTATGCAGTTGCATGCCATGAACAGAGGGAGAGAGAGAGGCAGCGAAGACGGCGTATGTGGATATATCCCATTATTGAACTCCGGGAGAGCCGTGGAGCGTACCACACCCTCTACAGCGAGCTCCAGGCAAACCCGCAGAAATATACGGATTATACCTGGATGACCCAAGAAACCTTTCACTATTTGCTTGGTCGGGTAAAAGAAGTCATCCGGAGACAGGACACGCAGCTCCGGCATGGGATTACTCCTGAGGAACGGCTCCTGGTCACATTAATGTACGTAGTTTTCATAAACCAAAGGCTGCAGAATTTTTTTTGTTTTTTTTTTTAATTAAACGTGTGTAAAAAAAATTACGTATACACAAATATTAATTATTGTTTTCTTTGTGTCACAGATTCATGGCTACTGGAGAGACCCTCTCGTCACTGCACTTCCAGTACCGGATTGGAATCTCCACGTTGTCTGGAATTGTAGCAGACACCTGCCGGGCTCTCTGGAATGTTCTTTGTCCCGAATTCATGCCCATGCCCACTGCAGCAAAGTGGTTGGAAATCGCCGAAAAATTCTGGACTGTATGCAATTTCCCAAACTGTTTAGGAGCGGTGGATGGGAAACACATCCGGATTTTCAAGCCCAAAAGAACTGGCTTTGAGTTCTATAACTACAAAAAGTACTTTTCTACTGTACTGATGGCCATTGCGGATGCAGACTGCAAGTTTATTGCAGTGGACATTGGTGCATTTGGCTGTGGGAATGACTCCCAGGCTTTTAAAATATCGGACATGGGCAGGAGGTTGTGTGGCAACAACTTCGATTTCCCCATGCCACGTCCTTTTCCAACACAGAAGGTCCGCCACAGCCATTTGTAATGGTTGGTGATGAAGCGTTCCAGATGTGCCAAAACCTCCTCAAACCCTACTCCAGCCGGGACTTGGATCTACAAAAAAGAATTTTTAATTACAGGCTGACCAGGGCCAGGAGAACAGTAGAGTGTGCTTTTGGTATACTTGTATCGAGATGGCGCATTCTTGGCACAGCTATTAATCTTAAACTGGAAACAGTGGATGAGATGGTCAAGGCCTGTGCTGTTCTACATAATTTTGTAATTTCTCGAGAGCACCTGAACTTTGATCTTGATGATGTTGCTCCTAATCCTTTGCCAAAATTTACACAGCACCCTCTCAGGTCATCCGTTGAAGTTGGCCAAATGAGGGACCAATTTGCGGCCTACTTCAACTCAGATGTAGGACGGGTGGAATGGCAAGAGCAAATGTTGTAAAAAAAAATTATTGCATGTTGTTGGTATGTTAATAAAAAAAACTGTTTTGATACCTGTACTGAGTGCATTCTCAGTTTTTACACTCCCAATACCATTAGCAAGTAGCCAGGTGTATCAGTGAATTTATGATGCTGTGTTTTGTGCATCATGAATTCACTAATACTCTTGAGTAGGTAACTCTCTACATTCGTGTAATATTGCACAATTACACGAATGTAGCAAGGTTCCACAATTTCAGTCCTCAAGGTCCACCAACAGATCAGTTGTAATGAAATAAAAATAGGATTCCATACAACATGATCTGTTGGTGACCCATGAGGACTGGAGTTGGGGAACCGTGCAATATTACAAGAATGTAGAGATTGCTGTGGAAAAGACAAATCATGTAGATTGGATTGTTTTTTTTAAACCAATCTACATGATTTGTCTTTTCCACAGCAGTCTATACATTCTTGTATATTGCACAGACTGGATCCACCAGGGTTCCCCAACTCCACTCCTCAAGGTCCACCTACAGATCAGGTTGTAATGAAATAAAAAGAGGATTCCATACAACATGATCTGTTGGTGGCCCATGAGGACTGGAGTTGGGGAACTGTGCAATATTACAAGAATGTAGAGATTGCTGTGGAAAAGACAAGTCATGTAGATCTGTTGCATTGACAACACATATCTCCAAGACTGACACAAGAAACATGTCAGTAATGGAGATATCTGGTGGCAAAAACGCTAAGTGTATGGCACAGTGTGTGTACGGCGCAGTGTGTGTAGTTGGCGATAGACACAGTAACCAATCCAGATTTTGTGAAAGCACAAGTGCACATTTATTTTGTACCAAAAAAATATATTTTACTAGGAATGACGTTTGGGGGAAGTTTGGG
Source organism: Dendrobates tinctorius (assembly GCF_039654945.1). NCBI lineage: Eukaryota > Metazoa > Chordata > Amphibia > Anura > Dendrobatidae > Dendrobates > Dendrobates tinctorius. The sequence continues at coordinate 19,762,146 of NW_027361693.1, forward strand.
ATACTTTGGGTGTGTGTAGAGACGAGGAACGACTGGAGGTTGAGGAAGGGGTTCTAGGAAAAAGGGACGACAAAAGTACTGGGGGAAGGGAGCTCTGGAATGGACATGGAGGCATGTTGAGAGACATTAGGAGGAGAGGGTGGATGGACGAACAAAGTTTTTTTTTCTTTTTCTTTGGCGCAGGAATATCCTACCCTGACCGAATGGCAGCCTGTGAATGCCTTACTTTTGTTGACCGCCTGGTGATGGTGGACTGTGGTATTGCCCTGTAAAAAAGGGAATGCTGATTCCCACTTTGCCGCTCTGTGGTGGCCGTGGCGGTGCTGCTGCAATTGGCAGTGGCGGTGCTCCAAGAAGGGGAGAAAGTTGGGTCGGTGCTACGAGCAGGAGGCTGCCTGTCTGGGATCTCAGCCAAAGTTTTTTGGGGACTCCGAGGAGGAGAATTGGTGGCGGTTATCTTTCTTTGAGGAGTGGTGGTGGTGCTCCTTTGATGAGGAGTGGTGGTGGTGCTCCTTTGATGCGGAGTGCTGCCGGTGCTCCTTAGATGAGGAGTGCTGGCGGTGCTCTTTTGCTGATGAGTGCTGGCGGTGCTCTTTTGCTGATAAGTGCTGGTGGTGCTCTGTTGCTTAGGAGTGCTGGCGGTGCTCTGTTGCTGAGGAGTGCTAGCAGTGCTCTGTTCCTGAGGAGTGCTGGCGGTGTTCCTTTGGTGTTGACTGGTGGTGTCAGTGGCCCAAGCAGGTTCTGTGGTGGTTTGGCTCCAAGCTGATGGTGCTTTGGCGGTGGTGGTGCTCCATACAGGAGCAGTGCTTGACATAGTGGTGGTGGCAGAGAAGTGTCCAGCAGCACTCAGACTTGGGGTGGTGTAGTGGTGTCCGGCTTAGCTGGGAATGCAGGTGGCCATGCAGCGGTATGTAGCAGAAGTCGGTAGTGTGGTAAGTGTGCGAGTCAGCGGTGGAACTGTTGGAAATGACATCACTGACTGCTGAACATACCGATTCTGCTGCACAGCCTGCAAGGAAGCAGTGTTGTAGGCCTGGAACACACTCAGCTGTTGCTCAGGACTATGGTGTCCTGGCATGCACTGTTCAATTTTACTGAAAAAATGGTGCGCTAGTCTGTTGAGGTCAACCTCCAGATGGTCAAGGCACTGGTCGACAGCGTGGAAGCAGTGTTCCATGTGGTTAGAACCACGTCCATAAGGGAAAAACCGCTTTCCATTCTGGCGGACAGCGCCTTGAGGCTGGCCTGAAAGGCCTCGCTCAAGTGCATGAACTTGGGCATGACAGGCCTGTCCGAGGTCCTCTGCTACTGGCGGGTAGTGCCTGCATAACCAGTGACAGAGACCGGGGACAGGGGAACACCTGATGGACCAGCTTCCTGGTCACCAGCTGTCTGTGTTGCTGACCTGCAAGATGCTTCCTGGCTGTCGGATGGCTGGGACGGGTCCGAGGTCGATCGATGAAGAACCGCTCCCAGGACAGATTGCAGGGTGCTGCTCCAAGTGCTGTGGAAAGAAAGGGAAAACATGACTATCATGTATTTACAAGAAGCATCACCTGTTGAATTGAAAAGCACATAGTAATAACAAAACAGCAACAACAAAAAACTTACGCTCTGCTGGCAAGGACCGGTCTCAGGAAAGACAACTCTCGATAGTATCGGTACTTTCTTCTGTGCCTTGCCGCTGAACCACTCCGAACCTGTCCCTCAGCACGAACATCAGTGTTGAAGCAGGCCTTCATCGAGCGCCAACGTGTGCGGATTTTGTTCACTGTTGGGAAAAAAAAAAGAAAATTATAAAATGCACTTAAGGAAACTTAAATATCAGTACACACAACTGATTGAACTTTTCAATACAATATATCTTGCCATAAAAGCACCAGCACCATGAGGACCATCAATCAATGCGGCAGTTGAAGACCAAAATCAATCACAGTGTGCCATATGGCATTGGTGTTTTTAATGCAAGAATATATCTTGCCAAAAAAACACCAGCACCATCAGGACCATAAATCAATGCAGCAGTTGAAGACCAATATCAATCACAGTGTGCCACATGGCAATGGTGTTTTTAATGCAAGAATATATCTTGCCAAAAAAACACCAGCACCATCAGGACCAGAAATCAATGCAGCAGTTGAAGACCAAAATCAATCACGGTGTGCCATATGGCATTGGTGTTTTTAATGCAAGAATATATCTTGCCAAAAAAACACCAGCACCATCAGGACCAGAAGTCAATGCAGCAGTTGAAGACCAAAATCAATCACAGTGTGCCACATGGCATTGGTGTTTTTAATGCAAGAATATATCTTGCCAAAAAACAACAGCACCATCAGGACCAGAAATCAATGCAGCAGTTGAAGACCAAAATCAATCACAGTGTGCCTCATGGCATTGGTGTTTTTAATGCAAGAATATGTCTTGCCAAAAAAACACCAGCGCCATCAGGACCAGAAATCAATGCAGCAGATGAAGACCAAAATCAATCACAGTGTGCCATATGGCATTGGTGTTTTTAATGCAAGAATATATCTTGCCAAAAAACAACAGCACCATCAGGACCAGAAATCAATGCAGCAGTTGAAGACCAAAATCAATCACAGTGTGCCACATGGCATTGGTGTTTTTAATGCAAGAATGTGTCTTGCCAAAAAAACACCTGCGCCATCAGGACCAGAAATCAATGCAGCAGATGAAGACCAAAATCAATCACAGTTTGCCACATGGCATTGGTGTTTTTAATGCAAGAATATGTCTTGCCAAAAAAACACCAGCGCCATCAGGACCAGAAATCAATGCAGCAGATAAAGACCAAAATCAATCACAGTGTGCCACATGGCATTGGTGTTTTTAATGCAAGAATATATCTTGCCAAAAAAACACCAGCACCATCAGGACCAGAAATCAATGCAGCAGTTGAAGACCAACATCAATCACAGTGTGCCACATGGAATTGGTGTTTTTAATGCAAGAATATATCTTGCCAAAAGAACACCAGCACCATCAGGACCATAAATCAATGCAGCAGTTTAAGACCAACATCAATCACAGTGTGCCACATGGCATTGGTGTTTTTAATGCAAGAATATATCTTGCCAAAAGAACAACAGCACCATCAGGACAAAAAATCAATGCAGTATCACAGAGCATCTTTATACTTACTGAAAGCCCTTTTGGAAGCTGCAGAGGCGCTGTCCCTGCCATCCATCATTGCTGCGGCCACCTCATTCCAGAGCTGCCGGGTCACCACTGTGTCTTTGTACTGCTGGTCACGGCTGTCCCACAACGGGATACGCTCCTCAACCAGGCGGATCAGGTGCTTGTTGTCGATGTAGACTTCTTCGTCATCCCATTGTGGAACCTAGAAAAAAAGAAATATATTAGAATGTTTGTAATTTTGGAGAATGAAAAAGAGAAAAAGAAACAGAGAAGAAGCAAGATAAAAGATGAAAACAAAGACAGAAAAAAATAAAAGGCACATTATATACTCATATTGCGTCTCCTCGCCACGACTTAACTACGCTGCTCCCGCTCAGAATCCTCCCTCTCAGACTGCTCCAACTCAGAACGCTCCCGCTCAGAACGCTCCCGCTCAGAACGCTCCCGCACTCCATCTTCACTGCCCATGTCCGATGTCTGTAAAGAAATCAAAAATTAAAACACATTTCTAGTGGCAGCTATACTTACCCAAAGGCAGCAACATCCTCACCTCACGATCAGCTTGGGCCAGTTCTGCCGAGATGGCGAATACAGTGATCCACAAGAAGACATGCTGAAATGAAAACAAAAAATACATTAGTACATTACAAAATTGTACAGGACACACAGACATTATGTTGAAGAATACTCACATTTTGGCTCCTGAAGCTTGAATCCACACTTGGAAGGCTCTTCTGGGCTTTTGTCTGCTCTCTGCAAGGCTGTCTGTAGAATAATTGTCTGACCCTGAAGACACTTTCTTTTAGCTACACTCCTCCCAAACAATGTTGCTTGTTTAGCGCGATTTTTTTAAGTATGTAGGCGGAACAAAAAATGCAACATGTAGCGTTCGGCGCGTCTGGGCGCACACCTGTAAAATGCGCAGCGCACGCTAAATGCTGATGAGCACGTACATTCGCAAGACCCTGCGATCACCATGTTAAAGATAGGGGAAAAATTGCGCATGTGCCCGATAGCGCACGATGCGCTGCGCGATCAAACGTAGTGTGAAACCAGCCTTAGTGTGTGACATCAGACAAGCATAAAACACAATATAAATCTGGTTTCTCTGTAATCGCACCAACCGGAAGAATAAAGTCGCCTAATCACTTATACCACACAAAGGAAAGGCATAAAAAATAAATAAATCCAATTCTTCACATGCTCTTAATTATTTCTTTCTGCCTCCCAAAGATCGTAGTAAGGTTCGAAGCACATTTATCCTGTGACCTGCCTTTAGAACTTACACTGGGGTTTCCATGCATATCTCTGAAATACATGATTCAGACTGAACCACTGGTGGAAGATTCCCTATAATGATGCAGATGGAGGCACTGTGGACGCAGTCTGACCTGTGATCCGGTGGTGTCAGTCTTTTTAGGATTGCATAAAAGTGCGGTTGGCCACAGTTTTATGCACTTCTGAAAAGGACACCACTGAACACAGGCCAGATGGTGTCCAGAGTAACTCTTCTGCCTCATTATAGTGAATGGATCCCTCAGGGGTTTTATCTGTCAAGCCAATAAGAGATTTAAATGGAAAACAGCGTAGAGTGCTGGATAAATGTCATACATATTCCTGACATGGGTTTTAAGCCTGACAGACTGATCACAATACATGCCCTCACTTGTGTACACTGTATACCAAAATTAATTCTAATTTGGTGTCTGGTATAATCCAATTTACTGACATTGATCATGGTCACACAGCTCCCCCAACTCCTGTATGATATTCACTTTACAGCGGATTCATCCACTATGACAGTGGTTCCATTGGGATACGGTGGCAAAAATGAACTATAGACCTTAGAAAATGCAGGTTTCAGAGCATCTGGTGGATCTCTGAAAATAAAAAGTGAGGGCCGCATAATGAAATGGTGGTGGTCATGGTGGTAGTGGCAGGCAAAGCCAAAAATTCACATGTAAATGTTTGAAATGGCATTGTAAAGGGATGGGGAATTTGTATTCCACTATCTGGCTAACTATTTGTCATGAGGAAGGGACCTCCCAATAGTAGGAGTAAGAGCTCTCCCAAATGTATGATACAGGGTCACCTGAGGGTTCTTACCAAACTCAGATTTCACGGCACCTGCTGACATTCTGCTGATTATCAATGCGGATTGCATAAGGACTTGGCAGTTGACATGGTGGTGGTGGCCGGCAAAGTTTAAAATTCAAATGTGCATGTTTCAGCTGGTATTGTAAAAAGATAGGGAATATGTATTCCACTATCAGGCTAACTATTTGGCATGAGGGAGGTACCTCCCGAAAGTAGGAGTGAGAGTTCACCCAAATGCATGATACAGGGCCTCCTGAAGGTGCTAATTAAACTCAGGTTTCACAGCACCTGCTGGCACTCTGCAAATTGTCAGCAAGTGCCACATAATGACATGGTGGTGGACATGGTAATGGTGGCAAGCAATGCCCAAAATTCAAATGGGCATGTTTTAAACGGCATTTTAAAGGGATGGGGAATATGTACTCCATTATCTTGCTATTTGTCATGAGGGAAGGACCTCCCAAAAGTAGGAATAAGAGCTCTCCCAAATGTATGATACAGGGCTACCTGAGGGCCCTTACCAAACTCAGGTTTCACAGCACCTGCTAGCACTCTGCTAATAGTCAACGAGAGTCACATAATGACATGGTGGTGTACATGGTGGAGGTGGCTGGCAAAGACCAAGATTCAAATTGGCATGTTTTAGCTGGTATTGTAGAGGGATAGGGAATATGTATTTCAGTATTTGGCTAACTATTTTCCATGAGGGAGGGACGTCCCAAAGGTAGGAGTGAGAGCTCTCCCAAATTTATGATATAGGGCCACCTGAGGGCCCTTACCAAACTCACGTTTCACGGCATCTGCTGGCGCTCTGCTAATTGTCAGTAAGGGCCGCATAATTACATGGCGGTTGATATGATGGTGGTGGCAGACAATGTCCAAAATTCAAATGGGTATGTTTGAAATAGCATTGTAAAGTGATGGGGAATATGTATTCAACTATCTTGCTAACTATTTGACATGAGGGAGAGTCCTCTCAAATGTAGGAGTGAGAGCCCTCACAAATGTTAAACTAAAAAATAAAGCCAAAACGCTCCATGTGAACATATGCTAAAGTGCAGATATACAGTATTTTTCAGATTATAAGATGCACTTTTTTCCCCCAAATTTGGGGGAAAAGTGGGAGTGCATCTTATAATGTGTATATACCTTACCAGTACCATTGCTGCAGGCCACAGGCTGGGATGAGGGGGTGAATGGCATTGCTAAGGGGGATTCGGAACTGCGGGGGTTTCAGGCAGTGCTGCTGTGGTGTCTCTGGTGAAAATGGCTGCCTAGGGGTGGCGCATGCACAGATGGAGATCTCGGCACCAAGATCTCGGGAGATTATATCTCAGCGCTGAAATCTCATCTCCTGAGATCTTGGTGCCGAGATCTCCATCTGCGCATGCGCCACCTCCCAGGGGCCATTTTCTCAGAGTCCACTGCACAGGAAACCATGGAACCTCGGTAGCAGAGCCCTGGCAGCACCAGAGACACTGCAGCAGCATGGGGCAGCACCGCCTGACACCCCCACAGTGCCAGACATCCCTGTAGCACCACCTGGCACCTGCAGCAGTACCGGAGACACCAGCAGCAGCACCATGCAGCATGATCGGACACCCCATAGCACTGCCGGGCACCCACAGCAGCACCGGACACCTTCAGCAGTGCCGGACACCTGCAGCAGCACCAGAGACTGCAGCAGCGCACCGCACATCGTATCAACCCTCAACCAAGCCTGTGGCCTGTATCATCACCCCACTCCTGCCTCCTCCAGCAGCAACCCTGTGACCCTGCTTCACCTCAGCCACCACCCCCGGTTAGCAATAAAATGCATGGATTATAAGAAGCACCATGATTTTTTTTTAATTCCTTTTCTTTCTCACTCAATATTTGGGATGCATCTTATAATCTGAAAAATATGGTATTTTTTTCATTTTTATTTTGCATTATGTACATGTAACAATTTGCGAATTTGCGATTTATCACAAGAATTTGTTGAAAACTGTAAGAAAAGTTATTGCCCTGGGGATAACATCACTATTGATGAAATGCTCACTGGTTTTTGTAGCAGATGTGCATTTTGTCAATTCATTCCATCAAATCCCAGCAAATATGGAATAATAATCTAATAATAATAATCTCTTTATATAGGGCCAACATATTACGCAGCGCTTTACAGTATTAGCACATGTCATCATCGCTGTCCCAGATGGGGATTACAATCTAAATTCCCTATCAGTATGTCTTTGGAATTAAAATTTATGCCATTGTTGATGCCAGGAAGACCTACACATGCAATCTTGAAATTTATGCAGGAAAACAACAATCTCTATGGTGTTGTGAAAAGAATGGCTTATCCCTTATTTGGATCGGGTCGCTAACAGCTGACAATTGGTTTTTAAATTGTGATCTGATTGATTTTCTAAAAATGCAGAATCTTTCATATGTATGTACTGTAAGAAAAAAATAAAAGAAAAATTGCTGCTATAGTTTGTAAATGTGAAAGGAAGAAAACTGTATAGCAGTATGTTTGCATTCATTAATGGAAAAGTTTTGGTTTCCTATGTACTGCGCGAAAAGAAAAATGTAATTCTTGTCTCAACTTTTCATGATGATGATGTCATCGATTCTGGGTCTGAAGCACAAAAAAAGGAAATAATTACATTTTATAATGCAACCAAAGGGGGTGTTGATACAGCTGATCAGATGTGCTCAACTTTCAGCGTCAGCATAAACTCCAGGTGCTGGCCAGTGGTCATATTTTTCACTATGTTGAATTTGGGTGGTATAAATTCACAAGTTATTTACCTTGATAACCATCTTGAACCACTTCCGCAGAAGAACCCATCTGAAAAAATTGGACCATGAACTAATGCTTGAAGAGCTACGCAGGAGAAGCATGAAAACTAACGGCATGCCCTCAAACCTTCAATTTCGGCTCAAAAGATTCTGCCCAGAAGATGATAGTGAAAATCTACCACCTGCACCACCTCCCAAAAGAAGGAGATGCACCACCTACAGCATGGATTTTGGACACAGAAGGCTTTCTAATTATGAATGTCACAAATGTGATAATGCAATCTGCCTGACACATGCAAAAATGATGTGCAATTGCTCTTTGTTCTGCAAAAGTGTTTTTCTCTGATGAACCTTTAACATCTAATTATGAATGAATAAGTGTCTAATACCATTGTAGGTACCTTAAAATTAAGCTTTTCCCCCTATATTTACTGTTAATAATAGTTATGTTTTGAAAATTGGGGACTATTTGCCGGAGTTGTGAAATGTGTGTACTTTTAGAGTTATTACTTTATGGTAAGTAAATGTTTGTTTTTTTGCACCTGATTATGTGCACTCTCTCCTATCACATTCCTATGAAGGTCCCTGATCACTTTTAGAGCACTGAAATTGAGAAAATTAGATATTATAGGCATTTTTGTAGCCTGCGCCTGACAGATGCATTTGACCTGAACTCGTTAGTGAAGTCATTGTTCCTGATGGAGGGTTAATATAAAATACTTTGTCATCACATTTGCGTACTTTTTTTCTTGGCTTGACAAAGGCTGAAATGTTGATTATTTTACTTGTACACAGACATCGATAAAAATAATTTTTTGGGAAGAAAGATACTCGGTGTTAGGGTTGGCGGATTGCACTAAATAAACTCTAAAATAAAGTGCAATCGCAACCCTTGGGTCCACCGTGCAGAGGTGTAACCTGCTGCTAGTGTGAACAATGATGGAACCAAGCAGCAAGCATTTTCCTTAGACATGCTGATCAGTGTGATCAGAATACTGAGTACCAACCTCTGTTACTACACGGAGAGGTACTGCACTAATATGCTAAGTACTTTACCCTTTTAACGTCACAGGGAAGTTAGCACATGAGTTGAGCTCACTCTGCAACTAAAGTGTACTAACTGCACACATGAATGAAGCAGATGCTGAACCAAAAGAAATAACTGTTATGACGCTAGATACAATACCCTGTTGCCTTCTTAGGGAGGTATAGCAAAAGGGTTGAGCTTGCTCTGTAACTGAACTGTGCTAACTGCACACAAGAACGAAACAGATGCTAAGCCAAGCGGCTGGTACCCCTTAGACCTGATACTGCGGAACCTGTGCCTAACCGGCACCCTGTTCATGTAGCAAACTAGAGACTCTGTTGTTGAGCCATGGGAGCGAAACCACATGAGTGTGCAACCTGCCTGTCAGGGAGTACTCTCTCAGAGCATAAGTAGAAACATGTAAACTTGCAGACAGAGTGGTTGAGTATCAACACATACACACCAAACATAAATGACACTAGCATGCCTGCATATGTCAATGAGAGACTTTTATACACTAGGCTCCACCCTAAACACTCACGTCCAGTCACTCGAGGAGTCACCCACAGGCCAATCCGGAGCTGTCACATCAACAGAGCAGCTAACGTCCGACCACCAATGAGAAGACGCCACATCACGGACAAGCTAAGTAAGGTGATTTCTTGACTTTCTTGCAAGGCTGCACCTGTATATCACTGGTTCCATAGACTTGACTGGAGAGTAACCAAATGTATACCACGAGCCTGAGAAAGACACTGGGACTGACATCTATGCTGAGCAGCAATCACAGCAGCCGGACTTGAATGGGAGATCGCAGGACCAGATAATGACGCCTAACACGCGGTTCCTTGGATTTTTGGAGTGCGTACAATTTTTACAAGCTAGTGGAGGAGCTTACCAAGCCTGCATGGGACATGGAATGATGAGTGGGATACACCTTAAATTATTGTAATTTTGATGCCACTTAAAAAATGCATCAAATGTATTAATCATTAAGTTGCATGCACCTCTTTATTATTTCGATGCAGGATACTTTAACATATGCCACTCTTCATGAATCATTCCTATAGTCTGCAATTTGTTCTACAAAATAGATATAAAGAAAGAAGTCTCAGAGTTATAGTACAGTGCAAAATATTGTGATACATTATGTTGAGAATATGAGCTTTTCATTTTTTATCTGTGAGTGTGCATGTTGGATCCCAAATGTTACGGCCCACATATTGAAACTCAAAAGGGCACTCCAATAAATAGGTGACCAACTGATGACTACAATTAATGAAGATTTAATTTAGAATGTCTTACAGTTCATATAAAATTCCATGGAGTAGGCTGCTTCTGCAGTCAGGAGCAGGTCACATCAATGTCACTCCCTCAATATTGGACTGCACACAGGCATATATCATATAGTATCAGGGGGCTGGCTGCTAGTAGTAGTGGGAAGGCCATATCCCCTGATGTGTGATGCAATTTCCCATAAGGAAGGGGGAGCAGTGAAGAGCAGCTGCATAGTCATACAGAATTTAAGGTATTTTAAGAGTGTGACAAAACACTATTTATGTTATCTTAATAGTTTTTGAAGGCATGGCTATTGCAATATATTTTTTTTATCTCCCTGGCGCACCCCTTTAAGGATAAGTTTCAATTTTATTATTAAACTGTAGCCTTGTTGGATTTGACTTTTTTGTGTGAGTAATTGTAAATTTTTAAGCATTGTTTTTTGGTCTATGTGTTTCAAATTTATTAAAATCAAATGTTTTGTGATTGCTCAAATGACAAAATCTGTATGTGAAAGGAAGGTACTCTTTTTATTGATGCATTAATGATGGAGTTAAGCATTTAGATATGGAATCTGCTTTGATCCTTACCATTGCAATGTGTTATACTGTACAATGCTGAATTCACTGGACGCTAACAAATTTTATACTGTGGCTTTCAGAAAGCTTCGGTGTGGTAAGTGGGATCTTAGAGCAGAAGTTTATATTTAAGCAAATTAATGGGTTAATGGGAAACAAAACTTTTAATAATAATGCAATAATGTATAAAATTATATTTTTTTATTTTATGAATAAATACATAAACTTAAATTGACATTATTTGTAGAGCTCTAAAAGTTTTAATAACATATGCTGAGAATGACTGGACCTTCAAAGCTTCAATTGATGCTGAAGTCTGAATTTCAAAAGATAATAATCATAAAAAATAATATTTATGTTTGAGTACAAATATTGCCTTTTAGATATTATAGATAGTGTATTATCAGTAACACTATGAAAAACTAAAATATAATTCAATATGCTATGAACATTTATAACATTTTAATTTAACTTCAACCGGGGACACCGTGTATCCAGAGTACAGTGAATCTGAAAGTCTAAATTCCAAAGAGAAACCATTGAAACAAGAAAATCTGGGGATTTAAATTGATAGTACATGAAGACCTGATTAAATCTCCCATCAGAGTTCATGACCCACTGTGAAATTTAGACACACTCTTTTCTCCTTTAAAGTAATTGATTCAAGACCTATGGACTCTTCATACGATATACATAATTAATTTTAAACCTCTTCATTTGTTGCAATTCCTTCTCTTTAATATTGCTCTGTATCATTATCCTTGAAGAACCATTCAAGTGTCCCTGTACAGTTTGGATAAATTTTGTACTTTCAGTTAAAATTTTTAAAACTTGTCAGAAGCTGAATATACATACAGCGACCCAGCAATGTAAAGAAATTTTTAACAGCGTTTTCTTTTTGGTTTAAACACTGTAATGCTATGCAACATATATATATATATATATATAGTATTTGTGATTAGTGCTGGTAAGTTATTGCTCCATTATGAGTTTACAGTCAAGCTACTTGACTGAGTATTGCATGGATCCCCGCTTGATCATGTGCAACACAAGAGGAGTTAGAGAAATGATGCACCCTCTGTCAACCTATTGCTCCTCCCTCAGCACAATCATCAGCTGTCCTTATAATTTCAGCCATGTATATATAGATATATATACCATCTAATGTGATGTACCTAATTATATGTTCCAAATGTCGATCTGGGTATTTACATGTAGGTGAAACAAGGCAAAATCTTAGAACAAGGATACATTTTTAACTCCACACAATAACAGAAAAAAGAATGGATCTACCTGTGTCCAAACATTTTTGTATTGCTGCTCACAGCAGCATGGACATGAAATTTCTACTATTAAAAGTAAACTTCAAGTCTCTTAGAAACAGAAGAGTCTGGGAGTACAAACTTATGACAACCTTTGCCACACTCAGTGCAGAAATGAATGTGTCACACGGATTTATGTCTTTCTATATTAATTAAGGAATTTGCTCCTCAGACCTTGTGGGGGCATCACAACCTCGGTCCACTCTAAATCACAGGATAATAAAGCTTTAACACTCCTTATCTGTGAACTAGTTCAATATTAATGACCACCTCTCCTAAAATGATAGTTCTGCTTGACCAAACTTGTCTTATTTATTGCATTATTCATGTGTCCTGTTGTGTATAAATATTTGAGTCTACAGATTGTGTTTAATTCTATGCCCAGTGAAGATACCTGAGTAGTAGAGTTGAGCAACTTTTGGTTTTTTAGGGTCGAGTTTCGTTTCGTGAAACCCGACTTTTCCAAAAGTCGGGTCGAGCAAGATCGGCCGATTATAGGGAAAAGTCGGGGTCGTCCCGAAACACAAAACCCAATGTAAGTCAATGGGGAATAAAAGTCGGCAGTGAGAGGAGGACAGGAAACACACCTACAGTGCCCATTTGAATGCCAAAAGCATCAATTCTTCTTACTTAAGCTTGTCAACCTTATTTAACTTCATAATACAAGTTACGCACTGAAAAAGGGGGGTTATTTGGCTAAAGTTGTGGGGGGGTAGGGCTGGCTCCAGGTTTTCATGTGCCCTGGGCGAAGGAGCGCCCCTTTAACACATACCACAACTCATCATGCTCCGATACGGCAGAGAAATAGCAGTATAGTACAATGAAAAATACTTCACTTTTTACATCTCATGACGAGGCCCATCTATTTCTCCATACAGAATCATTGGTCCCATATAATGTTTGAAATAGTATATGATGAGCTCCACATAATGCTACAGTATATGTTGGTCCCCATGGATGAAGCTCCACTGTCTTATGGGCCCAAATAATGCTCCAAACATAATGGGCCCCATTTCTAATGCTCTAGTGTATAATGGGCCCTGTAAATGCTACTCCAGTGTCTGATGTCCACCTTTGGAATGTTCCAGTGTATGGTGGGCCCCATCTATCATTCTCCAGAGTATAGTGCTCCCCAAAAATTGCTGTCCCAACATTGAAAACAATCAAATAAGTCTCCTCGCTAGGGAATCCTTGTACTAGTCTGGACTCCTCGTCGTCCCCATATTCCATCTCACTGCACAGTATTTCAACCTTGCAAGTGCTGTGATCCTGAGCAAGCAGGGGGGGCCCACTCGTTGGCGACGGCACTGGCACAGGGCCCCTGATAGTACGGTGGTGTGTCTGATGGCGGGTGGGCCGAGCCTGCACTTTCATCTGCAGCTTCCTCTTTGTCACCGTGTAAGATGAAACTGTATATGAGAAGGGTAACCTGAGTTTCATCAGGGTCAGATTCAGGCCGTGTAGCGTGCGAGGTGAATGTAGTGGTCTGGGTCAATGTACCAGCAGATTCATCGAGCAGTGGCTGGGCATTAGTGCACTTGTGTCGCCCCCAGGAGTACGGTCGCCACAGTGGCATTACCTTCCTCCTAGGGAGTGTGATGTCATGCTTGGGAGCAACGAAGGATCTCTCTAGCAGGTTAACTGATTGGGCGGCGTTATTCCCACGAGTCATGACCCTCCAAACAGCGTTCATGAAGGCAAAGTGTTTGTTTTACGTGGGCAGTATGGTTGCAAAGCTGAACCTTAAAGGAAAGTCCAGAAGGGCACCACCAGGAGTGGAGCCTACGGTTAAATTCGACTCCACCTGGGAAATCTCAACCATGCCAGCTACAGAAAAGATGCACACATTGCAAGCTTAATTCAGTTAACGAACGAGACTCCGTCATGCCCCGCGGTCCGAGTCCGGCTTACTAGAGGGACATGTGAGGCTCTGGCACATGAGATTGGCCAATAGCTGGTGTGTCATGCCCTTACATGTCCGTGGCTGCATGTGCTCTACACTGAAAAGGCCAGCGTTTGTCGCTTACAGGTGCAGATAACCCGCTGAACAACGTTAGTGATGGGGATCACTGATTACAATTATTACCCACGAACGATGATTTCCCAGTAAGTGCAGGTCAACCGCAGTTCCGGAATTAGGCCTAACCGTCATTCCTGAAAAAATGAAAAACTTACGTGTGCAAACCACAGGTGCTGTAGCTTGCTAACAGCTCGCCAGCCGTTCTCACGCCCAGTATGGATTACACGTGATTGCACAAAGGTGAGAAAGGGTACCATATCCCCGGATAACATGTATGGATAGCGTACACATTCAAAATATCTGTCAATACATCAGGAGGCAGGCTCAGACGGTGTTAGGCCCAGTATGGCTTGCACGTGATTGCACAAAGGTGAGAAAGGGTACCGTATCCCCGGATAACATGTATGGATAGCGTACACATTCAAAATATATGTCTATACATCAGGAGGCAGGCTCAGACGGTGTTAGGCCCAGTATGGATTGCACGTGACTGCACAAAGGTGAGAAAGGGTACCGTATCCCCGGATAACATGTATGGATAGCGTACACATTCAAAATATATGTCTATACATCAGGAGGCAGGCTCAGACGGTGTTAGGCCCAGTATGGATTGCACGTGATTGCACAAAGGTGAGAAAGGGTACCGTATCCCCGGATAACATGTATGGATAGCGTACACATTCAAAATATATGTCTATACATCAGGAGGCAGGCTCAGATGGTGTTAGGCCCAGTATGGATTGCACGTGATTGCACAAAGGTGAGAAAGGGTACCGTATCCCCGGATAACATGTATGGATAGCATACACTTTCAAAATATATGTCTATACATCAGGAGGCAGGCTCAGACGGTGTTAGGCACAGTATGGATTTGACGGCCCAGACTACACAGCGGAGGAGCAGGGAGAGGTAAAAATTGCAAATGCTGGGGCCCTGCCCAAGCAAGGGGGGCCCTCTCGTGGGCGTCGGTACTGGCACTGGGCCCCTCATAGTACGGCGGTGTGTCTGACGGCGGGTGTGCACCACCACCGTCAGAGACACTTGATTGCACTATGAGGGACCCTGTGCCAGTGCCCGCGCCCAAGAGTCGGCCTACCCACCTGTCCAGGGCAACGGCACTCGCACGGTGTTGTGCGCTAGGTGGTGACCACGGCCATGGGGGGGAGGCAGCACAGTTAGGGAGTTTTAGAAAGTGGCATATGTTGATGTTGGACATTCAGCTGATGCAAAAGGCGAAATAGGTCATGTCCCAGGAAGAGGTGGACCAAAGCAAGCCATTTTTCTGTCACCCTATGTGTCATCAGGGGAAGGTGGGACAAAATCCTTGGAAACCCATGCATGGTTCATTTTAATGAAGGTTAGATCATCCACATTTTGGGTTGACAGACGGGTCCTTTTTTCTGTCAGGATTGATCCAGCTGCACTGAAGACTCTTTCCGATAGCACACTTGCAGCTGGGCAAGCGAGCTCCTGTAAGGCATATTGTGCCAATTCAGGCCAGATGTCCAGTTTAGCGGCCCAATAGTCAAAGGGGAATGACCTGTGTGGGAGAACATCGATATGAGAGGAAAAGTAGTTTGTAACCATAGTTGACAACTGCTGTCTCCTGTCACTTTCCATCGATGCAGTATTACCAGTTGTGTGAGCGGTACTTGAAAAATCAGTCCACAACATTGTCATGAAACCCCTGTCTCCAACGCCACTTCTGCTGTGTGCACCATGAACACCTCTGCCAAGCTGCCCCCGGCCCGTACGGCTCGTGTGAGAACCATCACCGCTGCTGTGTGCTGGGAATGCCTCAAGCAACCGATTTACCAGAGTTGCTTGTTTATTAGCCAATGTTAGGTCAAGGTTCTCCTGTGGCATGATGTTTTGCAATTTGCCTTTATAGCGTGGATCCAGGATGCTGGCCAACCAGTAGTCGTCATCGTTCATCATTTTGGCAATGCGGGGGTCCTTTTCTAGGATCTGCAAGGCATAATCTGACATGTGGGCCAATGTTCCCGGTGTCAATGATGCACTGCGAGTGCTGGTTCGAGGAGCACTTTCTGGCAAATCCACATCCCTCCAGTCACGCACAAACCCTGTACCAGACCTTGCCACGCCAACATTTTCACTTGCCCCACGAGATGCATCCTCCTCCCCTAAGTAATCATCCCCATCATCATCCTCCTCCTCCTCTTCTTCCTCCACCTCGTCCAGGAGAGGTCCCTGAGCAGACAATGGCTGAATGTCATCAAGGATTTGAATGTCATCAAGGACTGAACCTGTCAAAGACTGAACTCCTGGTGTTTCCTCCCGCTACTAATGCACCTATACCCGACATTGCTATTTCTGTGTGTGGTTCCACTATTACTCCCCAGCAACATGCACGCTGTCTTGGGGTCATACTTGATTCCGAGCTTTCCTTTGCCCCCCACATTCGATCACTGGCTCGCTCTTGTCATCTGCACCTCAAAAACATTTCTAGAATTCGACCTTTTCTTACTTTTGACTCTGCAAAAACTCTTACTGTTTCTCTTATTCATTCTCGTCTCGACTATTGTAACTCTCTTCTAATCGGTCTCCCTCTTATCAAACTCTCCCCTCTCCAATCTGTCTTGAATGCTGCAGCCAGGATCATATTCCTCACCAATCGTTACACCGATGCCTCTACCTTGTGCCAGTCATTACACTGGCTACCCATCCACTCCAGAATTCAGTATAAACTTATTACCCTCACCCACAAAGCCCTCCATGGCTCAGCACCACCCTACATCTCCTCCCTTGTTTCAGTATACCACCCTACCCGCGCCCTCCGTTCTGCTGATGACCTGAGGTTAGTATCCTCAATAGTCAGAACCTCCCACTCCCGTCTCCAAGACTTTACACGTGCCGCGCCAATTCTTTGGAATGCACTTCCCAGGTCAATACGATTAGTCCCCAATCCCCACAATTTTAAGCGTGACCTGAAAACGCATTTATTCAGACTGGCCTATCGCCTCAACACATTAACCTAACCTATCCCTGTGTGGCAGAGCCAAAAGTTTTACCATAACCAGGTTCCCAGCATCATGTTCCCACATGCTTTATGCATCCATTAGCCCTCTGTGTCTGTACTGTTACACACTTAACATTATGGCTGGTCCATACAATCAGAGCAACTGTTACCACCCACCTTTTGTGTCTACCTCTTTCCTCATAGACTGTAAGCTTGCGAGCAGGGCCCTCACTCCTCTTGTTATTTGTTATAATCTACTGTATGTGATTATTGTTATGCTGTAATGTCTATTGTCTGTACAAATCCCCTCTGAAATGTAAAGTGCTGCGGAATATGTCGGCGCTATAAAAATAAAATTTATTATATTATTATTATAAGGATTCCCTCCTCTTCCTCCTCATCAACATTGGCTGCAGACGCCTGCTCCTTAAGGTGCGTCAAAGTTTGCATGAGCAGACGCATAAGTGGGATGCTCATGCTTAGGATGGCGTCGTCTGCGCTTACCAGTCGTGTGCATTCCTCAAAACACTGAAGGACTTTACAGAGGTCTTTCAGCTTCGACCACTGCACACCTGTCAACTCCATGTCTGCTCTCAAAGTGCCTGGCCATGTATCCTCCCACAAATGCATTATGGCCTGCCTCTGCTCGCACAGCCGCTCCACCATGTGCAGGGTGGAGTTCCACCTTGTTGCAATGTCGATAAAGAGGCGGTGGTTGGGAAGGTGGAGCAATCGCTGCAGCTTCTGCATATGAACGGAGTGTACAGGCGACCGGCGGATGTGCGCGCACAGTCTTCGCACCTTCTGGAGCAGGGCTGTTAACTCCGGATAATTTTTGAGGAAGCACTGCACCACCAGGTTCAAGGTGTGAGCCAAGCAAGGTATGTGGCTGAGTTTTGAAAGGGCTATGGCTGCCACAAAATTACAGCCGTTATCACTAACTACCTTCCCTGCCTCAAGATGTACACTGCCCAGCCATGACTCAGTTTGTCGCTTTAAGTACTCGGCCAGCACCTCGGCGGTGTGTCTGTCGCCCAAACACATCATCTGCAACACAGCCTGCTGACACTTTCCACTAGCTGCTCGATAGGGGGACACCTCGTGTGCAACAGTGGCAGCTGCAGATGGAGTGCTCGTACGACTGCGCTCTGTGGACGAGCTTTCGCTTCTGGAGGAGGAGGGTCGAACGCCTACAGTCAACTGTTTCGTATACCGTGGGCTAGGCAGCACTGTCCCACCACCGCTGTTCCCTGTGGACCCTGCATCCACCACATTAACCCAGTGCGCAGTGATGGACACGTAACGGCCCTGGCCATGCCGACTGGACCATGCATCAGTTGGGAGGTGCACCTTTCCACTCAGTGACTGCTTGAGTGCATGGACAATGCGGCCTTTTACATGATGGTGGAGGGCTGGGATGGCTTTGCGAGAGAAGAAGTGGCGACTGGGTAGGTCATAGCGTGGTACTGCATAGGCCATGAGTTCGCGGAAAGCTGCGCTTTCCACCAACCGATAGGGCATCATCTCAAACGAGATTAGTTTGGCAATGTGGGCGTTCAAACCCAGTGTACGCGGATGAGAGACTGAGTACTTTCTTGACCTACTCATAGTGTCTGGGAGGGTGAGCTGGACTTGAGAGCTGCATATGGTGGAAGTAGCGGTGGACAGGGCGGACTGAGAGAGGGTTGATGATGGTGATGGAGTTGGTGTTCTTTCTGATGGCCTAGATTCAGTATTTCGTTGATATAACAGTGGGATTCCCTGACTGCTGTGGCCTTGCAACGACACCTCAACATTTGCTGCTGTGTTAACCGGTGGGCTTACAGTGGGGGAAACAATGTGGCGTTGCTGACTACCTTCTTTGTGATCAGTTGCACATGTGGCACTTGAGGTTTGGTGTTGTGTCCACGCTTGCAAGTGCATGGTGGTTAAATGTCTAAGCATGCAACTGGTATTCAAATTTTTCAGATTTTTCTCTCGGCTAAAGGTCTTTGCGCACTTCTTACAGATAACCTTGGCCTGATCATGAGGATTTTGTTCAAAAAAGTGCCACACTGCACTCTTCCTACTTTGGCAGACATTTTGCGGCCTAGCACGCTGTGATCTTTTGACCCTCTGGACAAGCTGTCCAGCAACTCTTTTGATGTTTGGAACCTGTCTTTGGAGTGCTCCGGGCCTGCCAGATAACAGCTGTTGCTATGTCGATGTCTGCTGTGGATGCTCCTCATCTGAGCTACTGGAAGCAGCACCCTCTTCCCCCAATGGATGCCAATCTGGGTCAACAACTGGGTCATCCATCACCTCCTCTTCAATGTCATGTGCACCTTCCTCTGTGTCACCGTGTATGGTGGTATAGTGTGCGGGAAGGGGCACCTGAATCTCATCAGGGTCAGAATCTGGCTCTGTACACTGTGAGGACAATGTAGTGCTCTGAGTGAATGTACCAGCAGAATCATCTATCAGCGGCTGTGCATCAGTGCACTCCATGTCAGATTCATCTTGGCCTGGGTAATTCACCATTTCACTTGATAATCCAGGCATGGTATGTGAAAACAGCTCCATGGAGTAATCAGTAGTATGGCCTGCGTCATCCTTCAATCTTGGTTGGGGTGAAGGACACAAGGAAAGGTGTGGTTCATGAACATGAGCCTCCAATGACGACTCAGTGCTTTTACTTTTTACAACTTCAGAAGAGGAGGCGACAGAGCTGGAGGCTGAGTCAGCAATGTAAGACAAAACTTTTTCCTGATGCTCTGGCTTTAAAAGCGGTTTGCCAACTCCTAGAAAACTAAGCCTTCGAAGCCTTATGGAGCCAGACGATGACGCAGGCTCAACACGTCCTGCATTCGGTCCTATTTTGCTCTTGCCACAACCATCAGATCCACCACCAACACCATCATTACCAGCTGCCAACCCCCGCCCAATTCCACGGCCTCTTCCACCAGCCTTCCTCATTTTTTGCAGAAATGTAGACAAAATCCAACAAACTATATAGTAATGTAAAACAAGGTACAAGGTGTCTATAGGACAGGGGAGATTTTGAATTTCTGCACACACTTGTGGACACTTATGGATTGTGTGAGGCCCACTGAATATCACAGCGCTATGTCACAGGCTCGATGGCACAGGTGTGAAAAAAGTGACTACAGGAAAAGGGAGATTTTGAATTTCTGCACACACTAGTGGACACTGGACACTTTTGGATTGTGTGAGGCCCAATGAATATCAGAGCGCTATGTCAAAGGCTCGATGGCACAGGTGTGAAAAAAGTGACTACAGGATAAGGGAGATTTTGAATTTCTGCACACACTAGTGGACACTGGACACTTTTGGATTGTGTGAGGCCCACTGAATATCAGAGCGCTATGTCACAGGCTCGATGGCACAGGTGTGAAAAAAGTGACTACAGGATAAGGGAGATTTTGAATTTCTACACACACTAGTGGACACTGGACACTTTTGGATTGTGCGAGGCCCACTGAATATCAGAGCGCTATGTCACAGGCTCGATGGCACAGGTGTGAAAAAAGTGACTACAGGATCACAGAGATTTTGAATTTCTGCACACAATTGTGGACACTGGACACTTATGGACTGTGTGAGGCCCACTGAATATCAGAGCGCTATGTCATAGGCTCGATGGCACAGGTGTGAAAAAAGTGACTACAGGATCACAGAGATTTTGAATTTCTGCACACACTAGTGGACACTGGACACTTTTGGATTGTGTGAGGCCCACTGAATATCAGAGCGCTATGTCACAGGCAGAAATTGGCTAGTGTATCACAAACTACAAGGTGGATGTAGAATTGGGCAGAATAGGAATCTCCCTAGAGTGTAGGTCTGTAAGAACGGAACAAGTCTTCCACTTTTCCTTCCACAGTGACACACAGATAGCTTCACTGTGGCCGTGATAACAGCCGTTACACGGTACTGAGAGGAGCGTGCACGTACACGGCTGTCCGGTGTACGTAAAATTGTCAAGCTCCGTGTTTTTTAAGTATACGGACTGACACACTCTGTCTCTCTATAGTTTTGAATGTGATCAAACAGCAAATATATTTAACTGTTTGAAAGCTAGACAAAACTAGTAGGTGCAGGTCTGTAAGAACGGAACCTGTCCTCGACTTATTCTCACAGAGTGACACACAGATAGCTTCACTGTGGCCGTGATAACAGCCGTTACACGGTACTGAGAGGAGCGTGCATGTACACGGCTGTCCGGTGTACGTAAAATTGTCAAGCTCTGTGTTTTTTAAGTATACGGACTGACACACGCTGTCTCTCTATAGTTTTGAATGTGATCAAACAGCAAATTTATTTAACTGTTTGAAAGCTAGACAAAACTAGTAGGTGCAGGTCTGTAAGAACGGAACATGTCCTCGACTTATTCTCACAGAGTGACACACAGATAGCTTCACTGTGGCTGTGATAACAGCCGTTACACGGTACTGTGTGAGGAGCATACACCGCTGTATGGTGTGAAAAAATGCACGCTCAGTACCTCAGTAGGACAAAAAAAAAAATTGGGATTGCTTTTAAAAAAGCAGTTTGCAGAGCAGTGGGTAAACAGCAATGCAGCTGTCAGGAAGCCTTAGAAGGCAGCCTAACAACCAACACCGCTGATCCACCACAATATAGCCTCCCCTTGCACTGCACACACAGTGACTGGTGTGTTGTACAGGCAAAATCGCTAGCAGCAGAAGCAGTTTTTTTTTCTTCTTCCCTGCCTAACGCTCTCCCTACAGAATCAGCAGCAGCAACCTCTCCCTATGCTAAGATCGGCAGAAGTAAGATGGCGGTCGGCGTGCACGCCCTTTTATAACCCCTGTGACGCCCACCAAAGCAAGCCAATCAATTGCATGCCCTTCTGAAAGATGGTGGTGACCCCTGCCTATGTCATCACATTGCCCACAGTGTCCGTGGATCCTGATTGGCTGAAAAAGAGCGCAAAACAAACTTTTGAAATGCGACTTTGGCGCGTAAGTCGCCGACCTCGTGGCCGACCTCATCCTAGGGTCGGGTTTCGTTTCATGAAACCCGACTTTGCCAAAAGTCGGCGACTTTTGAAATTTTTCGACCCGTTTCGCTCAACTCTACTGAGTAGTCTCAAATGCTTGCAATTTGTTACAATCTTTTCAGTTAGCCATTAAAAGGTATCAACCACTGAGGACTCAAAAATTAGAACTTTATTGTAAGGGAGACAAGGAAGATATCCAACCAATACCACCAATTGTCAGGACAATCACACAAATGGCTGATGTTTGATGGATGAGACCACAGTTACTATTGCTACTGGGCAGGTTATTGGATGCTGTAATTGTGATTGCATTGCATATACACATTCGATTCAATCCTTGACCAGCAAGTATCCAGGGAGAACCCAGCACATGGAGATATATGTATATATATATATATATATATATATATATATATATATTGTAGGGATTCAACTCGCTTAGGTGCAGCGGGAGACAAATATGCGACAGGTTCTTCCCAAAGTTCATGAGGTTTATTTGCACCATAAACCCACAAGGCAACACATTACCAAAATAGCCTCTAGCTTAGGCAAAAGAACACAAATGTCCGTGGTTGAAGACTCGGACCGAGAGTCTCAGCACATGCTGGGAGGTGTAGTCCTCCCCATATACAACTTTCTGTAGTGTCCCACCTGAGCTCATGGAAGTCTGTCCACACTCAGACAGACTCTCTCACCCTCTCTCACATGTGCCAAACACCTCAATTACATAGCCCTGTACCACACCCACAGGTGATCACATGGCTATGACATCACTAAAGGTTGTATTGCACATAGACACACACAGGCTTCCCTGACACAGTGCAACAGAAAGATCAGCAGTACCTCTGCTGATCAATACACCCTGGAGCCTGCATCCCACGGCCACCCACCTTGAGACCCATAATGGTCATTTAGGACCCTGCTCCTGTTACCACACTGAATGTGCCTGTACACCCGTCCTGGGACACCCACACAGCGCCCCCTAGCTGACATAGTGGTCACTACATCACAATATATATATATATATATATATATATATATATATAAAAGTAAAAAAATAGGCAGCACTCAAATTAAATGTGAAAAAAAGTGGATACTTTACTGATCCTCAAGTGGCAACGTTTCAACGGTGACCCGTCTTTATCAAGCTTGATAAAGACGGGTCACCGTTGAAACATTGCCACTTGAGGATCAGTAAAGTATGCACTTTTTTTCACATTTAATTTGAGTGCTGCCTATTTTTTTACTTTTGTTAATTTGGCTGTTTGGACACTGCTGAATAGGTTTTGCACCAACTATTTAATTTTGGTAGTGCTGCCCTTTTTTTGATTTTTATATATATATATATATATATATATATATATATATATATATATATATATATATATACAGTTGTGGCCTAAAATATTGACACCCCTGTAATTCTGTCAGATAATACGCAGTTTCTTCCTGAAGATGATTGCAAACACAAATTCTTGGTATTATTATCTTCATTTAATTTGTCTTAAATGACAAAAACACAAAAGAGAATGAAGCAAATAGCAAAACATTGATCATTTCACACAAAACTCCAAAAATGGGCCAGACAAAAGTATTGGCACCCTCACCCTAATACTTGATTGCACAACCTTTAGCCAAAATAACTGCGACCAACCGCTTCCGGTAACCATCAATGAGTTTCTTACAATGCTCTGCTGGAATTTTAGACCATTCTTCTTTGGCAAACTGCTCCAGGTCCCTGATATTTGATGGGTGCCTTCTCCAAACTGCCATTTTTAGATCTCTCCACAGGTGTTCTATGGGATTCAGGTCTGGACTCATTGCTGGCCACCTTAGAAGTCTCCAGTGCTTTCTCTCAAACCATTTTCTAGTGCTTTTTGAAGTGTGTTTTGGGTCATTGTCCTGCTGGAAGACCCACAACCTCTGAGGGAGACCCAGCTTTCTCACACTGGGCCCTACATTATGCTGCAAAATTTGTTGGTAGTCTTCAGACTTCATAATGCCATGCACACGGTCAAGCAGTCCAGTGCCAGAGGCAGCAAAGCAAACCCAAAACATCAGGGAACCTCCGCCATGTTTGACTGTAGGGACTGTGTTCTTTTCTTTGAATGCCTCTTTTTTTCTCCTGTAAACTCTATGTTGATGCCTTTGCCCAAAAAGCTCTACTTTTGTCTCATCTGACCAGAGAACATTCTTCCAAAACGTTTTAGGCTTTTTCAGGTAAGTTTTGGCAAACTCCAGCCTGGCTTTTTTATGTCTTGGGGTAAGAAGTGGGGTCTTCCTGGGTCTCCTACCATACAGTCCCTTTTCATTCAGACACCGACTGATAGTATGGGTTGACACTTTAGTACCCTCGGACTGCAGGGCAGCTTGAACTTGTTTGGATGTTAGTCGAGGTTCTTTATCCAACATCCGCACAATCTTGTGTTGAAATCTCTGGTCAATTTTTCTTTTCCGTCCACATCTAGGGAGGTTAGCCACAGTGCCATGGGCTTTAAACTTCTTGATGACACTGCGCACGGTAGACACAGGAACATTCAGGTCTTTGGAGATGGACTTGTAGCCTTGAGATTGCTCATGCTTCCTCACAATTTGGTTTCTCAAGTCCTCAGACAGTTCTTTGGTCTTCTTTCTTTTCTCCATGCTCAGTGTGGTACACACAAGGGCACAGGACAGAGGCTGAGTCAACTTTAATCCATGTCAACTGGCTGCAAGTGTGATTTACTTATTGCCAACACCTGTTAGGTGCCACAGGGAAGATACAGGTGCTGTTAATTACACAAATTAGAGAAGCATCACTTGATTTTTAGAACAGTGCCAATACTTTTGTCCACCCTCTTTTTATGTTTGGTGTGGAATTATATCCAATTTGGCTTTAGGACAATTCTTTTGTGTTTTTTCATTTAAGACAAATCAAATGAAGATAAATATACCAAAGAATTTGTGTTTGCAATCATTTTCAGGAAGAAACTGAGTATTATCTGACAGAATTGCAGGGGTGTCAATACTTTTGGCCACAACTGTATATCTAATATATAAAGCTCAAAGTGTGTGTATGTATGTATGTATGTTTGTGTGTATGTATGTGTGTGTGTATGTCCGGGATAGGCATCCGCACCGTCACAGCTACAGTCACAAAATTTGGCACAGTCACACGTCTGGACCCCGAGAGCGTCCTAGGCAATATTGTGAGGTGAAATTTTAACCCCGCGTGTTCCAATTCACCAAACAATTTTGTCCCTGTCTACATACTGGGGAAAAAGTGTGCGCGCGTCAAGCCCCACCCCTCATTATGATGTCATAATGCCCCTATCTACATACTGGGGAAACAGTGTGTGCACGTCAAGCCCCGCCCCTCATTATGATGTCACAATGGTTGCCATGGCGACGCTGATGTCATCATAGGTTGCAAGCCCCGCCGCTCATTATGATGTCATAATGGTTGACTATGGAATGGAGGATGTGTGATGGGTTTAAGGGCACTGGACTATGGGATGGCGGATATGTATGATGGGTATATGGGCACGGGACTATGGGATGGAGGATGTGTGATGGGTATATGGGCACTGGACTGTGGGATGGAGGATATGTATCACGGGTATATGGGCACGGGACTATGGGATGGCGGATATGTATGATGGGTATATGGGCACGGGACTATGGGATGGAGGATGTGTGATGGGTATAGGGGCACTGGACTGTGGGATGGAGGATATGTATGACGGGTATATGGGCACGGGACTATGGGATGGAGAATATGTATGACGGGTATATGGGCACGGGACTATGGGATGGAGGATATGTATGATGGGTATATGGGCACGGGACTATGGGATGGAGGATATGTATGATGGGTATATGGGCATGGGACTATGGGATGGAGGATATGTATGATGGGTATATGGGCATGGGACTATGAGATGAAGGATGTGTGATGGGTATATGGGCACTCGACTATGGGATGGCAAATATGCATGATGGGTATATGGGCATGGGACTATGGGATGGAGGATGTGTGATGGGTATATGGGCATGGGACTCTGGGATGGAGGATGTATGATGGGTATATGGGCATGGGACCATGAGATGAAGGATGTATGATGGGTATATGGGCATGGGACTATGGGATGGAGGATGTGTGATGGGTATATGGGCATGGGACTATGGGATGGAGGATATGTATGGCGGGTATATGGGCACGGGACTATGGGATGGAGGATATGTATGATGGGTATATGGGCATGGGACTATGAGATGAAGGATGTGTGATGGGTAGTGTTGAGCGATACCGTTCGATACCCAAAAATATCGTATCGGATGGTATCGCCCGATACGAAAAAAATATCGGGTATCGCCGATTCCGATACCGGAAGTCCCATTCAAGTCAATGGGACTTCCGGTATCGGAATTTAAAAAAGCCCTTTATTTCCTTGTTGGCTAATTCTACATAATTGAAAACAAATAAGAATCATGTAGAATGTATTGTGGGAGGTGGAGGAGACATTAAAAGCATAGTGGTTTATTCAAATCACATGGCATAGCATTAATTCCAATTTTTTTTTTCAATACGTTCGGAGTTAAAAAGATATTGACTATGTTAACCTTTTTTATATTTTGTCAGATATGTATGTTTCACAACTTCCATGCTCTTCACCTTCTTTTGTACTTCTCCCACACTTTCTCCTTCATGATCCGCAGCAGTAGCATTTTTTTCATCAACTTTTTCTTCACCTTATTCATCTTCTTCTTCTTCATCTTCTCCCCATTATTTTTTTTTTCCATTCTTCATATTCTTCTTATTCAGCTATTATTAATTTTAATATGCTATTTCTTCATCTTCTTCCTATTCTTCTTTGTCTTCATTTTCTTATGGTGACAGGCATTCCTGTAGTACTTATCTATAAAAGTTATAAGATTACACCTTACGTTCTGCCTGTCACAAAAGATTTACAACAGGATTTGTCCGCGTTCAGTTTGGCCTGCAGCAGCAGGCATTTTCCAGGGGCACCACGAGGAGGAACGGACTCACCCCCATTTACTGCTTAGTCTTCTTCTGCTTATAATTTTGATTTCTTCTATGCTGATTTTTAGTCTTATGCTTAATGTTCTTCTGCTTTCTGTTCTTCTGCTTTTGCTTCTTCTGCTTCTTGTTCTTCTGTCTTTTGTTCTGTATCTTGGTGGTTGTCTTCATGTTCTTTGTCCTCTTGGTCTTATTATTTAGGGTCATATTTCTGGTCTTCTTTGGTGTGGTCTTCAGGGTCGTCATCATCAGGGTCGTTGTCATGGAGATCAATAAGGATTACCAAAGACAATTTCAAAAAGCTTGATCTTGGAAATGTAGCAGAAGGTACAAGAAGGCTGAGAAACTGGCGAGAACCAGCAGACAGTGCTGGCACCCGGATGGGTAGCAGAAGGAACAAGAGCCAATGGCACTACCGAGGACCAACTGACGGTGCTGGACCATGGTTACTAAGCAGAAGGTACCTGTGCTAAAAAGCACTACCAAGGACCAGCTGACGGTGCTGGACCTCGGGTACCGAGATGGAGGCACCTAGGCCAAAGGCTGTGGCGAGAACCAGCAGACAGTGCTGGCACCCGGATGGGTAGCAGAAGGAGCAAGAGCCAATGGCACTACCGAGGACCAACTGACGGTGCTGGACCACGGTTACTAAGCAGAAGGTACCTGTGCTAAAAAGCACTACCAAGGACCAGCTGACGGTGCTGGACCTCGGATACCGAGATGGAGGCACTTAGGCCAAAGGCTATGGCGAGAACCAGCAGACAGTGCTGGCACCCGGATGGGTAGCAGAAGGAACAAGAGCCAATGGCACTACCGAGGACCAACTGACGGTGCTGGACCATGGTTACTAAGCAGAAGATACCTGTGCTAAAAAGCACTACCAAGGACCAGCTGACGGTGCTGGACCTCGGATACCGAGATGGAGGCACCTAGGCCAAAGGCTGTGGCGAGAACCAGCAGACAGTGCTGGCACCCGGATGGGTAGCAGAAGTAACAAGAGCCAATGGCACTACCGAGGACCAACTGACGGTGCTGGACCATGGTTACTAAGCAGAAGGTACCTGTGCTAAAAAGCACTACCAAGGACCAGCTGACGGTGCTGGACCTCGGATACCGAGATGGAGGCACCTAGGCCAAAGGCTGTGGCGAGAACCAGCAGACAGTGCTGGCACCCGGATGGGTAGCAGAAGGAACAAGAGCCAATGGCACTACCGAGGACCAATTGACGGTGCTGGACCATGGTTACTAAGCAGAAGGTACCTGTGCTAAAAAGCACTACCAAGGACCAGCTGACGGTGCTGGACCTCGGATACCGAGATGGAGGCACCTAGGCCAAAGGCTCTGGCGAGAACCAGCAGACAGTGCTGGAACCCGGGTGGGTAGCAGAAAGTACCCATTCAAAGCAAAGTAGCCAGGCCGCAAGCCGGCTGCAGTTACCGAAACCCACAGTCCTACAGGGGGTCCATGTCCCATTGGCACTACGGATCCAGCCTTCAGTGCCAGTTCCCGCAGCCCACATAGGAGTCACCTAAACTGCAGGCACCGTAGAGTCGGCTAACCCGGCCGCAAGATGACAGGACAACGGATTGGTGGCATAGTGACCTTGACAATACCCGGAAACAGCAGGCGTGCTGAAAACAGGCTGGGCAACAGGGAGTCCCCGTGCCAAAGACACTGCTGAGAACCAGCTGACGGTGCTGGAACCTAGATGGGTAGCAAAAGCTACAAGAGCCAATGGCACTACCGAGGACCAACTGACGGTGCTGGACCACGGTTACTAAGCAGAAGGTACCTGTGCTAAAAAGCACTACCAAGGACCAGCTGACGGTGCTGGACTTCGGATACCGAGATGAAGGCACCTAGGCCAAAGGCTCTGGCGAGAACCAGCAGGCAGTGCTGGAACCCGGGTGGATAGCAGAAGGTACCCATTCAAAGCAAAGTAGCCAGGCCGCAAGCCGGCCGCAGTTACCGAAACCCACAGTCCTACAGGGGGTCCATGTCCCATTGGCACTACGGATCCAGCCTTCAGTGCCAGTTCCCGTAGCCCACATAGGAGTCACCTAAACTGCAGGCACCGTAGAGTCGGCTAACCTGGCCGCAAGACGACAGGACAACAGATTGGTGGCATAGTGACCTTGACACTACCCGGAAACAGCAGGCGTGCTGGAACCAGGCTGGGCAACAGGGAGTCCCCGTGCCAAAGACACTGCCGAGAACCAGCTGATGGTGCTGGAACCCAGATGGGTAGCAAAAGCTACAAGAGCCAATGGCACTACCGAGGACCAACTGACGGTGCTGGACCACGGTTACTAAGCAGAAGGTACCTGTGCTAAAAAGCACTACCAAGGACCAGCTGACGGTGCTGGACTTTGGATACCGAGATGGAGGCACCTAGGCCAAAGGCTCTGGCGAGAACCACCAGGCAGTGCTGGAACCCGGGTGGGTAGCAGAAGGTACCCATTCAAAGCAAAGTAGCCAGGCCGCAAGCCGGCCGCAGTTACCGAAACCCACAGTCCTACAGGGGGTCCATGTCCCATTGGCACTACGGATCCAGCCTTCAGTGCCAGTTCCCGCAGCCCACATAGGAGTCACCTAAACTGCAGGCACCGTAGAGTCGGCTAACCTGGCCGCAAGACGACAGGACAACGGATTGGTGGCATAGTGACCTTGACACTACCCGGAAACAGCAGGCGTGCTGGAACCAGGCTGGGCAACAGGGAGTCCCCGTGCCAAAGACACTGCCGAGCACCAACTGGCGTTGTTGGAGCCCAGGGACAATCATGGTGTAGGCCGAGGCTTGCTTGGTGGTAGTTTTAGATTGTTTGTAGGCTACAACAGACTGTCAACGTGCTCCAATTAGGCATCTGTCTCCACTCTGTTTCCAGGATTTCACGTGACCACCAACACCGCCAGTTTATGCGTACAGTAGCCGTCTGCCCAATCCACACGTGTTCCTGGGTTACTGGGGTTCTGTAATGTCAGCAGATCCCCTGATGTGTGTCTGCCACTGTCTCCTGCTCTGTCCACTTTCCCACCGCTTGCAGTGGGAAGGTGGACAGCGCAGGAAACAGTGGCGGACACATATTGGGGGATCTGCTGACGTTACAGAACCCCAGTAACACAGGAACAAGTGTGGAATGCGTGGACGGCAACTGTGAGCAGGAACTGGCGGTGTTGGAGGTCAGGGGAAATACTAGAGACAGAGGCCAAATCAGAGAATGTTTAAATCTGAAGTAGCAACAATTTGGAGTCAGCAGCAGTTTGCCCTCCACACAGCAGGGGATCAGCTGATGTTACCGACCCCCACTTTCACATGAACGAGTGTGTTTTTCTGTGTGGACAGCACTTCCGAGCAACAACTGACGATGTTGGAGCCCAGGGATAGTCATTTTGTAGGCTGAGGCCTACTTGGAGGCAGTTTAAGATAAGACGTTGTTTGACTTTGGAGGGAGCAGGACACTTTGCCCTCCACACAGCAGGGGATCAGCTGACATTACTGACCCCCACTTTCACATGAACAAGTGTGTTTTTCTGTGTGGACAGCACTTCCGAGCACCAACTAGCGTTGTTGGAGCCCAGGGAGAATTATGGTGTAGGCCGAGGCCTACTTGGTGGCAGTTTTAGATTGTTTGTAGGCTACAACAGACTGTCAACGTGCTCCAATTAGGCATCTGTCTCCACTCTGTTTCCAGGATTTCACGTGACCACCAACACCGCCAGTTTATGCGTACAGCAGCCGTCTGCCCAATCCACACGTGTTCCTGGGTTACTGGGGTTCTGTAATGTCAGCAGATCCCCTGATGTGTGTCTGCCACTGTCTCCTGCTCTGTCCACATTCCCACCGCTTGCAGTGGGAAGGTGGACAGCGCAGGAGACAGTGGCGGACACATATTGGGGGATCTGCTGACGTTACAGAACCCCAGTAACACAGGAACAAGTGTGGAATGCGTGGACGGCAACTGTGAGCAGGAACTGGCGGTGTTGGAGGTCAGGGGAAATACTAGAGACAGAGGCCAAATCAGAGAATGTTTAAATCTGAAGTAGCAACAATTTGGAGTCAGCAGCAGTTTGCCCTCCACACAGCAGGGGATCAGCTGATGTTACCGACCCCCACTTTCACATGAACGAGTGTGTTTTTCTGTGTGGACAGCACTTCCGAGCAACAACTGACGATGTTGGAGCCCAGGGATAGTCATTTTGTAGGCTGAGGCCTACTTGGAGGCAGTTTAAGATAAGACGTTGTTTGACTTTGGAGGGAGCAGGACACTTTGCCCTCCACACAGCAGGGGATCAGCTGACATTACTGACCCCCACTTTCACATGAACAAGTGTGTTTTTCTGTGTGGACAGCACTTCCGAGCACCAACTAGCGTTGTTGGAGCCCAGGGAGAATTATGGTGTAGGCCGAGGCCTACTTGGTGGCAGTTTTAGATTGTTTGTAGGCTACAACAGACTGTCAACGTGCTCCAATTAGGCATCTGTCTCCACTCTGTTTCCAGGATTTCACATGACCACCAACACCGCCAGTTTATGCGTACAGCAGCCGTCTGCCCAATCCACACGTGTTCCTGGGTTACTGGGGTTCTGTAATGTCAGCAGATCCCCTGATGTGTGTCTGCCACTGTCTCCTGCTCTGTCCACTTTCCCACCGCTTGCAGTGGGAAGGTGGACAGCGCAGGAGACAGTGGCGGACACACATCAGGGGATCTGCTGACGTTACAGAACCCCAGTAACACAGGAACACGTGTGGAATGCGTGGATGGCAACTGTGAGCAGGAACTGGCGGTGTTGGAGGTCAGGGGAAATACTAGAGACAGAGTGGAGACAGAGGCCAAATCAGAGAATGTTTAAATCTGAAGTAGTTACAATTTGGAGTCAGCAGCAGTTTGCCCTCCACACAGCAGGGGATCAGCTGACGTTACCGACCCCCACTTTCACATGAACGAGTGTGTTTTTCTCTGTGGACAGCACTTCCGAGCAACAACTGACGATGTTGGAGCCCAGCGATAGTCATTTTGTAGGCTGAGGCCTACTTGGAGGCAGTTTAAGATAAGACGTTGTTTGACTTTGGAGGGAGCAGGACACTTTGCCCTCCACACAGCAGGGGATCAGCTGACGTTACTGACCCCCACTTTCACATGAACAAGTGTGTTTTTCTGTGTGGACAGCACTTCCGAGCACCAACTAGCATTGTTGGAGCCCAGGGAGAATTATGGTGTAGGCCGAGGCCTACTTGGTGGCAGTTTTAGATTGTTTGGAGGCTACAACAGACTGTCAACGTGCTCCAATTAGGCATCTGTCTCCACTCTGTTTCCAGGATTTCACGTGACCACCAACACCGCCAGTTTATGCGTACAGCAGCCGTCTGCCCAATCCACACGTGTTCCTGGGTTACTGGGGTTCTGTAATGTCAGCAGATCCCCTGATGTGTGTCTGCCACTGTCTCCTGCTCTGTCCACTTTCCCACCGCTTGCAGTGGGAAGGTGGACAGCGCAGGAGACAGTGGCGGACACACATCAGGGGATCTGCTGACGTTACAGAACCCCAGTAACACAGGAACACGAGTTGAATGCGTGGACGGCAACTGTGAGCAGGAACTGGCGGTGTTGGAGGTCTGGGGAAATACTAGAGACAGAGTGGAGACAGAGGCCAAATCAGAGAATGTTTAAATCTGAAGTAGCTACAATTTGGAGTCAGCAGCAGTTTGCCCTCCACACAGCAGGGGATCAGCTGACGTTACCGACCCCTACTTTCACATGAACGAGTGTGTTTTTCTGTGTGGACAGCATTTCCGAGCACCAACTAGCATTGCTGGAACCCAGGGACAATCAGGGTGCAGGCCGAGGCCTACTAGGAGCCAGGTGTAAAGCTGAGGTATTTTGAATTTGGAGGCAGCAGCAGTTTGCCCTCCACACAGCAGGGGATCAGCTGACGTTACCGAACCCCACTTTAACATGAACGAGTGTGTTTTTCTGTGTGGACAGCACTTCCGAGCACAAACTAGCATTGCTGGAACCCAGGGACAATCAGGGTGCAGGCCGAGGCCTACTAGGAGCCAGGTGTAAAGCTGAGGTATTTTGACTTTGGAGGGAGCAGGACACTTTGCCCTCCACACAGCAGGGGATAAGCCGACGTTACCGACCCCCACTTTCACATGAACAAGTGTTTTTTTCTGTGTGGACAGCACTTCCGAGCAACAACTGACGATGTTGGAGCCAAGGGATAGTCATTTTGTAGGCTGAGGCCTACTTGGAGGCAATTTAAGATCAGACGTTGTTTGAATTTGGAGGCAGCAGCAGTTTGCCGTACACACAGCAGGGGATCAGCTGACGTTACCGAACCCCACTTACACATGAGCGAGTGTTTTGTCTGTGCAGACAGCACTTCTGAGCCCAACTGGCGGTGTCGGAGCCCAGGGAAAATCAGGTAGTAGGCCGAGGCCTATTTGGTGGCAGTTTGCGATTGTTTCTAGACTACTACTAACTGTCAACGTACTCCAATTAGGCCTCTGTCTTCACTCTGTTTCGAGTATTTCCTCTGGCTTCCAACCACGCCAGTTGCTGCTCTGAAATGCTGTCTGCACAACCCACACTTGTTCCTGTGTTACTGGGGTTCTGTAACAGCAGCTTCTCCCTAGAGGTGAGTCAGGCAATGTCTCCTGCTCTGTCCACATTTCCACTACAAGTAGTGGGAATGTAGACAAAGCAGGAGACATTGCCGTGCTCACCTCTGGAGATGAGCAGATGTTACAGGACCTAGGTAACACAGGAACAAGTGTGGATTGTGCAGACGGCACTTGAGAGCAGAAACAGGCGGTGTTGTAGGCCGGAGGAAATACTCAAAACAGAGTGGAGACAGAGGGCAAATCAGAGAACATATTAAATCAGAGGTAGTCAGAAGTTGTAGGCAGCAGGAGAGTTTGCCGTACACACAGCAGGGGATCATCTGACGTTACCGAACCCCACTTACACATGAGCGAGTGTTTTGTCTGTGCGCACAGCACTTCTGAGCACCAACTGGCGGTGTCGGAGCCCAGAGAAAATCAGGTAGTAGGCCGAGGCCTACTTGGAGCCAGGTGTAAATCTGAGGTTGTTTGACTGTGGAGGGAGAAGGACACTTTGCCATACACACAGCAGGGGATCAGCTGACGTTACCGAACCCCACTTACACATGAGCGAGTGTTTTGTCTGTGCGGACAGCACTTCTGAGCAACAACAGGCGTTGCTGTTGCCCAGGAAATAAAGTTCAGGTCATAGAAACATGAACACAACAGGAGACCTGGATCCTGTTGCCAGCCAATTATTTATTCTGGAAGAGGACTAGCAAATTCAGGTGAGATCCAGGCCTTGTTCATTTTCACAAAAGTAAGCCGGTCAACATTATCGGCGGATAGTCGCGTGCGACGGTCTGTTACCACACCACCTGCAGCACTAAAGACACGTTCCGATAATACACTGGCAGCAGGGCAAGCCAGCACCTCCAATGCATACTGGCTAAGCTCTGGCAATGTATCCAGCTTAGATACCCAATACTTGAACGGGGAAGAGCCATCTGGGAGAACACTAACAGGGCACGACAAGTAGTCTGTCACCATCTGACGGAAACGTTGCCTCCTGCTGACTGGAGCCGTCTGTGATGGTGTAGCCATTTGTGGCGGTCCCACAAAACTTTTCCACATTTGGGCCATACTGGCCTTGCCTTGTCCTGCGGCACTGCCTCTGCTACCTTTTTGTGCAGAGCTTCCTCCACTGCCTCTACCCACATGGCTGCTTTGAAAAGCACTACCAGCAACACTTGCGGGGGGAATGGAGAACATGATGGCCTGCACAAGTGTTTCTTGGTACTCCCGCATTTTTTGCTCCCGGTTCAACTGTGGTATGAGGCTTTGTAAGTTGTCCCGGTAGCGAGGATCTAGGAGGGTGTACACCCAATAATCAGCCGTGTGGAGAATGTTGGCGATGCGGCGGTCATTTAACAAGCACTGCAGCATGAAATCAACCATGTGCTGCAGACTGCCAACTGGATCGGAAACGCTGTCCCCAGCTTGAGGCAGCATCTCTGCCTGCTCAGCATCACCCCACCCTCGCTGTACACACTAACTACTAGAGCCTTGTGTACCTCCCTCCTCTGGAGAGATGTGTTCCTCCTCCATTGACTCCTCGTCATCCTCCTCACTAAGTGTCCCCTGCCTGGGCCTTTGTGTGGAAGCACGTTGCGCAGATTTGCCAGAAGCAGATGGCATTTCTGACTGCTCATCCTCGACCTCTTCAAAAACCTCCTCACTTAGTGCTTGTAAGGTTCTTTGAAGCAGACAGATGAGGGGGACAGTCATGCTGATTAGTGCATCATCTGCACTGGCCATCCGCGTGGAGTCATCGAAGGCACGCAAAACTTGGCAGATGTCCCTCATAGTGGCCCACTCAGTGGTGGGGAAGTGTGTCCGGCGCACAGTGCGACATGTTTGCGCCTGATGCAGCTGGTACTCCATTACTGCTGCCTGCTGCTCACACAACCGCTCCAACATATGTAACGTTGAATTCCACCTGGTGGGGAGGTCACATATGATGCGATGTTCTGGCAGGCGGAATCGTCGTTGCAGAGATGCAATGCGCGATCTTGCCATGCTGGAACGCCGCAAGTGAACACACTCTAGGCGAAACTTGTGCAGCAGTGCATCAAGATCCGGATAGTCCCTCAGAAAGCTCTGCACGACCAAATTGAGCACGTGTGCCAGACATGGTATGTGAGTGAGGTTGCCTAGGCCCAGAGCTGCCACTAGATTTCGGCCATTGTCACTCACTGCCAAACCTGGCTGGAGATTCGCTGGCACAAACCACACATCGCTCTCCTGCTTGATGGCATTCCAGAGCTCCTGTGCTGTGTGGCTCCGATTCCCCAAAGAAATTAATTTAAGGACGGCCTGTTGACGTTTGGCCACACCTGTGCTCATATCTGGCCTAACAGGCTCACGCAGTGCTGATTCCGAGGAACTAGAGTAGGAGGAGGACTCAATATGTACAGACTGCATTCCTGCAATCCTTGGAGTTGGCAGAATACGTACAGAGCCACTCTCCAGATCTGTACCCGGCTCCACAACATTGACCCAATGGGCAGTGAGGGAAAGGTATCGTCCCTGTCCATGGCTACTGGTCCACGCATCGGTGGTCAGGTGGACCTTGCTACTGACGGCATTTAGTAGCGCATTTTTAATTTTTCCCTCCACATGCTTTTGCAGGGCAGGGACGGCTTGCCTGCTGAAATAAAAGCGGCTGGGCACATTGTATTGTGGAACTGCCAATGACATAAACTTCCGGAAGGTGTCAGTCTCCACCAGCCTGAATGACAGCATCTCAAGGGCCAGTAGTTTGGCAATGCCGGCATTCAGAGCCAGTGCTCGGGGATGGTTTGCCGAGTATAGCCGCTTTTTCTCCCATGCCTGTGCTACCGATTGCTGGTGAGTTGGCTGGGAGTGTGCTGATGACTGCGAACGTGGTTCAGTGGGTGGAATTTCACTGGGTCTCTGGACAACAGTGGCAGTGGTTCTTCCATGGCGTTCCAGTGAGGAAGCCGAACCAGCTGCGTGTGAGCTGGAGGAAGAGGCCACAACACGAGCTGAAGAGGTGGTAGGTGCTGCTGAAGGTTGGCCTACATCTTCAGTGTGTCTGTGTAACTCCACCTCGTGCTTGGTACGCACATGTTTCCACATATTTGTGGTATTGAGGTTGGTCACATTTTTCCCTCGTTTCACTTTCTGATGACACAGCTTGCATTTGACAAAGCAAATGTCATCTGCAACTGTGTCAAAAAAAGACCACGCACTGCAAGTCCTGGGAGCGCCCGTTTTGTGTTTTGGAAGAGGATTGCTCCTCACGGGTGCCAAAGTGGAGGCTACAGGCAACCAATTCTGCCCCCGCCCTCTCCCTCCTCTTTTGGCCGTTCGGGGAATCTCTTCCTCAGAGCTGCTCCCACCACCTTCCTGTGGCTGACGCCATGATGGGTCAAGGACCTCATCATCTCCACTCCCCTCTTCAAGCACCGGCTGGTTCTGGGTTGTCTCGCCAGCACCGTACGCACCAGAAATTGGCAACTGAGTCTCATCATCATCAGATGAGCACTGAGGTGTGCTGACAATAGGCACTGACCCACCCGCCTCTTCAGATTCAGAGGGACAAAGCAGTTGCGCATCACTGCTTACTCCCTCTTCTTCACGCTCTAGAATGCTGCTTGGCTGGCCACCTCTTTCCAAGCCAACAGATTCTGAGAACAGAAGTAAAGATTGAGATGGCTCCTGTCCAGGGCTCTCAGACTGCCTGGGCAATTTGGCAGGTGGTGAAGAGACAGATGGTTGCTCTTCAGTGCTCTGGCCTTGGGAGGATGCGGAAGTCATTGAAGTGGATGCGTTAGCTGCCATCCATCTGACGACGGCTTCAATTTGTTCGTCATGCAGCAGTGGGGTACGGCGAGGTCCTACAAAGCTGCGCATGAAGGACTGTTGCCTGGTAAAAGTGGGGGATGCCGGGTCACTGGAGGCCGCAGCAGACACCGAATCCCCAAGTCCTCTCCCTGCTGAATCCCCCCGTCCTCTCCCTGCTGAAACTCCACGGCCACGACCACGTGCCTTACTCCCTGCCTTCTTCATCTTGGTAGACTGATAAAGATAGGCAGAAAAGTAAAAAAGGGGTGGCTTAGTGTTCTTATTCCTGAACACCTGCTAACCAGTATAAGAAACACTAATTTGGCTAAGAGTGTGTGTACTACACCTTAATATGATCTAATGTGGCCTAGACAACTGTAAAGTGGAGTGTTTGGTGAACTTTATTTCCTTTTTTTTTTGGGGGGGGGAAGAAAAGGATGTGACCAAAGTTTGAAAGCTATAGTATCACAAACTTTTTGGAGCGATTACAATGCAAGAAGCTAACCTACAATGCAATTGATGAGGCTCCAAAAAATAGGGTGATACTAGTCTGGCTGGCCCTGAAGGGCACAAGCCAGCAAAAAGGCTCCGCTATCTAATCCTATATAGTGTTTGCAACCAACCAATGACAATTGATGCGGTTGGAAGCACACTAATATAGGAGCAAAAA
The DNA here is from genome assembly GCF_039654945.1 of Dendrobates tinctorius. Taxonomy (NCBI): domain Eukaryota; kingdom Metazoa; phylum Chordata; class Amphibia; order Anura; family Dendrobatidae; genus Dendrobates; species Dendrobates tinctorius. Next base: position 19,800,518 of record NW_027361693.1, read on the forward strand.
TCTGGCTAAATTAGCTGCAAAAAAAGGACTATGTATGAGGCAGTGACGCACGCTGAGCGGACTACAGCTAGCGGTGGCTGTAGAACACACTGCAACGTGAGCTGCACTCACACACATAGAGACCTATCAGACAGCCAAAAACAGTGCAGAGAAATGGGCTATAGCACTGAAAGGCTGCTGAAAGGCTCCGCTGTCCACTCCTTTAGTGTTTGCAACCAACGTATATGGATACGTATGGAAGCACACCATACAGGAGAAAAAAAAAGCAACAATAAAAGAAAAATGTGTATGAGGCAGAGACACACGCTGGGCGGCCTACAAGCAGACGTGCCTGCAGGACACACTACACAGCGTGGGTCTGCACTCACACAGCCCTTGCAGACAGCTGTGAACACTGCTGCTAGGCAAAAGAAAGCTACAGTGGTGGTTTATGTAGCCTGGATAAAGCACAATATTGTTTTTAGAATCGCTATTTCTAACTGTCCCTCACAGTCTTCAACAGCAGCCTGTCCCTAACTGAATTCACAGCAGAGTGACCAGAAATGGCGGCTGCAGCGGTTTTTATAGTGCATCATGACATAATTTCAGCAGCCAATAACAGCCATGCCAGTAGTTAACATGCCTACATGCCTAACAGGATGTGCCCACACTTCTGAGGATCCCCATTGGCTGAATCAAATCGAGCGGGCTCCTAGCATTATGGGAACTTCCGATTCCGGTATTCGATATGAAAAAAGTATCGGAACTAAGTATCGGAATTCCGATACAGCTAATATCGGCCGATACCCGATACTTGCGGTATCGGAATGCTCAACACTAGTGATGGGTATATGGGCACCGGACTATGGGATGGAGGATATGTATGATGGGTATATGGGCACGGGACTATGGGATGGAGGTTATGTATGATGGGTATATGGGCATGGGACTATGAGATGAAGGATGTGTGATGGGTATATGGGCAATCGACTATGGGATGGCGAATATGTATGATGGGTATATGGGCATGGGACTATGGGATGGAAGATGTATGATGGGTATATGGGCATGGGACAATGAGATGAAGGATGTGTGATGGGTATATGGGCATGGGACTATGGGATGGAGGATGTGTGATGGGTATATGGGCATGGGACTATGGGATGGAGGATGTGTGATGGGTATATGGGCACTCGACTATGGGATGGAGGATATATAGGATGGGTATATGGGCACAGGCCTATGGGATGGAGGATATGTGATGGGTATATGGGCACGGGACTATGGGATGGAGGATAATTATAATTTGCTATAACTAACCACAGTTTGTTACTATGCCCGGGCAGCGCCGGGCTCTTCAGCTAGTATATATATATATATATATAGCACAGACCAAAAGTTTGGACACACCTTCTCATTCAAACGGTTTTCTTCAACAGTATCACCAGCAAAGCACCCCCACACCATCACACCTCCTCCTCCATGCTTCACAGAGGGAAACAAGCATGTAGAGCTCATCCATTCAACTTTTCTGTGTCGCACAAAGACACTGTGGTTGTAACCAAAGATCTCAAATTTGGAATCATCAGACCAAAGCACAGATTTCCACTGGTCTAATGTCCATTCTTTGTGTTCTTTAGCCCAAACAAGTCTCTTCTGCTTGTTGCCTGTCCTTAGCAGTGGTTTCCTAGCAGCTATTTTACCTTGAAGGCCTGCTGCACAAAGTCTCCTCTTAAAAGTTGTTGTAGAGATGTGTCTGCTGCTAGAACTCTGTGTGGTATTGACCTGGTCTCTAATCTGAGCTGCTGTTAACCTTCGATTTCTGAGGCTGGTGACTCGGATGAACTTATCCTCCACAGCAAAGGTGACTCTTGGTCTTCCTTTCCTGGGGCGGTCCTCATGTGAACCAGTTTCTTTGTAGTGCTTGATGGTTTTTGCCACTGCACTTGGGGACACTTTCAAAGTTTTCCCAATTTTTTGGACTGACTGACATTAATTTCTTAAAGTAATGATGGCCACTCGTTTTTCTTTACTTAGCTGCTTTTTTCTTGTCATAATACATATTCTAACAGTCTATTCAGTGGGACTAATAGCTGTGTATCCACCAGATTTCTGCACAACACAATTGATGGTCACATTCCCATTTATAAGGCAAGAAATCCCACTTATTAAACCAGACAGGGCACACCTTTGAATTGAAAACCATTTCCGGTTTGATGCCATCAGAGTGAATCTACAATTTTCATAGCCATGAAAATAAAGAAAACTCTTTGAATGAGAAGGTGTGTTCAAACTTTTGATCTGTACTGTATATATATATATATATATATATATATATATATATATATATATATATATAGTGTATAAAGCTCTGGCAAAAATTAAGAGACCACTGCACAGTTTTATAAAAGTCCAATTCTTTACATGTCTGACAGCCATTGTATTCCAGTGTCAGTTGAATTCCAACCAGAGTACACCTCATTCTACTCAATGTGCTTCTGACTAGGTGATCACCTGAACCAAATCTTATTTAGTGAAGGAAAATATAAAAAAGCCTGCTGTGATGTTCACAATCCTATTGCAATAGGACAAGCTGGACAATAGGACAATATATATATATATATATATATTGTCACGATCAGGGGGTGTGACCATTGGCCGCACACGGTTATCACAGGCACAGGGGGCTTATCTTAGTTGCCCCACCACTGGCACCATGTGATAAAAACAGCAAGCTAGTGTTGCCCTAACAATTTACCGCAGGGGGGTTTATTTTAGTTATCCCACCACTGCCACAATATGTTACAAGCTGTCTGGATTTATGGATATCCCACTTTCCAGTTCCACTTTGGAACTTGCAGCTCTCCTCTCCGGCACCCCCTTACCCTCAGGTCAGTCAGGGAACTACACCTAGGATAATTAGTCACTGGATGGGCTACTTGTTGTGCACTGGCTATTAGGCCGCTGCAGAGAGGGAATAATAAATGCTTTGGCGGCAGCCACACAATCAGCTTATAAAACCTGCTCAGTCACTGCCAGCGCTACTCACCTAGCCAGAAAACACTTCGCTGCTACCAGCTTCAGATTCCTCTTATTAATATTTAAAACTAATAGAGGGGTTTGAAGCCAACCCAAATCAGTAACGTAATTAGCTTATAGGCACATGAATTTGTCACAGAGCAAGGAGGCAGAACTAACAAATTTTATAGTTTATTCCAAAAAGATGGGCAGTGTTTACAGATGATAAAAAGGCTTTACTATATGAGACAAAAACAGTATGTACAATGCAACTACAAATAAAAGGGATTTTAAAAAACAGATACACTTACATATTTCTTAGATTATTTCAGGCAGAACCAAGTGGGGAAGAGGCGCCAGACATCACCATTCATTTGAGATCTTATTGCCACGGCATCCCAGGCTAGAATGAGGGAGGGGTAGGGGAAAATACCTTATACTTTTGGCTTTGTGACATCACTAAAGGGGCTAGCTTGTGACAGTCCTCCCTTTTCTCAAAGTACAGCTTTGGGTTCTGAAAATTTATAACCATCATAACTGGGCTTGAAAACCTACCAGAATATCGGCAGAACCATCATTCATCTTATATTGAAATTAGCTTTGTAATGACATCAAATACTAGTTGTCTATTCTGCTCTGTTCAGGACAAATCCATTTCTCTCATTCTGTTGGTGCTAGAATTTAGCAAGAATTTAGCAAGAACCACTGTAGTGAAGTCCAATTGGCGCACATCCCAATGTGTCATTTTCATATTCCTATTATAATCTGGCTGTGTTGTATGAGATTCTCATTATTGTCTATGGGAGTAGCTTCACATGGTGGAAAAGAGACAAAGGAATTATTTCAGCTAATTAAGACATTACTGAGGAAGGAGGGGGGACAGTAAAGAGTGAGTGGATCACACACTGGAGTCTCATTTTACAGTCTGGCAAAGGGAGAATACAAAGCTGCAATGTGTGACAAGGGGGGGAAAGAACAGGGGGGGTCACTTATCTCTGGGCAGCTATGCATCCTGCTAGAAAGTGTAGAGAATTGAAGATTCTGGAATGTTCTGGAGAAATCAGGCATGATATTTTACATTATCACTATATATATATATACACACACACCGTATATACTTGTGTATAAGTGGACCTGTGTATAAGCCGACACACCTAATTTTGTCACAAAAAACGGGGAAAACTTACTGACTCACGTATAAGCCTAGGGTGCACAGTGAGTGGCCCCAGATAATGCTGCACAGTGAGTGGCCCCAGATAATGCTGCACAGTGTGTGGCCCCAGATAATGCTGCACAGTGAGTGGCCCCAGATAATGCTGCACAGTGAGTGGCCCCAGATTATGTTGCACAGTGAGTGGTCCCAGTTATGCTGCACAGTGAGTGGCCCCAGATAATGCTGCACAGTGAGTGGCTCCAGTTATGCTGCACAGTGAGTGGCCTCAGATAATGCTGCACAGTTAGTGGCCACAGATAATGCTACACAGTGTGTGGCCACAGATAATGCTGCACAGTGAGTGGCCCCAGATAATACTGCACAGTGTGTGGCCCCAGGTAATGTTGCACAGTGAGTGGCCCCAGATAATGCTGCACAGTGAGTGGCCCCAGATAATGCTGCACAGTGAGTGGCCCCAGATAATGCTGCACAGTGTGTGGCCCCAGATAATGCTGCACAGTGAGTGGCCCCATATAATGCTGCACAGTGAGTGGCCCCAGATAATGATGCACAGTGAGTGGTCCCAGTTATGCTGCACAGTGAGTGGCCCCAGATAATGCTGCACAGTGAGTGGCTCCAGTTATGCTGCACAGTGAGTGGCCTCAGATAATGCTGCACAGTTAGTGGCCACAGATAATGCTGCACAGTGTGTGGCCCAAGATAATGCTGCACAGTGTGTGGCCCCAGATAATGCTGCACAGTGTGTGGCCCCAGATAATGCTGCACAGTGTGTGGCCCCAGATAATGCTGCACAGTGAGTGGCCCCAGATAATGCTGCACAGTGAGTGGCCCCAAATAATGCTGCACAATGAATGGCCCCAGTTATGCTGCACAGTGAGTGGCCCCAGTTATCTGCACAGTGAGTGGCCCCAGATATGATTCACAGTGAGTGGCCCCAGCTTTGCTGCACAGTGAGTGGCCCCAGTTATCTGCACAGTGAGTGGCCCCAGATATGATTCACAGTGAGTGGCCCCAGCTTTGCTGCACAGTGAGTGGCCCCAGTTATCTGCACAGTGTGTGGCCCCATCATATTGCTGCTGCTGCTGCCGCTGCCTCCGTTACAAAAAAAACTGTATACTCACCTCCGTCGCTGCCCCCTGCTCATCAGCGTTGTGGGCTCTGCAGTGACTGTGCAGGCAGAGGGCATGATCGCACCCTCTGACCTGAATGTCACTGCAGAGGACGCAAGACAGAAGAGCGCAGGGACAGGTGATATGCCTCCCCCCGTTCATACTCACCCAGTCCTGGCACTTGTCTCTGCAGCTCCCCTGCTTGCTCCATGTTGTCGGCGCTGCTCTCTTCCTGCTTCAGCGGTCACGTGGTACTGCTCATTAAATATGCACATATTTAATGAGCGGGTGCCATTTGACTGCTGAAGCAAGAGAGAGCAGTGCTGACAACATGGAACAAGTAGGGGAGCTGCAGAGAAGGGTGAGTATGATCTGACACCCCCGCTCCCCCTCCCCCGCCGAAACCCCCAGTGTATGACTCATGTACAAACCAAGAGGGGGACTTTCAGCCCCAAAAAATGGGCTAAAAATCTTGGCTTATACACGAGTATATATGGTATGTATACTTTGGTAGGTCACTGCCAAGCTGCCAAGCTCTGCAGCTATCACCGAAAAACTAGCTGCCATCACCAGTCATTTATTACAGGGGTTTTGGATGACCATTACAGGTAATATTGAGCCCCACGAGGTGTGGTTTATAGAACAAGAGGAACAAAGGTTTTTCCTCCTGATCCTGAGTGTCAATCAACTGGAGCAACATACAGAGCAAGAATTTTACACACTTGCATACAAACATGTGTTCTTTCTTCTTAGAAAGAATCTTAGCTAAACCTGAACCCATCATTCAGTCCTGCTTCTCCAGCCCCTGAGATAGGCTGTTCCATAGATTAATAGTTCGCTTAATAAAGAAGCTTTTTCTATTATGGAAAATGGTCCTGTTTTTCTTCACACAATGGTAGTTTTCCCTTATCTTTTGATCACCTTCTAGCTTGAAACAGCTTTTGACCAGGTGTTTTATATATACCATTTATCAGTGAGGTAACTTGAAGTCTGTGTGTCCATATGCAAAGTCCCAATGGGCCCTTCAATAACCAAAGTCTTTAATAGCAATTGTCTTTTAATATGGAGGAAATAAACCTTTGAGGACCCCCTAAATCCCCCCTAGTCTTCAGCGCATGGGTGAGAGTGCAATACTTGCATCTATTATAGTTGCGCCCCTGCTATTTATTGTATGTATTTATACAAATTAATCAAGACCTTATTTAGAAATTATTTCTCGAGATTAAACAAAAATATTTATTTTAATGTTTCCACACACCTAAGATTCTCATACTCCTCACCAGTTTTGTGGCTTTTCTTTGTACTTTGTCTATCTGCAGGACATTGGCGTAACTTGAAGCACATAAGCACCAATGCAAAAGCTTCAACAGAGCACTGAATTCTTGCAAGTCTTTAATAGAATTGGTCTTTTCATATAGGCTAAAGGGACTTTTTGGGCCCTTTAAGCTCCATAGCTCAGGTGTGATTGCAACCCCTGCACTAATTGCACTGTAGTTACGCCCCTGCTGCGTGACATACTTTCTATAAATTACTGCCAAGAACTGAACTGTATATTGCAGATGAAGTTGCATTAATGATGTGTAAACTGGTAGTATCACATTCCTGTCCTGTGAGTCCATTTCTCTAGTAGTACAACACAATATTATGGTGGCTTTAGAAGCCGATGATTAACTTTGCATGCTTTTATTTAATCAGTGATCTGCAGATTCTTCTTTCCAAGTAATTATCCTAGTCCCCCCAGAACATATGGTGCCCGCAGATTACTGTAGTGCAGCTACATAACTTTACATTTATCTACAATTAACCTCATCTGCTAAGTAGATGCCCAAATACTCTGTCCAATTTAGCTTTTTTTAACCCAATAAAATGTATTGCTATTTATCCTGTGCTTTAAACCCACCGTAATGTAAGTTTGTGCTGCAGGGTTAAAGTTTCTGATCCTGCAGTCTAGCAGCAGCAGTTACAGTGCACAAGTTATTGTAAAACATGGAATAAGATGCTGCAAAGTAGGAATGCTTTCAAAAATATAACCAGTAATAGTTTATTTTTAGTGAATGTAGGTTTTCAGAAATCCTTCTGTCTCTTCATGTGATCTCACATAATGCAACGCCTCCTTGTCCTCTATTCCCGAAATCCTTTATAATAAACTACAAGCCACTCACTTTGCCTCGCCAGATGCTACTTAATTCATCCCCCCTGATTTTTTCTTCATTTCAGACCTAGTGTGACAAGGATATCACACTTTTCATCTCCTTCATACAACCACCTACTTAGATAACTTTGTCCCTTCCTCATGCAACCAATGTATTAATAGACTACCAGTTTCATTCTCACATTGCTTTATGACACTTGTGACAATACAGAAATGTACCACATGGTCAAGCGATACCTAGCATTTTCTGTGGCTATGAAATCTGCTCTGCAAACTCTCAGTGAGTGGAAAAATCATTTTGATTTCCATTACATATGATATGTGACTTTCTTCACTCATCAAAGTAAAACATCTCAGGAGTTTGTGTGCCAGGCAGCACAAGTTAAAAAACAAAGTTTACTTTCACTGGGGTTGAACTCAAGCTTTACTATTCCATAAGCTTAACCACTCAGCCATTGGCACAAATAGCAAAGAAAGGTTCCTTTATCTTCACTTATCAGATCATCCATTCAAGTATTGTATTGAGGGTATGTGAAAAACCTTCTGATTCTGATGTTTGAATATATCAGGTATCAAAATCAGGTATCGGACCCAGGGATCAGACTCAAGTATCAGAGTCAGGTATCAGATTCAAGTATCAGAGTATTTCTGATGTTTGACTTTGATATATGATCATGTCTTAAAATGGACACTGTACCAGCAGTTGGCATATAAACTTGAAGAAATGCTTCTGAACATATAGGACTAAAAGGGGTAAATCGGCTATTACAGGTTGATTGATTGTGAGCAGCCCATGAGTTGGGAGAGATGGCTGCTCAACATATCTCTACTCCTGGATGTAATTCACTTTGAAAATTGAGAGCTGTTTGTCTCACACATACTGTGTATATAGGGGTGTGCAGATCTTCAGGACTGAGTGCCTTTGCTTAAGAACTAAGAAGCTGGACTCTAAGGCTAGTTTCACACTTGTGTTGTGCAGCAATGCGGATGACAGCCTACTTCCTCCTTTCTTCCTCCAATAAGCCCAGCCCACTTCCGTACTTCTTCCTTCAGCTCCGCCTACGTCTGCATGTGTCCTGCGTACCTATTTTTAACATTGGGTATGCAGGGCATGCGGATGTATGCTGACGCATCCTTATGCGTTCTTTTGACACTTCACCGAATACAACATGATGCATTTTGCTGCAGTCGGTGGGCACGTCAAAATGATGCATGCGGATGCGTCAGCATACATCCGCATGCCCTGCGTACCAAATGTTAAAGATAGGTATGCAGGAAGCATGCAGACGTAGGCGGAGCTGAAGGAAGAGGTGAAGCAGTGGGCAGGGCTTAACAGAGGAAGAAAGAAGGAAGTAGGCTGCCATCTGCAGCACAATGCAAGTATGAGACTATTCTACGTCAGGCGGGCTAACTACCACTCCTGTATGGACTTGCTGCTGTATGTTTTATTTTATGCTGGGCAAGGGGTGTGTTCAAGTTTCCTGTGATGTGGTTTATGAAATAAACCAGCCAGACTTTAAAAAGAAATGGTTGCTGTAATGCCTAAGATAGTTGCCAATTGAGTAGCATTGCTAAAATATATATAAAGTATATATTTTTAATGTATATACAATTTTATTTATACAGTTATGTCCAGAAATATTTGGACAGTGACAAAAGTATTGGCATAATAGCTGTTTATCAATACATATTCAAGGTAGAGATATATTATTAGCATGGGCTTAAATGGGTATATTTGAGTGACCCACCTAGCACATTTGGCGCTTTGTTGCAGCCAATGAACACGTTAGGCTTGATTGCCAATCACAGTAATGCTGTCGCCATCTTTGGTGTGGCATTACTGTGATTGGCTGGTTTTACAGCGTCATAGGGGATAATTAAGTCCTGCCGGCGCCATCTTGAGCAAATTACATTGTGGAAACAGCCTAATGAGAGTGTAGTGATTTTGAAAGGAGCATATAGGGAGATTAAAAGCTATTTTAACCACTTAATGACCAAGCCATTTTGTAGGTTAATGACCAGGCCTTAATTTGGAAATCAGAGCACTGTCACTTTATGTGCTTATAACTCTGGAAGGCTTCATCAGATCCCACTGATTCTGACATTGTTTTTTCATGACATATTGCACTTCGTGTTAGTGGTAAAATTTCTTCGATATAACTTTAGTTTATTTATGAAAAAAATGGAATTATGGTGAAAATTTTTAAAACTTCGCAATTTTCAAACTTTTAATTTTTATGCCTACTTTACATCAGCACAATTTTGGAGCCAATTTTTTTTTGTTAGGAAGTTATAAGGGTTAAAATTTGACCAGCGATTTCTCATTTTTACAACAAAATTTACAAAACCATTTTTTTTAGGGACCACCTCACATTTGAAGTGACTTTGAGGGGTCAATATGACAGAAAATACAGAAAAGTGACACCATTCTAAAAACTGCACCTCTCAATGTGCTGAAAACCACATTCAAGAAGTTTATTAACCCTTTAGGTACTTCACAAGAATTGAAGCAATGTGGAAGGAAAAAATTAACATTTGACTATTTTTCCCTCAAATTTTTGTTTGGACACAATTTTTTTATTTTGTCAGGGGTTTCAGGAGAAAATGAATGACAATTGTGCCATTTCTCCTGAGTACACCGATACCCCATGTGTGGAGGAAGACCAATCTTTAGGCACACGGCAGTGGTCAGAAGGGAAGGAGCATCATTTGAGATTTTGAATGTCAAATTGGCTGGAATCGAGAGTGGACGCCATGTCGCATTTGGAGATGCCCTGATGTACCTAAACAGTGGAAACCCCCCATACGTGACCCCATTTTGGAAGCTAGATGCCCCAAGGAACTTATCTAGTTGTGTGGCGAGCACTTTCAGCCCCCAAGGGCTTTAAAGAAATTTATAACATAGAGCCATAAAATTAGAAAAATCATATTTTTTCCAAAAAACGATCTTTTCATCCCCAATTTTTATTTTCCCAAGGGTAACAGGACCACAAAAGTTAATGTGTAATTTGCCCTGAGTATACTGATACCCCAAATGTGGGGGTAAACCACTCTTTGGGCACATGACAGAGCTCGGAAGGGAGTACGCAGATACCCCATATGTGGGGGTAAACCACTGTGTGGGTGAATGGCAGAGCTCCGAAGGGAAGGAGTGCCGTTTGACTTTTTCAATGCAAAATTGGCTGGAATTGAGATCGGACGCCATGTCACGTTTGGAGAGACCCTGATGTGCCTAAAGAGTGGAAACCCCCCACAAGTGACACCATTTTGGATACTAGACCCCCCAAGGAGCTAATATAAATGTGTGGTGAGCACTTTGAGCCCCAAGTGCTTCACAGAGGTTTATAAATTAGAGACGTGAAAATAAAATAATCATATTTTTTTGCAGAAAAGTGATATTTTTGCCCACAAATTTTTATTTTCACAAGGGTAACAGGAGAAATAGGACCCCAAAAGTTGTTGTGCAATTTGTCCTGAGTGCACTGATACCCCATATGTCCGGTGGAACCACTGTTTGGGCACATGGCAGAGCTCAGAAGGGAATGAGCGCCATTTTGGAATGAAGACTTTGATGGAATGGTCTGTGGGTGTCATGCTGCATTTGCAGAGCTCCTGATGCGCCTAAACAGTGGAAACCCCCCACAAGTGACCCCATTTTGGAAACTAGACCCCTCAAGGAGCTTATCTAGATGTGTAGTGAGCACTTTGAACCCCCAAGTGCTTCACAGAAGTTTATAATGTAGAGCCGTCAAAATAAACAAAATCATATTTTTTTCCACAAAAATGATCTTTTTGCCCCCAAATATTTATTTTCACAAGAATAACAGGAGAAATTAGAGCCCAAAAGATGTTGTGCAATTTGTCCTGAGTATGCTGATACCCCATATGTGGGGGAACCACTGTGATCGCCTTACTGCAATCCTTGGGAGGCAGAATGCACAAATCCACAAAAGGTGAAGAATTGGTTTTATTTTTTACGCTGTTCCTCGTGCGGTATTAGTGATATGGTGACTTCATTCTTTGGGTTGGTGCTATTACAGAGATACCAGATTTATATCCTTTTTTTCGTGTTTAGCTTCTGTCATACACTAAAAGACGCTTTTTTTTGGAAGAATTTTTTGTAAGAAATTTTTACATTGCCGTGTTTTGAGAGCTATAATTTTTTCCGTATTCCGGCCGACAGAGTCATGTGTGGGCTTGTTTTCTTCGGGACGAGCTTTTTGTTGGTACCATTTTCAGGCACAAAACGTTTTTTGATCACTTTCTATTCTGATTTATGTGGAGGCAGAATGAACAAAAACTAAAAGATTCCGGAATTGTTTTTTTTTTTTCTCCGTTCTGCGTGTGGTAAAATTAGTATGGCAGCTTTATTCTTCGGGTCACTACGATTACAGCGATACCTCATTTATATCTTTTTTTCTGTTTTGGTGTTTTTTACACAATAAAAACTTTTATAGAAAAAATAATTATTTTTGCATCACTTTATTCTGCGAGCTATAACTTTTTTATTTTTCCGCTGATGGAGCTGCATGGCTGCTCGTTTTTTGAGGAACAAGATGACGTTTTCAGCAGTACCATGGTTGTTTATATCCGTATTTTTGATTGCGTCTTATTGCACTTTTTCCAAGCAGTATGATGATACCACTTGGAAAAAGTATCGTGTGCTACTTTTTTGTGTTTTTTATGGCATTCACTAAAGGGGTTAACTAGGGTGATGCTTTTATAGATGGGATTTTTACCAAACTTGTATTTTTTTGTTTATTTTATTTTTTTACATAAAAATGTATATTTTTAGGGTATTTTTTATTATTTTTATTATTTTTTTTACATATTTTTTTAAAAAAAGTTTTGTTTTTTTACCATGTCCCTTCATGGGACTTTCACCTTCACTTTAACTTTAGGTATAATGCATTACAATTCTCCAGCAGTGTAATGCATTATACCTATGCTGAAAGCTGCTGACACCATACTGTGAGCCTTAGCTGGATGACCTGGAGGTTGTCATGACACCTCTGGATCATCATGGCACTGGTAGGGCCCCGCGATTACATCGCAGGGATGTTTACCTGAGGCAGAGGGAGCCCCCTACCCTCTGCCTCCCCCCTGAACACTGTAATCACGCTCGATCACGGCACTCAGGGGGTTAACAGCCAGGGGTGGTGGGGGCGCCACTCCTAGCTGTCAGTGCAGGAAGCTCAGCCACTGCAGCGCTAAGCTCCTGCACTGAGATCGGGCAGGAGACGCTGAATTTTCAGCCTCTCCTGCTCGATCGCTGCAGTGTTTGGTCGGTCAGATTGACTAATTACAGTGCTTGGGGTGCAGGGACTGTTTAGCGAACATAGATTCGCTAAACAGGCAGCGTACAGCTAATGCATAAGCAGACAAAAATAGACAGGTGCAGGCAAACCTTACCTCCCGTGGGTGATGGTGACAGCCATTACCCATGGGAGGTAAGGTTTGCCTGCACCTTTCTATTTTTGTCTGCTTATGCATTAGCTGTATGCTGCCTGTTTAGCGAAACTATGTTCATCATGGGGTTTGAGATACTAGCATCTGTATAGCACTATTTAGATACTTATGGTATGTACAGCCTTCCTATAGATCCATTGTGGGTTATGGTGCCATTTTTGTGGCTTCCCACTTTTTAAGAGTCTTGTCTTTTTTAATCTTTCTATGTGTAATATTTAAATAAAATTTACATGTCTTTTTGCAAATTTGGTTTCTGTGTACAAGTTTTTTCCGGACGTTGTCACTATTTACCAGTAGTTTTCCAGAGTCTGCTGTTGCCATATGTAATAAAGCTGATAGCTAAAAAAATTACCCATACATTTCTAGATCAAGGGAATTTTTTAAGGGGTGCTTCTGAAAAATAAAGCCAGGAAATTTTTTTTTCAGAACTCGTTTAATATGGGAAAGGGTGACGTTAAAGAATGGGAACGTGGATGTGGCGGTTCCCGCCAAGTCCATGTGACAGATAAGAAGGTGATTTTATTTTGTTCCAGCTTCCTATTAAAATTCAGTCTGCGCGCCACACCACTGTCGAACAAAGAAAAGTGCAAGGATGTTGTGGGTTGGATGACAGACAACGACTCCAGTGTGTTATCAAGCAGCACCACCAAGTGTTCTAAATGGTCCAGTCAAAGTAGCCAAGAGGCTGAGTCTCACAATACTCAACCTCCTCCTCTTTCCTCCAGCAATCAAGATTCCCAGGAGACATATGACCCCAATGCTGGCCACTCCGAGGAACTGTTTACGTTTCCTTGTCATTTTCTGGCCTTTCACTGTGCACCATTAAAGAGGGTCATAAAGAGATGACGTGCAGTGATGCAGAAACATTTGAACACCCACGGCCTAAAGAAAGCCACGTTGTAAAAGGTCAATTCATTCCTAAAGAGGTGAAGAATAATCATGATGCACAGTTGCCATCAGGTCAGCCTAAAACTGCAAGTCAGAAGGAAAATCAGATGAATTGGAAGACGACGTGGTTGATGATAAGGCCACTCATCCAACCTAACATGGTGGACTCATCTATATGTGGGCTAAAAATTGTGGCATTTCAGGCCTACATTGAACTGTTTTTTGTGTGTGCTACCCTAGTTAGTAACACTATTTTACTGTAAAAAAATACAGGCGACATATTTCACAGAGTGGTATCTCTGTCAAACGACTCAGCTATCTGTGGGCTAAAAATTGTGACATTTCAGGCCTACATTGAACTGTTTTTGCTGTTTCCTACCATAGTTAGTAACACTATTCTGCTGTAAAAAAATAAGAATGCAGGCCACATATTTTGCAGTGTGGTATCTCTGTCTCATGCCTCATCTATCTGTGGGCTACAAATTGTGACATTTGAGGCCTCCATTTAACTATTTTTGCTGTGTGTTGCCCTAGTTCTTGACACTATTTTGCTGTAAAAAATAAAAATACAGGCCACATATTTTACAGTGTGGTATCTCCGTCACATGCCTCATCTATCTGTGGGATAAAAATTGTGGCATTTCAGGGCCTACAATGAACTGTTTTTGCTGTGTGCTACCCTAGTTAGTGACACTATTTTGCTTTAAAAAATACAGGCCACATATTTTACAGTGTGATAGCTCCATCAGATTTGTGATCTATATGAGGGCTACAAATTGTGGTATTTGAGGACTCCATTAAACTGTTTTTGCTGTGTGTTACTCTAGTTCTTGACAATATTTTGCTGTAAAAAAAAATAAAAATACAAGCAACATATTTTACAGTGTGGCATTTCAGTCACAAGCTTCATCTATCACAGATAGATGGACTAAAAATTTTGGCATTTCAGGCCTCCATTCAACTGTTTTTACTGTGTGTTACCATAGTTCTTGACACTATTTTCCTATAAAAATAAAAATGCAGGCCACACATTTTACAATCTGTTATCTCCATCACACACCTCATTTATCTGTGGGCTGCAATTTGAGACATTTGAGGCCTCCATTCAGCTGTTTTTGCTGTGTGTTACCCTAGTTCTTGACATTATTTTGCTGTAAAAAAATAAAAATACAGGCCACATATTTTACTGTTTGGTATCACCGTCACACTTCTCATCTCTCTGTGGGCTAAAAATTGTGGCATTTCCGGCCTATATTGAACTGTTTTTGCCGTGTGCTACCCTAGTTAGTAACACTATTTTGCTGTAAAAAAATATAGGCCACTTATTTTACAGTGTATTATCTCCGTTACACGCCTCATCTATCTGTGGGCGACAAATTTTGGCATTTGAGGCCTCCATTCAAATGATTTCGCTCTGAGTTATTCCAATTAATAACACCATTTTGCTGTAAAAATGCAGGCCACATATTTTACAGTGTAGTATCTTGGTCACATGCTTCATCTATGTGTGGGCTGCTAATTGTGGCATTTGAGGTCTCCATTCACCTGTTTTTGCTGTGTGTTACTCCAATTATAAACAATATTTTGCTGTAAAAAAAAGTACAGGCCATATATTTTACAGTGTGGTACCCCCGTCACACACCTCATCTATCTGTGGGCTACAAGTTATGACATTTGAGGCTTCCATTCAAATATTTTTGTTGTGTGTTACCCTAGTTCTTGACACTATTTTCCTGTTAAAAAATTAAAAATACAGGCCACATATTTTACAGTGTAGTATCTCCGTCACATGCCTTATCTATCTGTGGGCTACAAATTGTAGCATTTAACTCCCCCGGAAGAAGGCAAGGCACCGAAAAGCGCATTAGGGTGTGTGGCACCATTGTGTCTCAGGTAATGTTTTCAGGCTATGAACATTTTACTATTTCACACATACCTTTTGATGGTACTCTCATGTCTTTGAAATGGTATACAGCCTTCATAGACTTTGATGTCATACCCTTTGTCTTTGGTGTGACCAATTGTTCTGGTCTCTTACATGGGTTTTTGATATTGGCACATATGCACTTGCACTTTTGTGTGTAATGATTTATAGCGTATAAGCCTGATTCCTATCCTGGGTCCCTGTGTGGTTCCACCTTTTGGCTTACCACTGTCACATCTCTGCATATTCTTAAACTGTATGTTTTTATTATTGTTTCTTTCAATAAAGTTTCATACATTTTTATCTACTGAATTCTTTTGGTGCATCTTTTTCTTTTGATTTTCACATATTTTACAGTGTAGTATCTCCGTCACATGCCTCATCTATCTGTGGGATACAAATTGTGGCATTTTGGGCCTCCATTCAACTTTTTTTTTTCTGTGTTACCCTAGTTCTTGACACTATTTTCCTGTAAAAAACAGGCTACATATTTTACAGTGTAGTATATCCTTCACATGCCTCATCTATCTGTGGGCTACAAATTGAGGCATTTGAGGCCAACATTCAACTCTTTGTCTTGTGTCTTAGCCTAGTTATTGACACCAGCTTGATGAAAAAAAAATTGTTACCTACTAGCCAGATATTTTAAACTGTAATTTCCTGCACACATATCACATCTAAGTTTGCTCCAAATTCAGCCATTTGTAGTGAAAGTGGAAAATTTTGTAGTCCATTTAAAACGGGCAAGGCGTGTGACAAGGGACGGGGAAGTGGACGTGATGGTGATGGTGCATGTTGAGGCCGAGGCCATGGGCAAGCTGAAATTGTGCCACAATAAACAGCCATATCTTCGTGCCCGACCTTCCTGTCCGAATTATTAGGGGATCGTAGAACACCAATATTGAACCCAGAGCAGTGTCAAAAGGTTGTTGGTTGGATAGCAGATAATGCTTCCAGTCACTTTGCAACCACCACTACCACTCTGTCTTCCACACGATCCAGTCTGCGTAGCCGTGAGTCTGGACCACATATTCCTCACCCTGATCCTCCTTCTACCCACCATGCTGAGTGCCCGGAGACAACTGATCCTACACTTGGTTACTCCTTACAGCTGATCACTTTTCCATTTATAGATTTGGGCCTCTCACTAGGTCCATTTGAGGCGGAGCAAGATGAGATTGCATGTAGTGATGCCCAAATATTTGAGCAGCCATGGTCACATGAAGGTGATGGTGGGAATGTGTCACAAGAGGTGGGCGATGATGAGACAGAATTGCCAGAAAGTCAGGAGGAGGACCAGAGTGTGGAAGTGCAAGATGAGGTGGTTGATGATATAGTAACTGACCCAACCTGGCAGGAGGTCAGCAGCTCTCAGGGAGAAGGAGGCGTAGCACCCCTATAGGCAGGAAAAGCAGTGTGGTGGCCGCAGATAGAAAGTGGGGAACCGTTTCTCATAACATGAACATGACGGAAGTTGGCAGTACAACTGTTGGGTCTTCCCGAGTCTTGTTGTATTTTAAAGACTCTGCCAATAACCCCAAACAGGCCATTTGCACCATTTGCCATGCCCGCATCAGCAGGGGTAACAAAACTACAAGCCTGACCACGACCAGCATGATCAGGCACATGGCAGAAAAGCACCTGACTTTGTGGGACAAAACCCAGGCTCCAGGAACAGTGTCTGCGGGTGACACCACTGCTTCTTCCACTGTTGTGCGTGCAAGCCAATCCCCTGTCCACGGTGCATGCGAAGATGCCTCTTGCCCTGCACCTGTCTTTGCCCACACTCAACTAGCACCATCATCAAACGCGTCCATGTCTTTGTTCCAGTGCAGCCTTCAGTTGTCCATACCCCAATCATTGAAACACAAGCGGAAATACACAGCCAATGCCCCAGGCCACAGTACTTAATTCACACACTTCTCGCCTGCTTGCGCTCAAAATGTGGCATTTTAGGCTCATGGATAGTGAAGCTTTCCACAACCTGATGGTAGCAGCCTTCCCCAGGTACCTGGTCTCCAGCTGTGACTATTTCTCCCAGTGTGCCATTCTGGCATTACACAAGCACGTGTCCCACAACATTAGCTGTGCCCTCAATAATGCAGTTACTGTGAAAGTCCACCTATCCATGGACATGTGGAAAAGTGCTTGTGGGCAAGGATGGTACATCTCACTAACGGCACACTGGTTTAACATAGTGGAAGCCAGGACCCAGTCAGACATTGGGATGGAAGACGTTCTCCCGACACCGAGGATTGTGGGCCCTTCGTCACTCAGGGTAGCCCCCACAGTCTCCAGCTCCTGCACTTCCTCCTTCCTCCTCCCTCTTCTTTTAAGCCACCATCTCCGAAATGACCACATCAGTCACAAGCTGGAAGCACTGCAGCACTGCCTCAGCCAAGCAGCAACAGGCTGTGCTGAAGCTAATATGCTTAGGTGACAAAGCGCACAATGCTGAAGAGTTATGGACAGCTCTGAAAGATCAGACAGATAGATGACTGACACTACTGAACTTACAGCCAGGCATGGTCATGTTTGACAATGGCTGGAACCTGGTGGCGACTCTGAGGAGAGGTGAGCTCACACACAAGCCATGCCTGGGCCATGTGCTTAACCTCGTTGATCAACAGTTTCTCAAAAGCTACCCGGAGCTGCCGGATCTGCTTGTGAAAGTATGCCGCCTGTGTGCCCATTTTAGAAATTCAGCTATAGCTTCCATCGCCCTTGCCATGCTTCAGTAACGTTTGCAGCTTCCATCTCACCGATTGGTGTGCAAAGTCCTCACGCATTGGAACTTTACACTGCATATGTTGCAAAGGATTTGTGAGCAGAAGAGGGCAGTTGTTGACTATCAGCATCAACAAAGCTGTTGGTATTCATTTCAGACTCCACACATAAGAGCTCAGGAGTGGACATGGATGTTAGACATATGTACCATCCTACAAAACTTTGAGGAGTCCACCAAGATGGTGAGCGGCGATGACACCATAATTAACGTCACTATCCCACTTCTCTGTATTCTGAAAAGCTCTCTTTTCACAATGAAAGAGGATGCACAATGTGATGGAACAAGGATCCTTACAGGGTGATTACACACAGCCCAACCTCATGTCATCCCAATGAGGATTGGTTGAAATTGAGGAAGAGGAGGAGGAGAAGGAAGAGCAGAAGGTATATTCATATACTATAGACGGTACTTCAAGAACTACTGTCATACTGTCTGTTCATCGTGGATGGCCTGAGGACAGGGAGGATGAAGAGGAGGAGGAGGAGAGCATGGTCAGTCGTCCTCTTGGTGAGGACACGGAAGTCTTGCCTGTTAGCAGTCTGGCAGGCATGGCAGACTTTATGCTGCCCTGCCTTTCCCGTGACCCTTGTATTCTCAAAATTTTGAGTGACAGTCATTACTGGTTGGTGACATTTCTAGACCCATGCTGCAAGGAGAATTTTCAATCTCTTCTTCCAGAGTCAGACAGGTGTACTAAAATGGTGCAGTACCAGAAGGCTATTGTTGCGGAATTATTAAAAAATAATCCCATCTGAAAACGCTGGCGGCAAAGGTCACATTTCATTGGACAACCAAGGAGTACAGGCGAGAGAGGCACAACTTCAATTCAGCAGAGGCAGGGGAACACTGGCAAAGTTAGTGCTACTGGTGGAATTATAACTGATAAGTGCATCTGACTATCAACTGAAAATGCTGACAGGCTGACTCTTATAAAAATGAGCAAGGGCTGGATTGGGCAAGACTTCGCTACACCACCGAATGATAACAGCAAAACAAAACCTAAAATCCAGTGTCATTTTTTGGGAGGTATATTCCCCTTCACCTATTCACAACCACACATAGGTATACACTTCCTGATTTTGCCTATTTGCTGTTATCCTCCTCCTTCTCCTCATCCGCATCAGCCACCACCACTAGATCACCATGGTGACCGTAGTCAGTGATGCAACAGCCACGTTATTTTGTTCAAGGGTGTTTTTGATGCCAGTACAAAAAAAGTCTACACAGTATGCTGAGGTGTACCTTGGGTGAAATGTTTGGCAGCCCATACACTTAGTGTATGGGCATTACAAGTGTAGGAGTCCTGCTCCTTTAAATTGGGAAAACATTTTTAGAAGGCCATCCTCTGCGTCTCTTCCGACACCACCACTAGATCACCAGGGTGAATGTGTTCCGTGATGCAACAGCCAAATTATTTTTTGAAGGGTATTTATGATGCCGTACAAAAAATGTTTACACAGTAACATAGTAACATAGTTAGCAAGGACGAAAAAAGATATTTGTCCATCCACCTCAGCCTATATTCCGTCAGAATAAATCCCCAGATCTATGTCCTTTTGAAGAACCTAATAACTGTAAGATACAATATTATTACACTCCTAGAAGACATCCAGGCCTCTTTTGAACCCCTCAACTGAGCTTGCCATCACCACCTCCTCAGGCCAGGACTTCCAGATTCTCACTGACATAACAGTAAAGAATCCTCTTCTATATTGGTGGAAAAACCTTCTCTCCTCCAGATGCAGAGAATGTCCCCCTGTGACCATCACATTCCTTGGTACAAACAGATCCTTGGAGAGATATTTGTATTGTCCCCTAATATACTTATACATGGTTTTTAGATCACCACTCAGTCATCTTTTTTCTAGACTAAATAATCCTAATTTTGCTAATTTCTCTCTGTATTGTTGTTTCCCCATCCCCTTTATTAATTTTGTTGTCCTACTTTGTGCTCGCTCTAGTTCCATTATATCCTTCCTGAGCACCGGTGCTCAAAACTGTACACAGTACTCCATGTGCGATCTAACCAGGGATTTTTACAGAGGCAGCCTCTATAGACCTCTTTTAATGTACCCCATGATCCTGTTCGCCTTGGCAGCCGCTGCCTGGCACTGGCTGCTCCAGGAAAATGTATCATTAACTAGGATCCTCAAGTCCTTCTCCATGTCAGATTTACCCAGTGGTTTCCTGTTTAGTGTGTAATGGTGATATTGATTCCTTCTTCCCATGTGTATAACCTTACATTTATCATTGTTAAACTGCATCTGCCACCTTTCGGCCCAAGTATCCAACTTATCCAGATCCATCTGTAGCAGAATACTATCTTGTGTATTGACTAATTTATATAGTTCTGTATCATCTGCAAATATCAATATTTTACTGTGTAAACTTTCTACCCAATCGTTAATAAATATGTTGAAGAAAATAGATCCCAACACCAACCCCTGCAGTTCCCCACTGGTCACAGCGACCCAGTTATAGAATATACCATTTATAACCACCATCTGCTTTCTATCACTAAGCCAGTTACTTACCCATTTAAACACATTTTCCCCCAGACCCAGCATGTTGAGGTGTACCCCCCAGGGGGAAATGTTTGGCAGCCCATAAACTTAGTGTATGCGCATTACAACAATAGGAGACCCACTTTAACTTGGGAAAAGATTTTTAGTAGGCCATCCTCCACATCTCTTCCAACACCACCACTAGATCACCGCTGTGAATGTGTTCCGTGATGCAACAGAAAAATTATTTTTTTCAAGGGTGTTGATGCCTGTACAAAAATGGATACAAAGTATGTTGAGCTGTACCCACCAGGGGGAAATGTTTGGCAGCCTGTACACTTAGTGTATGGGCATTACAAGTATAGGAGATGGGCTCCTTTAAACTGGGAAAACATTTTTCATAGGCCATCATCCACATTTATTCCAAGGGGGATTGGGGTGCATGCAAATTTGGGGCAGGTGTTATGAATGGGTCACCGAGGAGGAAAACTAAACAAGCTAAGTCACAGAAAACCAGAGAGGTTGGTAACTATGCAGATT
Source organism: Dendrobates tinctorius (assembly GCF_039654945.1). Classification (NCBI taxonomy): domain Eukaryota; kingdom Metazoa; phylum Chordata; class Amphibia; order Anura; family Dendrobatidae; genus Dendrobates; species Dendrobates tinctorius. The sequence continues at coordinate 19,822,063 of NW_027361693.1, forward strand.
GCAGACCCCTGATCCTAACCACACAACTAGCAGCAGTCGTGGAGCGTTCCTAGGATGAATCTAGACGCCTCGTCACAGCCAGAGGACTAAATAAGCCTAAAGCAAGAAAAGGGGAAAACTAACTGCCCCAGAGCAGACCCCAAAGGAATAGACAGCCCCCACACATGTATTGATGGTGAAACAAGATGAAAACACAAACACAGGCAGGAAAATAGGCTGAGCAAACGATGGGGCCCAAACTAACTAGAAAGGACAGGAAAGGAAAGACACTGTCTGCAATCTGCCCAAAAAACCCTACAAAAATAATGTCCAACACTTCTGATAACAAAATGAACCCTGAAGTCACTATATCAGCACTCTGAAATATTCTGAGACAGAGCAAAAAAGAGGCCAATCTAATAAGGGACAGAAAGCAAATTGGCAAATACAGATAAATAAGAGTGGAAATTCAGCACAGCCCCAGTCGGTGTGAACATTAGCAGAAACACTTAGCTTGAGATGACTGGAACAGAGCTGAAAACCAAGACCTGAAAACCCAGAAGGAATCACCAGCACCAAATTAGGGCGTTGGCTGTCTTAAATCCAGTCTGAGATTCCAGAGATCCAATCGTTATCCTCATCATCAGGTGGCAGATCTCTACTAATTAATTCAACTTCACTACCTCCTGTTACCACCAGAGGGAGCCAGGAAGGAGAACTCACAACTGGTAGACCTGAAAATGAGTTCACAACAGGCAGGCCTTGCATTCACTTCATTGGAAAACTTTGTGGCATTACCAAATGACTAATAATGGGAACTTTGTTTTAATGTGGTCATTCAAGTTGTTGGTTTAAAAGGTTATTGGGGTGCGTGTAACTTTGGTGCAGGGCAAGCCATGCATTCAATGTATAAGCAAACATTATGGGAGTACCAAATGAATAATGGGAACTTTGGTTTCATGTGGACATCCAGGACATCGTTTCAAAGGCTTATTGGGTGCGTGTAACTTTGGTGCAGGGCAAGCCTTGCTTTCAATGCATAAGCAAACAGTATAGGAGTACCAAATAAATAACGGGAAATTTGTTTTCATGTGGCCATCCAGTACCTTGGTTCAAAGGCTTATTGAGGTGTGTGTAGCTTTGGTGCAAGGCAGGACATGAATTCAAGGCATTGCTTTCATGTGGCCGTCCAGAACATCTGTTCAATGGGTTATTGGAGTGCGTCCAAATTTGGAGCAGGCCTTGCATTCACTTCATGAGTAGTGTTGAGCATTCCGATACCGCAAGTATCGGGTATCGGCCGATACTTGCTGTATCGGAATTCCGATACCGACTTCCGATATTTTTTCAATATCGGAATTCGGCATCGGAATCGGAAGTTCAGTTGATTGACGGCCTGACGTCATCATGATGCGCGGTGTGTGCGCATCATGATGCGCCGTCATTTCGGGCCTTCCGGGGGTCTCTGCCGGCCTGCCGGGGGGCTGTGCCGGCCTGCCGGGGGGCTGTGTGGACTGCCCGGGGTCTGTGCCGGCCTGCCGGTGGTCTGTGCACCCTGTGGGGGTCTGTACCGGCCTGCCGGGGGGCTGTGCCGGCCTGCCGGGGGGCTGTGCTGATGTCCGGGGGTCTGTGCAAGCATCGTCCGATGGGACTACAAGTCCCATCGGGCGATGCCTGCTACCATGACAGTGATTGACACATTAGCCAATGATGGGACAGTAGTAGTCCCATCATCCGGCTAATGTGTTAAATGTTAAAAAAAAAAAAAAAAATACTACATACATACTACATGCATGCTACATACATACTACATGCATGCTACATACTACATATATACTACATACATACTACATACATGCTACATACATACTGCATGCTACATACATACTACATACATACTACATGCATGCTACATACATACTACATATATACTACATACATACTACATACATGCTACATACATACTGCATGCTACATACATACATACTACATACATACTACATGCATGCTACATACATACTACATATATACTACATACATGCTTCATGCATGCTACATACATACTACATATATACTACATGCATGCTACATACATACTACATGCTACATACATACTACATATACACTACATACATACTACATACATGCTACATACATACTGCATGCTACATACATGCTACATACATACTGCATGCTACATACATGCTACATGCATGCTACATACATACTACATATATACTACATGCATGCTACATACATACTACATGCTACATACATACTACATATATACTACATACATACTACATACATGCTACATACATACTGCATGCTACATACATGCTACATACATACTACATACATGCTACATGCATGCTACATACATACTACATATATACTACATACATGCTACATGCATGCTACATACATACTACATATATACTACATGCATGCTACATACATACTACATGCTACATACATACTACATATATACTACATACATACTACATACATGCTACATACATACTGCATGCTACATACATGCTACATACATACCACATACATACTACATGCTACATACATACCACATATATACTACATACATACAATACATTCATACAATACATACATAGACATACAGTACATATAACATAGAGTAACATACTTACCAATACTTGTCACATTGTTCCCCGAAGCCATTGTCTATTCCGGGATAAATATTAACATAACAAACCACAAAAATACTCACCCACGATCCGAAGCAGTCCACGAGTGTGTCCCACGACGATCTTGGGTAGAGAACTGCAGCATCAGATGATGCTGCCGTTCTCTACGGGCTGCAGGAATCCAATGACGGAAGGTAGGTATCCTTCCGCACTGTATTCCTCCGCCACTTAAAAAAAAAAAGTCCCTAGTCTCACTTTATGCCATTGCTGTGTGGGAATTTCCCACACAGCAATGGCATAAAGTGAGACTAGGGACTTTTTTTTTTTAAGTGGCGGAGGAATACAGTGCGGAAGGATACCTACCTTCCGTCATTGGATTCCTGCAGCCCGTAGAGAACGGCAGCATCATCTGATGCTGCAGTTCTCTACCCAAGATCGTCGTGGGACACACTCGTGGACTGCTTCGGATCGTGGGTGAGTATTTTTGTGGTTTGTTATGTTAATATTTATCCCGGAATAGACAATGGCTTCGGGGAACAATGTGACAAGTATTGGTAAGTATGTTACTCTATGTTATATGTACTGTATGTCTATGTATGTATTGTATGAATGTATTGTATGTATGTAGTATATATGTGGTATGTATGTAGCATGTATGTAGCATGTATGTAGCATGCATGTAGTATGTATGTAGCATGCATGTAGTATATATGTAGTATGTATGTAGCATGTAGTATGTATGTAGCATGCATGTATGTAGCATGTAGTATGTATGTAGCATGCATGTAGTATATATGTAGTATGTAGCATGTAGTATGTAGCATGTAGTATGTATGTAGCATGCATGTAGTATATATGTAGTATGTAGCATGTAGTATGTATGTAGCATGCATGTAGTATGTAGCATGTAGTATGTATGTAGCATGCATGTAGTATATATGTAGTATGTATGTAGCATGCATGTAGTATATATGTAGTATGTAGCATGTAGTATGTATGTAGCATGCATGTAGTATGTAGCATGTAGTATGTATGTAGCATGCATGTAGTATATATGTAGTATGTATGTAGCATGTATGTAGTATGTAGTATGAATGTAGCATGTATGTAGTATGCATGTTGTATGTATGTAGCATGTAATTTTTTTTTTTTTTTTTTTTTTTTAACATTTAACACATTAGCCGGATGATGGGACTACTACTGTCCCATCATTGGCTAATGTGTCAATCACTGTCATGGTAGCAGGCATCGCCCGATGGGACTTGTAGTCCCATCGGACGATGCCTGCACAGACCCCCGGAGCCTGCACAGACCACCGGCAGGCCGGCACAGCCCCCCGGAGCCTGCACAGCCCCCCGGCAGGCCGGCACAGCCCCCCGGCAGGCCGGCACAGCCCCCCGGCAGGCCGGCACAGCCCCCCGGAGCCTGCACAGACCACCGGCAGGCCGGCACAGACCACCGGAGCCTGCACAGACCCCCTGGCAGGCCGGCACAGCCCCCCGAAAGGCCCGTACAGACCCCAGAGAGGCTGTACAAGGGCAGGAAAGGGTTTTTCTTATTCCGATACCGGAAGTCCCATAGACTTGAATGGGACTTCCGGTATCGGAATCGGCGATACCGATACTTTTTTTAAAGATCGGCCGATACCATCCGATACGATACTTTGAAGTATCGGACGGTATCGCTCAACTCTATTCATGAGCAAACTTTATGGGAGTACCAAATGAATAATAATGGAAACTTTGGTTTCATGTGGCCATCCAGGACGTCTGTTCAATGGGTTATTGGGGTGCTTCAAATTTTGGGCAGCTCTGCCACTCACTGCATATGCAGTAACAGTTTAAGGGACCTACTTTTTAATAACAGGAACAACAAAGCATAGCCGGATGATGGCTCTCTAGAATACTGAGGCCCTAATGCTGGCCATATGAAAATAGGCTTTGTGACTTTCAGAGTCCCTCTTTCATAAATGAAACAGGATGTTTCTGTCGATGTGTCACACAACACATGGCCAGATAAGGTTGGAAAATGTTCAAATGACATGTCCCAGTGAATGCATTTCTCTTTGTTGAAAGCAATGCTAAGTGCTCATGCTCACTGGCGGTGAAATCGGACGAATGCAATCCGATAAAAAAATCGGATTGCACTCGGACCAATGTTATTCAATAGGTGACATCTCATTTGCAATTTTTTTCTCAGCTAAAATCGGACTGAGAAAAAAATCACAGAATGCTGCGATTTGCTGCGATTTTCAGATGAGAATCAACAATACAAGTCAATGGGTGCGAGAAAAAAAATCGGACAGCACTTGCACTATGCGAGTGCTGTCCAATTTTTACGTACCGGTGTCCTTTGAAAGCTGGCAATTCATGTCCGGCTACTGTAAAATCACACTGACAGCTCAGAAAAGAATAGATAGAATATGTGTATACACATAGAATACATAGATATATACATGTCAGTGACACAAACACATATATATGTATTTATAATCGATAGATAGATAGATAGATAGATAGATAGATAGATAGATAGATAGATAGATAGATAGATAGATAGATAGATAGATAGAAAAAAAGCCGGTAATTCATATGTGGCGATACAGTAAAAGCACACTGACAGGTTAGAATACAAAAGATATAATACATGTAAACACATAGAATAGGTTATATATATATATATATATATATATGTATATATGTCAGTGAGACACATATATATCTAATATATAAAGCTCAAGTGTGTGTATGTATGTATGTGTGTGTGCGTGTGTATGTCCGGGATTGGCATCCGCACCGTCGCAGCTACAGCCACAAAATTTGGCACAAGCATACGTCTGGACCCCGAGAGCGTCCTAGACTATGTTGTGAGGCAAAATTTTAACCCAGCGCTTTCCAATTCACAAAACAATTTTGCCCCTATCTACATAATGGGGAAAAAGTGTGTGTGTATCAAGCCGTGCCCCTCATTATGTTGTCATAATGGTTGCCATGGCGACGCTAATGTCATAATAGGTTGCAATGGCGAAGATGCTGTCACAATGGTTGCCATGGTGACGATGATGTCTTTATAGGTTGCAAAGGTGACGTTTATGTCATAACAGTTGCAATGGTGATGATGATGTCATAATGGATATATGGGCACGGGACTATGGGAAGGAGGATGTATGATGGGTATATGGGCACTGGACTATGGGATGGAGAATATGTATGATGGGTATATGGGCATGGGACTATGGGATGGCGAATATGTATGATGGGTATATGGGCATGGGACCATGAGATGAAGGATGTGTGATGGGTATATGGGCACTCGACTATAGGATGGCAAATATGAATGATGGGTATATGGGCATGGGACTATGGGATGGAGAATATGTATGATGGGTATATGGGCATGGGACTATGGGATGGAGGATGTGTTATGGGTATATGGGCACTCGACTATGGGATTGAGGATATGCATGATGGGTATATGGGCACGGGCCTATGGGATGGTGGATATGTATGATGGGCATATGGGCAACGGACTATGGGATGGAGAATAATTATGATTTGTTATAACTAACCACAGTTAGTTACTATGCCCGGGCAGATGCAGTCACAAAGGTTGCAATGGTGACGATGATGTCTTAATAGGTTGCAATGGTGATGGTTATGTCATAACGGTTGCCATGGTGATGATGATGTCATAATGGGTATATGGGCACGGGACCATGGGATGGAGGTTGTGTGATGGGTATATAGGCACTGGACTATGGGATGGAGGATATGCATGATGGGTATATGGGCACGGGACTATGGGATGGAGGATATGTATGACGGGTATATGGGCACGGGACTATGGGATGGAGGATATGTATGATGGGTAGTGTTGAGCGATACCATCCGATATGCAGAAATATCAGATCGGATTGGATCAGCCCGATACAAAAAAAATCGGTTATCGCCGATTCCGAAAGTCCCATTCAAGTCAATGGGACAGAAATATCGGAATTAAAAAAAACCCTTTCTTTCCTTGTACATCCTGTTCGGGAGGGGGGAAGAGTGTGGGCGGTACGTGGGCAGACACTGTGCATGTCTTTGTGTGCGGCCGGGGCCTGTGCGGGCCTCTCGGGTGTCTTTACAGGCCTGTCGGGAGCCTGTGCCGGCTGCCAGTGGTCTGTACAGGCCTCTCGGGGGCCTGTGCCGGCTGACAGTGGTCTGTGCGGGCCTGCCGGGGGCGTGTGCCAGCTGCCGGTGATCTGTACGGGCCTCTCGGGGGTCTGTACAGGCCTGTCGGGGGCCTGTGCCGGCTACCGGTGGTCTGTACGGGCCTCTCGGGGGCCTGTGCCGGCTGCCGGTGGTCTGTGCGGGCCTGCTGGGGGCCTGTGCCGGCTGCCGGTGGTCTGTATGGGCCTCTCGGGGGCCTGTGCTGGCTGCCGGTGGTCTGTGCGGGCCTGCTGGGGGCCTGTGCTGGCTGCCGGTGGTCTGTACGGGCCTCTCGGGGGCCTGTGCCGGCCAGTCGGGGGTCTTGTGTGTGTGTGTGCAGGCATCGTCCGATGGGACTACAAGTCCCATCGGGCGATGCCTGCTACAATGACAGTGATTGACACATTAGCCAATGATGGAACAGTAGTAGTCCCATCATCCGGCTAATGTGTTGAATGTAAAAAAAAAAAAAAAACATACTACATATATACTACATTCATACATACTACATACATGCTACATATTTACTACATTCATACAACATACTACATACTACATACATGCTACATATATACTACACTCATACAACATACATATATACTACATACATGCTACATATATACTACATTCATACAACATACATACAAACTTCATACTTGCTACATATATACTACATTTATACAACATACATACATACATACTACATACATGCTACATATATACTACATTAATACTACATACATAGTACATACTACATACATGCTGCATATATACTACATTCATACAACATACATACATACTACATACATGTTACATATATACTACATTCATACAGCATACATACATACTACATACATGCTACATATATACTACATTCATACAACATACATACATACTGCATACATACTTCATATATACTACATTCATACAACATACATACATACTACATACATGCTACATATATACTACATTCATACAGAATACATACATTCTACACACATACTGCATACAATACATTCATACATTCATACAATACATACATATAGACATACAGTACATATAACATAGAGTACATACTCATCATCACTTGTCACTTTGATCCCCGAAGCCAGTGTCAACTGTGGAAAAATATGAAAATAACAAACAAACAATATACTCCCTGATCTGCAGAAATCCACGAGTGTGTGTCCCACGATGATTTCTCGTGGAGAACAGCAGCATCAGCTGATGCGACCGCTCTCTACGGGGCTCAAGGAATCCAGTGATGGGAGGTAGGTATCCTTCCACACTGTATTCCTCCGCCACTGTAAAAAAATAGTCCCTTGTCTCACTTTATGGCAAAAGCTGCGTGGGAACTTTCTCACACAGCAATGCCAAAAGTGAGACTAGGGAATATTTTTTTACAGTGGCAGAGGAATACAGTGCAGAAGGATACCTACCTCCCATCACTGGATTCCTGGAGCCCCGTAGAGAGCGGTCGCATCAGCTGATGCTGCTGTTCTTCTCGGGAGGTCGGCGTGGGAGACACACGCGTGGATTTCTGTGGATCAGGGAGTATATTGTTTGTTATTTTCATATTTTTTTACAGTGAGAATGACACTGGCTTCGGGGGAACAAAGTGACAAGTGATGGGGAGTATGTACACTTTATTATACATTCTGTATGTCTATATGTATGTATTGTATGAATGTATGAATGTATTGTATGTAGTATGTATGTAGTATGTATGTATGTATGTTGTATGTCTGTAGCATGTTGTATGTATGTAGTATGTACTATGTATGTAGAATGTATGTAGTATATAGTATGTATGTTGTATGAATGTAGTATACATGTAGTATGTAGTATGTATGTATGTATGTTGTATGAATGTAGTATATATGTAGTATGTATGTATGTTGTATGAATGTAGTATATATGAAGTATGTATGTAGTATGTAGTATATATGTATGTTGTATGAATGTAGTATACATGTAGTATGTATGTAGTATGTATGTATGTTGTATGAATGTGGTATATATGAAGTATGCATGTAGTATGTAGAATGTATGTATGTTGTATGAATGTAGTATATATGTAGTATGTATGTATGTAGTATGTATGTATGTTGCATGAATGTAGTATATATGAAGTATGTATGTAGTATGTAGTATATATGTATGTTGTATGAATGTAGTATACATGTAGTATGTACGTAGTATGTATGCATGTTGTATGAATGTAGTATACAGTATATGAAGTATGTATGTAGTATGTATGCTGTAGGAATGTAGTATATATGAAGTATGTATGTAGTATGTAGCATGTATGTATGTTGCATGAATGTAGTATATATGTAGTATGTATGTAATATGTATATATGTTGTATGAATGTAGTATATATGTAGCATATATGTAGTATGTAGTATGTATGTATGTTGTATGAATGTAGTATATATGAAGTATGTATGTAGTATGTAGTATGTACGTATGTTGTATGAATGTAGTATATATGTCGTATGTATGAAGTATGTATGTACAGTATGTATGTTGTATGAATGTAGTATATATGTAGCATGTATGTAGTATGTATGTATGTTGTATGAATGTAGTATATATGTAGCATGTATGTAGTATGTATGTATGCTGTATGAATGTAGTATATATGTAGCATGTATGTAGTATGTATGTATGTTGTATGAATGTAGTATGTATGAAGTATGCATGTTGTATGAATGTAGTATATATGTAGTATGTATGTTGTATGAATGTAGTATATATGTAGCATGTATGTAGTATGTAGTATGTATGTATGCTGTATGAATGTAGTATCTATGCAGTATATATGTAGTATGTATGTATGTTGTATGAATGTAGTATATATGTAGCAAGTATGTAGTATGTATGTATGTTGCATGAATGTAGTACGTATGTAGTTTTTTTTTTTTTTTTTTTTTTTTACATTCAACACATTAGCCGAATGATGGGACTACTACTGTCCCATCATTGGCTAATGTGTCAATCACTGTCAGTGTAGCCGGCATCGCCCGATGGGACTTGTAGTCCCATCAGTCGATGCCTGCACACACACAAGACCCCCGGCAGGCCCACACAGACTACCGGCAGCCGGCACAGACCACCGAGAGGCCTGTACAGACCACTGGCAGCCGGTACAGGCCCCCGGCAGCCGGCACAGACCACCGACAGCCGGAACAGGCCCCCGAGAGGCCCGTACAGACCACCGGCAGCCGGTAGGCCCCCGACAGGCCTGTACAGACCCCTGTGAGGCCCGTACAGACCACCGGCAGCCGGCACAGACCCCCCGCAGTCGGCACAGACCGCACATCATGATGCGCACAGACCGCGCATCATGATGACATCATTTCAGCAGCCAATCACAGCCACAACAGTGGCTCATAGCATTATGGGAACTTCCGATTCCGGTATCTGATATAGAAAAAATATCGGTACTCGGTATCGGAATTCCGATACAGCGAATATCGGCCGATACCCGATATTTGCAGTATCAGAATGCTCAACACTAATGATGGGTATATGGGCATGGGACTATGAGATGAAGGATGTGTGATGGGTATATGGGCACTCGACTGTGGGATGGCGAATATGTATGATGGGTATATGGGCATGGGACTATGGGATGGAGAATATGCATGATGGGTATATGGGCATGGGACTATGGGATGGAGGATGTGTGATGGGTATATGGGCACGGGACTATGGGATGGAGGATAATTATAATTTTTTATAACTAACCACAGTTAGTTACTATGCCCGGGCAGCGCCGGGCTCTTCAGCTAGTATATATATACCTCTCCATTATTCAGTCAGGTCCCCTGCTGCAATCCATCAGAAGGGGTTAACTAGTTTACAAAGGGGACCGGTGCTAATGCAACCGGCCCCTCTGTAAACCACTGCAGAATGAATTAATTCATCCCTGCGCAGCCTCCCCGGCTGATCGGAGATGAACTAATAAGTGTGGGAAAGTTTCTGAACTTTTTTCCACGCTCATCAGTTCACCCTCGGATCAGCCTGGGCACTCCGCGCAGCCTCACTGACTACTGCTGATGTCATTGAGGCTGTGCAGAGATCCCTTTAAGAGAGGCCTGGGGTCAGTACCAAAGCCCAGTTTGGATTTGCCCTCACTTCCATACCAGGGATCCCTTTAAGAGGGGCCTGGGGTCAGAACCAGAGCACTGAATGGAATTGCCCTAACTTCCATACCAATAATCCCTTTAAGAGAGACTGGGGTCAGAACCAGAGCGATGAGTGGAATTGTCCTAACTTTTATACTGCGGATCCCTTTAAGAGAGCCTGGGATCAGAACCAGAGCGCTGAGTGGATTTGCCCTGACTTGCATACCAATGATCCCTTTAATAGAATCCTGGGTTCAGAATCAGAGTGCTGAGGGATTTGCCCTAACTTCCATACAGGAGATCCCTTTAAGAGAGCCTGGAGTCAGAAACAGAACGCTGAGTGGAACGGTCCTAACTTCCATACTGGGGATCCCTTTAAGAGAGGCCTGGGATCAGAACCAAAGCACTGGATGGATTTGCCCTGACTTCCATATCAATGATTCCTTTAATAGAAGTCTAGAGTCAGAAACAGATCGCTGAGGGATTTGTCCTAACTTCCATACCGGAGATTCCTTTAAGAGGTAAGATGTGCCTATGAGATGGAGGATATGTGATGGGTATATGGGCATGGGGGGAGTCATTTCTGTCATGTGCTCTCTGCTCCTTTCTGGGGGCAGACAATGGCTTGGAGCTTATGTTCCTGGGGATGCTAGATTTCAACCACCCGGTCAGTGTCTGCAGAGGTGTAATCGTGGAGTGGGAAAACTGTTGCTCATAGCAACCAATCACAGCTCAGCTTCCTTTAAACAGCTCTGGTGAAATGAAAGATGATTAGTGATTGGTTGCAAGGAAAACTGTTGCTAATAGCAACCAATCACAGCTCAGCTTCTTTTAAACAGCTATGGTAAAAAAAAAGATTCTTCGTGATTGGTTTTTGATACACAAATATACACATACATTCAATTTTATATATATATATATACATATATATATATATACAGTGCCTTGCGAAAGTATTCGGCCCCCTGGAACTTTTCAACCTTTTCCCACATACAGTGGGGAAAAAAAGTATTTAGTCAGTCAGCAATAGTGCAAGTTCCACCACTTAAAAAGATGAGAGGCGTCTGTAATTGACATCATAGGTAGACCTCAACTATGGAGACAAACTGAGAAAAAAAAATCCAGAAAATCACATTGTCTGTTTTTTTTCATTTTATTTGCATATTATGGTGGAAAATAAGTATTTGGTCAGAAACAAAATTTCATCTCAATACTTTGTGATATATCCTTTGTTGGTAATGACAGAGGTCAAACGTTTTCTGTAAGTCTTCACAAGGTTGCCACACACTGTTGTTGGTATGTTGGCCCATTCCTCCATGCAGATCTCCTCTAGAGCAGTGATGTTTTTGGCTTTTCGCTTGGCAACACAGACTTTCAACTCCCTCCAAAGGTTTTCTATAGGGTTGAGATCTGGAGACTGGCTAGGCCACTCCAGGACCTTGAAATGCTTTTTACGAAGCCACTCCTTCGTTGCCCTGGCGGTGTGCTTTGGATCATTGTCATGTTGAAAGACCCAGCCACGTTTCATCTTCAATGCCCTTGCTGATGGAAGAAGGTTTGCACTCAAAATCTCACGATACATGGCCCCATTCATTCTTTCATGTACCCGGATCAGTCGTCCTGGCCCCTTTGCAGAGAAACAGCCCCAAAGCATGATGTTTCCACCACCATGCTTTACAGTAGGTATGGTGTTTGATGGATGCAACTCAGTATTCTTTTTCCTCCAAACACGACAAGTTGTGTTTCTACCAAACAGTTCCAGTTTGGTTTCATCAGACCATAGGACATTCTCCCAAAACTCCTCTGGATCATCTAAATGCTCTCTAGCAAACTTCAGACGGGCCCGGACATGTACAGGCTTAAGCAGTGGGACACGTCTGGCACTGCAGGGTCTGAGTTCATGGTGGCGTAGTGTGTTACTTATGGTAGGCCTTGTTACATTGGTCCCAGCTCTCTGCAGTTCATTCACTAGGTCCCCCGGTGTGGTTCTGGGATTTTTGCTCACCGTTCTTGTGATCATTCTGACCCCACGGGGTGGGATTTTGCGTGGAGCACCAGATCGAGGGAGATTATCAGTGGTCTTGTATGTCTTCCATTTTCTAATTATTGCTCCCACAGTTGATTTCTTCACTCCAAGCTGGTTGGCTATTGCAGATTCAGTCTTCCCAGCCTGGTGCAGGGCTACAATTTTGTTTCTGGTGTCCTTTGACAGCTCTTTGGTCTTCACCATAGTGGAGTTTGGAGTCAGACTGTTTGAGGGTGTGCACAGGTGTCTTTTTATACTGATAACAAGTTTAAACAGGTGCCATTACTACAGGTAATGAGTGGAGGAAAGAGGAGACTCTTAAAGAAGAAGTTACAGGTCTGTGAGAGCCAGAAATCTTGATTGCTTGTTTCTGACCAAATACTTATTTTCCACCATAATATGCAAATAAAATGAAAAAAAACAGACAATGTGATTTTCTGGATTTTTTTTTCTCAGTTTGTCTCCCATAGTTGAGGTCTACCTATGATGTAAATTACAGATGCCTCTCATCTTTTTAAGTGGTGAAACTTGCACTATTGCTGACTGACTAAATACTTTTTTCCCCACTGTATGATGCTTTAAACATAAAGACACCAAATGTAAATTTTTGGTGAAGAATCAACAACAAGTGGAACACAAATGTGAAGTTAAATGAAATTTATTGGTTATTTAAAGTTTTTGTGGAAAGTCAAAAGCTGAAAAGTGGGGCGTGCAATATTATTCGGCCCCTTTACTTTCAGTGCAGCAAACTTACTCAAGAAGTTCATTGTGGATCCAATGATCCAATGTTGTCCTAAATGACTAATGATGATAAATATAATCCACCTGTGTGTAATCAAGTCTCCTTGTAAATGCACCTGCTCTGTGATAGTCTCAGGGTTCTGTTTGAAGCACAGAGAGCATCATGAAGACCAAGGAACACAACAGGCAGGTCTGTGATACTGTTGTGGAGAAGTTTAAAGCCGGATTTGGATACAAAATGATTTCCAAAACTTTAAACATCCCAAGGAGCACTGTGCAAGAGATCATATTGAAATGGAAGGAGTATCATACCACTGCAAATCTACCAAGACCTGGCCATCCCTCTAAACTTTCATCTCAAACAAGGAGAAGACTAATCAGAGATGTAGCCAAAAGGCCCATGATCACTCTGGATGAACTGCAGAGATCTACAGCTGAGGTGGGACAGTCTGTCCATTGGACAACAATCGGGGGTACACTGCACAAATCTGGCTTTTATTGAAGAGTTGCAAGAAGAAAGCCATTTCTCAAAGATATCCATAAAAATGTTGTTTAAAGTTTGCAACAAGCCACCTGGGAGACACACCAAACATGTGGAAGAAGGTGCACTGGTAAGATGAAACCAAAATCGAACTTTTTGGCAACAATGCCAAACGATATGTTTGGAGTAAAGGCAACACAGCTCATCACCTAGAACACACCATCCCCACTGTCAAACATGGTGGCGGCAGCATCGTGGTTTGGGCCTGCTTTTCTTCAGCATGGACAGGGAAGATGGTTAAAATTGATGGGAAGATGGATGGAGGCAAATACAGGACCATTCTTGAAGAAAACCTTTTGGAGTCTGCAAAAGACCTGAGACTGGGATGGAGATTTGTGTTCCAACAAGACAATGATCCCAAACATAAAACAAAATCTACAATGGAATGGTTCACAAATAAACATATCCTGGTGTTAGAATGGCCAAGTCAAAGTCCAGACCTTTATCCAATCGAGAATCTGTGGAAAGAGCTGAAAACTGCTGTTCACAAACGATCTCCATCAAACCTCACTGAGCTCGAGCTGTTTGCCAAGGAAGAATGGGCAAGAATTTAAGTCTCTCGATGTACAAAACTGATAGAGACATACCCCAAGCTACTTGCATCTGTAATTGCAGCAAAAGGTGGCGCAACAAAGTATTAAGTTAAAGGGGCCAAATAATATTGCACGCCCCACTTTTCAGCTTTTGAATTTCAACAAAAATTTAAAATAACCAATAAATTTCGTTCAACTTCACAATTGTATTCTACTTGTTGTTGATTCTTCACCAAAAATTTACATTTGGTATCTTTATGTTTGAAGCATGATATGTGGGAAAAGGTTGAAAAGTTCCAGGGGGCCGAATACTTTCGCAAGGCACTGTGTATATATGTTTTTATTTTGCATTATATGCAGTTAATTATGAATGAAGAAATGTTTATAAATTTTCTCTTTAACAAAAAAATTAGCTTTGGTTTGGTAGGTCTTCTTAGAAATCCGTAAAACCGCTGCAGTAGTCTGATAATTTTATTCCCAGATACCATATGTGAGTCAGAAAGGCATGCAGGCAACTTCTTCATGCTGTTTCCATTTAGTTTTAGCACTTTCCCATCCTTTTCAGCTTTTTTTCAGGCCCCCACAGGTTTGTTGGGTCCAGCAGAAAAATATTTGGCTTTCCCATTGATTTTTATTGGATTTGGTACGAAAACACGGATATTAGAGATTATTTCAATATTCGCTGATCACTAATTCAGCACTTTTCCATCCATTTCAACATTTTCACTGCCTACCAGACCTCCTTATATGGTCTGCAGGAAAAATGCTCTGAATTCCCATTGACTCCCATTATACTCATTACTCGGAACCAGCAGCCGAGCATTAGGAATTGCTAGGTAAAGCCGGGGTCAGACTTGCAAGAAACTCAGACGAGTCTCTCACGCCAAAACCTGGCATTGCCGCCGGCACTCGGATTGGAACATTCAGCTGCATGTATTTCTATGTGCTGCCCTGTGTAGCACTTAGGAATACAGCACATAGTGTATAGTATTGCAGCACATAGAAATACCATGCTGCCTTGTTGTCAGATGCACCCTCATTATAATGACAGCACGCAAGAAATGCAAAACAGTAGGTATAGCTATTTTAAATGGTGTCCCATCCTTAATCTCATTTTGCAAAACATATAAGACTGCTAATAAGCTGACAATGCATTATGGGCACACATACTTAGCCACAGATACAATATTGCCCCGATCACATATATACACATTTATAGATAAACACACCTGCACCCCACTATAGTAGGTATTATTTTGAGTGTCAGAACCAAGGTAACCACTCTATCATATGTGTATACCACCTTTATGTTTTGACCCCACAAAAAAAAATCCAAAAGTATTATTCAGTGTGTAAATGCCCGAAGGTGTACACAGTACCTGATGTGTTAAGTTAAAATATGACCAGCTAGCTGCTGAACATACAGTTGTGTGAAAAACTGTTTGGCCACTTCCTGATTTCCTATTCTTTGTGCATGTTTGTCACACTTAAATGTTTTCAGATCACCAAGCAATTTTTAATATTAGACAAAGATTTCACAAGTAAACACAAAATGCAATTTTTTATTTGAAAGCCTTTATTATTAAGGGAAAAAGAAAACCAAACCTACAGTGTCCTTTGTGAAAAAGCGACCCCTCCCCCCACCCATGAAACATAAATTAACTATGTAAATAACAAAAATACACCGGCGCTCCCTGTTGTAACTAATGGTGGATATGTGCAATACAGCCGCTGATGGCGAATATCCTGGGTCTGTGCACACCCAGAAAAAACAGTAATAATAAATAAAAAATTATATTACACCTGCGCTGGCTGACTATACCACGTGATGATACCTGAATAAGTCATGAACAAGTACTTACTTCCTATGAACTGTAGGGCTGCGGGTGGATCCAGCGTGCGCCACTTGTGGGGGTGAATATACCACGGTGTGACAGGAGACGCAGCACCAAGGAGGCGTCCCTCCTGTGGGCAGTGGTGCGGGAGCGTCTCTGAAGCTGACAGCCGCTGGGCGCGCTGAATGATGGCGGCGCGCTCCGGCCGAGAGGCGCCGCCGGCGTGCAGCGGCTGAGAGGGAGGAGATCAGGTGACGTCACCGAAAGAGGGGGAAGGAAGCGCGTGCAGGCCAAACTAGAAGCCAACGCATTTCTAAGGTCTACGGACCTTCTTCATCAGCCCTGATGAAGAAGGTCCGTAGACCTTAGAAACGCGTTGGCTTCTAGTTTGGCCTGCACGCACTTCCTTCCCCCTCTTTCGATGACGTCACCTGATCTCCTCCCTCTCAGCCGCTGCACGCCGGCAGCGCCTCTCGGCCGGAGCGTGCCGCCATCATTTAGCGCGCCCAGCGGCTGTCAGCTTCAGAGACGCTCCCGCACCACTGCCCACAGGAGGGACGCCTCCTTGGTGCTGCTTCTCCTGTCACACCGTGGTATATTCACCCCCACAAGTGGCGCACGCTGGATCCACCCGCAGCCCTACAGTTCATAGGAAGTAAGTACTTGTTCATGACTTATTCAGGTATCATCACGTGGTATAGTCAGCCAGCGCAGGTGTAATATAATTTTTTATTTATAAATTAACTATGGTTTATCACATCTTTGGAAAAGTGAGCTCAAATTTCCTAGTGCCACTCAGGCTTGATTACTCTCACACCTGTATTCAATCAGGAAATCATTTAACCCCTTAGCGACAGAGCCATTTTACAGCTAAATGACCAGGCCAATTTTTACAATTCTGACCACTGTCACTTTATGAGGTTATAAATCTGGAACGCTTTAACGGATCCCGGTGATTCTGACATTGTTTTTTCGTGATGTATTGTACTTCATGTTAGTGGTAAAATTTCTTCGATATGTCTTGTGCTTATTTATGAAAAAAATGGAAATATGGTGAAAATTTTGCAATTTTAAAACTTTAAATTTTTATGCCCTTAAATCAGAGATGTGTCACATAAATTTCTTAATAAATAACATTTCCCACATGTCTACTTTACACAATTTTGGAAACACATTTTTTTTGTTAGGAAATTATAAGGGTTAAAAGTTGACAAGCGAGTTCTCATTTTTACAACAAAATTTACAAAACCATTTTTTTTAGGGACCACATCATATTTAAAGTCATTTTGAGGGGTGTACATGACAGAAAATACCCAAAAGTGACACCATTCTGAAAACTAGACCGCTAAAGGTGCTTAAAACCACATTCAAGAAGTTTATTAACCCTTTACGTGCTTCACAGGAACTAAAGCAATGTGGAAGGAAAAAATTAACATTTAACTTTTTTATGCAAAAAATTTACTTCAGAACCAATTTTTTTATTTTCACAAGTGGTAAAAGAGAAAATAAAGCACAAAATTTGTTGTGCAATTTCTGCTGAATATACCAATACCCCATATGTGGGGGTAAACCACTTTTTCCGCGCACGGCAGAGCTTAAAAGGGAAGGAGCGCCGTTTGACCTTTTCAACGCAAAATTGGCTGCAATTGAGATCGGATGCCATGTTGCATTCGGAGAGCCCCTAATGTTCCTAACCAGTGGAAACCCCCAACAAGTGACTCCATTTTGGAAACTAGACCCCTTAAGGAACTTATCTAGATGTGTGGTGAGTACTTTGAACCTTCAAGTGCTTCACAGAAGTTTATAATGTAGAGTCGTGAAAATAAAAAATCATTTTTTTTCCACAAAAATGATCTTTTTGCCCCCAAATTTTTATTGTTACAAGGGTAACAGGAGAAATTAGATCCACACAGTTGTTGTGCAATTTGTCCTCAGTACGCCCATACTCCATATGTGGGGGTAAACCACTGTTTGGGCGCACGGCAGAGCTCAGAAGGGAAGGAGTACCTTTTGACCTTTTCAATGCAGAATTGGCTGGAATTGAGATTGGACGCCATGTTGCGTTTGCAGAGCCCCTGATGTGCCTAAACAGTGAAAAAAACACAAAAGTGAACACCATTTTTGAAACTAGACCCCTGAAGGAGCTTATCTAGATATGTGGTGAGCACTTTGAACCCCCAAGTGCCTCACAGAAGTTTATAACGAAGAACAGTGAAAATAAAAAATCACTTTTTTTCCTCAAAAATGATTTTTTAGCCCGCTATGTTTTATTTTATCAAGGGTATCAAGAGAAATTGGACCACAAATGTTGTTGTGCAATTTGTCCTGAGTACGATGATACCCCATATGTGGGGGGGAACCACTGTTTGGGTGCATGGGAGAGCTCGGAAGGGAAGGACCACCATTTTGGAATGCAGACTTTGATGGAATGGTCTGCAGGCGTCATATTGTGTTTGCAGAGCCACTGATGTGCCTAACAGTATAAACCCCCCACAAGTGACCCCATTTTGGAAACTAGACCCCTGAAGAAGCTTATCTAGATATGTGGTGAGCACTTTGAACCCCCAAGTGCTTCACAGAAGTTTATAAACGCAGAGCCGTGAAAATTTAAAATCATTTTTTTTCCTCAAAAATGATTTTTTAGCCCGCTATTTTTTATTTTCCTAAGGGTAACAGGAGAAATTGGACCACAAAAGTTGTTGTGCAATTTGTTCTGAGTACGCTGATACCCCATATGTGGGGGGACCACTGTTTGGGCGCATGGGAGAGCTCGGAAGGGAAAGAGCGCCATTTTGGAATACAGACTTTGATGGAATGTTCTGTGGGCATCATGTTGTGTTTGCAGAGCCCCTGATGTGCCTAAACAGTATAATCCCCCCACAAGTGACATTTTGGAAACTAGACCCCCCAAGGAGCTGATCTAGATGTGTGGTGAGCACTTTGAACCCTCAAGTGCTTCACAGAAGTTTATAACGCAGAGCCGTGAAAGTAAAAAGTCTTTTTTTCCACAAAAGAGATATTTTTAGCCCCAATTTTTTTATTTTCCCAAGGGTAACAGGAGATATTAGACCCCCAAAGTTGGTAAATAGTGGAAACCCCTCAATTCTTGCTCCAACCCTAACCCCAATATACCCCTAACCCTAATCCCAATGCTAACCTTAATCCCAATCCTAATCCTTAATCCTAATTCTAACCTTAATCCTAATTTGCCCTAACCCTAATTCTATCCCTAGCCCTAATCCTAGCCCTAACCCTAATTCCAACCCTATCCCTAATTCTAGCCCTAACCTTAATTTCAAGCCTAACCCTAATTCTAACCCTAATTTTAACACTAACCCTAGCCCTAACCCCAGCCCTAGCCCTAACCCTAACCCTAATCCTATCCCAAGCCCTAACCCTAACCCTAGCTCTAGCCCTAACCCTAGCCCTAACCCTAGCCCTATCCCTAGCCCTAATGGAAAAATGAAAAAAAAATATTTTCTTTATTTTATCATGTTTGCCTATCTAAGGGGGTGATAAACAGGGGGGCTATTTACTAGTTTTTATTTTGATCACTATGATAGTTTAGAGCCTGCAGATTCCCGGCAGGCGCACTGCACATGTGCCCGCCATTTTCTCCGGATCCAAGATGGCGGCGCCCAACAGAGGAAGCCGCAGGGACCCAGGACCACCGGGAGGGGACAGAGGACCACCGGGAGGTACAGGGGGATCGGGGAACCTTATTTTTCTTTCCTCTGATGTGCAATCACATCAGAGGAAAGAGAAATTAAATGCAAAATCGCTGCTTTTTTTGCGGTCGCCGTTATAGGGTTAATGGCGATCGCAAAAGCGGGGTCAGTAAAAACCGACCCGATTCATGTTTTCTGGGGTCCGGAGAAAATCTGACACTGAGGGGTGCTATTTACTTTCTCCACAGCGCCGTGAATTAACGGCGCTGTGGTTAAGTTCCCTTAATTACCGCCGTTTAAAGGCGTATCGGCGGTCGTTAAGGAGTTAAATAGGCCATGCTTGAAGAAATGAAGTAGACAAAAACTTACTCAAAAGCTAAACATCATGCCACTATCCAAAGAAATTCTGGAGCAAATGAGAAACAAAGTAGTTTGAAAAGGTTATAACGGCATTTATTAAGCTTTGGGACTCCAATGAACCACTGTGAGAGCCATTATCCACAAATGATGAAAATATGGAACATTGGTGAACCTTGCCAGGATTGAGCTGCCAGCCAAAATTACCCCAAGAGCGCAGCAGCGATTCATTTAAGAGATCACAAAAGACCCCACAACAACATCCAAAGAACTGCAGGCATATTTTGACTCAGTTAATGTCAGTGTTTATGACTTCACCATAAAAAAGAGACTGGGCAAAAATAGCTTGCATGGAATGATTCCAAGATGAAAATCACTGCTGAGCAATAAGAACTTAAATGCTCATCTCAGTTATGCTAGAAAACATTTTGATGACCCCAACACTTTTGGTGGAATGCTCTGTGGACTGATGAGACAATAGTTGGACTTTTTGGAAGGTGTATGTCCCATTGCATATGTCATACTCGTAAAAGTAAGACAGCATTTCAGAAGAGCAATATCATACCAACAGTAACAAATGTTGGTGGTAGTGTGATGGTCTTGGTTTGTTTTGCTATGTCACAACCTGGAAGACTTGCTGTAGTAAATGGAACCATGAATTCTGCTGTCTACCAAAAAATCTTGAAGGAGAATGTCTGGCCATCAGTTTATGACCACAACCTGAAGCGCACTTTGGTTTTGCAGCTTGACTATGATCTAAAACACACTTGCAAGTCCACATCTAAATGGCTGGAGAAAAAAATAAATTAAGACTTTGAAGTTGCCTAGTTAAAGTCCTGACCTTAATCTGATTGAGATGCTCTGTCATTACCTTAAAAAGGCGGTTCACATTTGGAAACTCTCCAATTTGGCAGAATTGTGCAAAGATGAGTGGGCCAAAATTCCTCCACAGCATTGTATAAGACTCATTGCCAGTTATCGCAAACATTTGATTGCAGTTGTTACTGCTAAAAGTGGCCCAATCAGTTATTAGGTTTTTCACACTATGCTCTGTAGGTTTGGATTTCTTTTTCCCTTAATAATAGAGACCTTAATTTAAAAACTGCACTTTGTGTTTACTTGTTATCTTTGTCTAATATCTAAATTTGTTTTGTGATCTGAAACATTTAGGTGTGACAAACATGCAAAAGAATAGGAAATCAGGAAGAGGCAAACACTTTTTCATACAACTGTAAGCAATGGCACAATACAATTATGATTCTGCAAGCTTACAACTTTGATTAGTGGGCTCAAAACCACTGCCTTTACCATATTGTGTAACAACTAGAGATGGGCGGACCCGTGGATGCTCATGTCTGTCCGGTTCAGCCAAACTTTATAAAAATGTTTGGTTCAAGTCCCAGAACTGTACCTGAACCCAATCCTGTACCCAAACCCCATTCAACTTAATGGGGAGCCTGAACAGCCAGTGGTTCCATTGCTCTCATCTGTGTGACACGATGCAAAACACCGACTCTGACTGGCAGTAACCTTACTGAAATCACCGACGATCACAGCCACTGGGTATCGCAGTTCCCACACTGTCATAAAGAGAACAGCATGTGAGCCAGCAGCTGCGACTTGCCGTGAAAAGGTTACCATCAGTCAAGCACCATCTGATGACTACTCTCATTATCATTGTTCTGGTCTCGCTAATAGCAGTGAAAGCAGGTGACACTGGTGAGAGTATTTACCAGCCATGTGCTTAGTAAGGGCTCATACTCACTCGTGCGAGTCTCTTGCATGAAAACCTGGAACTGCCGCTGGCAGTCAGACCAGAGCGTGCGACTGCATAGAAATACATGTAGCGGCACGCTCCGGTCTGAGTGCCGGCGGCAGTGCCAGGTTTTCATGCGAGAGACTCTTTTTTTTTCAAGTAAAGATTTTTTTCTGCATATTTTTTTCTTTTTTTATTTGCGTGGGTAGCAATCGAGTTGGACTTTACACACTTGGCATCAATCACTAGGGTAAGCGGGAAGAGCCTGCAAAGAGCTTGAATTGGTGCATCTAATGGATGCGCTTATTTTAGGGCTGCTGTGGGAAGCTATATTTAGCCTGGGGAGGGCAAAATATCCATGGACCTTCCCAACTTGAAAATACTATCTCCTACCTGTCTGTTTTAACTTGGTTGGTGATTAAAAATGAATGGGACCCCAAGTTGTTTTCTTAGTTATTTATTTAAATATTTTAAAAAATTGCATTGTAGCCCCTTTATTTTTGATATCCAGCCAATATAAAGCAGACAGCTGAGTGCTACAGTGTGCAGCTGTCTGGTTAACCTGCACTGGTCATCAAAAATAGAGATGTCTTTTCTTTTTTTTTAATTTTTTTTACATGGTTTGGTGGCCAATCACAGCTAAGCCCATTCTTGACATGACTGTGATGAAGCTGTAAGTGCCCACACAGGAAAAGCTTGTTTTTGGCTGCACTGCAGGCTTTCAACATTTTTAGTTCAGGCTGTCAAATGCAAACTGCAACACAGACTTCCAACTTCCTTGAGAAGTCCATTTTAAGTGTTTGTGCATGGACACTAGTCATCAGATGCAGACCACATCTCTAGTAACAACCATACTCCATGTCTGAATAAAGCGCACAAAACACAGATGACTAATATGACACTTTATTATATTTTAGTAGTTTTTATTTTCTTTGCATTTCCAGTGAGTGATGTTTGAATATGGCACCAAACAAACAACATTATCACCATATAAAGAGGCTCAATTTTCCTGCTCCAGTTTTTTCCTATTTTATGCATTGGTTAATTGTGCTATGAATTTATTTAATGAGACCAATGTTTGCCATTGCAAATCTAAATCCAGTATATGAGAGAGGCACAGTCACTCAGGGTCAGATGTGGAGGTTTATTCAATTGGAGTCACTGAAGTGGAATCAGGAGCAGCCCCAGCAGCAGCCAAAAATCCACATCAGGATGAGCAAGGTCAGGGGAGCAGTCCGAAGATCTATTTAGACACATCTCCTCAAGCTGCACCAATAACCCTGAAGATTCTGTCAAAGCAGGGACCTCTCCAACACCATTATCAGGCTTCATGTAGATCATGGTGATTTAGACTATTGATCTTACACTGTGTCACAATCCATTTTTGGATTTGTGACAGCTCTGCCTCTGCTTTAATCTAAACATAGCTGATGTGGGTGTAGACCACTCCCACCATCCTTTACATAGTCACATGATGCATCACTTGACTGTTTGTGATAGAGTTTTCGATGTATGCCAGCCATGGAGTTGCTGCTCTCTGGTATCAGTGTTGAATCTGCTACTTCTGTGGAGTTCATAGACCTGTTTCCATATCCTCTGTTGTGTGATGCTTGGCAGTGGAGTCTGTAGCTAAGTAGCTTTATTACTTACCTGGTGTTTGTCGTGCTTGTCACTTTCCCTGTGTTTGTACCATCTGTAGTGGTGATGCTAACATCCTTGCCAGCCAGTGCACTAGCCAAGGTTAGTAAGTTGGCCAAGTTCGTGATGGCAGCGGGGGCAAGGACCAGCCTAGTGCATTAGAGGAGCTTAGCGATAGGCACAGGCTGAGTTAGGAAATGCCCCATCCCTCATTCCCTACTATTGTGGCCTTCCTCCTCCTTTTCCCATCCAGTTGTTGGTATTTGTCGTGCCATCCACTGGACCAACCCTTGTGGTCGTGACACGCTGTTATTGACGATGGGATGGAGGATAAGTACACAAATAAATGACTTTACACACATGACTTTATTTAGGTATAATGATAATCTCAGATAGCACATGCGGACCCAATGGGCCTGTTAATACACTTGTACTTATCTGTCTAAGTGTGGTGCTACACATAGGTGGCTGAAGATCATAGTGGTATAGCTTCTCATCTGAAATCAAAAGACTCTACGCGTTTCTCCCATGGACCGGGTTCATCAGGAGAGATTCATGGTAACATGGCAGTGGAGAGTTGTCCATTTTATGAGTATTAAGAGGACCAATGGGTCCGCAAGTGCTATCTGAGAGTATCGTTATCTGCATTGATCAATGTGGTGCTCTGTTGTGCAATCTATTTGTTATTATATCTTTTTTATCTTGTAAGAGTTTGTTGTTTTGTGTGATCTCTTTGTGGTAAATCCTCAGTTTATCATGTTGGTTTGGGGATGATGATATGAATATAGATATGGTGCTGTATTAATACCAAAACACCAGTAGTCTGTGTCACTAAATAATATCAGTGTTTATCATGTGTATTTGAATGTTTTATAAGTGGCTAAGCTTGTCTGGACAATCTCCTTTTCTCACATTTATATACATTGATTTTTTTGTATACATGTTAAATATTTACTTTCACCAATGATGACTCAAGCATTTATTAAATAAGTGGATACAGGCCATCTGGCCCCCTGTTTCTGACTTTACATCTTATAGGGTGAAGTAGGAGAGAAGGGACAGCTGTCGGATGAGCAAGGGTGCCATTCTCGTTTTTCTTAGGGTACTAACCTCTGCACCTAAGTAGGCATCCAGACAGTAATGTATTTAGGATCATATGACTCTTTTCTACACTTCGGCTGAGTGAGACTGATACTATTTTTGAGCACTATTTACCCCTTCATGACCCAGCCTCTTTTGACCTTAATGACCCGGCCATTTTTTGCAATTCTGACCCTTTATGAGGTAATAACTTCAACACATCCTAGCGATTCTGATATTGTTTTTTCATGACATATTGGGCTTCATGTTAGTGGTAAATTTAAGTCAATAATTTTTGCATTTGTTTGTGAAAAAATGGAAATTTGGCAAAAATTTTTAAAATTTCGCAGTTTTCAAATTTTGAATTTTTTTTCTGTTAAACCAGAGAGATATGTGACACAAGATAGTTAATAAATAACATTTCCCTCATGTCTACTTTACATCAGCATGATTTTGGAAACAATTTTTTTTTTAGTTAGGAAGTTATAAGGGTTAAAAATTGACCAGCAATTTCTCATTTTTACAACAAAATTTACAAAACCATTTTTTTTAGGGACCACCTCACATTTGAAGTCACTTTGAGGGGTCTATATGGCAGAAAATACCCAAAAGTGACACCATTCTAAAAACTGCACCCCTCAAGCTACTCAAAACTACATTGAAGAAGATTATTAACCCTTCAGGTGCTTCACAGAAACTAAAGCAACGTGGAAGGAAAAAAAGGACATTTTAATTTTTCCAACAAAAAATTTTTTTAGCATCAATTTTTTCATTTTCCCATGGGTAACAGGATAAAGTGGATCCTAAAATTTGTTGGGCAATTTCTCCTGAGTACAACTATACCTCATATGAGGTCATAAATCACTGTTTTGGCGCACGGCAGGGTTCAGAAGGGAAGGAGCGCTATTTGACTTTTTGAATGGAAAATATGCTGAAATATTTAGCGGTTGCAATGTCGCGTTTGGAGAGTCCCTGTGTGCCTAAACTTGGAGCTCCCCCACAAGTGACCCCATTTTGGAAACTAGACCATCCAAGGAACTCATCTAGATGCATAGTGAGCACTTTGAACCCCCAGCTGCTTCACAAATTGATCCGTAAAAAAAAGTACTTTTTTTCACAAAAATTTTCTTTTAGCCTCAGTTTTTTTTCATTTTCACATGGGTATCAGGATAAAATGGATCCTAAAATTTGTTGGTCAATTTATTCTGAGTACACCGATACCTCATATGTGGTCATAAACCACTGTTTGGGCGCATGGCAGGGCCCGGAAGAGAAGGAGTGCCATTTGACTTTTTGAATGGAAAATTAGCTCCAATCGTTAGCAGACACCATGTCGCATTTGGAGAGCCCCTGTGTGCCTAAACATTGGAGCTCCCCCACCAGTGACCCCATTTTGGAAACTAGACCCCTGAAGGAACTTACTTAGATGTGTGGTGAGCACTTAGAACCCCCAAGTGCTTCACAGAAGTTTATAACGCAGAGCATTGAAAATAAAAAATCATTATTTTTCCTCAAAAATGATTTTTTAGCCCACTATTTTTTATTTTCCCAAGGGTAACAGGATAAATTGGACTCAAAAAGTTGTTGTCCAGTTTGTCCTGAGCACGCTGGTACCCCATATGTGAGAGGTAACCACTGTTTGGGCACACGTGGGGGCTCGGAAAGGAAGTAGTGATATTTTTAAATGCCGACTTGATGGAATGGTCTGCGGGTGTCATGTTATGTTTGCAGAGGCCATTATGTGCCTAAACAGTAGAAACCCCCCACAAGTGACCCCATTTTGGAAACTAGAGCCCCCAAGGAACTTATCTAGATGTGTGGTGAGCACTTTGAACCCCCAAGTGCTTCACAGAAGTTTATAACACAGAGCCGTGAAAATAAAAAAATCATTTTTTTCCTCAAAAAAATCATTTTTTAGCCTGCTATTTTTTAGTTTCACAATGGTATCAGGAGAAATTGGACCCCAAACGTTGTTGTACAGTTTGTCCTGAGTACACTGGTACCCCATATGTGGGAGTAAACCACTGTATGGGCACACGTCGGGGCTTGGGATGGAGGGAGCACTGTTTGACTTTTTGAACGCAAAATTGCTGCAAAAAATGTTGGTGCCATGTCGATTTTAGAAACCCCGTGATGTGCCTTAACAGTGGAAACCCTTCAATTCTAACTCCAACACTAACCCCAACACATCCCTAACCATAATCCCAACCCTAATCATAACCCTAACCACAACCCTAACCCCAACATACCCCTAACCTTAATCCCAACACTAACCCTAACACTAATCCCAACCCCAGCCCACCCCTAACCCTAATCTTAACCCTAATTCCAACCCTAACCCTAATTCCAACCCTAACCCTTATTCTAACCCTAACCCTAATTTCAACCCGAACCCTATTTCTAACCCTAACTCTAACCCTAACTCTAATTCAAACCCCAACCCTAATTCTAACCGTAATGGAAAAATAAAAATATTTTCTTTATTTTATTATTTGTCCCTATCTATGGGGGTGATAAACAGGAGGTTTATTTACTTTTTTTATTTTGATCACTGTGAGAGTTTATCACAGTGATCAAAATAAATGAATGAATCTGCAGCCGGCAGATTCCGGTGGGCGCACTGTTCATGCGCCCGCCATTTTCCAAGATGGCAGCACCCATGATCCGAGATGTCGGGACAACGGGGTGGCCAGAGGGATGTTGGAGGCACGTTGAGGATGAGGAGGGGTGATTGGAAGGCGGGGGAGCGGAGGGAAGGGGGAGCAGATTATGACTGTGGAGGCCGATCGGCACTGTCAGTCCTTGGGGGGATCTGATCACTGTATCCAGCCATGGCAGATGCTATTGCAGCATTGGCCATGGCTGGATTGTAGCATTTCACCAAATTTCATTGGTGAAATATTACAATCGCTCTGATTGGCTGTTTCACTTTTAACAGCCAATCAGAGCGATCGTAGCCACATGGAGGCTAAGCCACCCCCCTTTGGTTAAGCACAAAATGTCCTGTGTGTGCGGGTCGGGTGACCTTTCAGTGACCCCGGTCACCCGACCCGCAGGGGGGCTATCAATTCATGATGCCACATAGGCATCATGGGTCAGATTGGTACAAATTTTCATGTAGTCTACATGGTGTCAAAGGTCGGGAAGGGGTTAATCACTTTTTTTGCAATAGACATTAATATTGGTGTTTTTTGTTGAGGAATTTGATGGGCTTATCTCTGCGATCTTTATTTTTCTAAGCAGAGGTGGATATTAGCCAGATCTACAGTATACTGGCAATTTAAATAGACTGGAGGATCTAAATGGTTGTCTTTCCCTAGAATTTTTATGTAGACAATTGCATTGAGGCAATTCCATTTAGGGGGTGTCAAGACCATTGCTGTGTTTTATTATTACACTTAATAAAAGTTATATTTTAAATAGCATCTTTTCTAGTAAGCAGGTTGTATTTACCCTTTTTGCATATTGAACTGTGTAAAACAAGTGAAACTCTTATCAAACTCTAATCAAAGTATGATCTGAGCGTGAGCATACTGTGCTCCAACTGAGGATCACACTATGAGGAAAAGATAGAGAAAAAAAATGTCCAGCTTCTGGATTACATCAGTCTGTTTAATCCAGATATCATCTAAGTGCAGTCTAAGGGTATGTGCACACGTTGCAGATTAGCCTGCAGAATTTTCTGCAGAGAATCCACATCTCTTAGCAGAAAATGCAGGTAAAAATGCTTGCGGTTTTCATGTGGAATTGATGCGAATTTTAATGCATTTTTGCTGTGTGGATTTGTTTGGTGGTGCTGTGAATGGAGAGAGAGAAATTGCCAGACTAAAAACCGCTGCTGCAGATCCGCAAAAAGAATTGACATGCTGCAGAAAAAAAACTGCTGCAAATCTGCTCGGATTTTAACACAGCATGTGCACAGCAATACTTTATTTACCATTCACTAACATTGGTTGTGCACTACACTGCAGATTTTATGCAATTCTGTGCCTCCAAATACGCTGTGGATCCGCATCAAAATCCGCAACGTATGCACGTACCCTAATAGTTTCCGCAGACTCATTGACTTGAATGGCCAAGTGTAATCCGAATATTGGATAAAATTCAGGCATTCAGTGATCTTATCCTTGGACAGACTCTGTATGAGAAAAAAATCTAACATGTGCACAACCCTGTGGACTAACATGGGTTCGAGTGCGATCACATGTTTTGTCAGCTTGCACTGGTACTGAAAATGGTACTGCACCTACTCTAATATTGACCTGGTGCTCTGACCTCCAATCACTAGGTTGTAAAATCCTAGAATCCCTCCAATCACTAGATTGTCCACTGCTTTCTCTTTCCACATCTTTTACTGTGCCAAGGTAATAGTCCTCCCTGGTAGACTGCATTATACCATGTAATATTATAGCTGCAAAGCCCATTCTTTATCTGATCTTCAGAAACGCACGAGCGTAATAGAGTTTTATCCACGAAGATAGGTTATAAAAGATAAGTAGAACCGCTCCCGTTGCAGGGTTGTGTGGGACACAACATCTAAATAGCCTACAATCCAGATGCATCAGCTTCCATGAATTTTTCAGAATTAAATATCGGGAGAATGGAAGTAATTTTGCGCTCTCTGGAGTCACAACAATCCAATAATAAAGTAAATTTTAGGTTAATTGTCACACCGACTCCTGTTTTAGAACAATTTTACCTAAGAACTCTAAAACACGTTGGCAATATACCTTCACGTTACTTTATTATTGGATTGTCGTGACTTCAGAGAATGCAGAATTACTTCCATTTTCCCGATATTTAAATTTTCAGGAATGTCGGAAAAGACAGTTAGTGTTTTTTTTGCTATCTGCTCAATAGGTGTGCAAAATTGTTCGAATTCACCCTGAAATGTAAATTTCAGGCAATTCTGCCTGCTGTGAATAGACTTTGAATCGATTGAATCATCTCTAATGTTACTTATCAGGTAATGGTTGCAATGTCCACTTCTAAAGGAATTCAGTTTGAGTGAGAAAACTATGTAGCTTGCTGGTCTCCCAGGAATGGTTAATGGACAATACAAGCCAAACAAATAATATGGGTTATATAAGTCTCATAGTATTGCAAATACAACCTGACAAGCAAAGTGTATGCTTCAATAATATATAATAAATATAACATTCTATTTTCTTTACACCGTATCACAGATCAGACATATTATGCAACTTATATAGTATGCAGCAAGTTCACACAAAGTTCATTTTTAATAGAACTATTCTTGTTACTACCACTGGAGGATTTTTCCATAATGTTGTACCAAAGGCATTTGACATAAGAAACCAATACAAAACCTGCTTAAAAATAATTTAATAGATTTTAAAAGATATGCTTATTGATTTCTTCTGAAATGAAAGCAGTATTTTAATGGTGTAAAGTCCAGGTCAATGTTTTCTGTATAATTAGATTAAAATGGAAGAAAGTATTGCCGTGCAGTGTAAAATGTTAGGCTTACATTCTTAGCTAGAAAGAACACTCAGACTATATTTTTACCTTGCATTTCTCAGTCCCAAGATGCCTTTTATTTTAAAACACAATATACAAATGTGAAAGTGGATTTAATATTCTCTCAATATAATGTAGTCTATTACATTCATTTGCGATTAATATCTTGGGGATTCTATCGTAATTAAAAATTAGTATTCAGGGATAAAGTAGGCATTTTTTGTGATTTAATTGGAAAAAGTAAAATAATATTAGTTAGTTTTTTGCTATAAATGAATGTGGAAATGTTAATTCAGATTTTTAATAATGAATTTGGTGAATTCAAATAGTTGCAATTTTTTATTTTCAAAATAAATGAATAAATTAAGAAATAAAATTCCTTGAATGCCATATATCTTATTTCCTTAGTGGTGTCTTATTTTTTTTCTGAAAAGAAAAAGAACAGAGAAGCAGAATTAAAAAACGCCAGTGTGAACAGAGTATTACATGCTAAAAGTAAAAATGACAAAATATTCTTTATTGCATAACAAAAATAGTTACAAAAAACCTAAGAGAAAGTGTAATTCACATGATATCCAGCATAGACTGACGTGTTTCTGGCATAACAATGGCGCCATTACTCATAATTTTAAGATTATAAATAGGAAAGCAATGATTATGCGAGCAATACGTTAGTCTATTACCTCAATTATATGAATTATACCCACTGCGTGTTTTTTTAAATCTAACTTGTTGAGCAATAAATAAGATTTTGTCATTATACCTTTTGGGTGTTCTGCGCTTTTTCCTTATATTTTGGGAAGCAGATGCTCTAGTGGAGCATTGGCACCCATATATGCCAATCCAAAAATGATCATTTGAACAGTAGATGCATTGAGCTCCTTTATTATGCATAGAGTGGTGTATGACTGGTGGTGAGCAGACTGCTCAAGCAAGTTGGAAAAGATGCTTAATGGGGATGATCAAGCACTGAAATACTTGAGTGCTCGGTGATCGGACGTATTCGAGGATAATAGAAGTGAATGTGAAACTTGAGAGTTTTGCAACTCACAAAGAGCCCAGCAGGGGAATACCCCAATTATGCGTGTGGCACGTGGCTCTGATGATTCAAATGAGTTCTTAAGGGGACCCGAGCATTCGAGCACAACACGATACTCGGTACTACTTGATACTCGATCGAGCACTTCGAGTATTGAGCAGTGCGGCATAGGCTTGCCCATCATTAATGACTAATGCATTAAATAGTTTTCAGTGCAATATAAATACCTTGTGGATGCCACTAGTTAGGTGTATAAAGCTGCACACTCAAACGCACCGTCTTTCTGTGTGTGTACTGAATTGTGATATCAATGAAAAAGAGAGCTATGCACTAAATGCACCCATTGGTCAGTATGCAAGACGTAGTTGATATGAGTGAATCTAAGAAGAAAAAAAAAGAAGAATATGACACTCCAAGGGCACTTGGCTATATCTGATTGATTAATGTATGTACACACATGGGAGTGTCAGGTAGTATAAAGGCCCCGTCATAGCGAGATCGCTGGTGAGATCTCTTAAGCATTACCAATTTTGTGACCCAACAGCGATCTCGCAAGCGATCTCGCTATGTGTGACACATAGCGGCGACCGCCCCACCCGCTTGATATCGCTGATCATGCTCGAATGATCTGGTCCATTTTTTCATCGTCGGCGTCCCACTGGCCAGCACTCATCACTGTGTTTGAAGCTGTTAAAATGACAAGCGACCTCGTTAGCGACGCAGAACTCAGCGACGCAGGCATGATCTAGCTTAGGTACTAGCAACACCTCCTCTGCTCCGATTGGTGGTCACTACAGCGCTCCCATTGTCTGTGATTGGGCAACCTTGTCATAAAAGACAACGCTGTAGCGCCTCCTTCCATTCTTTGTTCCTGTGCGCTGTGGATGGTATTAACCGGTTTACCTTCTGCGTCCCCGTGTGAGTCGCTATTGTGTTCATATTTGTGGATTTCACACCGCGGTTGCTTCAGCGTCCCTGTGTGAGTCACTAGTGCGCTGTTATTTGTGGACACATTTAATACATTAACGGATTGCTCTGTCTGCCAGGTAAGTTTTTTTATGGATCTCAAATTAAGATGTTAGTAGCGTTCCCTCTTTTAGTTGTGCATACCATTATATTTAATTATCATCTACATTGGGGCCGGTCATTCTTTTACACTTTAAATCTAAACTGAGGGCTGATTGGCTTCTATGTGTGTGTACGTACGTTTTTGCATTTGCAGCCATTTTAGTGTTCCTGCCATGCCCGACCCCGAAATTCTACATCATCAACCGTTTTCTTTTAATCGTTACATTTAACATGTACAGTTATAATAATCAAATAATTATTTGTTTTCAAATTGTCTAATCTTTTTATTTTATTTTGCAGTTTTCACATCATGAACGACGCGGAGCTGTCGTGGCTGCTGCATTGCTGTTGGAGAGTGTTCGGCAACAAGATGAGGCGCGGATGCAAGAGAGGCGTTCCAAAAGAAAGTGGCGCATGTGGACCAGAGAATGGCTGGCGAAGAGGTCCGAATTTTCCCACATGCAACTTGTAAGAGAGCTTCAGGAGAAGAATCCTCAGGATTTCTTCAACTATCTGCGGATGTCGAAGAAATCCTTCAAACTTTTACTGGCCAGTTTTATGCTATTAATTGAACGGAAAAATACAGCAATGCGTGCTGCTGTCCCGGCAGACGAAAGATTGGCAGTCACGCTGCGATTCCTGGCCACCGGACGCTCACTGCAAGACTTGCAATTTTCTTCTGCCGTTTCAAGGTCCCTGCTCAGTGTTTCACAGTAATTCCTGAGACATGCAATGCGATTGTCCAAAGTCTACGGAGCTACATTCAGTTTTCCAAAACTGAGGCGGAATGGAAAATTATTGCCTCAGATTTTGAGCGGCTTTGGCAGTTCCCTAACTGTGGTGGGACTTTGGATGGGAAACATGTGCGGATCACTCAACTACCGAACAGTGGATCCTATTTTTTCAATTATAAGGGCTATTTCAGCATCATCCTGATGGCTCTTGTTAACGCCAATTAAGAATTTATAAATATTGATGCTGGCATGAACGGCAGGGTTTCTGGTGGTGGTGTTTTAGAGCACACACGATTTGGTGAGCGATTGAACAACTGTGACCTGCACTTGTCTCCCAACTCACAGACAACCGACAACCTCAATTTTGTTTTTGTCGGTGATGAAGCCTTTCTGCTTCATGCCAATCTTTTCAAACCATTCCCTCAAAAAAGTCTAATGGACCGAACACAGATTTTTAATTACTGTTTGTCAAGGGCACGACGGGTTGTTGAAAATGCCTTTGGCATCATGGCCAACCGCTTCAGAGTTTTCCACACGCCTATTAACCTGAAGCTAGAATCCATAGACTCTGTCGTTATGGCCTGTTGCATGCTGCACAACTTCCTGCGGTGGCGCGATGCTATTGATTACAGTCCGCCTGGCTTTGTGGACTGTATTAACCAAACAAATGGTGAAGTAGTGATCGGTGACTGGTGTGCTAATGATCCCACAATAGCAGGACTTCAAGCTCTTGTCCACTGAAGAACCAAGGATGATGTGAAAGCCTACCGAGAGAAATACTGTCAATATTTTAACGGGCCTGGTGCTGTTGCTTGACAGCATCATATCTAGTGTGCTACTGACCACATTTAAACATTTATCTTTTTATTTGTAAGTAATTTTCAAATAAATTTTTGCTTTACTTTGCAAAGGCTTTGTCGCTCTTTAACAAATAATGTCACGTAACGCGGCGGTCAGCTATGTGCACCTGTGTGACTGGAACATAAATTTTAATAGGGCTGTACATATGTGCAGCCCTTTGTGCCTGTTGCCTGTGGCTGATGGAATGATGTGGTATATCAGGGGTACTAGTCCGGTGGCTCTGACGCGATAATGTGCGATATTTGGGGTAGTAGTCCAGTGGCTTTGATGGGCTGATGTGGGAAATTAGTGGTAGTATTCCGGTGGCTTTGATGGGATAATGTGGGGCATTAGGGGTAGTAGTCCCATTGGTTTGGATGTGATGATGTGGGATGTTACAGGTAGTAATCCAGTGGCTCTGAAGCGATATATGGGATATTTGGGGGTAGTTGTCCAGTGGTTTTGATGGGATGATGTAGGATATTAGCGGTAATAGTTTCATTTTTACATACATACACCGTATAGAGATGTCCGCTTCTGATACAGTACCGTATATCTGCTGGTTGGATTATGGACAAATATATACTGGGAGACCGTCTGTGACTAAGGAAATATATAAGGAGATTTAAATTTTTATGTACACCTTATACAGCTGTACGCTCCTCATACAGTACCATGTATCTGTTGGTATTTTTGTTACATTTTCAAAAACATGAGGAAGTTTGGTGGAAGAGGCTGCGAACATGGGTGGGGGGCAGCTGGTACTGATGGTGCTGGTGGTGCATCTGCTAGTTATGCCAAAAGCACAATAGCAGCTAAGGCAGGAGGTGTTGAGCCTGCATCATCATCTGGCACAAGAAGGCCTGTAATGTTCCCTTTTCTGGGAGTAGGAAAACCGCTTTTAAAGCCAAAGCATGAGGAACAGGTTTTGGCTTACATTGCCGAAACAGCCACTATTGCCTCCTCTTCTGAACTTTCAAAACCTGCAAGCACTGAGTCGTCAGTGCAGGGTTCTGGTCAGGAAAAACACCTTTCCTTGTGTCCTTCACCCCCACCAAAAGTGAAGGATGTGGCAGCCCACACTTCAGATTACTCCATGGAGCTCTTTTCACATACCATGCCTGGGTTATCCAGTTAGATCCTGAATTCCCCAGTCCAAGATGAATCTGACATGGAGTGCACTGATACACAGCCACTGCTATATGATTCTGCTGGTACATTGACCCACAGCACTACATTGCCCTCGCAGTCTACTAAGCCAGAATCTGACTGATGAAACTCAGGTGCCTCTTCCCGCATACTATACTACCTTACACTGTGACACAGAGGAAGGTGCAGATGAAATTGAAGAGGAGGTGATGGATGGCCCAGTTGTTGACCCGGATTGGCATTCATTGGGGGAAGAGGGTGCCGCTGGCAATAGCTCAGATGA
This sequence comes from Dendrobates tinctorius, assembly GCF_039654945.1. Lineage (NCBI taxonomy): Eukaryota > Metazoa > Chordata > Amphibia > Anura > Dendrobatidae > Dendrobates > Dendrobates tinctorius. Next base: position 19,857,798 of record NW_027361693.1, read on the forward strand.
GAAGGATCCGCAGCAGGCATTGACATCGCAGCAGCGGTTATCTGGCAGGCCCGTAGCTGTCCAAAATCGTGGAACAAAAACCAAAAGAGGTGCAGGACAACTTGGCCACACGGTCAAATGAGCACAGCGTGCAAGCCCTGAAAATTTATACCATAGTAGGAAGAGTGCAGTGTGGCACTTCTTTGTCCAAAATCCTACTGATGAGGTAAAGGTTATCTGTAAGAAATGCGGAAGGACCTTTAGCCGAGGGAAAAATCTCAGAAATTTGAATACCAGTTGCTTAGACATTTAAACACCATGCACTTGCAAGCGTGGACGGACTACAAAACCTCAGGCACCACATGTGCACCTGCTCCGACTGAAGGTAGTCAGCAACGCTCCATCGCTTCCCCCACTGTAAGACCACTGCTACCGGTAAGCACACCACCAGCAATAAATGTTGAGGTGTCGTCGCAAGGCCAAAGCAGTCAGGGAATCACAATGGTTTTGCAACGAAACACTGAATCTAGGCCATCACTACCAACACCATCACCAACCCCCTCTCAGTCTGTCCGGTCCACCGCTAGTTCCCACATATGCAGCTCTCAAGTCCAGCTCACCCTAGCAGACACTCTGAGTAGGACAAGAAAGTACTCATCCTCTCATCCGCATACACTGGCTTTGAACACCTACATTGCCAAACTGATCTCATTAGAGATGATGCCCTTCCGTTTGGTTGAAAGCGAAGCTTTCTGAGAGCTCTTGGCCTATGCTATCCCACGCTATGACCTACCCAGTCGGCACTTCTTTTCTCAAAAAGCCATCCTTGCCCTCCACCTGCATGTGAATGACCGTATTGTCCATGCACTCAAGCAATCAGTGAGTGGAATGGTGCACCTCACAACAGATGCATGGTCCAGTAGGCATGGCCAGGGCCGTTACGTGTCCAGCACTGCGCACTGGGTTAATGTGGTGAATGCAGGGTCCACAGGGGACAGCGGAGGTGGAACAGTGCTGCCTAGCCCACGGTATAGGAAACAGTTGGCTGTAGGCGTTCGACCCTCCTCCTCCAGAAGCGAAAGCTCGTCCACAGAGCACAGTCGCACGAGCACTCCATCCGCAGCTGCCAGTGTTGCACACGAGATGTCCCACTATCGAACAGCTTGTGGTAAGTGGCAGCAGGCTGTTTTAAAGAAGATGTCTTTGGGTGACAACAGACAAACCGTGGAGGTACTGGCCGACTACTTGCAGCAACAAACTGAGTCATGGCTGAGCAGTCTACATCTTGAGCCAGGCAAGGTAGTCAGTGATAACAGCTGGAATTTTGTGGCAGCAATAGCCCATGCAAAACTCACACACATACCTTGCCTGGCTCACACTTTGAACCTGGTGGTGCAGTGCTTCCTCAATAATTATCCAGAGTTAACAGCCTTGCTCCAAAAGGTGTGAAGACTGTGCTCTCACATCCGTCACTCGCCCGTACACTCCAGTCGCATGCAGAAGCTGTAGCGATTGCTCCACCTCCCCAAGCACCGCCTAATCATAGACGTTGCAACAAGGTGGAACTCCACCCTGCACATGGTTGAGAGGCTGTGTGAACAGAGGCAGGCTGAAATGCATTTGTGGGAGGATACACGGGCAGGCAGTTTGAGGGCAGACATGGAGTTGTCAGGTGTGCAGTGATCAAAGCTGAAAGACCTCTGTAAAGTCCTTCAGTGTTTTGAGGAATGCACATGGCTGGTAAGTGCAGACATCGCCATCATAAGAATGAGCATCCCACTTATGCGTCTGCTCATGCAAAATTTGACGCACATTAAGGATCAGGCGTCTGCAGCGGAGGAGGAACAGGAGGAGGTGGAGGGAAGCCTTGATGACAGTCAGCCACTGTCTGGTCAGGGAACTGTCCTGGACGAGGTGGAGGAAGAAGAGGAAGAGGAGGAGTAGGATGATTATTTTGAGGAGGAGGATGCTTCTCTGGGGGCTAGAGAAATTGTTGCCGTCACAAGGTCAGGTACAGGGTTTGTGCGTGACAGGAGGGATGTTGAATAGGCAGAAAGTGCTCCTCCACCCACCACTGCCAGTGCATCATTGACACCTGGAACTTTGGCCCACATGTGTGATTATGCCTTGCGGATCCTAAAAAGGGACCCCTGCATTGCCAAAATGATGAAGGATGACAACTACTGGTTGGCCAGCATCCTCGATCCACGCTATAAAGGCAAATTACACAACATCATGCCACAGGAGAACCTAGAGATAATATTGGCTAACAAATAAGCAAATCTAGTAAACCGTTTGTAGAATAGAGTTATAATTGCATATATATGATCGCAGAGCTATAAAAGTAAACGCTACAAGCTACCAACAATGATGGGGGCGGGCGCGGCAGGAAAGCTAAAATGGCTGAACAGGCCAAAGCATTTGTATACACATAGAAGCCAACCAGTCATGTATTTGCTTGCAAAAACCACAAAGAAGCAACAATGGCAGGGGCGGGCACGGCAGGAAAACTAAAATGGCTGCCCAGGCCAAAGCGTATGGGCACAATGTACATACAAAATGTAGAATAGAGTTATAATTGCATATACGATACGATACACTTTATTGGTCCCGGGGGAAATTATGGTATCACAGCAGCATTACAACAGCATTACAAACAAAACATTACAAACAGCATTACAAAAAAAACATTTAGAACAGCGTTACTACATTACAAACAGCATTACATAGAGTAATAACCAGACACAGATCTTACACATGATTAACCACAATACATAACAAACAAAGGTACAAAAATCTCTGATCCTTTCCCTTAGTGCACCAGCCCTAGGTCGTAGCCCTCTTTCACCCTTAGTGAATTGTTATACATCCCCATAGCAGTAGGTACAAACAATTTCCTGAATTTCTCCTTCTTGCACTTTAGTAGGATTAGACGGCTGCTGAATGTGCTCTTCTGATTCAAGAACAGCTTGTATAGTGGGTGTGTATTATTGTTCATTATAGCCCTACACTTCTTCTGAATCCTATCTTCCACTACCTCCTCATAAAAGTCAAGATGGAGGCCAACAGCTGCACTTGCCTTCTTGATAAGTTTGTTGAGCTTATTAGCTTCAGGTATTCACACACTACTGCCCCAGCAAATGATAGCAAAAAAGATGGTGCTTGCTACCATGGACTGGCAGAACATTTCGAGCAATTTACTGCACACATTGAATGACCTGAGCTTCCGCAGAAAGTTCAGGCTACTCATTCCCTTATTTTGAACCTTCTCTGTATGACAAGTCCAATCAAGTTTGCTGTCAAGGTGAACCCCCAAATATTTGTAGCTCTCAACCATCTCCACCTCCTGGCCAGCAACAGTGATTGGTAAGTACTCCTCCTTTTTCCTTCTATAACTCACCACCATCTCCTTGGTTTTCTTTACATTTAGTTCTAGACAGTTAGTCTGGCACTAATCTACACAGTCAGAAACAACCCTTCTATATTCCTCCTCACCCCGGTCCCCTACAATTCCCCCTACAATCACTTAGTCATCTGAGAATTTTTGGGGGTGACAGAGATCGGATTTATACTGAAAGTCAGCTGTATACAATGTGAAAAGGAAGGACGACAGCAGTGTACCCTGAGGGGCTCCCACACTGCTCTGTACACTGCCAGATACCACCTCCCCCATCCTTACAAACTGCGGCCTGTCCGTCAAGTAGTCGCTTATCCAGTTCACCTTCCCCTCATCCACTGCCATCTCAGTCAGCTTACTGCATTTTGTAATAAGAGCAGCTGTAAGGTGTTGAAAGCACTAGAGAAGTCAAAGAACATGGCGCGTACTGCTGTTCCATCATTGTCCAAGAATGAATGTATTATATGTAGCAGAGACACTACAGCATCATCCACCCCCAATCTCTGCTGGTATGAAAACAGCAGGGGGTCAGTGTAGGCCCTCACCCTCGGGCACAAGTAGGCAAGTACTATTCTCTCCAAACGACTTCATACCATGCGATATTAAGGCCACTGGACGATAGTCATGTAGGGAAGTTGGAAAGGTGATCTTGAGAACCGACACCAGGCAGGTGGTCTTCCATAGCACTGGTATTCTCTGGGATTGTAGGCTCATGTTGAACAGGAGCTGAAAGACATTATGCAGTTGGTTTGCACACACTTTTAGGACATGTGGACTGAGGCCATCAGGCCCAGCTGCTTTGCCAATGGCTAGTTTACGAAACTGTTCCCTCACATCGCTTGGGGAGACAGTGAAGGCGGGCAGTTCATCATCCAAAGTCAATGCTGCCGATCGTTCCACAGCTCCATCCCGCATTCCTGATGACACAGCAAATGTGTCGGTAAATCTGTTGAAAAACTCGTTCATTTCATTAGCCATGGGCAGATCCACTTCCCCACGCTCTGACCTAGCCTTAAACTCAGTTAACTGCTTCATGCCTGACCACACCTCCTTAGAATTGTTGTGTGACAGTTTATTTTCTAATTTAATTCAGAACGCCTCACGAGCATTCTTAATTTTCCCCTTTAAGTCCTTTTGTATCAATTTCAGTTTCTTAGTACCCTTCATTTTAAATGCTAGTTTTTTCCCATTTAGTAAGTATTTAAATTATTTTGTAATCCAAGGCTTGTTATTTGCATAACATCAAATCTTTTTAACTGGTACTACAGTATCAGTACAAAAGTTTATGTAATCAGTTACCCTTCTGACAATATCATTTACATCAACATGCTCTCCTCTGTCGCATATCACCTCCCAGTCTGTGAGGTCAAAGCAGTCTTGCAGAGCTTCCTCCACTGCAGGAGACCACTTCCTGATTAGTTTTATTGTCACTGGTTGTTTGCTCACAGGTTGGTAATATGGAGACAATAATATGAGATTGTGGTTGGATTTCCCCAGGGGGGGGTAATGCAGATGATGAATAGGCGTCTTTAACATATGCACAGAGGAGATCCAATATACTGCTGTCCCTTGTTGCACAATTAACATATTGATAGAACTTTGGAAGAGCCTTTGAGATCATGACTCTGTTAAAATCCCCAGAGATTAAGATTAACGAGTTTGGGTGCTTTGTCTGAAGGCAAGCCAAGACCCCCAGCAATACTGCCCTAGCTGCCTCTTGGCTAGCAGATGGAGATATATACATGACAATTGCAAAGCAAATGGATAATTCTCTAGGTAGATAGTAAGGCCTGAGGCTAACTGCTAAGAGTTCAATGTTTTGACAGCAGTGCCTTTCCTTAACAGTTATGTGCCGCTGATTACAAAATCTGTTATTAATATATAATATAACCCCACCACCCTTATATTTACCACACCTAGCCTTGTCTCTATCAGCCCGAACCATTTGAAACCCTGGAATCGAGACACTTGAATCAGGAACATCCCCATGTAACCAGGTTTCTGTAAAGCACATAAGACTGCATTCCTGGAACGTCTGGGTTTTACACAGAGCTAGCAGTTCATGTCTTATTCCCCAGCGAGCGCACATTGCCCATGATGATTGATGGTACTGCTGGTTTAAACCTTCTTCTCCTGGACTTCACCTTTTTTCCTGCTCTGTGGCCTCTGAAAGGTCTCCACTAGAGTTGAGCGAAACGGGTTGGTCAATTTCATAAGTCGCTGACTTTCGCTGAAGTCGGGTTTCATGAAACGAAACCCGACCATAGCGTGAGGTCCGACACGAGGTCGGCGACCAGAGCGCCAAAGTCGCATTTCAAATGATGCTTCCAGCACCCTTTTTCAGCCAATGAAGTAGGACGCACACTGTGGGCAACGCGATGACATGGGCATCGGTCACCACCATCTTTGAGAAGGGAATGCAAGTGATTGGCTTGCTTTGTGTGGCGTCACAGGGGCTATAAAAGGGAGTGCACGCCGACTGCCATCTTACTTCTACCGATATTAGCATTAGCAGGGAGAGGTTGCAGCTGCTGATTCTGAATAAGGGAGAGCGTTAGGCAGGAAAGAAGAATGAAAAAACTGCTTCTGCTGTTAGCGATTTTAGCGATTTCCACTGTACAACACAACAGTTTGTGTGCAGTGACAGGGGAGGCTATATTTTTTGTGCATCAGCTCTGTTGGTTATTAGGCTGCCTTATAAGGCTCACTGATAGCTGCATTGCTGTTTGCACACTGCTGTGCAAACTGCTTTTTTAAAAGCAAAAATACTTTTCTTCCTCTTTTCTGCACAGTTACTAAATCTTCATTTTTCCACACTTTTGTGTGCAGTAGTCCTGCTTATTAGGCTGTCTGCTGCCATACCTGGACTGAGAGCATCATTGTCAGCCTCCTAAAATCTCTAGGGAGCTTCCATTTCTCCCCAATACTATATACACACCTTGTGCATGGTCATACACCTGCCTATTTCAGCCTGTTAAATTGAGGTGTAATCTATAGTGGGCCTGAGATAATAGTTCAGCCTCCTAAAATCTCTAGGGAGCTTCCAATTCTCCCCAATACTATATACACACCTTGTGCATGGTCATACACCTGCCTATTTCAGCCTGTTAAATTGAGGTGTAATCTATAGTGGGCCTGAGATAATAGTTCAGCCTCCTAAAATCTCTAGGGAGCTTCCAATTCTCCCCAATACTATATACACACCTTGTGCATGGTCATACACCTGCTTATTTCAGCCTGTTAAATTGAGGTGTAAACTATAGTGGGCCTGAGATAATAGTTCAGCCTCCTAATATCTCTAGGGAGCTTCCAATTCTCTCCAATACTATATACACACCTTGTACTTTGTCATACACCTGCCAATTTCAGCCTGTTAAACAGAGGTGTAATCTATAGTGGGCCTGAGATAATAGTTCAGCCTCCTAAAATCTCTAGGGAGATTCAAATTCTCCACAATACTATATACACCTTGTACCTTGTTTTACAGTACCACATAGCTGGTGGTATTTTGGGTACATTTTTCCAAAAATGAGGAGGTATGGTGGAAGAGGCCGTGGGAGTGGGCAGGGGTTGCCAGCTGGTACTGATGGTGGTGGGGGTGGTGGTGCATTTGCTGGTAGTGGCAAAAGCGCAATAGCACCTAAGGCAGGAGGTGTTGAGCCTGCGTCATTGTCTGGCTCCACAAGGCCTTGAATGCTCCCTTTTCTGGTAGTAGGTAAACCGGTTTTAAAGCCGGAGCTTCAGGAACAAGTTTTGGCTTATATTGCTGACACAGCTTCCAGCTCTATCGCCTCCTCTTCTGAAGTTTTAAAAAAATAAAAGCACTGAGTCGTCAGTGGAGGCTCCTGGTCAGGAACAACACCTTTCCTTGTGTCCTTCACCCCTACCAAAAGTGAAGGATGTGACAGGCCACACTACAGATTACTCCATGGAGCTCTTTTCACATACCATGCCTGGGTTATCAAGTCAAATAGTGAATTTCCCAGTCCAAGATGAATCGGACATGGAGTGCACTGATGCACAGCCACTGCTAGATTTTTCTGCTGGTACATTCACTCAGAGCACTACATTGTCCTCGCAGTGTACTGAGCCAGAATCTGACCCTGATGAAACTCAGGTGCCCCTTCCCGCATACTATACCACCTTACAAGGTGACACAGAGGAAGGTGCACATGAAATTGAAGAGGAGGTGATGGATGACCCAGTTTTTGACTCAGATTGGCATCCATTGGGGGAAGAGGGTGCCGCTGGCAATAGCTCAGAAGAGGAGGAGGAGGATCCGCAGCAGGCATCGATATCGCAACAGCTGTTATCTGGCAGGCCTGTAGCAGTCCAAAAACGGTTTACAAAAGCCCAAAGAGTTGCAGGACAGCTTGGCCAGGCAGTCAAATTAGCACAGCGTGCAAGGCCTCAAAATGTCTTCCATAGTAGGAAGAGTGCAGTGTGGCACTTTTTTGAACAAAATCCTAATGATCAGGCAAAGGTTATCTGTAAGAAGTGCGCAAAGACTTTTAGCCGAGGGAAAAATCTGAGAAATTTGAATACCAGTTGCATGCTTAGATATTTAAACACCATGCACTTGCAAGCGTGGACGGACTACCCAACCTCATGTACCACATGTGCACCTGCTCCGAATGAAGGTAGTCAGCAATGCTGCATCGCTTCCCCCACTGTAAGCCCACCGGTTAGCAGACCACCAGCAGCAAATGTTGAGGTGTCGTCGCAAGGCCAAAGCAGTCAGGGAATCACAATGTTATTGGTACGAAAGACTGAATCTAGGCCATCAGCAAGACCACCAACACCATCACCAACCCCCTCTCAGTCCGCCATGTCCACTGCTAGTTCCACCATATGCAGCTCTCAAGTCCAGCTCACCCTACCAGAGACTCTGAGTAGGACAAGAAAGTACTCATCCTCTCATCCGCGTACACTGTGTTTGAACGCCCACATTGCCAAACTAATCTTGTTAGAGATGATGCCCTACCGGTTGGTTGAAAGTGAAGCTTTCTGCGAGCTCATGGCCTACGCAGTACCACGTTATGACCTACCCAGTCTGCACTTCTTTTCTCAAAAAGCCATCCCAGCCCTCCACCTGCATGTGAAAGACTGCATTGTCCATGCACTCAAGGCAATCAGTGAGTGGAAAGGTGCACCTCTCAACAGATGCATGGTCCAGTAGGCAAGGCCAGGGCCATTACGTTTCCATCACTGCGCACTGGGTTAATGTGGTGGATGCAGGGTCCACAGGGGACAGCGGCGGTGGGACAGTGCTGCCTAGCCCACGGTATAGGAAACAGTTGGCTGTAGGCGTTCGACCCTCCTCCTCCTCCTCCAGAAGCGAAAGCTCATCCACAGAGGGCAAGCGCACGAGCACTCCATCCGCAGCTGCCAGTGTTGCACACGAGGTGTCCCACTATCGAACAGCTAGTGGTAAGCGTCAGCAGGCTGTGTTGAAGATGATGTGTTTGGGCAACAACAGACAGGCGGAGGTACTGGCTGACTACTTGCAGTGACAAACTGAGTCATGGCTGGGCAGTCTACATCTTGAGGCAGGGAAGGTCGTTAGTGATAACGGCCGGATTTTTGTTGCAGCCATAGCCCTTTCAAAACTCAGACACATACCTTGCCTGGCTCACACCTTAAACCTGGTGGTGCAGTGCTTCCTCAATAATTATCCGGACTTAACAGCCCTGCTCCATAAGGTGCGAAGACTGTGCTCGCACATCCGCCGGTTGCCCGTACACTTCAGTCGTATGCAGAAGCTGCAGCGATTGCTCCACCTTCCCATGCACCACCTAATTGTCGACATTGCAACAAGGTGGAACTCCACCACGTACATGGTTAAGAAGCTGTGCGAACAGAGGCAGGCTGTAATGCATTTGTGGGAGGATACACGGGCAGGCAGTTTGCAGGCAGACATGGAGTTGTCTGGTGTGCAGTGGTCGAAGCTGAAAGACCTCTGTAAAGTCCTTCAGTGTTTTGAGGAACGCACACCTCTGGTAAGCGCAGATGGCGCCATCATAAGAATGAGCATCCCACTTATGCGTCTGCTCATGCAAACTTTGACGCACATTAATGAGCAGGCGTCTGCAGCCAAGGAGGAAGAGGAGGAGTGAAGCCTTGATGACAGTTTGCCATTGTCTGCTCAGGGAACTCTCCTGGACGAGGTGGAGGAAGAAGAGGAAGAGGAGGAGAAGGAGGATGATGGGGATGATTATTTAGGGGAAGAGGATGCTTCTCAGGGGGCAAGAGAAAATGTTTGAACACCTACATTGCCAAACTGATCTCATTAGATATGATGCCCTTCCGTTTGGTTGAAAGCGAAGCTTTCTGAGAGTTCATGGCCTATGCTGTCCCACGCTATGACCTACCCAGTAGGCACTTCTTTTCTCGAAAAGCCATCCTTGCCCTCCACCTGCATATGAAAGACCGTATTGTCCATGCACTCAAGCAATCAATGAGTGGAAAGGCGCACCTCACAACAGATGCATGGTCCAGTAGGCATGGCCAGGGCCGTTACGTGTCCAGCACTGCACACTGGGTTAATGTGGTGGATGCAGGGTCCACAGGGGACAGCGGCAGTGGAACAGTGCTGCCTAGACCACGGTATAGGAAACAGTTGGCTGTAGGCATTCGACCTCCTCCTCCTCCAGAAGTGAAAGCTCATCCACAGAGTACAGTCGCACGAGCACTCCATCTGCAGCTGCCAGTGTTGCACACGAGATATCGAACAGCTTGTGGTAAGTGGCTGTTTTAAAGAAGATGTATTTGGGTGACAACAGACACACCGTGGAGGTACTGGCCGACTACTTGCAGCAACAAACTGAGTCATGGCTGAGCAGTCTACATCTTGAGCCAGGCAAGGTAGTCAGTGATAACAGCCAGAATTTTGTGGCAGCCATAGCCCTTACAAAACTCACACACATACCTTGCCTGGCTCACACTTTGAACCTGGTGGTGCAGTGCTTCCTCAATAATTATCCGGAGTTAACAGCCTTGCTCCAAAAAGTGTGAAGACTTGCTCGCACATCCGTCACTCGCCCGTACACTTCTGTCGCATGCAGAAGCTGCAGCGATTGCTCCACCTCCCCAATCACTGCCTAATCATAGACGTTGCAAAAAGGTGGTACGCCACCCTGCACATGGTTGAGAGGCTGTGTGAACAGAGGCAGGCTGAAATGCATTTGTGGGAGGATACACGGGCAGGCAGTTTGAGGGCAGACATGGAGTTGTCGGGTGTGCAGTGGTCAAAGCTGAAAGACCTCTGTAAAGTCCTTCAGTGTTTTGAGGAATGCACACGGCTTTAAGTGCAGATGACGCCATCATAAGCATGAGCATCCCACTTATGCGTCTGCTCATGCAAAATTTGACGCACATTAAGGATCAGGCGTCTGCAGCGGCGGAGGAACAGGAGGAGGAGGAGGGAAGCCTTGATGACAGTCAGTCACTGTCTGGTCAGGGAACTGTCCTGGATGAGGTGGAGGAAGAAGAGGAAGAGGAGGAGTAGGATGAGGGGGATGATTATTTTGAGGAGGAGGATGCTTTTCTGGGGGCAAGAGAAATTGTTGCCTTCGCAAGGTCAGGTACAGGATTTGTGCGTGACTGGAGGGATGTTGATTTGCCAGAAAGTGCTCCTCCACCCAGCACTCGCAGTGCATCATTGACACCTGGAACATTGGCCCACATGTCTGATTATGCCTTGCAGATCCTAAAAAGGGAACCCGGCATTGCCAAAATGATAAACGATGACGACTACTGGTTGGCAAATTCCAAAATGTCATGCCACAGGAGAACCTAGAGCTAATATTGGCTAACAAACAAGCAACTCTGGTAAACCGTTTGTTTGAGGCATTCCCAGCACACAGCGGCAGTGATGGTTCTCCCACGAGCCGTAGGGGGCAACATGAAAGAGGTGTTCGTGGTGCACACAGCCGAAGTGGCATTGGACACAGGGGTTTCATGACCATGTTGTGGACTGATTTTTCAAGTACCGCTCACACGACTGGTAATACTGCATCGATTGAAAGTGACCAGTTGTAATCTTTGGTTGCAAACTACTTCTCCTCCCATATCGATGTTCTCCCTCACAGGTCATTCCCGTTTGACTATTGGGCCTGTAAACTGGACAACTGGCCTGAATTGGCACAATATGCCTTACAGGAGCTCACTTGCCTTGCTGCAAGCGTGCTATCTGAACGAGTCTTCAGTGCTGATGGATCAATTCTGACAGAAAAATGACCTGTTTATCGACCCAAAATGTTGATGACCTAACCTTCATTAAAATGAAGGATTTTGTCCCACCTTCCCCTGCTGACACGTAGGTTGCCAGAATAATGGCTCGCTTTTGTCCTCCTCTTCCTCTGACTTCTCCAGTTCCTCCATTTGCAGCTGCTGAATGTCCAACATCAACATATGCCATTTTTTCAACCTCCCTAACTGGGCTGCCTCCCCCCCCAGGGCCGGGGTCATGACCTGGTGCACGCACCCGTGCGAGTGCCGTTGCCCTGGACAGGTGGGTGGGCCCACTCTTGGGCGACGGCACTGTCACAGGGTGCCTCATAGTACAATCAAGTGTCTCTGATGGTGGGGGTGCACACCCACCATCAGACACACCGGCATACTATGAGGGGCCCTGTGCCAGTACTGCCGCCCACGAATGGGCCCCCCCTTCTTGCTCAGGGCCCCAGCACTTGCAATACTTACCTCTCCCTGCTCCACCGCTGTGTAGTCTGAGCTGTTAAATCCTTCACTGGGACTGCCAATAGAAATTTGGTGAACTGATAGATGATGATTATGACGTAGCTATGCCCTGTCCTGCTGGGCTCTATCTTCAGATGATCAATGGCTTCCATTTGTTATGGACGTCGACTCACAATGAGATGCAGTGGTGGTTTATCATCAGCTTTCACGGTTTTCTTACTCACAGACATGTGACATTCCTGCCCACATTTTTAAATGTGTCCTCTCATGCCAATCCAATAGACTCTCCTGCGGCCTGTGGCTTCTGTCTTTTGCACTCCAAAGTTACCTGACAGTTCATGATAGGCAGTGAGGATAATGTCTACATCTCTCCCTGTGATCACAATTTGATGGAGATGAGTAACGTTGATGGGATCCACAGTACTGCGATACAGTATAACTATTTTCCCTGTCTCCACAGACAAAGTAATTGAGGGTCAGCATCGCCTCTGAGAATTCTCCCAGGAGTTTTTCCCGTGATTAGTAATTCCAAAATTTCTGCAATCACTCGACTTTCCATCTGTACTTGTATCCATCTCGTTTCCTCTTGCGGAGAGTCTGGACTTTCTTACTGAGACTGAAATATATATGGAGATTGAAAAATACCCCAACAGTGTATACTGGTGTACGCTTCGAATACATTACCCTTTTTCTACTTTTTAGATTCTTGTTTAATCCATACTGAGGCTGTGAGTGTCTTTGTCGGACTCCAGAAATATACACGGATATTTTTACTGTTTAAACTATGCTATATATACCTGGTATCCAGTGATACTGTACCCTTTCCCAACTTTCTACAATCTTGTCGAATCCATACTGGGCCTGAGACCTTCTGAGTCTGCCTCATGATATATAGACATAGATTTTTAATGTGTAAACTATGCTATATATACCTGTTATCCGGTGATACTGTACCCTTTCTCAACCTTCTTCAATCTTGTCGAATCCATACTGGGCCTGAGACCATCTGAGTCTGCCTCCTGATATATAGACATAGATTTTTAATGTGTAAACTATGCTATATATACCTGGTATCTGGTGATACTGGACCCTTTCTCAACTTTCTACAATCTTGTTGAATCCATACTGGGCCTGAGACCGTCTGAGTCTGCCTCCTGATTAGAGATGAGCGGTGTTCGAGTCGACCTGTTCTCCAAGTTCAAATTCGAGCTATTTTGGGCGGTGTTCGAGCCGTTCGTCGAACTTGAGCACTTTGCTTAAAATTCGGCTGTTCGAGGTTACATTGGAGAACGGTTCGTTCACCAAAAGCGTAACATTATTTTCACATTAATAATGGTTTTCAATGTTAATATACAGTTTCATGGCATAGTAGCGGTGTCTGGTAGCTAGCGGTGTAGTACACCTGTCAAGCAGCTACACTGTGTATGTTTCTAATAATTTTTTACCGCATCTTGTCCAGAAAATCCTTTTGGGCCTTGTAGCACTGCCTGCTACTCAGCCGAGGAGCCCACCCGTGAACCTAGCTATGCTGCCTGTTTATGAAAGAACCAGTTTTTGACTGCATTTAGCCCAGTTAATACTTTGGGCCTAGTAACTGTGTCTGCTACTCATCAGAGGAGCCCACCCGTGAACCAAGCTGTGCCGCCTGTTTATGTAAGAACCATGTTTTAACTCCATTTAGCCCAGTGAATACTTTGGGCCTAGTACCTGTGTCTACTGCTCAGCAGAGGAGCCCACCCGTGAACCTAGCTATGCCGCCTGTTTCTGTAAACACTGTCTGCTACTCAGCAGAGTTGCCCACCCGTGAATCAAGCTATGCTGCCTGTTTATGTAAGAACTGCGTGCTACTCAGCAGAGGAGCCCAGATGTTAAACGAGCTACAGCACCTGTGGTTTGGACGCTTAATTTTTTCACATTCTTTCTGGAATGCCGGTTAGGCCTAATTCCGGAATTCCGGTTGACCTGCACTTACTGGGAAATTGTCGTTCGCGGAAAAGAATTGGAATCCCAGATCCCCATCACTAACGGGGTTCAGCAGGTTATCCGCACCTGTAAGCGACACACCCTGGTCCTTTCAGTGTAGCGTGCAAGCAGCCCCGGACATGTAAGGGCATGACAGACCTGTTATTGCTCGATCTCGCATGCCAGAGCCTCGTTTTTCCCTCTAGTAAGCCGGGCGTGGATCACGGGGGCATGCCGGAATCTCATTCATTAATGAAATTAAGCTGACAAATCGCTAGCACAAACTAAAAACGGCCTGAAACACCACCCACAGAATCGACAAAGCTTGCAATCTGTCCATCCTTTCCGTGGCTGGCATGGTTGAGGTTGTCCGTGTGGAGTCCAATTAAGCCACAGGCTCCACTCCTGGTGGTGCCTTTCTGGACATTCCTTTAAGGTTCAGCTTTGCAGCCATACTGCCCCCAGAAACCAAACACTTTGCCTTCATGGACGCTGTTCGGAGGGTCGTGGGAATAACGATAGGCAGTTGGCATAATTTATGGTGGGAAGTCCGAAGGTATTTGATCGTCTTCAATTTTAGAATTTTAGATTTTTTTTTATTTTAGATTTTTATTCCAGCCTTTCTTGACTTTATAAGGGAATGACATGCCTATATCTGTGTCTCCTCCTCCTCTTTTTACTCCTCCACCTCTTTTCTATATGTAGTTGCCCTTTTCTATATGTTATTTGTGTCTTCTGAGCATTTTGTCTGCTTTGGGACACCTTTTAAGGTGTTTTGTAATTGTTTTCTATGTGTTTGTATGTGTTTGTGTTTGCCTGCCATTGTTTTCAGTGGGGTTCAACGGTGTTGGTCAAACGTTCGACGAACATTCAACGAACTTGCCTCCTGTTCAACGAACCGAACCAAACTCGAACACTAGCGGGGTGGCTCAACACTACTCCTGATATATAGACGTATATTTTTAATGTTTAAACTATGCTATATATACCTGGTATCTGGTGATACTGCACCCTTTCTGCCAGTAAGTCCTCCTCCACCCACCACTCTAAGTGTATCATTGACACCTGGAACATTGGCCCACATGTGTGATTATTTCTTGCGGTTCTTCTTTTTATATTGTGGTGTGATCCATCCTGAGCATGTGAGAGTCTGTGGGTTACTCCTGCAATTTATATGTAGATTTAAAAATTACCCCAACACTATATACAGCTCTACGGTTGTGATACATTACACATGTACTGCTTTTTATATTCTGGTCTAATCCAAACTGACCAAGTGAGAGTCTGTTTCTGACTGTGGAAATAAATACTGAGATTGACAATGACCCCTACACTGTATACAGCTGTACACGTCAGATCAATTACCGTTTTACAGCTTTTTATATTATGTTCAAATCCATGCTGAGCCTGAGAGCGTCTGTGTCTGCCTCCTGAAATATATATGGAGATTTAGAATGTTTAAACTATACTATATATACCTGCTATCTGATGATACTGTACCCTTTTTCTACTTTTTACATAACTGTATGCTTCTAATACAGTACCATATATCTGATGTTATTTTGGGTGCATTTTCTCCAAAATTTGGAAGTATGGTGGAAGAGGCCGCGGACGTGGGCATGGGGGGGCAGCTGGTACTGATGGTGGTGGTGCATCTGCTGGTAGTGGCAAAAGCACAATAGCAGCTAAGGCAGGAGGTGTTGAGCCTGCGTCATGGTCTGGCTCCGGAAGGCCTGGAAGGCTACCTTTTCTGGGAGTAGGTTAACCGCTTTTAAAGCTGGAGCAACAGGAACTGGTTTTGGATTACATTGCCGAAACAGACTTCAGCTAATATGCCCTCCTCTTCTGAAGTTTCAAAGAATGCAAGCACTGAGTCGTCAAGTGCTGGCTCCTGGTCAGGAAGAACCCCTTTCCTTGTGTCCTTCTCCCCCAACAAAAGTGAATGATGCAGCAGGCCACACTTCACATTAGTCCATGTAGCTCTTTCTTACATACCATGCCTGGGTTATCAAGTCAAATCGTGAATTCCCCAGTCCAAGATGAATCTGACATGGAGTGTGGGTGGCCAGCCAGGGCAGTGGGGTTAATCGGTACTGGGCTGGTGTCTGAGAGGGATGTGTCATGGTGGTGGTGACACGGTGTGTGGCCCTGGGCATCCATGCAAAGGGGTGAATAACATTTATTGGTGAATGATACGTGACGCCACCTGTGATATCTGATCAGATTAACCAGCGCTGCAGTGTCGCTTCTCTGGGACAGATGTTGTGGTGCAGCTAAGATGTAGAAGCCCTGCACAGGTAGGTCCATAGTCGCAGGGCAGATGAAAGAGTTGGTAGATGGTCTGCAGTGCAGGATGTAGCAGAGCTGTGCACCAGGTGCAGGAGAAAGATGACAGACACAGTCATGCAGTTCCTTTACCTGTACTTGGTAAGTGCCGTCCAAGACCCAGAGTACAGATGGAGATGTAGTTAGTCAGCCTGGAAGCAAATTAGGAATTCTCTCTGTAGATAGGTAGTGTGGCCTCCGTTCTAGCACTTATCTGAGGTACTCGCAGTTCTGAGTTCACTGAAGTTCCCCCTGTTGACTTTCTTTTGAAACTTTCTCGTATGGCAGGCAGCCGTAGCCTTTTCCTTCTGGCTCACACAAGTCGCTGCTGGGGCCTCCGAGCCTTAGTTGAGAACAGAGCATTTACAGCTGCAACTTCCTCCGGTTTCTGCTGCAGGACCGTCAGTGTCCCTACAAACTCGGAGACTGCCATCTGGACCATGCGCTCCAGCTAGGAGTGAGCCTTAACTCTGCTCATCCTCCAGCTCCCCTTCTCACATCTACACACTTCCCCTTCCCTTCACAGACTGCCCTAAATTCCCTCCTCCCGACCACAGAGAGCAGCTCCTCAGCAGTCAGGCTCAGAGGTCTCCCTGCTGGCCTGGACTGGGAAATGTGTTGTGTGTTGGTTTAACTGCTAGAGAGATCCTTCGTTGCTCCCAAGCATGACATTACACTCCCTAGGAGGAAGGTAATGCCACTGTGGCGACCGTACGCCTGGGGGCGCCTCAAGTGCACTGATGCCCAGCCACTGCTAGATGATTCTGCTGGTACATTGACCCAGACCACTACATTCCCTTCGCACTCTACACAGCCAGAATCTGACCCTGATGAAACTCAGGTTCCCCTTCCCGCATACTATACTACTTTACACGGTGACAAAGAGGAAGGTGCAGATGAAAGTGCAGGTTCCTTGAGCAGGTGGTGGAGGCATACTCATGGGTGATGGCACTGGCACAGGGCCCCTCATAGTATGCAAAAGTGTCTCTGCCGGTAGACCCTCTGTCAGACACACCGCTGTACTATGAGGGGCCCTGTGCCAGTGCTGTCGCCAACGAGTGGGCCCCCCCTGCTGGCTTAGGATCACAGCACTTGCAAAGTTGAAATACTTACCTCTCCCTTCTCCACCGCCATGACGTCTTCCGCGTTTCCTGACAGTGACATTCTGGTCAGAGAGCGCAATGACATCACGTCTGTACGCCCTCTGCCTAAACAGTCCAAGTGCAGAGAGATGGAAGATTGGGACGACGAGGAGTCCAGACTAGTACAGGGATTCCCTAGCGAGGAGACTTATTTAATTGTTTTAAAGGTTGGGAGCAATTTTTGGGGAGCACTATACTCTGGAGAATGATATATGGGGCCCACCATACACTGGAGCATTCCAAAGGTGGAAATCAGACACTGGAGCAGCATTTACAGGGCCCATTAAAGTATACACTGGAGCAGCATTAGAAATGGAGCCCATTATAAATGGAGCATTATTTGGGCCCACAAGACAGTGGAGCTTCATCCATGGGGACCAACATATACTGTAGCATTATGTGGAGCTCATCATATACTGTATCAAACATAATATGGGATCAATGATTCTGTATGAAGAAATATATGGGCCTCATTACTCTGTATAGCGCACTATGCGGTGGCCATAATACTTTATGGAGTAATATACTGTCCATTTTTGGAGCTATTGGAGAATTTAAAATGGATATCAGTCTTGTGATGTAAGAAGTGAAGTATTTTTCTGTGTACTATACCACTATTTCTCTGCCGTATCAGAGGATCATGAATTGTGGCATGTGTTAAAGGAGCCCATTGACACTCTTTGTCCCTGGGCCCACAAAAATCTGGAGCCCACCCTACCCCCCTCAACTTTAGCCAAATAAACCCCAGTTTTCAATG
This sequence comes from Dendrobates tinctorius, assembly GCF_039654945.1. Lineage (NCBI taxonomy): Eukaryota > Metazoa > Chordata > Amphibia > Anura > Dendrobatidae > Dendrobates > Dendrobates tinctorius. The sequence continues at coordinate 19,876,060 of NW_027361693.1, forward strand.
CCTAACTATTATTATAAAGTCAATTAAGGATGACAAGCTTAAGGAATAAGAATTGATGTTTTTGGCATTAAAATGGGCACTGTAGGTGTGTTTCCTGTCCTCCACTCACTGCCAACTTTTCTTCCCCATTGACTTGCATTGGGTTTCGTGTTTCAGTCGGCCTTCGACTTTTCACGATAATTGGCGGATTGCGTTTGACCCGACTTTTGCGAAAGTCTGGTTTCATGAAACCCGAATCGACCCGAAAAAAGGCAATGTCGCTCATCTCTATCGGCGACTTATGAATTTGACCGACCCGTTTCGCTCAACTCTCATCAGCAGTCCTTAATTAATTTTGTTCTAAGACCCTTTTTATCCCCCTTAATTGTGATATTGGAGCTCATTAAGGGACAGCTGACGCGGAGTGGGGGCACCAGTACAATTTAGGGTGAAAAAGCTCCGCTGTTAGGCAGGGACATTTCCAAATAGGGACTTTTAGTATTTCCCTCCTGTTATATCCCATTAAGTAATTTTGTTTTTCAGCTACTGGTTTTACCCCCTTTTTTGTTTAAATTTGTGGTGGTTTGTGGTGTCGAGTGCCTATTCTGGACTGCCTTATTTTATGAATTAGGCAACCTGGCCATTTTTGCTCCTCTTTATCGATCATCCTGAAAATAGGATTTAACAGGGTGAGTAGGGACAGCCGCCATGGAGCGGGGTCGCCATTTGCGCTCCAAGAGGGTGTCAACCTCTGATGTCAGGTGGGGGTGAGTTATTGGTGCCGTATTGGGATAATTAGATCATTTATCCCCTACCTGGCACTGTGATTTACTACATTTTTTTTTAATAGGCTGGATTATGATAGAGTGTGATCAGCATTTAGGTGCGTGTTGTTTCTAAGTTTTTTCATAAATTTTTTTTTAATAAATTGAAAATAAAGTATCTTTTAAATTAGTTTTTTTTGTTCATGAGCCTTCACATAACTAGTTTGTACTTACTTTGTACCTAGTTATGTACCTAATCCCAAGTATCAGTGGCAAGGAATAATGTTTTTTGCATCTTAATCCTGCCAAAGCAATCCAGAACCCTTTTGTTCTCCATTTGCTTGTTGACACTCCAGACTACAGCCAGATCTAGATTTAATAGTACAGCTTGAAAATCCAGCAATTTTAAATGGGTTAGCCTGTCCCAAGTATCACATCTGAGTGCACAGAAAAATCTGCCATTTTTTGTGGTACTGTAGAATTTTTTTGGAGTGTCTTATACTATGTTTTACACCATTTTGCTGCCAAAAAAAATTATCTACAGGGCATCTCATGATTAAGGGGGCCTAGTCACCTGAAATGCGTCAATATCGCACTTTATGAATTGCTTACGCTGAAGTTTTTATCCTCTACTGAGCAAATTTTCTAGTGAATACAGAAAAGTTTATTAGTGGTAAAAAGTTATTTTTACTACTTCGTTGAGCTGGATCCCCTATTCTTTCTGATCTCCGTCAGATGCCTGATCTATTTGTGGGCTACTAACTGTGGCATTTGAGACCTCCATTCAACTGTTTTGGCTGTCTGTTACCCTAGTTCTTGAAACTGTTTCCTGTAAAAAAAAAAAATACAGGCCACATATTGAACAGTGTGGTATCTCCGTAAGATGCCTGATCTATCTGTGGGTTACAAATTATTGCATTTCAGGCCTACATTCACCTTTTTTTGCTATGTCTTACCCTAGTTCTATAGACTATTTTGGGGTAAAAATAAAAATACTGGCCACATATTGAGCAGTGTGGTATCTTTGTCAGATGCCTGATATAACTGTGGGATATAAATTGTGGCATTTCAGGCCTACATTCACCGTTTTTGCTGTGTCTTACCCTAGTTCTATAGACTATATTCGGGTAAAAAATAAAAAAATACAGTACACATTTTGAACAATGGCATCTCCGTCAGATACCTGATCTGTCTATGGACTCCAAATTGTGGAATTTCAGGCCTCCATTCACGTTTTTTTGCTGTGTCTTACACTAGTTATATAGACTATATTGGGGTAAAAATAAAAATTACAGGCCACATATTGAGCAGTTTGGTATCTCCATATCAATACAGGCCACATACTGAGCTGTTTGGTATCTCCATCAGACGCCTGATCTATCTGTGGGCTACAAATTGTTGCATTTCAGGCCTACATTCACCTTTTTTGCTGTGTTTTGCCCTAGTTCTAAAGACTATTTGGATGTAAAAAGTAAAAAAAAACCAGGCCACATATTGAACAGTGTGGTATCTTCGTCAGACGCCTGAGCTATCTGTGGGTTACTAATTGTGGCATTTCAGGCCTATATTCACCTAAACACAGGTCACATATTGAACAGTGTGGTATCTCTGTCAGATGCCTAATCTATCTGTGGGATACAAATTGTGGAATTTCAGGCCTACATTCACCTGTTTTTGCTGTGTCTTACACTAGTTCTTTTGACTATTTGGGGGTAAAAAAAATAAAAAATACAGGCCACATATTGAATGGTGTGGTGTCTCCTTCAGATGCCTGATCTATCAGTGGGCTACAAATTGTTGCATTTCAGACCTACATTCACCTTTTTTTGCTGTTTCATACACTAGTTTTATAGACTATTTTGGGGTAAAAAGTAAAAAAAATACAGGCCACATATTAAAGAGTGTGGTAGCTCTGTCAGACACCTCTTCTATCTGTGGGCCAAAAATTGAGGCATTTGTGGCCTCCAATTAACTGTTCTTGCTGTGTCTTACCCTAATTCTATACAGTATTTTTCTGTAGAAAAAAAACAAAATACAGGCAACATATTGAACAGTGTGGTATCTCCGTCAGACGCCTGATCTATCTGTGGGCTACAAATTGTTGCATTTCAGGCCTATATTCACCTTTTTTTTTGCTCTTTCATACACTAGTTTTATAGACTATTTTGGGGTAAAAAGTAAAAAAATACAGGCCACATATTGAAGAGTGTGGTAGCTCTGTCAGACACCTCTTCTATCTGTGGGCTACAAATTGAGGCATTTGAGGCCTCCAATTAACTGTTTTTGCTGTGTCTTACCCTAATTCTATATAGTATTTTTCTGTAAAAAAAACCAAAACAAAATAAAGGGCCACATATTGAACAGTGTGGTATCTCCGTCAGACACCTCATCTATCTGTGGGCTACAAATTGTGGCATTTCAGGCCTATATTGACCTTTTTTTGCTGTTTCTTACCCTAGTTCTATAGACTATTTTGGGTAAAAAATTAAAAAATACAGGCCACATATTGAACAGTGTAGTATGTCCATCAGACGCCTGATCTATATATGGGCTACAAATTGTGGTATTTCAGGCCTAAATTCACCTTTTTTTGCTGTGTCTTAACCTGGTTTTATAGACTATTTTGCGGTTAAAAAATAAAAAAATACAGTCCACATATTGAACAGTGTGATAGCTCCGTCAAATGCATATTCTATCTGTGGGCTAAAACTTGTGACATTTGAGGGCTCCATTCAACTGTTTTTACTGAGTATTACCCTAGTTCTATATACTATTTTGGGTTAAAAATTAAAAAAAATGCAGGCCACGTATTGAACAGTGTGGTATCTCACCGTTGGGCTCCTGCCAATAAATGGAACAACTGGGATTTTTTGGACTTTTTGTGTTTTAGTGTATTTGGATTCTTATTTCATGTTTTACTTATGACATAGGAAATATTTAATATATTTGTCTCTCTAGTATGTATTAATTATGTGGAAAAAAGGGCTATAAATAACTAGGAACCTATTTTTCTTATTCATTGGACTATATTTATGATGTATTTCACTAGTATTGGGATAATAATCCCTTTAAATGGAATATATGGATGGTCCATTATTCAGATGCATTGGAGTATATCAGTGATATGTATCAAAAATATTGAGATGAGTATTCCTTTGAATGAAATATATGGATAGCCCACTATCAGATATTATCCATCATCTAGTTTATTTTATGAGACATTGTATAGTAGTGATGGTGCTTTCATAGAAATAGGTTATTCCTCTATCTCTAGAGCTAATTTATAAACTGAATACCTTTTTCTTCTTGGTACCAAGAAATCACATATGGCATAGGGTGAGATAAACTTTTGACACATGTCAGTGTAGCTCGTGTACTGATTTACCAGTTGCAATGCTTTTTCCTAAAGATGACCGCTCATTCATAGAGTATATAGCACGAATACAGTGATGCCATTAAGTTTTGGACCTGCTTAGATGCAATTATCGCTCTGACATGTGTAGTGTGACTTGTGGCGATGAGTGCCTGCACGCATGCATGGTCGCGTCAGGTAATATACATGAAAGAAATAACACACTAGCGCGATGTGTGGCCAGCACCCCGGAAAATGCTGGGTATTGACAAGTACAGCAGACATCTAGGCCCCCTTTGTAACTCAGGAATTGCTAGTGTATACCAGGTAAATAATGGAGGAATAAGGTATCGTTGCTGCTAAAAATGGTTCTACATGGTTTTACACTAACTGTTGTCACAATGCAGCTCCAAGCATAGGAACATCTTCCATATATACTTTTGGTATTAGTTTGTGACTATTATACAAATATGAGTATACTTTTTGCCATCATGTAAGAGGAACTATGATTGGTTCATGCTTGGTACTAAATGATGATTGACCCCTTATGATGTCAGACCTTAGGTTTTAAAAGGTCTATCCCCTCATTTTTTGCCTCATTATAGCCTCAATCCCCTGATGACACCAGTGGTACTGGTGAAACATGTTCGTTGAGTCTTAGGCTGGTTTCACACTAGCGTTTTTTAGCGCAGCACATCGTGTGCGTATATGCGCATGCGCAATGCGCCCCTATGTTTACCATGGGGGTGCACGGTCTAGCGTTTGTAAGCATTTCTAAGCGTTTTTGTGAGCATGCATTTTTTTGCAGTGTGCGCCTAGGCGCCCCAGACGCACCCTGTTGCATTTTTTGTGCACCCAGCCTGTGTAAAAAAAACGCATGCGCACAAAAGCGCACAGAATGCGCAAAAAAAATCACAGTACAGTCTATGGGAACAAAGATGTGCGCATGGACATGCGCACATCAGCGTTTAAAATCGCATGCATTTTAAGAGTTCACATGGCAACAAACTGGTTAAAACACATGCGCATAAAATAAGCAAACGCATGCAAAACTCTTGATGCAATTTTTGTATGTGTTTGGACTGCGCACGCACCGCAGCGCAAAAAAACGCTAGTGTGAAAGTAGTCTTAGAGCAGCTTTTAATAGCACATGTCAGTGAATTATATTGGGGAATAGATGTGGTATACAGGTAGCGGCTGCACCTGGATCCACATGCCTAAATGAAATGATACAAGTATATACAGTAGGTAGGACTGCTAAACACTAGATACAGGATGGAAGATTACTTCATTATTAGTAGTGTCCACCAAATGAAACTGACTGTGTGTGATTTTTAATGGTATTGCTTCCTTTAGTAGTTAATAATAAAAGTTAATTTTTAGGTCTTTAGTTAAGGGATTTGTTGCCTTCTTTAGGCAAATTGTTAATTATACTGTGGTAGATTGGCTCACTTGGCTGCACACAGAGGTAGACACAGGTACAATGTCTCTTTAAATCCTCAACTGGTTTATTATATACATGTGGCATAAACCGGTGCAAAGTGAAAATAAACATGGCCCTTCAGGTAAAACTGCAGCTGGTATCTGCCCATTCAGGATATAACAACCAGGTTCAATAGGTTTTAAAACAAAACACTGCTCTGAAGTTCCAGATACCCCGAACACTGATTGACTTAGAAGGCTGTCTTTTTACCTTCTAAACTCCACCTTGGGGAGGAGATATGGTGAACAGCCTCCCACCTGCTTTTCAGCTATTGACTAAAAAACCTAGCCCTTAAAATAGCCAATTAACTGCTCTCAGCACTTATTGTAATGGAGCAAACTTCTAGGTTTCAGATCAATGAAGCTAACAGCCTCAGTGAAACATATCTTCCTTCCAGTACTTTACCAGTGACTTTGTCACAATACCTAAGAAAGAAAGTGACATGTTGCGAATTTAGAAGCCAAACCACAGGTCAGTTTACTCAGTTTAAAAAAAAAATGTATGAGACTTCTATACATCCCATTCACTTTACTGGAACTGTTGGATTCAGCATATTATGCTTAGTAAAAATACACAGCCTCAAAAACACATAGTGTGCACTTAACCTTAGGTGCAAAATTAGTCTTAAAATTCAATTTTTACAATACAAAATTTTAATTACACTTTCATACCAGTTTAACTGTATAATAAAACAACTTCAACAACATTGAACAACTGGTAGCAAGTTGTTGACATCTGCCCTAAGTACAGTTGAGCGAAACGGGTCGAAAAAATTCAAAAGTCGCCGACTTTTGGCAAAGTCGGGTTTCATGAAACGAAACCCGACCCTAGGATGAGGTCGGCCACGAGGTCGGCGACTTACGCGCCAAAGTCGCGTTTTAAAAGTTTGTTTTGCGCTCTTTTTCAGCCAATCAGGATCCACGGACACTGTGGGCAACGTGATGACATAGGCACGGGTCACCACCATCTTTCAGAAGGGCATGCAAGTGATTGGCTTGCTTTGGTGGGCGTCACAGGGGGTATAAAAGGGCGTGCACGCCGACCGCCATCTTACTTCTGCCGATCTTAGTATAGGGAGAGGTTGCTGCTGATTCTGTAGGGAGAGCGTTAGGCAGGGAAGAAGACAAAAAAACTGCTTCTGCTGCTAGCGATTTGGCCTGCACAACACACAAGTCACTGTGTGTGCAGTGCAAGGGGAGGCTATATTGTGGTGTATCAGTGGTGTTGGTTGTTGGGCTGCCTTTTAAGGCTTCCTGACACGCTGGCATTGCTGTTTACCCACTGCTCCGCAAACTGCTTTTTTAAAAGCAATCCAATCTCCCTTATCCTCTCGTCACTTTGGTCACAGGCAGCTGTGCCATCGAGCGTGTCACATAGCGCTCAGGTATCAGTGGGCCGCACACAATCCACAAGTGTCCACTGTCCACAAGTGTACGCAGAGATTCAAAATCTCCATTATCCTCTCGTCACTTTGGTCACAGGCAGCTGTGCCATCGAGCGTGTCACATAGCGTTCAGATATCAGTGGGCCGCACACAATCCACAAGTGTCCAAAAGTGTACGCAGAGATTCAAAATCTCCATTATCCTCTCGTCACTTTGGTCACAGGCAGCTGTGCCATCGAGCGTGTCACATAGCGCTCAGATATCAGAGGGCCGCACACAATCCACAAGTGTCCAGTGTCCACAAGTCTACGCAGAGATTCAAAATCTCCATTATCCTCTCGTCACTTTGGTCACAGGCAGCTGTGCCATCGAGCGTGTCACATAGCGCTCAGATATCAGTGGGCCGCACACAATCCACAAGTGTCCAGTGTCCAAAAGTGTACGCAGAGATTCAAAATCGCCATTATCCTCTCGTCACTTTGGTCACAGGCAGCTGTGCCATCGAGCGTGTCACATAGCGCTCAGATATCAGTGGGCCGCACACAATCCACAAGTGTCCACTGTCCACAAGTGTACGCAGAGATTCAAAATCTCCATTATCCTCTCGTCACTTTGGTCACAGGCAGCTGTGCCATCGAGCGTGTCACATAGCGCTCAGATATCAGTGGGCCGCACACAATCCACAAGTGTCCACTGTCCAAAAGTGTACGCAGAGATTCAAAATCTCCATTATCCTCTCGTCACTTTGGTCACAGGCAGCTGTGCCATCGAGCGTGTCACATAGCGCTCAGATATCAGTGGGCCGCACACAATCCACAAGTGTCCACTGTCCACAAGTGTACGCAGAGATTCAAAATCTCCATTATCCTCTCGTCACTTTGGTCACAGGCAGCTGTGCCATCGAGCGTGTCACATAGCGCTCAGATATCAGTGGGCCGCACACAATCCACAAGTGTCCACTGTCCAAAAGTGTACGCAGAGATTCAAAATCTCCATTATCCTCTCGTCACTTTGGTCACAGGCAACTGTGCCATCGAGCGTGTCACATAGCGCTCAGATATCAGTGGGCCGCACACAATCCACAAGTGTCCAGTGTCCAAAAGTGTACGCAGAGATTCAAAATCTCCATTATCCTCTCGTCACTTTGGTCACAGGCAGCTGTGCCATCGAGCGTGTCACATAGCGCTCAGATATCAGTGGGCCGCACACAATCCACAAGTGTCCACTGTCCACAAGTGTACGCAGAGATTCAAAATCTCCATTATCCTCTCGTCACTTTGGTCACAGGCAGCTGTGCCATCGAGCGTGTCACATAGCGCTCAGATATCAGTGGGCCGCACACAATCCACAAGTGTCCAGTGTCCAAAAGTGTACGCAGAGATTCAAAATCTCCATTATCCTCTCGTCACTTTGGTCACAGGCAGCTGTGCCATCGAGTGTGTCACATAGCGCTCAGATATCAGTGGGCCGCACACAATCCACAAGTGTCCAAAAGTGTACGCAGAGTTTCAAAATCTCCATTATCCTCTCGTCACTTTGGTCACAGGCAGCTGTGCCATCGAGCGTGTCACATAGCGCTCAGATATCAGTGGGCCGCACACAATCCACAAGTGTCCAGTGTCCAAAAGTGTACGCAGAGATTCAAAATCTCCATTATCCTCTCGTCACTTTGGTCACAGGCAACTGTGCCATCGAGCGTGTCACATAGCGCTCAGATATCAGTGGGCCGCACACAATCCACAAGTGTCCAGTGTCCAAAAGTGTACGCAGAGATTCAAAATCTCCATTATCCTCTCGTCACTTTGGTCACAGGCAGCTGTGCCATCGAGCGTGTCACATAGCGCTCAGATATCAGTGGGCCGCACACAATCCACAAGTGTCCACTGTCCACAAGTGTACGCAGAGATTCAAAATCTCCATTATCCTCTCGTCACTTTGGTCACAGGCAGCTGTGCCATCGAGCGTGTCACATAGCGCTCAGATATCAGTGGGCCGCACACAATCCACAAGTGTCCAGTGTCCAAAAGTGTACGCAGAGATTCAAAATCTCCATTATCCTCTCGTCACTTTGGTCACAGGCAGCTGTGCCATCGAGTGTGTCACATAGCGCTCAGATATCAGTGGGCCGCACACAATCCACAAGTGTCCAAAAGTGTACGCAGAGTTTCAAAATCTCCATTATCCTCTCGTCACTTTGGTCACAGGCAGCTGTGCCATCGAGCGTGTCACATAGCGCTCAGATATCAGTGGGCCGCACACAATCCACAAGTGTCCAGTGTCCAAAAGTGTACGCAGAGATTCAAAATCTCCATTATCCTCTCGTCACTTTGGTCACAGGCAGCTGTGCCATCGAGCGTGTCACATAGCGCTCAGATATCAGTGGGCCGCACACAATCCACAAGTGTCCAGTGTCCAAAAGTGTACGCAGAGATTCAAAATCTCCATTATCCTCTCGTCACTTTGGTCACAGGCAGCTGTGCCATCGAGCGTGTCACATAGCGCTCAGATATCAGTGGGCCGCACACAATCCACAAGTGTCCACTGTCCACAAGTGTACGCAGAGATTCAAAATCTCCATTATCCTCTCGACACTTTGGTCACAGGCAGCTGTGCCATCGAGCGTGTCACATAGCGCTCAGATATCAGTGGGCCGCACACAATCCACAAGTGTCCAGTGTCCAAAAGTGTACGCAGAGATTCAAAATCTCCATTATCCTCTCGTCACTTTGGTCACAGGCAGCTGTGCCATCGAGCGTGTCACATAGCGCTCAGATATCAGTGGGCCGCACACAATCCACAAGTGTCCAGTGTCCAAAAGTGTAGGCAGAGATTCAAAATCTCCATTATCCTCTCGTCACTTTGGTCACAGGCAGCTGTGCCATCGAGCGTGTCACATAGCGCTCAGATATCAGTGGGCCACACACAATCCACAAGTGTCCAGTGTCCAAAAGTGTACGCAGAGATTCAAAATCTCCATTATCCTCTCGTCACTTTGGTCACAGGCAGCTGTGCCATCGAGCGTGTCACATAGCGCTCAGATATCAGTGGGCCACACACAATCCACAAGTGTCCACTGTCCACAAGTGTACGCAGAGATTCAAAATCTCCATTATCCTCTCGTCACTTTGGTCACAGGCAGCTGTGCCATCGAGCGTGTCACATAGCGCTCAGATATCAGTGGGCCGCACACAATCCACAAGTGTCCACTGTCCACAAGTGTGTGCAGAAATTCTAAAACTCCCCTGTCCTATAGACACCTTGTACCTTGTTTTACATTACTACATAGTTTGTTGGATTTTGTCTACATTTCTACCAAAAATGAGGAAGGCTGGTGGAAGAGGCCGTGGAATTGGGCGGAGGTTGGCAGCTGGTAATGATGGTGTTGGTGGTGGATCTGATGGTAGTGGCAAGAGCAAAATACGACCGAATGCAGGAGGTGCTGACCCTGCGTCATCGTCTGGCTCCATAAGGACTCGAACGCTTAGTTTTCTAGGAGTTGGCAAACCGCTTTTAAAGGCAGAGCATCAGGAAAAAGTTTTGTCTTACATTGCTGACTCAGCCTCCAGCTCTATCGCCTCCTCTTCTTCAGTTGTAAAAAGTAAAAGCACTGAGTCGTCATTGGAGGCTCATGTTCATGAACCACACCTTTCCTTGTGTCCTTCACCCCAACCAAGATTGAAGGATGACGCAGTCCATACTACTGATTACTCCATGGAGCTGTTTTCACATACCATGCCTGGATTATCAAGTCAAATGGTGAATTACCCAGGCCAAGATGAATCTGACATGGAGTGCACTGATGCACAGCCGCTGATGGATGATTCTGCTGGTACATTCACTCAGAGCACTACATTGTCCTCGCAGTGTACAGAGCCAGATTTTGACCCTGATGAGACTCAGGTGCCCCTTCCCGCACACTATACCACCATACACGGTGACACAGAGAAAGGTGCACATGACATAGAAGAGGAGGTGATGGATGACCCAGTTGTTGACCCAGATTGGCATCCATTGGGGGAAGAGGGTGCTGCTTCCAATAGCTCAGATGAGGAGCATCCACAGCAGACATCGACATCGCAACAGCTGTTATCTGGCAGGCCCAGAGCACTCCAAAGACAGGTTCCAAACATCAAAAGAGTTGCTAGACAGTTTGTCCAGAGGGTCAAAAGATCACAGCGTGCTAGGCCGCAAAATGTCTGCCAAAGTAGGAAGAGTGCAGTGTGGCACTTTTTTGAACAAAATCCTCATGATCAGGCCAAGGTTATCTGTAAGTGCGCAAAGACCTTTAGCCGAGGGAAAAATCTGAAAAATTTGAATACCAGTTGCATGCTTAGACATTTAACCAGCATGCACTTGCAAGCGTGGACACAACACCAAACCTCAAGTGCCACATGTGCAACTGATCACAACGAAGGTAGTCAGCAACGCTACATTGTTTCCCCCACTGTAAGCCCACCGGTTAGCACAGCAGCAAATGTTGAGGTGTCGTTGCAAGGCCACAGCAGTCAGGGAATCCCACTGTTATATCAACGAAAGACTGATTCTAGGCCATCAGAAAGAACACCAACTCCATCACCATCATCAACCCTCTCTCAGTCCGCCCTGTCCACCGCTACTTCCACCATATGCAGCTCTCAAGTCCAGCTCACCCTCCCAGACACTATGAGTAGGTCAAGAAAGTACTCAGTCTCTCATCCGCGTACACTGGGTTTGAACGCCCACATTGCCAAACTAATCTCGTTTGAGATGATGCCCTTTCGGTTGGTGGAAAGCACAGCTTTCCGCGAACTCATGGCCTATGCAGTACCACGCTATGACCTACCCAGTCGCCACTTCTTCTCTCGCAAAGCCATCCCAGCCCTCCACCATCATGTGAAAGACCGCATTGTCCATGCACTCAAGCAGTCAGTGAGCGGAAAGGTGCACCTCACAACTGATGCATGGTCCAGTCGGCATGGCCAGGGCCGTTACATGTCCATCACTGCGCACTGGGTTAATGTGGTGGATGCAGGGTCCACAGGGGACAGCGTTGGTGGGACAGTGCTGCCTAGCCCACGGTATAGGAAACAGTTGGCTGTAGGCGTTCGACCCTCCTCCTCCTCCTCCTCCTCCAGAAGCGACAGCTCGTCCACAGAGCGCAGTCGTACGAGCACTCCATCTGCAGCTGCCACTGTTGCACACGATGTGTCCCCCTATCGAGCAGCTAGTGGAAAGCGTCAGCAGGCTGTGTTGCAGATGATGTGTTTGGGCGACAGACACACCGCCGAGGTGCTGGCCGAGTACTTGAAGCGACAAACTGAGTCATGGCTGGGCAGTGTACATCTTGAGGCAGGCAAGGTAGTTAGTGATAACGGCCGTAATTTTGTGGCAGCCATAGCCCTTTCAAAACTCAGCCACATACCTTGCTTGGCTCACACCTTGAACCTGGTGGTGCAGTGCTTCCTCAAAAATTATCCGGAGTTAACAGCCCTGCTCCAGAAGGTGCGAAGACTGTGCGCGCACATCCGCCGGTCGCCTGTACACTCCGTTCGTATGCAGAAGCTGCAGCGATTGCTCCACCTTCCCAACCACCGCCTCATTATCGACATTGCAACAAGGTGGAACTCCACCCTGCACATGGTGGAGCGGCTGTGCGAGCAGAGGCAGGCCATAATGCATTTGTGGGAGGATACACGGCCAGGCACTTTGAGAGCAGACATGGAGTTGACAGGCGTGCAGTGGTCGAAGCTGAAAGACCTTTGTAAAGTCCTTCAGTGTTTTGAGGAATGCACACGGCTGGTAAGCGCAGACGACGCCATCCTAAGCATGAGCATCCCACTTATGCGTCTGCTCATGCAAACTTTGACGCACCTTAAGGAGCAGGCGTCTGCAGCCAATGTTGATGAGGAGGAAGAGGAGGAGGGAATCCTTGATGACATTCAGCCATTGTCTGCTCAGGGACCTCTCCTGGACGAGGTGGAGGAAGAAGAGGAGTAGGAGGAGGAGGATGATGGGGATGATTACTTAGGGGAGGATGATGCATCTCGTGGGGCAAGTGAAAATGTTGGCGTGGCAAGGTCTGGTACAGGGTTTGTGCGTGACTGGAGGGATGTGGATTTGCCAGAAAGTGCTCCTCCACCCAGCACTCGCAGTGCATCATTGACAACGGGAACATTGGCCCACATGTCAGATTATGCCTTGCGGATCCTAAAAAGGGACCCCCGCATTGCCAAAATGATGAACGATGACGACTACTGGTTGGCCAGCATCCTGGATCCACGCTATAAAGGCAAATTACAAAACATCATGCCACAGGAGAACCTTGACCTAATATTGGCTAATAAACAAGCAACTCTGGTAAATCGGTTGCTTGAGGCATTCCCAGCACACAGCAGCGGTGATGGTTCTCACACGAGCCGTACGGGCCAGGGGCAGCTTGGCAGAGGTGTTCGTGGTGCACACAGCAGAAGTGGCGTTGGAGACAGGGGTTTCATGACAATGTTGTGGACTGATTTTTCAAATACCGCTCACACAACTGGTAATACTGCATCGATGGAAAGTGACAGGAGACAGCAGTTGTCAACTATGGTTACAAACTACTTTTCCTCCCATATCGATGTTCTCCCACACAGGTCATTCCCCTTTGACTATTGGGCCGCTAAACTGGACACCTGGCCTGAATTGGCCCAATATGCCTTACAGGAGCTCACTTGCCCAGCTGCAAGTGTGCTATCGGAAAGAGTCTTCAGTGCAGCTGGATCAATCCTGACAGAAAAAAGGACCCGTCTGTCAACCCAAAATGTGGATGATCTAACCTTCATTAAAATGAACCACGCATGGGTTTTCAAGGATTTTGTCCCACCTTCCCCTGATGACACATAGGGTGACAGAAAAATGGCTTGCTTTGGTCCACCTCTTCCTGGTACTTCACCTATTTCGCCTTTTGCATCAGTTGAATGTCCAACATCAACATATGCCACTTTCTAAAACTCCCTAACTGTGCTGCCTCCCCCCCCCATGGCCGGGGTCACCACCTAGCGCACGACACCGTGCGAGTGCCGTTGCCCTGGACAGGTGGGTAGGCCGACTCTTGGGCGCGGGCACTGGCACAGGGTCCCTCATAGTGCAATCAAGTGTCTCTGACGGTGGTGGTGCACACCCGCCGTCAGACACACCGCTGTACTATGAGGGGCCCAGTGCCAGTACCGACGCCCACGAGTGGGCCCCCCTTGCTTGGCCAGGGCCCCAGCATTTGCAATCTTTACCTCTCCCTGCTCCTCCGCTGTGTAATCTGGGCCGTCAAATCCATACTGTGCCTGACACCGTCTGAGTCTGCCTCCTGAGACATATATTTTGAATGTGTACGCTATCCATACATGTTATCCGGGGATACGGTACCCTTTCTAACCTTTGTGCAATGACGTGCAATCCATACTGGGCCTAACACCGTCTGAGCCTGCCTCATGCTGTATAGACATATATTTTGAATGTGTACGCTATCCATACATGTTATCCGGGGATACGGTACCCCTTCTAACCTTTGTGCAATGACGTGCAATCCATACTGGGCCTAACACCGTCTGAGCCTGCCTCATGCTGTATAGACATATATTTTGAATGTGTACGCTATCCATACATGTTATCCGGGGATACGGTACCCCTTCTAACCTTTGTGCAATGACGTGCAATCCATACTGGGCCTAACACCATCTGGTCCTGCCTCATGCTGTATAGACATATATTTTGAATGTGTACGCTATCCATACATGTTATCCGGGGATACGGTACCCCTTCTAACCTTTGTGCAATGACGTGCAATCCATACTGGGCCTAACACCGTCTGAGCCTGCCTCATGCTGTATAGACATATATTTTGAATGTGTACGCTATCCATACATGTTATCCGGGGATACGGTACCCCTTCTAACCTTTGTGCAATGACGTGCAATCCATACTGGGCCTAACACCGTCTGAGCCTGCCTCATGCTGTATAGACATATATTTTGAATGTGTACGCTATCCATACATGTTATCCGGGGATGCGGTACCCCTTCTAACCTTTGTGCAATGACGTGCAATCCATACTGGGCCTAACACCGTCTGAGTCTGCCTCATGCTGTATAGACATATATTTTGAATGTGTACGCTATCCATACATGTTATCCGGGGATACGGTACCCCTTCTAACCTTTGTGCAATGACGTGCAATCCATACTGGGCCTAACACCGTCTGAGCCTGCCTCATGCTGTATAGACATATATTTTGAATGTGTACGCTATCCATACATGTTATCCGGGGATACGGTACCCCTTCTAACCTTTGTGCAATGACGTGCAATCCATACTGGGCCTAACACCGTCTGAGCCTGCCTCATGCTGTATAGACATATATTTTGAATGTGTACGCTATCCATACATGTTATCCGGGGATACGGTACCCCTTCTAACCTTTGTGCAATGACGTGCAATCCATACGGGGCCTAACACCGTCTGAGCCTGCCTCATGCTGTATAGACATGTATTTTGAATGTGTACGCTATCCATACATGTTATCCGGGGATACGGTACCCCTTCTAACCTTTGTGCAATGACGTGCAATCCATACTGGGCCTAACACCGTCTGAGCCTGCCTCATGCTGTATAGACATATATTTTGAATGTGTACGCTATCCATACATGTTATCCAGGGATACGGTACCCTTTCTAACCTTTGTGCAATCACGTGCAATCCATACTGGGCGTGAGAACGGCTGGCGAGCTGTTAAGCAAGCTACAGCACCTGTCCAGACAAGTACAGGGATTCCCTAGCGAGGAGACTTATTTGATTGTTTTCTATGTTGGGACAGCAATTTTTGGGGAGCACTATACTCTGGAGAATGATAGATGGGGCCCACCATACACTGGAACATTCCAAAGGTGGACATCAGACACTGGAGCAGCATTTACAGGGCCCATTATACACTAGAGCAGTAGAAATGGGGCCCATTATGTTTGGAGCATTATTTGGGCCCATAAGACAGTGGAGCTTCATCCATGGGGACCAACATATACTGTAGCATTATGTGGAGCTCATCATATACTGTTTCAAACATTATATGGGACCAATGATTTTGTATGGAGAAATAGATGGGCCTCGTCATGAGATGTAAAAAGTGAGGTATTTTTCATTGTACTATACCGCTATTTCTCTGCCGTATCGGAGCATGATGAGTTGTGGTATGTGTTAAAGGGGCGCTCTTTCGCCCAGGGCACATGAAAACCTGCAGCCAGCCCTCCCCCCCACAAATTTAGCCAAATAACCCCCATTTTTCAGTGCGTAACTTGTATTATGAAGTTAATTAAGGTTGACAAGCTTAAGTAAGAAGAATTGATGCTTTTGGCATTCAAATGGGCACTGTAGGTGTGTTTCCTGTCCTCCTCTCACTGCCGACTTTTATTCCCCATTGACTTACATTGGGTTTCGTGTTTCGGGACGACCCCGACTTTTCCCTATAATCGGACGATCTTGCTCGACCCGACTTTTGGAAAAGTCGGGTTTCACGAAACGAAACGCGACCCTAAAAAAGCAAAAGTCGCTCAACTCTAGCCCTAAGCCATTTTCATAGTGTAGAGCTCCATGTTAAACTGACATGTGTTATCACAGCAAGATACTTATTGGTCATATATAAAAATCCTTAATCACACTGTGTATATCTATTGGAAATAAAATATGATTGTTAGAAAAAGAAAGCCTACTGATCTGAAAGCAATAGTTGAAATGGCACAGAATGTCAAATTTTATTTTTAGATTTGTAATCAAAATACATAGGCACTAGTTTTGTAAGTATAAAAAATATTTGTGCATCAATTATATTATACAAACAGAAATGAGAAAAATGTAAGCATACTAATTAATAAGTGATAAATCGCTAAAACTAAGATAAAAAGCAAGGATCAGCAATTTTTAACTATTACAGCAGATTAACTTTTCTTTTCACATTTATAAAATAAAACCATTGAACTGCTAATGAAACTAGCTTTTTCTACAGTCAGAAGTGTTTTGGCAGCTTTTACTATCCTTTGTAATATTGGAAAGGTCAGATAAGCTTCGTTGTAAATAATTATATGGTTTTAGAAGGAATATCCCACGAAAATGCAAAATGTCTCTTATGTCCCAAGTACAGATTGTTTTAAGTAGACGTCTTCTCTAGAAAGAATAGAGATGAGGCAAGCTAACATAAGAACACAAAAGCCAGAAGAACACAAATTGAGTTAGACTCCAATGCTATTTTACACCAAATTATCTATATATACAGTCATGGCCAAAAGTGTTGTCACCGTTGAAATTGTTCTATAAAATGAAATATTTCTTCCAGAAAAGTTTTGCAATTGCCATGTTTTGTTTTACATGTTTTGTTCCTTTGTGTATTGGAACAACACACAACAAATAGAGAAAAAAATGCAAATTTGATATAATTTAAATAAAAACTCCAAAAATGGGTCAGATAAAATTGTTGGCACCATCAACTTAATAGTTGGTGGCACATCCTTTGAAATAAAGAACTGAAATCCATCGCTTCCTATAACACTCAAGCTGTGTTGTTACTGTTTCTCCTCTCGCTTATCTGTCTTGTGGCCAGGCCACATCTTCAATTGGTGACTGTTTAGTGTCATCATTATCATCAACATTCATAGCTATTGCTTTTTATACTTTGACTACTTCAGCTTTTCTATTGCACCATTAGATGTCTATCCCTGATTTTGTGTTGCGCAAACAGGAGTTCACTCCAGTTATGCATCTGTGTGCTAACTGTGTGTGTTTACCCAGCTGAGAGATATTGCACCACCATTATTTCTTGTGAAAATGGAGCTCACTCTGTACTCTCATGCAGGAAAATGTAGGCTGCCTGGGAAATTAGCTGAAAAGTGCACATTCATTGTACAATTGTGAAGCATCATCTATGGACAGTGTTAGATAATGTCTTTCATTGACCTCTGGATGAATGTTTTGAGTGACAGCTATGCATCACCACAACCAGGACAGTTGATGAAGATACCAATTTTGAGCACTTGCTCTGTTTTTATTGCCAAGCAGCAGTTATTTTTTCACCTCTTAAACATCCTTTTTATCTTGAACTTGACCCCATACCTATCATCAACAAGGCACATAATTTCATCTATTTCCCATCTTTTTGTTCCTGTAAGGTAATGTGCTACCAAAGCAGTTTTACAACTTATATGAACATGAAAATAAAAGCCACAAAGTGGACGAGTTCTTCATCTGCATAAAGCAACAAATTTCACACTGGATTTCTCCTTGACAACTGCAGCTCGGTGTAAAGTTTGTTCGCCGGCATCCCTACATGGTTCCCCTCTTCCCTTCATGCAGGGAAGCCATCATACTCACTGCATAGACCGCAGCAGTGTCCTTGTGATTCTTCTCCTTTTCTGTGTACACCAAACTGTGATCTGTTGGCACCGATTCTCTGTGTGCGCACTCATGCTTTTAAAGGGGCAGGGTAAGCACTTGCTAAATGCCCTCAGCTAACAGCTGGTAGGCATTTAGTTAATGTGAACTCTTGCTAGATGTATCCCTGTCAATAGTTAGAAGCCATTTTTAATAAAAGTCACTCTTCCCAATAGGGAGCTGACTGAGAAACCCCTGTAGTTTATTCTTAGTTGTGTTGGTGTGTGCAAATGTATGTTGCCAGGTCCACTGTCCTTAGTCTGTTAAAGTTATTTCCATGTCTTTTATTCCCATTAGTCTAGTATAGTTTGTCCGTGTTCCTGTGACCACTTCAGCGGTATTGTAATCCTGAAACTGTGTCGGCAGTACCTATTCCCAAATCCCTGGTCCTGCGGCCAATCCTGAGTCTGTAGTCACCGGTCCTATTGTGGTCAGCTTCAAAACTGTTTCCTGTTAACTGTATATTAGTACATGAAGCTATCTTCAAGATAAAGATGACCATGCAGTTTGTTTATCTCTATGTCATGCTAGTTAGTGACTCCAGATATGTCTCCCCATGACAGTGAAGCCGACCCCTAGGATCAGCAGCTGGGGTACTGGTGACTGCTTAGAAGTGGAATCTCATTGCTACCTGTGGCCCAGTCTGTCTCTATCATCAGGAGCTCAAATGAACACCTGATGGCCGCGTAGCTGCGCTCTTCCATGGCAGGCCCAGCCCTGTGGTACAGTGGGTGAACATACCATGTGGCCACCTGAGAATGTGACGTTTGCTAACGTCATAGATTTCGCTGATCCCAAATGTTCCTCAGGCCTCAGAGCTATGCCAAGAGCACTCGCATCAGCAAGATATGCAAGAAAAAAATGTCATATTAAAGGACTGTCAATACCCGGTTGGATGCTTTGACCATGGCCGCTTCTTTCGCTCCAGCTCAAGTTGCCTCAGCTATGGCAAAGTCTACTGTTTCTGTGACATTTGCTCCAGGAGTTAATCTTTGTTTATTGGCACCACCATGATTCAGTGGAGACCCTAAGCAGTGCACCTTGCATTATGAACTTTTTGCCCATGAGATCCTGACTGATCGGATTAAAGTGGGATTCACGATGTTCCACCTTGCAGGAGAAGCTATAGCACAGATTAATCCCTTGTGGGAGAGTGGGGTCTTCCTGGTGGCCTTCCAAAAGGTCTTTAACGAACCTGAATCTGGTTGTGCTTCCTTCACATAACCTTCCCTGCTCAGACTGTGTCAGGGAGAATTGTCAGTCAGCCAGTATGCTGTCCGGTACAGCACCTTGTCTTCTGAACATGAACGGAACGGCGAATACTTGGTAACCACCTTCTGTGAAAGATTATCCAGAAGTATCAAGGACAAGTTGGCTGAATGTGACATTCTAGCCACATTAGATGAATTAATCTCCCTCTTTATCTATATTGACCTCAGGTTTCAAGAGAGGACCAAAAACGTGACACGTGAAAGGAAACTGGAATGTCTGGATCTGTTTTTCCAAAGTCCACATTTTCTTCAGCCTCCAGAAACAGATATTCTTTTGGAACCCATGCAGGTTGATCATGTTAAGCTGTAAGAGCGGCAGCTGGCAGTGGTCATGCCAAGGGAATTTACTTGGGCTGCAGTAGTGTGGAGCACTTTATTCATGATTGTTCTAAGATGTTTAAATTCCTAAACCTAGTACCTGTGGGTGTAGCTTCCCTAGGTGAGAGAAAAGATTCTCCATCTCTGACTTTGAAATTTTTGCTATCCTGTGGAGGTATCCATTGAAATAAACAGCCTATCTTGATTGTCATTCTGTGGGAATTTTTCTACAGCAAGCTGGGGAGATTGATATCATATTCCCAGTCGACGTCTCCAGAATCTGCTCTAAGTGTCATCCGGTGAAGGGAAGTACCTTCAAAAAGTTGTCTCTCAACCTCTGGAGCTCCAGATAGGCGCACTCCATTCAGAGAAAATTGCTTTGTTTGAGCTGGCTGACATTTTTCACCCCCTTCTCTAAGGTCCATAGCTGAGAACTCATGAGCCTGTGCCAGATTGGAAGTCTGGTGAGGTGTTTCAATGGGGAGAGTCATTTCATGAATGGTGTATGGTTCCTGTGCTTTCAGCTGGTCCGCCAGTGTTGCCATCCTCTGCGGCAGGTGATGATTCTAATGGCCTGTTTCATGGAAACCTTCTGCATCAAGGACATATCCTGAATGAGACTAATGTGAACATCGACCCTGAGAAGGAGGAGTCCCAGTCC
Organism: Dendrobates tinctorius; assembly: GCF_039654945.1. NCBI lineage: Eukaryota > Metazoa > Chordata > Amphibia > Anura > Dendrobatidae > Dendrobates > Dendrobates tinctorius. The sequence continues at coordinate 19,896,697 of NW_027361693.1, forward strand.
ATCTTCATTTCTTCCAAGAGGACAGCTATTCCTGCCAGACTAAGAGAGACTCAGCAAATTAAGGTATTTTTAAATCTGCCTTTAACCCCTTAGAGACAGAGCCAATTTGCAGCTTAATGACCAGGCCAATTTTTACAATTCTGACCACTGTCCCTTTATAAGGTAATAACTCTTTTTTGCTAGGAACTTATAATGGATAAAAGTTGAGCAGCAATTTCTCATTTTTACAACAAATTTTACAAAACTATTTTTTTAGGGACCACATCAAATTAAAATCACTTTGAGGGGTGTACATGACAGAAAATACCCAAAAGTGACACCATTCTAAAAAATGCACCCCTCAACATGCTCAAAACCACATTCAAGAAGTTTTTAACACTTTACATGCTTCACAGGAACTGAAGCAAAGTGAAAGGAAAAAATTAACATTTAACTTTTTTTTACAAATATTTTAATTCAGAACCATTTTTTTTTATTTTCACAAGTGTAAAAAGAGAAAATTAACCACAAAATTTGTTGTGCAATTTCTCCTGAATATGCAGATACCCCATATTACCCCATATTTGGGAGTAAACCACTGTTTGTGTGTTTGACAGAGCTAGGAAGGGAAGAAGCATCGCTTGACTTTTTCAATTAAGAATTGGCTGGAAATGAGATCGGACGCCATGTCGCATTTGGTAAGCCCCTGATGTGCCTAAACAGTAGAAACCCACCACAAGTGACAACATTTTGGAAACTAGACCCCTTAAGGAACTTATCTAGATGTGTGGTGAGCACTTTGAACCCCCAAGTGCTTCACAGAAGTTTATAACGTAGAGCCATAAAAATGAAAAAAAATCATTTTTTTCCACGAAATGATATTTTTGCCCCCAATTTTTTATATTCCCAAGGGTAACAGGAGAAATTGGACCCCAAACGTTGTTGTGCAATTTGTCCGGAGTAGGCTGATACCCCATATGTTGGGGTAAACCACTGTTTGGGCGCATGACAGAGCTTGGAAGGGAAGGAGCACTGTTTGACTTTTTTGTTGTAGTCGCCATTATACCATTAATAACGGCAATCTCAACAACGGGATTGGCAGAAACCAACCCGAATCATGCTCTCCGGTAGTCGAGACCCCAGACATAATCCGACTCTGGGGGGCGCTGCACACTTAAGCCTCACTGCTGTTAAAAAGCGACGCTGTGGTTTAAGTACCATAACTGCCGCCATGAAAAGGCATATCGGTAGTCGTTAATGGGTTATTGGCCAATGTGAACATGCGTTTATGTGCTGCATGTACGCCAACTCTAACGCCAGCTACATTTTTGTGTTTTCGCCGTAGGATTCAGCAGCAGCCACTTCCAGCTCACATTGCGCTCCACAAAACTCGGTGGCTCTGAACAGCGGTGACGTCAATAATAGGTATGAGCGAGCACGTTTGAATGAGGTATTATCCGAGCACGCTCGTGTGTTGAGTATCTTCGATGTACTTGAATATTATGTTTTAGCCGCTGTATCTGCATGTCTTACGGCTGTTTGACAGCCACTATATGTGCAGGAATTGCCTAACAAATATGGTGTTGTCCGTTTTTTTATTGGACTCATTGATTTGCATTGGCGAGTCTAATCCTATATATGCTGCCACTCTCAACATGCTGCAATTTTTTCCTCAACCCAATTACAGTTGAGGAAAAACTCGCAGATCACCACTGGCTTATTAAATATCATTGGTTACAATTAGGGATGAGTGAACCTGATAAGCAAAGTTCGAGGTTCATTCTGGTGCTGAACCCTGACTTCTAAACTGAAGTTTGTGTTACTGTTTGGGATCAACAGCCAAACAAAGCTTGTTAAAAGGATGTAGCATGCCCATAACAAAAGCCTGGTGCATTATGCCTGTAGAACAGCCTGGTGCAACATGCCCATAATATAATTATCATTATTATTTATTATTAGAGCTCTATTTATTCCATGGTGCTATGACTGGGCAGTTAACTTACAGGGTTACAGTCTATTTAGAAAGGATTGTAAAAATTATAGAGGAGGAAGGGTTTGTCTTTATATAAAGTCTTGTCAAAAGTCCACTTTAAGGGAGGATATTAGCGAAGGCAATGAGGATGTCAAGTCCATATGGGTTGAAACACATGGAGGGAAAATAGTAACAAAATTCTAATTGGGGTCTGTTACAAACCCCCAAATATAACAGAAATCATGGAAAGTCTGCTACTAAGGTAGATAGATGAAGCTGCAGCCCATAATGAGGTCCTTGTTATGGGGGACTTTAACTACTTGGATATTAACTGGGAAACAGAGACCTGCAAAACCCATAAAGGCAACAGGTTTCTGCTAATAACCAAGAAAAATTATCTTTCACAATTCGTGCAGAATCCAACCAGAGGAGCAGCAATTTTAGGCCTAATACTATTTAATAGACCTGACAGAATAAAAAATCTGCAGGTCATCATTGATCTAGGAAATAGCGACCACAATATTGTGCAGTTTCACTTGTTTTTCACTAGGGGAATTTGTCAGGGAGTCAGAAAAACACTGAACTTTAAGAAGATATAAGAATAAGAAATAAGAATACAGATAATAAATGGGAAATGTTTAAGAACATCCTAAATAGGCACTGTAAGGGGTTTATACCTTGAGTGAATAAAAGGAAAAGAAATTGGAAAAACCCAATGTGACAAAGAAGTAAGAGGGGCAATTAACAGCAAAAAGAAAGCATTTAAACTACTAAAGCAGGACGGCACCATTGAAGCTCTAAAAACTATAAGGAGAAAAATACTTTATCTAAAAAACTAATTAAAACTGCCAAAAAGGAAACAGAGAAGCACATTGCTAAGGAGAGTAAAACTAATCCCAAGCTATTCTTCAACTATATCAATAGTAAAATAATCAAAAGTGAAAGTGTAGGCCCCTTAAAAAATTGTGAGTAAAGAATGGTAGTAGATGACGAGGAAAAAGCTAATATATTAAACATCTTCTTCTCCACTGTATACAAGGCAGAAAAATGAAATGCTAGGTAAAATGCTGAGAGACAAAGAAAAACCTATATTTAGGCCGGTTTCACATTAGCGCATTTTCAGCGCGCGCACGGCCGGGGGTAGCTCCGCCCCCGAGCCGGCTCTCTGCCCGGCGTGCCCGCCCCTTGCTTGTAGCGCCGCCTACTAGCGGACAGCGGCGCCTGCGATCGGCGCACCCTATCTTTAGCATAGGGTGCGCAGATCGTGCGCAGGCCGTGCGCTAGTTGCGCTTTGACCTGCGCTGCGCACTTTTGACGGTGCGCCGTGCGCGCCAAAATCCAAAAAGTTTGATTTTGGCGCGCACGGCGCACCGTCAAAAGTGCGCAGCACAGGTCAAAGCGCAACTAGCGCACGGCCTGCGCACGATCTGCGCACCCTATGCTAAAGATAGGGTGCGCCGATCGCAGGCGCCGCTGTCCGCTAGTAGGCGGCGCTACAAGCAAGGGGCGGGCACGCCGGGCAAAGAGTCGGCTCGGGGGCGGAGCTACCCCCGGCCGTGCGCGCGCTGAAAATGCGCTAATGTGAAACCGGCCTAAGGGTTACCAATCTAACCCAAGAAGAGGTGCAAAACTGGCTAGATAAGATTAGAATAGATAAATCTCCGGGTCCTGAAGGCATACACCGACACTCACTAAGAGAACTAAGTACTGTAATAGACAAACCATTATTTCTTATATTTAGGGACTCTATAGCAATGGGGTCTATTCCACAGGACTGGCACATAGCAAATGTTGTACCAATATTCATAAAGGGCTCTAAAAGAGAACCTGGAAATTACAGCCCAGTACGTCTAACCTCTATTGCTGGTAAACTATTTGAAGGGATTCTGAGGGATGTTATTCTGGATTATCTCAATGAGAATAATTGTTTAACTCCATATCAGCATGGCTTTATGAGGAATCGCTCCTGTCAAACCAATTTAATTAATTTTTATGAAGAGGCAAGCTATAGACAGGACCAAGGCGAGTCATTGGACGTGGTATATCTTGATTTTTCCAAAGCCTATAATACCGTGCTACACAAGAGGTTGGTGCACAAAATGAGAATGCTTGATCCAGGGGAAAATGTGTGTAAATGGGTAAGTAGCTGGCTTAGTGATCGAAAGAAGAGAGTGATTATAAATGGTATATTCTCTAACTGGGTCACTGTGACCAGTGGGGCACCGCAGGGGTCGGTGTTGGGACCTATTGTCTTCAACATATTTATTAATGATCTGGTAAAAGGTTTGCACAGTAAAATATCAATATTTGCAGATGATACGAAACTATGTAAAGCAGTCAATACAAGAGAAGAAAGTATTCTGCTACAGATGGATCTGGATAAGTTGTAAACTTGGGCCGAAAGGTGGCAGATGCAGTTTAACAATGATAAATGTAAGGTTATACACATGGGAAGAAGGAATCGATATCACCATTACACACTGAATGGGAAACCACTGGATAAATCTGACATGGAGAAGGACTTGGGGATCCTAGTTAATGATAAACTTACATGGAGCAGCCAGTGCCAGGCAGCGCCTGCCAAAGCAAACAGGATCATGGGGTGCATTAAAGGAGGTCTGGATACACATGGTGAGAGCATTATACTGCCTCTGTATAAATCCCTGGTTAGACCACACATGGAGTACTGTGTACAGTTTTGTGCACCGGTGCTCAGAAAGGATATAATGGAACTAGAGCGAGTACAAATAAGGGCAACAAAATGAAAAAAGGGGATGGGGAACTACAATACCCAGAGAGATTAGCAAAATTAGGATTATTTAGTCTAGAAAAAAGAGGACTGAGGGGCGATCTAATAACCATGTATAAGTATATACGGGGACAATACAAATATCTCTCTGAGGATCTGTTTATACCAAGGAAGGTGACAGTCACAAGGTCTCTGTGTCTGGAGGAGAGAAGGTTTTTCCACCAACCTAGAAGAGGATTCTTTACTCTCAGGGCAGTGAGGAACTGAAATTCCCTGCCTTAGGAGATAGTGATGGCAAGCTCAGTCAAGGGGTTCAAGAGAGGCCTGGATGTCTTCCTGGAGCATAACAGCATTGTATCTTAAAGTTATTAGGTTCTTTAGAAGGATGTAGATCTGGGGATTTATTCTGAAGGAATATAGGCTGAACTGGATGGACAAATGTTTTTTTTTAGCCTTGCTAACTATGTTGCTTGCTAACTATCTTGCTTTACATGTAAAAGGGGTATTTATAATAAAGACAAGTACAATAATCTTAAACAATACAAGTCAGTCGCTGGTACAGGAGGAGAGAGGACCCTGCCCACAAAGGTTCACAATCTACTTAGGATGGGTGACGTTAAAGTAGGTGAGGGTAGAGCTGACTGTGCAGGAGTATGGTGGAACAAGGGTTACTGCAGCTTGTATGTTTGTCAGAAGAGGTAGGTCTACAGGTTCCTTTAGAAGGTATCCACAACCTGTAATACAGCCTGGTTCAGCATGCTCATAGCACAGACTGGTGCATACTGCTCTAACAGCCTGGTGCAGAGTGACATAATCCAGCCTCTACTGGGAATTCCTCACTGGTCTACAAAAAAATTTTTTTTCTGGCATGGACTTTAAGAACAGTTTTAGACTAATTTGAGGGTGCTGAATTCAAATCTGATCTTATAATTTCTCTATCACGTCACGGTTTTGCGCTGAATTCCATGAAAAATATAAGTAGTGCATGAAAAGTGCCGGTTTATACGGTTCACTAAAGCAAATTTAGTTTTCATTTAGTCTCCCAATAAATGTGTGAATATCTTTGTTTTCTTTGAACATGCATAATTCCCATTTGTTATAAGAAAGTAAACAAACAGTTTTCAACGTACACAACAGTCGTGTGCAGGTACTGCTTTAACTATATATGTTCAACTTTTCCTGGTCTTAGTGAAGAGAAGAAAAAGGCTGGAATATTTGATGGACCTCGAATAAGAACACTTATGAGAGACCCAAATTTTATCACATCAATGAATGAGACAGAAGAAAGAGCTTGGAATGCATTTTGTAATGTGGTGCAGAATTTTCTAGGGAATAAGAAAGCAGACAACTATGAAGAGATTGTGGAAGAGCTACTAATGAGTCTGCGAAATCTTGGATGTAGAATGAGTATCAAGATTCACTATTTACACAGCGATTTGGACTTTTTTCCCCAAGAACCTTGGGGATGTGAGCGAGGAACAAGGGGAGCGTTTTCATCAGGACATTAAAACAATGGAAGAACGGTATTAAGGCCGGTGGGACTCATATATGATGGCTGGCTATTGCTGAAGCTTGATGAGAGACAACCCAGAAGCTGTACATCACAGATAAGCCAAGAAAAGAAAGTTCAAATAACTGCCATTTACCATTAATCTGTGTGCCATATATATGTGTTTTTATATTTTGCAGTTTAATTCTGTAAGTATATTTGATTTGCTGTACATAGACTTTGTAATCTTTGTTATTCCTTGATTGAAAATATACAAAATGTAGTACCGAAAATCATGTGTTTTTATCATAAAAATGTTCGATAGGAGTAATTTTCATCAAAAATTGAAAATATCTCGAAATCCTGATGTGATAGCCAAAAACGGAGTTCGTATTCGTAATCAGCAGTCAAAATTGACTTAAAATATGTTTTAAAACCTTTTGCCAGAAAAATTGTGTTGACCAGTTTAGGAGGAAAAACATGAGGAAAGCATCAAATATATGATGTGGATGTGGTTGTGGTGCAGCCGATGTTGATGGTTTAACTCCTGCAGGGAGTGAACATGGTTGATTTGTGCCTGTTACGTGTTCATGTGAAAAACCTTCCTCAGGTAAACACAATTGTCAGGACATTTTTGCATCATTTCATAGACCCAATTGCTGCTGGCTGAATGGTGAGGCTAGAACATGTGATGGCGGTGTTAGATTGAATGGCTGAGAGTGCCTTTAATTACCTTGCATTGGTCCTTTTGGTAAAGTGTAAAGTTGACACCTGAGGACAATGAGCATCTTTCTTCCACCTTGCCAATCAGCCAAGCAGTCTGAGTGGCTTCTGATTTTTTATGACTACGCTGGCTTGGGGTTCCTTGGCCCATCCACCTGGTCCTGCCCCAAAAGTGGAAGAGACTGACTGCATTGATGCCCAACCACTTGTTTTGTTGGAGGATAAGTACACGGGAGGGCTAGTGCACATGGTCAAGAGCCACCACAGCACATCTTAGAAGATGACAAAACATAAATGCTGTGTCTTTCCACAGTGTACAGACCAGCAAGGAAGGCAGACCTACAGTATATGTGACAAAAAAAGTTAAACATGATAAAGAACAATTCCTACACCTGATGTATTAGGCTGTGAGAAAACAACTGTGTGTAGATCTGCCTCCTCCAAGCTGAACTCCTGCAGTTGCCCTGTCAGAGCAGAAATAAGATCCATAATGAATTAAAAATGGTTTTGGTCAGCGCTAATATCACGACTTGGATGTCGGATGGCTCAGGACCAAGGGCTCCTTCCCTGTTCCTATTGTTAGGGTGTGACCTTACTCACCCTATTCACTGGATTACTTCTGAAGGTGTAGATGCCAGGGCCACATACCTTGACTTAACTCCAGAATTCACCCTCCGTCTGTTTCCTTCCCCCACCCAGGGAGCAAAATGCAGCTGTGCACCACAGTAAACCAACCAGATGAACAGGGGCAACAAAAAATACCAGACATACAAATATTCACTCACATATAACAGAGGAATGCATCGGGGAGTGGAGGATGGGGAAAAAAACAAAGTAGAAGAAGGAAAGGGAATTATCACACTTACTAACCCAAGCAACAGTCACTGATAAACCCACCAAATCCCTTCACATATAACAACCAAACAACTGTCCTCTCAGCCATGCTGCATAAGCTATCTCTGATGATGTGTGTCAGTCAGGACCCAGATTATATAAGGAATAGGAGTGGCTAAATGTGCTAAACTGAGTGCCCAGACTCCCAGAGCTCCCAACGTGGCCAATTAACCCCAGTACTGCCAAAATAAATTTACACAGTTTAAAAAGAAGGTGAAGTGCTTCTTTTTAGTGCAGTAATAGGAGCAATCATATGCTGCAGTCGTTTGGCATGTTTCTTTCGCCGTAACCCTGTGACATCAAACAGCGCATTATAATCCACTAAGTTCAAAGAAATAAAATAAGCTTTTCTCCTGTGTGTATTTAACTAAAGACTCCCCACACATTTCCTGGTTTACCCATTTATTATTAAAAAATAATCCCAGCAGTTCCATCGTAATCCTCTGTACACAGTTCTTGTTATGGCAGGACCCTAATACAGTGGAATGTACACAAATCCAGTAGCTGACAGTAACATTCAGGTTACCTGGAAGTTTTCAGACATCTTTAATTCATGTGGTTATTGAAATATCCTTGAATGTTGTTAGCAGCATTTCAGTGATGATTGCTGGCTTGTCTTGTACAGAAAATAGGCAAAAAAAAATCTATCATCATAAGATAGAAGGATAACTAAAATAAACAATATTTATTAGTATTTGGTTTTAATTTTGTAAACTTTTATTATGACAAAAAATTATGCAATTGATAACTGTATAAATCTATTTATCCTTGCAATTCACTATTTATTAGAGTGCTCAATACTGGATTTGGTAAGCTAGTTTGGTGGAATAAATTATGTATAAAATATACATATTTTGCTTCTGCTTTCTCCCTGAAGACAAATTTCTTGGTAAAGAAATACAGAATATAACTACTTTCTATCTAAATATAAATACTCGTATGCACGACAAGTAATTAAAGAGGTGAAATGTTAATCTATGTTTGTTTTGAACAAATTATAACATTGCATAATGGATTTCTGCTCCAGTGATGTTGTCACTCATTTATCATCTTCAGAAATATGGTATAAATCCATAAATGAAACCTTTATTAAGTTAAAATTTTTATTGGTATGTATTTTTCATCTACCTACAGTCTTTCAATAAATAAAATTATCTTTTAAAGTATGTGCATTGTATGGAAAAAAAGCACCTAAACTGCCAACATTCATATGAAAAAGAAATATATTTTTAATATCAGCATTTTGATGATGAAAACGCTGAAGTTTATTTGTATTCTATCAATCTTTAAAATTGTATAGCCACAAACCATGATAACATAAATTACATTACATATCTTGTATAAATTCCTAGAATGTTAATCAACAAACATTTTAAAAAGAAACTACTAAGAATCATAATGCAACAATATTAACACCAATAAAAGAAACTTATCTTGCCATATCTATTGACCCAGAATTCCTGAAAGTCCCCAAACTCTATTATCAAACTGTTGAATATCCCATTATTCAGTCTAACAAAGAAAAAATCTCGTAATATAAAGCAGTAAATAATTTAATGGATATGCATTAAAAATACCAAATCATGAAAGCAGAGAAAGGTTCTTAAAATGTACACATGTGGAGAAGAAAAGGTAAGAGAGGAACACCATGATAAGAGAGTGTTCTGATGTCCAATATGATATCCCTCAATATCTGCCCTTCTTGGCTGCGGAAGATGGCACCCTAAATAAGCAACGCAAGAGATGGCAACCCCGCTCCTCATCTACTCATCCTATAGACCATTATAAATTCTTAACCCATTCACCCCGCAGCCCATTTTCCTTTTTTGTTTGTCTGTTTTTTGTTCCCTTGCTTCACAGAGCCATAACGTTTTTATTTTTCTGTGAATTTCACCAGGTGATGGCTTGCTTTTTGTGGGACGAGTTGTACTTTTGAAAGGCATCATAGTTTTTACCATATCTGTTACTGGAAACAGGAAAAAAAATTCCAAGCGCGATGAAATTGCAGAAAAAAGTGCAATTCCACAACTGTTTCCTGTTTTATTTTTACCATGTTCACCAAATGCTAAAACTGACCTGCCAATATGATTCTCCACATCATCCAAACATGTATAGGTTGTTTTTTGTTTAAGTGGTGACAAAAAAATCCAAAGTCTAATAAAAAAAGAAATAAAAAATTGCACCATTTTCTGAGACCTGATAATCTGGAGCTTCAGCACACACCACAGGGGTCATGCCAACCCATCTGTGACCCACGGTCATGTGACACGGGCGCCGATGGGCAGTATTATTGACAAGCTTCTGGCGCAATCATATTAAATGCCGCTGTAAGGCTATGTGCACACGCTGCGGATTCACCTGCGGGTTTTTCCGCACGGATCCACAGGTAAAACCGCAGGTAAAGTGACCTGCGGTTTTCCTGCGGATTAGCCTGCGGTTTCACACCTCTACTATGTTAAAGGTGTGAAACCGCTGCGGAATCCGCCCAAACAATTGACATTCTGCGGTTTGTAAAAAACCGCAGCGTGAGCACAGCGGTTTTGAAATGCCATAGGATAACATGGTACTGTACCATGTCTGCTGAACTGCTGCATTTCTGCAGGGCCAAAACCGCTGTGGAAACGCAGCAGAATCCGCAATGTGTGCACATAGCCTTAGAGATTGACAGTGGCATTTAAAATGTTAAAAGTGGCAGGTGGATTGCTTTTTCACCGGTGACTGTTAGAGGCACATTTTAGCTGTTCAAATCAGCTGACATGTGCTAGGACAGATGCGGGAAAAGTGCCAGAGCCCACATCAAAGGGAGAGATCCGACATGTGCTGTACATGTACGGTGCATGTCGTGAAGGGATTAAGCATTATACACTCACTGGCCACTTTATTAGGTACACCTGTCCAACTGTGTGTTAAGACTTAATTTCTAATCAGCCAATCACATGGCGGCAACTCAGTGCATTTAGGCATGTAGACATGGTCAAGACAATCTCCTGCAGTTCAAACCGAGCATCAGTATGGGGAAGAAAGGTGATTTGAGTGCCTTTGAACGTGGCATGATTGTTGGTGCCAGAAGGGCTGGTCTGAGAATTTCAGAAACTGCTGATCTACTGGGATTTTCACGCACAACCATCTCTAGGGTTTACAGAGAATGGTCCGAAAAAGAAAAAAAATCCAGTGAGCGGCAGTTCTGTGGCCGGAAATGCCATGTTGATGCCAGAGGTCAGAGGAGAATGGGCAGACTGGTTCGAGCTGATAGAAAGGCAACAGTGACTCAAATTGCCACCCGTTACAACCAAGGTAGGCAGAAGAGCATCTCTGAACGCACAGTGCGTCGAACTTTGAGGCAGATGGGCTACAGCAGCAGAAGACCACACTGGGTACCACTCCTCTCAGCTAAGAACAGGAAACTGAGGCTACAATTTGCACAAGCTCATCGAAATTGGACAGTAGAAGATTGGAAAAACGTTGCCTGGTCTGATGAGTCTCGATTTCTGCTGCGACATTCGGATGGTAGGGTCAGAATTTGGCGTAAACAACATGAAAGCATGGATCCATCCTGCCTTGTATCAACGGTTCAGGCTGGTGGTGGTGGTGTCATGGTGTGGGGAATTTTTTCTGGGCACTCTTTGGGCCCCTTGGTACCAATTGAGCATCGTTGCAACGCCACAGCCTACCTGAGTATTGTTGCTGACCATGTCCATCCCTTTATGACCACAATGTACCCAACATCTGATGGCTACTTTCAGCAGGATAATGCGCCATGTCATAAAGCTCGAATCATCTCAGATTGGTTTCTTGAACATGACAATGAGTTTACTGTACTCAAATGGCCTCCTCAGTCACCAGATCTCAATCCAATAGAGCATCTTTGGGATGTGGTGGAACGGGAGATTCGCATCAGGGATGTGCAGCCGACAAATCTGCGCCAACTGTGTGATGCCATCATGTCAATATGGTCCAAAATCTCTGAGGAATACTTCCAGCACCTTGTTGAATCTCTGCCATGAAGAATTGAGGCAGTTCTGAAGGCAAAAGGGGGTCCAACCCCTTACTAGCATGGTGTACCTAATAAAGTGGCCAGTGAGTGTACATGTGTATATTACATCACGAAGCACGTATATGACATGCAAAGACAGCGGCAGTTATATGATATATTCAATATTTCACCAAAGTCCCTTGAGGATATATAGACACTAGTTCAATGACATCAAGAAAATAAATTACATATGTCTGATGACCATCCCCAAGAAAAAAGTATATGACTCATTATGCTCTGTTTTCACCTCTCTTGTTTTTTTGTAGATGTAGCATATTACCCCTAAATCTTCAAGCAGAAATGGCACAAAAAACTTTGTGCCATTTGGATATTAGGACCAATGAAGAAAATACAGCAGACACTTTGTTATTGAACCTGGAGTATTTGTGAGGAGAGTACTCCACCCACCTCTTCTTGGCCCTAATAACCCTTTCTGTAGGACTGTCAATCACCATCTTGAGATTTTAACATGGGGCTGGTGTAAGGCAGGTGAACACAACCCTCTTGAATACACTGGATTCATAAACTATATTTCCCTTGTATTCTTTTGCCACTCCTAGAGGTGGAAAGGCACAACTTTTTTGCCATAGGTACTAATAGTAAGGACCAGTTGCTAGGCATCAGGATTCTCCCACTGCTCGGGATAGATCCCATGTATTATCTGTTACTGTGGTCTCTAGTTCAGGTCCGGCCACTGATATTGCTGTTCAGCACAGACGTCGGTCCCAGCATCTTTCTCAGGCTTGTGGTATGCGTTTGTTTGCTGCTGGCTCTCCAGCCAAGTCTATGGTAACCAGTGATATTCTGGTGCAGCCTTGTGCTCTGGAGTCTAAGTCCAGAGATCATCTTACTGAGCATGTCCGCGATGTGGCGTCTTCTTATTGGTGGTCGAATGTTAGCTACTCTGGTGATGTGACAGCTCCAGATTGACCCACAGATGATGCCTCGACTGACTGGGCGTGAGTGTTTGGGGTGTAGCCTAGCATATAAAAGTCTCTCAATGGCAAGTGTCACTTATGTTTGGTGTGTATGGGTAGTGACTCTACCACTCTGTCTGCAAGTTTGTGTGTCTTTCTATGCTCGAAGACCGTATACATTGGCAGGCAGGTAGCACACCTATGCAGTTTTGTACCCATGGCTCAATGCCTGAGTCTCAAGTCTACTAAATGCTTAGGGTGCCGGTTAGGTACAAGTTCAGTAGCATTAGGACTGGGGTAACTAGCCACTTGGCTTAGCATCTGTTTTGTACATGTGTGCGGTTATCACAGTTCAGTTACAGAGCAAGCTCAACCTTTATGTTCTACTTCTCTATGAAGGCAACAGGGTATTATACCTAGCGTCATAAGAGTATATTTCGGCTCAGCATCTGCTAGATTTGTGTGTGTGGTTAGCACAGTTTTGTTGCAGAGCTAGCTCAATCCACGTGCTGACTTCCCTGTGATGTTAGCAGGGTGTAGTACTTTGCATATTTAGTGCATTACCTCTCTGTGAAGTAACAGAGCTTGGTACGCAGTTTTCCGATCCCACTGTGTGGCATTAACACAGTGTGTGTAAGGTGAACGCTTGCTGCTTTGTTCTGTCATCTTTCTCACTAGAAGCAGGTTACATCTCTGCAAGGTGGATCCTCAGCTGCGATTGCACTTTAATTTATATTTTATTTAGTGCAATCCACCAACCCTATCACCAGTAGCTGTTCAGTCTGACAAATTAGCATTATTATTGTGTACTGGCCATGTACCATGTTGTCTACCCATATAGTGATTCTGCTTAACAACTATGGGCAGTTTTCTGCAGAATGTTTTTTTTCAACATTATAGTGTATTATTATAGTGCTTGCCTTTAAGGGTAGAATTTCCCAAACTATGAAAGATAAAACATAAGGGTAATGCTAGTAGATTAAACCATGGGTGAAGCAGTAAATTATCATACAACAATCGCCATACAAAAGAAAGATTTACATGCAAAAAACATACCCACTTCTTCAAATATAATCTGACATATGATAAATTTATTTAATAAAAGCATACAAAATAAGACACAGAGATTAAAAACATAAAAACACATCAAGAAATACATAACCTCTTATATAGCTTAAAAGCCGCCTGTAGAACTACCGCATAAAATATGTGATACAGTTTCAATTGCAACATTTCTAATTTCAAGGCGCCTGTCTTCCCTTTCTCTCATCACTCTGACTCATTTGATTCACCATGTGTCAAGGTATTAATTTTATCTGATGATTACCCCCAACTTTTTATATAGTTTATTTTGGATCTATGCTTTTATAAATCTATGTCTAATGGTGCTTCACTTATTTTTAAATGCTAATATTATTACTGCATGGATAATTGGATATTCATTGATGCATTTAGTTAATCTATCATTACATTTAGTGTGTTACATCATTACATTTGGTATTATAGATGACTGCACATTTTCAAGCACTTTAAATTTTAAAATTACAGTTAACACTGCCAATTAGGAGCACAGTTATTCCATATTCATACATTTTTGAATGACGTCTACCTGCATATTTTTGTATGCGGTATTTACTAGTGATGGGCGAGCACTAAAATGCTCGGGTGCTCGTTGCTCAGGTCCAGCAAATTGTAATGCTCAGGTGCTCAACGCGAGCAATGAGTCCAATGCAAGTCTATGGGATAACCGAGCATTTTTGCCACGCCCCCTGGTGGTCTTTTTAGGTTCTGAAAACATCTGAAATAAATGGGAACAGTATTGAAATGACATGGATGGCCACATGAAACCAAGGTTCCCATTCTTATTTATTTGGTACTGCCATACTGTTAGCCTATTCATTGAATACAAGGCCTGCCCTGCCCCAAAGCTACATGCACCACAATAACCCTTTGAACCAACGTACTGGATGGCCACATGAAACCAAAGTTCCCATTTTTCTTAATTAGCTACTCCCATAAAGTTAGCCTATACACTGATTGCAAGGTCTGCCATGCCCCAAAGATACACGCACACCATTAACTGTTGTGAGTTAATTTTCCCCTTCACTACAGAGGCCCGAGGAACTCCCTCTTCTGGTAAAGAAAGGTAGTGAGCCTGATTATCAAACACCTGAGTCTGATGATGATGACTGGCTGAGTGGAGTTACTGACTGGATATAAGGCTGCCGACGCCCTTCTGCCCTGCGGGTGATTTCTCTGTGGGATCCTTGGAGACCAGTCTGAATTCCTGCTCCTCTAAAGCTAAGTTTTCTGCTCGGCCTTTTGCATTTGTGCTTAGACTTTGTTTTGCTTTGTTTTTCTGGATTTCTGCCATTCCCTGCTGGGGTGTGCTGAATTCCTTTAGCTCTGTCTTCTGAAAATACCTGAGTGCTGATTTAGTTTTTGAAGCCTAGCTGCTTCAGGGTCTTTTTCATATCATCTTGTTGGCTTATTTCTTTGATAGGGTTTTGGCAGATTGCAGACAGCAACCTTCCTTTCCTGTTCTGTTTAGCTAGCTTGGGCCCCATCGTTTGCTCAGCCTATCTTTCTATCTGTGTGTGTGTTTTTTCATCTTGCTTCACCGTCATTATATGTTGGGGGCTGCCTTTTACTTTGGGGTCTGCTCTGGGGCAGTTTAAATTTCCTTTTCTGTCTTTAGGCTATTTAGCGCTCCGGCTGTGATCGAGGGGTCTAGGGCATCGTAGGAACCCCCCACGGCTACTGCTAGTTGTGTTGATAGGTTCAGGGGTCTGCAATCTGATAGTTGCCAACTTCTCTGGTTTTCTGGACGTAGCTTCTATTTTTGTGTCTGCCTCCTACGGTGACTCAATCATAACAGAATCACCCGCCATACCGCAGATCCTAGGGTACTCAATTGCAGGAAAGAATTGTAAAAAAAAAAAAAAAAGTGTGTATATTTTTTCCTCTATATCTCTGAGGCCATAGGGGCAATTTTTTTTTCTCTCAATGGAGATAAAGCAATTGTCTGATCGTGTGGAGCAGCTCGCTGCGGAAGTGCGGGGAATTTCCGCCTACCTTGCTCATTCACATGCTGCTGAACCAAAGATTCCTACACCTGATGTATTTTTTGGGGATCGGTCTAAATTTCTGAATTTCAAAAATAATTATAAATTATTTTTTGCCTTGAAGCCTAACTCGTCAGGGAGCTCCGCACAGCAGGTTAAAATTGTCATCTCTTTGCTGCGTGGCGATCCCCAGGATTGGGCGTTTTCTTTAAAACCAGATGATCCTATTCTGACTAATGTGAACGCATTTTTTCAGGCCTTGGGGTTGTTGTATGATGAACCTAATGCCATTGATCAGGCTGAAAAGACCCTGCTGGCATTGAACCAGGATCGTGATTCTGCAGAATTGTACTGTCAAAAATTCCGAAAGTGGGCAGTACTTACTACCTGGAATGATAATGCCTTGGCTGCTCTCTTTCGGAAGGGGTTGTCAGAAGCTGTAAAAGATACTATGGTGGGATTTCCTGTTCCCTCTGGTCTTGACGATTCTATGTCATTAGCCATTCAGGTTGATCGGCGTTTGCGCGAACGCAAAGCTGCACGAGAGGTGTTGCCACCTGTTGAACAAATGTCTGAACCTATGCAATGTGATAGAGTTTTTTCCAGAGAGCAGCGTCAGGAGTTCAGAAGGCGTAATAAGTTGTGTTTTTTCTGTGGAGATGCCTCGCATATTATTTCTGTCTGTCCTAAACGAGAGAAACGCTTTGCACACACGTTTTCTGTTGGTGGTGTTCAACCTAAGTTTCTTCTGGCTATTACTCTGATCTGCTCCCTGTCCACATTTTCCGCCAAGGCGTTTGTGGATTCTGGAGCAGCCCTAAACCTAATGGACTTGGATTTTGCTAAACGTTGTGGATTTCCGATGACACCTCTGCAGACGCCTATCCCTTTGAGGGGGATTGATGCTACTCCTTTGGCTAAAAATAAACCTCAGTTTTGGACCCAGGTGGTAATGCGGGTCGCCCCAGACCATCAAGAAAATTGCAGATTTTTGGTGTTGCATAATCTGCATGATACTATTGTTCTGGGGTTTCCCTGGTTACAAATTCATAATCCAGTTTTGGATTGGAAATCTGTGTCTGTGGTGAGTTGGGGTTGTCGGTGTGCCTTTAGTGAGGCTTCGGTGTTTTCCACCTCTCCTCAGTCACATGATGTTCCTGATTATTTGGCGGACTTTTATGATGTATTTAGTGAGAATGAGTCTGTGTCTCTGCCTCCTCATAGGAGTTATGACTGTGCAATTGAACTGAGCCCGGGGTGTAAATTTCCCAAGGGTCGGCTCTTCAATTTATCTGTACCCGAGCACAAGGCTATGCGATCCTATATTAAGGAGGCATTGGAGAAGGGTCATATTAGACCATCCTCGTCACCCTTAGGTGCCGTTTTTTTTTTTTTGTAGCCAAAAAGGATGGATCATTAAGACCTTGCATTGATTATCGTGCCCTCAACAAAATTACTGTTAAATATCAGTATCCGTTACCCCTGATTTCTGATCTATTCTCCAGAGTTAAAGGTGCTTGCTGGTTTACCAAGCTTGACCTCAGGGGGGCGTATAATCTTATTCGCATTAAGCATGGGGATGAATGGAAGACGGCGTTTAATACTCCGGAGGGACATTTTGAGTACCTGGTGATGCCTTTTGGGCTCACTAATGCCCCTTCTGTCTTCCAGTGCTTCATGAACGATATTTTCCGAGATTTTGTCGATAAATTTTTGATTATCTATCTGGATGATATTTTGATCTTCTCCAAGGATTGGGATTCTCATGTGGAAAATATTCGGACTGTGTTCCGGATCTTGAGGGAGAATTCCCTGTATGTCAAAGGATCTAAATGCCTTTTTGGTGTACAGAGGATTTCTTTTTTGGGATTTATTTTGTCCCTGTCAACTATTGAAATGGACCCGGCCAAGGTACAGGCCATTTACGATTGGGTTCAGCCCACTTCTTCGAAGGCCCTCCAGAAGTTTTTGGGTTTTGCTAATTTTTATCGGAAATTTATAGCAAAATTTTCTAGTATAGCCTGATTTGACTAAGAAGGGTGCTGATGTGTTAAATTGGTCTCCGGAGGCTGTTTCTTCCTTTCAGGAGCTGAAGCTAAGATTCACCTCTGCCCCGTTTTTGCGGCAACCTGATGTCTCACTTCCGTTCCAGATAGAGGTGGATGCTTCTGAGATTGGTGCAGGAGCTGTTTTGTCCCAAAAGGATCCTGTAACATCTAAAATGAATCCCTGTGCTTTCTTTTCCCGAAAGTTCTCTCCATCTGAACGTAACTATGATGTGGGGAATCGGGAACTGTTGGCCATGAAATGGGCATTTGAGGAGTGGAGACATTGGTTGGAGGGAGCTAAGCATCAAGTCGTGGTCCTCACTGACTACAAGAATTTGATTTACCTAGAGTCGACTAAGCGCTTGAACCCTAGAGAGGCTAGGTGGGCCTTGTTTTTTACACGTTTTGATTTTGTGGTTTCTTTTCTTCCTGGAACTAAGAATGTCAAGGCAGACGCCCTCTCTTGGAGCTTTTTTGCTGATTCTCTTGTGGTGACCAAGCCTGCTACCATCTTAGGCAAAGGGGTAGTTCTTTCTGCCATCTCGCCCGATTTGAGATGTGCTCTGGAAGAGTTCCAGGAGGACAAACCTGAGCATTGTCCCAGTGGAAAGTTGTATGTTCCTGACCAGTGGAAGAAGAGAGTGATGTCTGAAGTTCATTGCTCTGCTTTGGCTGGTCATCCAGGTATTTTTGGTACTAGAGATCTGGTGAGTCGGTCGTTTTGGTGGCCCTCCTTGTCTCGTGATGTCAGGAATTTTGTGCAGTCCTGTGGGACGTGCTCCCGGTCTAAATCGTGTTCTCGCTCTAGTGGGTTGTTGATGCCTTTGCCTGTCCCCAAGAGGCCATGGACCCATATTTCAATGGATTTCATCTCTGATATGCCTGTCTCTCAAAGGATCATGAAGAGGAGGATGAATGAACTCATGGAGATCAACATCCGACACTGCGGAGACACCATCACGTGTTTCTCAACGCAGTGATTCTAGAGCACTGCCCCCATCCCTTATGGGAAATATGCAAAACATGCAAAACAGAAGCCGCGGAGACACCATCACGTGTTTCTCAACGCAAGCAATGACCAGCCAGGTCTTTGTCCGGGAAGGAACAACCACGGGAAGGGCAGTCTCCAATGAAGGAAACCACCTATGCCAAAACATGGTATCCATCCACATACAGCTGTTTCGGGGTATTGCCCCTCATCAGTGTGGAGTAGGAAACTGGCTGGTAGGAGCAATGCCTAGTAAAAAGACTATGAAGAGGAGGATGAATGAACTCATGGAGATCAACATCCGACACTGCGGAGACACCATCACGTGTTTCTCAACGCAGTGATTCTAGAGCACTGCCCCCATCCCTTATGGGAAATATGCAAAACATGCAAAACAGAAGCCGCGGAGACACCATCACGTGTTTCTCAACGCAAGCAATGACCAGCCAGGTCTTTGTCCGGGAAGGAACAACCACGGGAAGGGCAGTCTCCAATGAAGGAAACCACCTATGCCAAACATGGTATCCATCCACATACAGCTGTTTTGGGGTATTGCCCCTCATCAGTGTGGAGTAGGAAACTGGCTGGTAGGAGCAATGCCTAGTAAAAAGACTATGAAGAGGAGGATGAATGAACTCATGGAGATCAACATCCGACACTGCGGAGACACCATCACGTGTTTCTCAACGCAGTGATTCTAGAGCACTGCCCCCATCCCTTATGGGAAATATGCAAAACATGCATATTTCCCATAAGGGATGGGGGCAGTGCTCTAGAATCACTGCGTTGAGAAACACGTGATGGTGTCTCCGCAGTGTCGGATGTTGATCTCCATGAGTTCATTCATCCTCCTCTTCATAGTCTTTTTACTAGGCATTGCTCCTACCAGCCAGTTTCCTACTCCACACTGATGAGGGGCAATACCCCGAAACAGCTGTATGTGGATGGATACCATGTTTTGGCATAGGTGGTTTCCTTCATTGGAGACTGCCCTTCCCGTGGTTGTTCCTTCCCGGACAAAGACCTGGCTGGTCATTGCTTGCGTTGAGAAACACGTGATGGTGTCTCCGCGGCTTCTGTTTTGCATGTTTTGCATATTTCCCATAAGGGATGGGGGCAGTGCTCTAGAATCACTGCGTTGAGAAACACGTGATGGTGTCTCCGCAGTGTCGGATGTTGATCTCCATGAGTTCATTCATCCTCCTCTTCATAGTCTTTTTACTAGGCATTGCTCCTACCAGCCAGTTTCCTACTCCACACTGATGAGGGGCAATACCCCGAAACAGCTGTATGTGGATGGATACCATGTTTTGGCATAGGTGGTTTCCTTCATTGGAGACTGCCCTTCCCGTGGTTGTTCCTTCGCGGACAAAGACCTGGCTGGTCATTGCTTGCGTTGAGAAACACGTGATGGTGTCTCCGCGGCTTCTGTTTTGCATGTTTTGCATATTTCCCATAAGGGATGGGGGCAGTGCTCTAGAATCACTGCGTTGAGAAACACGTGATGGTGTCTCCGCAGTGTCGGATGTTGATCTCCATGAGTTCATTCATCCTCCTCTTCATAGTCTTTTTACTAGGCATTGCTCCTACCAGCCAGTTTCCTACTCCACACTGATGAGGGGCAATACCCCGAAACAGCTGTATGTGGATGGATACCATGTTTTGGCATAGGTGGTTTCCTTCATTGGAGACTGCCCTTCCCGTGGTTGTTCCTTCCCGGACAAAGACCTGGCTGGTCATTGCTTGCGTTGAGAAACACGTGATGGTGTCTCCGTGGCTTCTGTTTTGCATGTTTTGCATATTTCCCATAAGGGATGGGGGCAGTGCTCTAGAATCACTGCGTTGAGAAACACGTGATGGTGTCTCCGCAGTGTCGGATGTTGATCTCCATGAGTTCATTCATCCTCCTCTTCATAGTCTTTTTACTAGGCTTTGCTCCTACCAGCCAGTTTCCTACTCCACACTGATGAGGGGCAATACCCCGAAACAGCTGTATGTGGATGGATACCATGTTTTGGCATAGGTGGTTTCCTTCATTGGAGACTGCCCTTCCCGTGGTTGTTCCTTCCCGGACAAAGACCTGGCTGGTCATTGCTTGCGTTGAGAAACACGTGATGGTGTCTCCGCGGCTTCTGTTTTGCATGTTTTGCATATTTCCCATAAGGGATGGGGGCAGTGCTCTAGAATCACTGCGTTGAGAAACACGTGATGGTGTCTCCGCAGTGTCGGATGTTGATCTCCATGAGTTCATTCATCCTCCTCTTCATTGTCTCTCAAAGGATGACTGTTATTTGGGTGATTTGTGATAGGTTCTCTAAGATGGTTCATCTTGTACCACTCCCTAAGTTGCCGTCTTCCTCTGAGTTGGTGCCCCTGTTTTTACAACAGGTGGTTCGCTTGCACAGGATTCCTGAGAACATTGTATCTGACAGAGGAGACCAGTTTGTGTCTAGATTTTGGAGAACTTTCTGTTCCAAGCTGGGAATTCAGTTGTCCTTCTCCTCTGCTTTTCACCCTCAGACCAATGGGCAGACAGAGAGAACAAACCAGACCTTGGAGTCATATTTGAGATGTTTTATTTCTGCTGATCAGGATGATTGGGTTTCATTTTTGCCCTTGGACGAATTTGCTTTAAATAATAGAGCTAGTTCTGCCACTTTGATGTCACCTTTTTTTTGTAACTTTGGGTTTCATCCTCGATTTTCTTCAGGGCAGTTGGAGCCATCTGCCTGCCCAGGTGTTGACACTGTGGTGGAGAGAATGCACCACATCTGGGACCAAGTGGTGGATAAGTTATCTCTCTCCCAGGAAAAGGCCCAGCGGTTTTCCAACCAACATAGGACCATTGGTCCCCAGTTTAAGGTTGGTGATATGGTGTGGTTATCATCAAAAAATATTGCTATGAAGGTGGCTTCTCCTAAGTTTAAGCCTAGATTTATTGGACCTTACAAGATTTTGGAGTTTATTAATCCTGTCTCTTTTCGTTTGGCTCTTCCTGTCACATTTAAAATCCATAATGTGTTCCATAAATCTTTGTTGAAGAGGTTTGTTGAACCTGTTGTTCCGGGGGTGGCACCTCCAGACCCTGTATTGGTTGAAGGTAACATGGAATATGAGGTAGAGAAAGTACTGGATTCCCGTCTGGCTAGACGGAGACTCCAGTATTTGGTTAAGTGGAAGGGTCATGGTCAGGAGGATAATTCCTGGGTCTCTGCCTCTGATATTCATGCCAAAAGATTGGTGCGTGCCTTTCATCGGGCTCACCCTGATCGCCCTGGTGGCATGGTTGAGGGTTCGGTGACCCCTCCTCAAGGGGGAGGTACTGTTGTGAGTTAATTTTCCCCTTCACTACTGAGGCCCGAGGAACTCCCTCTTCTGGTAAAGAAAGGTAGTGAGCCTGATTATCAAACACCTGAGTCTGATGATGATGACTGGCTGAGTGGAGTTACTGACTGGATATAAGGCTGCCGACGCCCTTCTGCCCTGCGGGTGATTTCTCTGTGGGATCCTTGGAGACCAGTCTGAATTCCTGCTCCTCTAAAGCTAAGTTTTCTGCTCGGCCTTTTGCATTTGTGCTTAGACTTTGTTTTGCTTTGTTTTTCTGGATTTCTGCCATTCCCTGCTGGGGTGTGCTGAATTCCTTTAGCTCTGTCTTCTGAAAATACCTGAGTGCTGATTTAGTTTTTGAAGCCTAGCTGCTTCAGGGTCTTTTTCATATCAGCTTGTTGGCTTATTTCTTTGATAGGGTTTTGGCAGATTGCAGACAGCAACCTTCCTTTCCTGTTCTGTTTAGCTAGCTTGGGCCCCATCGTTTGCTCAGCCTATCTTTCTATCTGTGTGAGTGTTTTTTCATCTTGCTTCACCGTCATTATATGTTGGGGGCTGCCTTTTACTTTTGGGTCTGCTCTGGGGCAGTTTAGATTTCCTTTTCTGTCTTTAGGCTATTTAGCGCTCCAGCTGTGATCGAGGGGTCTAGGGCATCGTAGGAACCCCCCACGGCTACTGCTAGTTGTGTTGATAGGTTCAGGGGTCTGCAATCTGATAGTTTTCAACTTCTCTGGTTTTCTGGACGTAGCTTCTATTTTTGTGTCTGCCTCCTACGGTGACTCAATCATAACAATTAACCCTTTGTACCAACGTATTGTATGGCCACATGAAACCAAAGTTCTCATTTTTCTTAATTATCTACTCCCATAATGTTAGCCTATGCATTGACTGCAAGACCTGCACTGGCCCAAAGCTACATGCACTCCATTAACCCTTTGAACCAATGTACTAGATGGCCACATGAAACAAAAGTTCACATTTTTCTTAATTTGCTACTCCCATAATGTTAGCCTATTCACTGACTGCAAGGCCTGCCCTGTCCCAAAGTTACACGCACCCCAATAACCCTTTGAAAAGATGTACTGTATGTCCACATGAAACCAAAGTTCCCATTTTTCATTTGGTGCACCCATAATATTTGCCCATGAAGTGAATGCAAGGCCTGCTCCAAGTTTGGACGCACCACAGTCACCCTTTGAAGAGATGTCCTGGATTTCCACATGAAACCAAAGTTCCCATTATTTATTTGGTACTCCCATAATGTTTGCCCATGAAGTGAGTGCAAGTGTTGAGGCTAAAGAACCCACATTGGAGCACTGCAGTGTTGAGGCTGAAAAAACTGTAGTGGAGCATTTCAATGTTGAGCCTGAAGAACCTACATTGGAGAATTGCAGTGTTGAGGCTGAAGAACCTGCATTGGTGAATTGCAGTGGTGAGCCTGAAGAACCTGCAGTGGACAATTGCAGTGTTGAAGCTGAAGACATGGCAGTGCAGCATTGCAGTGTTGAGCCTAAAGACCCAGCAGTGGAGAATTGCAGTTTTGAGGCTGAAGAAGCTCTAATGGAGAATTGCAGCATTGAAGCTGAAAAAACTGCAGTGAATAATTGCTGTGTTGAGGCTGAAGAACCAACAGTGGAGAATTGCAGTGTCAAGGCTGAAGAAAATGCAGTGGAGAATTGCATAGTTAAGGCTGAAGACCTGGCAGTGGAGCATTTAAGTGTTGAGGCTGAGGACCCAACAGAGGAATAATTAAGTGTTGAGGCTGAAGATCCGGCATTGGAGAATTGCATAGTTGAGGCTGAAGACCCGGCAGGGGAGTTTTTAAGTGTTGAGGCTGAACACCCGACAGTGGAACATTTAAGTGTTGAGGCTGAAGATTCGGCAGTGGAGCATTGCAGTTTTGAGACTGAAGAATCAGCAGTGGATCATTTCAGTGTTGAGGCTAAAGCACTGGCAGTGGGGAATTCAATTGTTGAAGCTGACCAGACAACAAAGTTCACATTATTAGGAAGGCCTGCCGCAAACTTGGATGCACCCCAATTTGGATGCACCCCCAATACCGCTTGGAAGATATGTGGAGAAGAGCCTCCTAAAAATCTGTTCCCATTACAAAGGAGTGAGTCTCCTATACTTGTAATACCCATGCTGTAAGTGTATGGGCTGACAAATATTTTCCTCTGGGGGGTACACATCACATACTATGTAAACTTTGTTTTTACGGGCATCAAATACACCCTTGAAAAATAAAAATAACCTAGCCATTGCATCACAGAACACATTCACTCTGGTGATCTAGTGGTGGTGTCAGAAGTGATGTGGAATATGGCCTACTAAAAATCTTTTCCCAATTTAAAGTAGCGGGTCTCCTATGGCTGTAATGCCCATACACTAAGTGTATGAGCTAACAAGCATTTCCCCCTGGGGGTACACATCAATATACTGTGTAAAAATTTTTTATGGGCATCATAAACACCCTTTAACACAATAACGTGGCTGTTGCATCACGGACCACGGTCACCATTGTGATCTAGTGGTGGTGACTAGAGTTGAGCGACTTTTGCTTTTTTAGGGTCGCGTTTCGTTTCGTCAAACCCGACTTTTCCAAAAGTCGGGTCGAGCAAGATCGTCCGATTATAGGGAAAAGTCGGGGTCGTCCCGAAACACGAAACCCAATGTAAGTCAATGGGGAATAAAAGTCGGCAGTGAGAGGAGGACAGGAAACACACCTACAGTGCCCATTTGAATGCCAAAAGCATCAATTCTTCTTACTTAAGCTTGTCAACCTTAATTAACTTCATAATACAAGTTACGCACTGAAAAATGGGGGTTATTTGGCTAAATTTCTGGGGGGGGAGGGCTGGCTGCAGGTTTTCATGTGCCCTGGGCGAAAGAGCGCCCCTTTAACACATACCACAACTCATCATGCTCCGATACGGCAGAGAAATAGCGGTATAGTACAATGAAAAATACCTCACTTTTTACATCTCATGACGAGGCCCATCTATTTCTCCATACAAAATCATTGGTCCCATATAATGTTTGAAACAGTATATGATGAGCTCCACATAATGCTACAGTATATGTTGGTCCCCATGGATGAAGCTCCACTGTCTTATGGGCCCAAATAATGCTCCAAACATAATGGGCCCCATTTCTACTGCTCTAGTGTATTATGGGCCCTGTAAATGCTGCTCCAGTGTCTGATGTCCACCTTTGGAATGTTCCAGTGTATGGTGGGCCCCATCTATCATTCTCCAGAGTATAGTGCTCCCCAAAAATTGCTGTCCCAACATAGAAAACAATCAAATAAGTCTCCTCGCTAGGGAATCCCTGTACTTGTCTGGACAGGTGCTGTAGCTTGCTTAACAGCTCGCCAGCCGTTCTCACGCCCAGTATGGATTGCACGTGATTGCACAAAGGTTAGAAAGGGTACCGTATCCCTGGATAATATGTATGGATAGCGTACACATTCAAAATATATGTCTATACAGCATGAGGCAGGCTCAGACGGTGTTAGGCCCAGTATGGATTGCACGTCATTGCACAAAGGTTAGAAGGGGTACCGTATCCCCGGATAACATGTATGGATAGCGTACACATTCAAAATATATGTCTATACAGCATGAGGCAGGCTCAGACGGTGTTAGGCCCAGTATGGATTGCACGTCATTGCACAAAGGTTAGAAGGGGTACCGTATCCCCGGATAACATGTATGGATAGCGTACACATTCAAAATATATGTCTATACAGCATGAGGCAGGCTCAGACGGTGTTAGGCCCAGTATGGATTGCACGTCATTGCACAAAGGTTAGAAGGGGTACCGTATCCCCGGATAACATGTATGGATAGCGTACACATTCAAAATATATGTCTATACAGCATGAGGCAGGCTCAAACGGTGTTAGGCCCAGTATGGATTGCACGTCATTGCACAAAGGTTAGAAGGGGTACCGTATCGCCGGATAACATGTATGGATAGCGTACACATTCAAAATATATGTCTATACAGCATGAGGCAGGCTCAGACGGTGTTAGGCCCAGTATGGATTGCACGTCATTGCACAAAGGTTAGAAGGGGTACCGTATCCCCGGATAACATGTATGGATAGCGTACGCATTCAAAATATATGTCTATACAGCATGAGGCAGGCTCAGATGGTGTTAGGCCCAGTATGGATTGCACGTCATTGCACAAAGGTTAGAAGGGGTACCGTATCCCCGGATAACATGTATGGATAGCGTACACATTCAAAATATATGTCTATACAGCATGAGGCAGGCTCAGACGGTGTTAGGCCCAGTATGGATTGCACGTCATTGCACAAAGGTTAGAAGGGGTACCGTATCCCCGGATAACATGTATGGATAGCGTACACATTCAAAATACACTCACTGGCCACTTTATTAGGTACACCATGCTAGTAAGGGGTTGGACCCCCTTTTGCCTTCAGAACTGCCTCAATTCTTCGTGGCAGAGATTCAACAAGGTGCTGGAAGCATTCCTCAGAGATTTTGGACCATATTGACATGATGGCATCACACAGTTGGCGCAGATTTGTCGGCTGCACATCCCTGATGCGAATCTCCCGTTCCACCACATCCCAAAGATGCTCTATTGGATTGAGATCTGGTGACTGAGGAGGCCATTTGAGTACAGTAAACTCATTGTCATGTTCAAGAAACCAATCTGAGATGATTCGAGCTTTATGACATGGCGCATTATCCTGCTGAAAGTAGCCATCAGATGTTGGGTACATTGTGGTCATAAAGGGATGGACATGGTCAGCAACAATACTCAGGTAGGCTGTGGCGTTGCAACGATGCTCAATTGGTACCAAGGGGCCCAAAGAGTGCCCAGAAAAAATTCCCCACACCATGACACCACCACCACCAGCCTGAACCGTTGATACAAGGCAGGATGGATCCATGCTTTCATGTTGTTTACGCCAAATTCTGACCCTACCATCCGAATGTCGCAGCAGAAATCGAGACTCATCAGACCAGGCAACGTTTTTCCAATCTTCTACTGTCCAATTTCGATGAGCTTGTGCAAATTTTAGCCTCAGTTTCCTGTTCTTAGCTGAGAGGAGTGGTACCCAGTGTGGTCTTCTGCTGCTGTAGCCCATCTGCCTCAAAGTTCGACGCACTGTGCGTTCAGAGATGCTCTTCTGCCTACCTTGGTTGTAACGGGTGGCAATTTGAGTCACTGTTGCCTTTCTATCAGCTCGAACCAGTCTGCCCATTCTCCTCTGACCTCTGGCATCAACATGGCATTTCCGGCCACAGAACTGCCGCTCACTGGATTTTTTTTCTTTTTCGGACCATTCTCTGTAAACCCTAGAGATGGTTGTGCGTGAAAATCCCAGTAGATCAGCAGTTTCTGAAATTCTCAGACCAGCCCTTCTGGCACCAACAATCATGCCACGTTCAAAGGCACTCAAATCACCTTTCTTCCCCATACTGATGCTCGGTTTGAACTGCAGGAGATTGTCTTGACCATGTCTACATGCCTAAATGCACTGAGTTGCCGCCATGTGATTGGCTGATTAGAAATTAAGTCTTAACACACAGTTGGACAGGTGTACCTAATAAAGTGGCCAGTGAGTGTATATGTCTATACAGCATGAGGCAGGCTCAGACGGTGTTAGGCCCAGTATGGATTGCACGTCATTGCACAAAGGTTAGAAGGGGTACCGTATCCCCGGATAACATGTATGGATAGCGTACACATTGAAAATATATGTCTATACAGCATGAGGCAGGCTCAGACGGTGTTAGGCCCAATATGGATTGCACATCATTGCACAAAGGTTAGAAGGGGTACCGTATCCCCGGATAACATGTATGGATAGCGTACACATTCAAAATATATGTCTATACAGCATGAGGCAGGCTCAGACGGTGTTAGGCCCAGTATGGATTGCACGTCATTGCACAAAGGTTAGAAGGGGTACCGTATCCCCGGATAACATGTATGGATAGCGTACACATTCAAAATATATGTCTATACAGCATGAGGCAGGCTCAGACGGTGTTAGGCCCAGTATGGATTGCACGTCATTGCACAAAGGTTAGAAGGGGTACCGTATCCCCGGATAACATGTATGGATAGCGTACA